>NC_133146.1:16903794-17503794 GCF_048418815.1 Hemitrygon akajei | reverse complement strand
AGTAGAAAGGGATTGTGAACGGTGACGAGGAGTAGAAAGGGATTGTGAACGGTGACGTGTTGTGAACAGTGACGGGGAGCAGAAATGGATTGTGAACAGTGATGTGGAGTAGAAAGAGATTGTGAACAGTGACGGGGAGTAGAAAGGGATTGTGAACGGTGACGGGGAGTAGAAGGGGATTGTGAACGGTGACCGGGAGTAGAAACGGATTGTGAACGTTGACAGGGTGATGAAACGGATTGTGAACAGTGACTGGGAGTAACAAGGGATTGTGAACGCTGACGGGGAGTAGGAGTGGATTGTGATCGGTGACGGGGAGTAGGAGTGGATTGTGAACAGTGAATGGGAGTAGAAAGGGATTGTGAACAGTGACGAGTAGAAATGGATTGTGAACAGTGACGGGGAGTAGAAAGAAATTGTGAACAGTGACTGGGAGTAGAAGGGGATTGTGAACAGTGACGGGGTGTAGAAGGGGATTGTTAACAGTAACGGGGTGTAGAAATGGATTGTGAACAGTGACGGGGAGTAGAAAGAAATTGTGAACAGTGACTGGGAGTAGAAGGGGATTGTGAACAGTGACGGGGTGTAGAAAGGGATTGTGAACAGTGACGGGGAGTAGAAAGGGATTGTGAAGAGTAACGGGGAGTAGAAAGGGATTGTGAACGGTGACGGGGAGTAGAAAGGGATTGTGATCAGTGACGGGGAGTAGAAGTGGATTGTGAACAGTGACGGAGAATAGAAAGGGATTGTGAAGAGTAACGGGGAGTAGAAAGGGATTGTGAACGGTGACGGGGAGTAGAAAGGGATTGTGATCAGTGACGGGGAGTAGAAAGGGATTGTGAAGATTGACGGGGAATAGAAAGGGATTGTGAACAGTGACCGGGAGTAGACGGGGATTGTGAACAGTGACGTGGAGTAGAAAGGGATTGTCAAGAGTTGACGGGGAGTAGAAAGGGATTGTGAACAGTTGAAAGGGATTGTGAACTGTGACGGGGAGCAGAAACGGATTGTGAACAGTGACGGGGAGTAGAAGCAGATTGTGAACAGTGACGGGGAGTAGACGGGGATTGTGAACAGTGACGGGGAGTAGAAAGGGATTGTCAAGAGTTGACGGGGAGTAGAAAGGGATTGTGTACAGTGACGGGGAGTAGAAAGGGGTTGAGAACTGTGACTGGGTGTAGAAAGGGATTGTGAACAGTGAAGGGGAGTAGAAATGGATTGTGGACAGTGACGGGGAGTAGAAAGGGATTGTGAACAGTGACTGGGTGTAGAAAGGTATTGTGAACAGTGACGGGGAGTAGACAGGGATTGTGAAGGGTGACTGGGAGTAGAAAGGGATTGTGAAGAGTGACGGGGAGTAGAAAGGGATTGTGTACAGTGACGGGGAGTAGAAAGGGGTTGAGAACTGTGACTGGGTGTAGAAAGGGATTGTGAACAGTGAAGGGGAGTAGAAATGGATTGTGGACAGTGACTGGGTGTAGAAAGGGATTGTGAACAGTGACGGGGGATAGAAGGGGGTTGTGAACAGTGACTTGGTGTAGTAAGGAATTGTGAACAGTGACGGGGTGTAGAAGGGGATTCTGAACAGCGACGGGGTGTAGAAAGGGATTGTGAATAGTGACGGGGAGCAGTAAGGGATTGTGACCAGTGACTTGGTGTAGAAAGGGATTGTGACCAGTGACGGGGAGTACAAAGGGATTGTGAACACTGACGGGGATTAGAAGGGGATTGCGAACAGTGACGGGGACAGAAGGGCATTGTGAACTGTGACGGGGAGTAGAAAGGGATTGTGAACAGTGACGGGGAGTAGAATGGGATTGTGAACGGGGACTGGGAGTAGAAAGGGATTGTGAACGGTGACGGGGTGTAGAAAGGGATTGTGAACACTGACGGGGAGTAGAAAGGGATTGTGAACGGTGACGGGGAGTAGAAAGAGATTGTGAACGGTGATGGGGAGTAGAAAGGGAGTGTGAACGGTGACGGGGAGTAGAAAGGGATTGTGAACGGTGACGGGGAGTAGGAGTGGATTGTGAACAGTGACTGGGAGTAGAAAGGGATTGTGAATAGTGACGGGGAGCATTAAGGGATTGTGACCAGTGACCGGGAGTTTAAAGGGATTGTGAACACTGACGGGGATTAGAAGGGGATTGCGAACAGTGACGGGGACAGAAGGGCATTGTGAACTGTGACGGGGAGTAAAAAGGGATTGTGTACGTTGACAGGATGTTGAAACGGATTGTGAACAGTGACGGGGAGTAGAAGGGGGTTGTGAACAGTGACAGGGAGTAGAAGGGGATTGTGAACAGTGACGGGGATTAGAAGGGGATTGTGAACAGTGACGGGGAGTAGAAGGGGGTTGTGAACAGTGACAGGGAGTAGAAGGGGATTGTGAACAGTGACGGGGATTGGAAGGGGATTGTGAACAGTGACGGGGAGTAGAAGCAGATTCTGTATAGTGATGGGGAGTAGAAAGGGATTGTGAACAGTGACTGGGAATAGAAAGGGATTGTGAACAGTGACTGGGATTAGAAAGGGATTGTGAACAGTGACGGGGAGTAGAAGGGGATTGTGAACAGTGACGGGGAGTAGAAAGGGATTGTCAAGAGTTGACGGGGAGTAGAAAGGGATTGTGAACAGTTGAAAGGGATTGTGAACTGTGACGGGGAGCAGAAACGGATTGTGAACAGTGACGGGGAGTAGAAGCAGATTGTGAACAGTGACGGGGAGTAGAAAGGAATTGTGAACGGGGACTGGGAGTAGAAAGGGATTGTGAACAGTGACTGGGAGTAGAAAGGGATTATGAACAGTGACGGGGAGTAAAAAGGGATTGTGAGCAGTGCCGGGGAGTATATATGGATTGTGAACAGAGTCTGGGAGTTGAAAGGGATTGTGAACAGTGACGGGGAGTAAAAGTGGATGGTGAACAGTGACGTGGATAAGAAGGGGATTGTGAACAGTGACAGGGAGCAGAAGGGCATTGTGAACAGTGACGGGGAGTAGAAGGGGATTGTGAACAGTGACGGAGTGTAGAAAGGGGTTGTGAACTGTGACGGGGAGTAGAAGGGGATTGTGATCAGTGACGGGAGTAGAAGGGGATTGTGATCAGTGACGGGAGTAGAAGGGGATTGTGAACAGTGACGGAGTGTAGAAAGGGGTTGTGAACAGTGACGAGGAGTAGAAGGGGATTGTGATCAGTGACGGGGTCT
Organism: Hemitrygon akajei; assembly: GCF_048418815.1. Lineage (NCBI taxonomy): Eukaryota > Metazoa > Chordata > Chondrichthyes > Myliobatiformes > Dasyatidae > Hemitrygon > Hemitrygon akajei. The sequence continues at coordinate 17,500,588 of NC_133146.1, read as the reverse complement.
TGAAGGGGATTGTGATCAGTGACGTGGTGTAGAAAGGGGTTGTGAACTGTGACGGGGAGTAGAAGGGGATTGTGAACGGTGATGGGGAGTAGAAAGGGATTGTGAACGGTGACGAGGAGTAGAAAGGGATTGTGAACGGTGACGAGGAGTAGAAAGGGATTGTGAACGGTGACGTGTTGTGAACAGTGACGGGGAGCAGAAATGGATTGTGAACAGTGATGTGGAGTAGAAAGAGATTGTGAACAGTGACGGGGAGTAGAAGGGGATTGTGAACAGTGACAGGGAGCAGAAGGGCATTGTGAACAGTGCCGGGGAGTAGAAGGGGATTGTGAACAGTGACGGAGTGTAGAAAGGGGTTGTGAACTGTGACGGGGAGTAGAAGGGGATTGTGATCAGTGACGGGAGTAGAAGGGGATTGTGAACAGTGACTGGGAGTAGAAAGGGATTGTGATCGGTGACGGGGAGTAGGAGTGGATTGTGAACAGTGAATGGGAGTAGAAAGGGATTGTGAACAGTGACGAGGAGTAGAAATGGATTGTGAACAGTGACGGGGAGTAGAAAGAAATTGTGAACAGTGACTGGGAGTAGAAGGGGATTGTGAACAGTGACGGGGTGTAGAAGGGGATTGTTAAATGTAACGGGGTGTAGAAAGGGGGTTCTGAACAGTGACAGAGTGTAGAAAGGTATTGTCAAGAGTGACTGGGAGTAGAAGGGGATTGTGAACAGTGACGGGGTGTAGAAAGGGATTGTGAACGGTGACGGGGAGTAAAAAGGGATTGTGAACCGTGACGGGGAGTAGAAAGGGGTTGTGAACAGTGACGAGGAGTAGAAGGGGATTGTGATCAGTGACGGGGTCTTGAAGGGGATTGTGATCAGTGACGTGGTGTAGAAAGGGGTTGTGAACAGTGACGGGGAGTAGAAGGGGATTGTGAACGGTGATGGGGAGTAGAAAGGGATTGTGAACGGTGACGAGGAGTAGAAAGGGATTGTGAACGGTGACGAGGAGTAGAAAGGGATTGTGAACGGTGACGGGGAGTAGAAAGGGATTGTGAACGGTGACGGGGAGTAAAAAGGGATTGTGCACGGTGACGGGGAGTAGAAAGGGATTGTGAACGGTGACGGGGAGTAGAAAGGGATTGTGAACGGTGACTGGGAGTAGAAACGGATTGTGAACACTGACGGGGAGTAGAAAGGGATTGTGAACGGTGACGGGGAGCAGAAAGGGATTGTGAACGGTGACGGGGAGCAGAAAGGGATTGTGACCAGTGACTTGGTGTAGTAAGGAATTGTGAACAGTGACGGGGTGTAGAAGGGGATTCTGAACAGCGACGGGGAGTAGAAAGGGATTGTGAATAGTGACGGGGAGCAGTAAGGGATTGTGACCAGTGACTTGGTGTAGAAAGGGATTGTGACCAGTGACGGGGAGTACAAAGGGATTGTGAACACTGACGGGGATTAGAAGGGGATTGCGAACAGTGACGGGGACAGAAGGGCATTGTGATCTGTGACGGGGAGTAGAAAGGGATTGTGAACGGTGACGGGGAGTAGAAAGGGATTGTGAACGGTGACGGGGAGTAGAAGGGGATTGTGAACAGTGACGGGGAGTAGAAACGGATTGTGAACGTTGACAGGGTGTTGAAACGGATTGTGAACAGTGACTGGGAGTAAAAAGGGATTGTGAACGGTGACGGGGAGTAGGAGTGGATTGTGAACAGTGACTGGGAGTAGAAAGGGATTGTGATCGGTGACGGGGAGTAGGAGTGGATTGTGAACAGTGAATGGGAGTAGAAAGGGATTGTGAACAGTGACGAGGAGTAGAAATGGATTGTGAACAGTGACGGGGAGTAGAAAGAAATTGTGAACAGTGACTGGGAGTAGAAGGGGATTGTGAACAGTGACGGGGTGTAGAAGGGGATTGTTAAATGTAACAGGGTGTAGAAAGGGGGTTCTGAACAGTGACAGAGTGTAGAAAGGTATTGTCAAGAGTGACTGGGAGTAGAAGGGGATTGTGAACAGTGACGGGGTGTAGAAAGGGATTGTGAACGGTGACGGGGAGTAAAAAGGGATTGTGAACGGTGACGGGGAGTAGAAAGGGATTGTGAACGGTGACGGGGATTAGAAAGGGATTGTGAACGGTGACTGGGAGTAGAAGGGGATTGTGAACAGTGACGGGGAGTAGAAAGAAATTGTGAACAGTGACTGGGAGTAGAAGGGGATTGTGAACCGTGACGGGGTGTAGAAGGGGATCGCTAAAAGTAACGGGGTGTAGAAAGGGGGTTCTGAACAGTGACGGAGAGTAAAAAGGGATTGTGAAGAGTGACGGGGAGTAGAAGGGGATTGTGAACAGTGACGGGCAGTAGAAAGGGATTGTGAAGAGTTGACGGGGAGTAGAAAGGTATTGTGAACAGTGGGGGGGGAGTAGTAAGGGATTGTGAACACTGACGGGGAGTAGACAGGGATTGTGAAGAGTGACTGGGAGTAGAAAGGGATTGTGAAGAGTGACGGGGAGTAGAAAGGGATTGTGTACAGTGACGGGGAGTAGAAAGGGGTTGAGAACTGTGACTGGGTGTAGAAAGGGATTGTGAACAGTGAAGGGGAGTAGAAATGGATTGTGGACAGTGACGGGGAGTAGAAAGGGATTGTGAACAGTGACTGGGTGTAGAAAGGGATTGTGAACAGTGACGGGGGATAGAAGGGGGTTGTGAACAGTGACTTGGTGTAGTAAGGAATTGTGAACAGTGACGGGGTGCAGAAGGGGATTCTGAACAGCGACGGGGTGTAGAAAGGGATTGTGAATAATGACGGGGAGCAGTAAGGGATTGTGACCAGTGACTTGGTGTAGAAAGGGATTGTGACCAGTGACGGGGAGTACAAAGGGATTGTGAACACTGACGGGGATTAGAAGGGGATTGCGAACAGTGACGGGGACAGAAGGGCATTGTGAACTGTGACGGGGAGTAGAAAGGGATTGTGAACAGTGACGGGGAGTAGAATGGGATTGTGAACGGGGACTGGGAGTAGAAAGGGATTGTGAACGGTGACGGGGTGTAGAAAGGGATTGTGAACACTGACGGGGAGTAGAAAGGGATTGTGAACGGTGACGGGGAGTAGAAAGAGATTGTGAACGGTGATGGGGAGTAGAAAGGGAGTGTGAACGGTGACGGGGAGTAGAAAGGGATTGTGAACGGTGACGGGGAGTAGGAGTGGATTGTGAACAGTGACTGGGAGTAGAAAGGGATTGTGAATAGTGACGGGGAGCATTAAGGGATTGTGACCAGTGACGGGGAGTACAAAGGGATTGTGAACACTGACGGGGATTAGAAGGGGATTGCGAACAGTGACGGGGACAGAAGGGCATTGTGAACTGTGACGGGGAGTAAAAAGGGATTGTGTACGTTGACAGGATGTTGAAACGGATTGTGAACAGTGACGGGGAGTAGAAGGGGGTTGTGAACAGTGACAGGGAGTAGAAGGGGATTGTAAACAGTGACGGGGATTAGAAGGGGATTGTGAACAGTGACGGGTAGTAGAAGGGGGTTGTGAACAGTGACAGGGAGTTGAAGGGGATTGTGAACAGTGACGGGGAGTAGAAGCAGATTCTGTATAGTGATGGGGAGTAGAAAGGGATTGTGAACAGTGACAGGGAATAGAAAGGGAGTGTGAACAGTGACTGGGAGTAGAAAGGGATTGTGAACAGTGACGGGGAGTAGAAGGGGATTGTGAACAGTGACAGGGAGCAGAAGGGCATTGTGAACAGTGCCGGGGAGTAGAAGGGGATTGTGAACAGTGACGGAGTGTAGAAAGGGGTTGTGAACTGTGACGGGGAGTAGAAGGGGATTGTGATCAGTGACGGGAGTAGAAGGGGATTGTGAACAGTGACTGGGAGTAGAAAGGGATTGTGATCGGTGACGGGGAGTAGGAGTGGATTGTGAACAGTGAATGGGAGTAGAAAGGGATTGTGAACAGTGACGAGGAGTAGAAATGGATTGTGAACAGTGACGGGGAGTAGAAAGAAATTGTGAACAGTGACTGGGAGTAGAAGGGGATTGTGAACAGTGACGGGGTGTAGAAGGGGATTGTTAAATGTAACGGGGTGTAGAAAGGGGGTTCTGAACAGTGGCAGAGTGTAGAAAGGTATTGTCAAGAGTGACTGGGAGTAGAAGGGGATTGTGAACAGTGACGGGGTGTAGAAAGGGATTGTGAACGGTGACGGGGAGTAAAAAGGGATTGTGAACCGTGACGGGGAGTAGAAAGGGGTTGTGAACAGTGACGAGGAGTAGAAGGGGATTGTGATCAGTGACGGGGTCTTGAAGGGGATTGTGATCAGTGACGTGGTGTAGAAAGGGGTTGTGAACAGTGACGGGGAGTAGAAGGGGATTGTGAACGGTGATGGGGAGTAGAAAGGGATTGTGAACGGTGACGAGGAGTAGAAAGGGATTGTGAACGGTGACGAGGAGTAGAAAGGGATTGTGAACGGTGACGGGGAGTAGAAAGGGATTGTGAACGGTGACGGGGAGTAGAAAGGGATTGTGCACGGTGACGGGGAGTAGAAAGGGATTGTGAACGGTGACGGGGAGTAGAGAGGGATTGTGAACGGTGACTGGGAGTAGAAACGGATTGTGAACACTGACGGGGAGTAGAAAGGGATTGTGAACGGTGACGGGGAGCAGAAACGGATTGTGAACGGTGACGGGGAGCAGAAAGGGATTGTGACCAGTGACTTGGTGTAGTAAGGAATTGTGAACAGTGACGGGGTGTAGAAGGGGATTCTGAACTGCGACGGGGAGTAGAAAGGGATTGTGAATAGTGACGGGGAGCAGTAAGGGATTGTGACCAGTGACTTGGTGTAGAAAGGGATTGTGACCAGTGACGGGGAGTACAAAGGGATTGTGAACACTGACGGGGATTAGAAGGGGATTGCGAACAGTGACGGGGACAGAAGGGCATTGTGAACTGTGACGGGGAGTAGAAAGGGATTGTGAACGGTGACGGGGAGTAGAAAGGGATTGTGAACGGTGACGGGGAGTAGAAGGGGATTGTGAACAGTGACGGGGAGTAGAAACGGATTGTGAACGTTGACAGGGTGTTGAAACGGATTGTGAACAGTGACTGGGAGTAAAAAGGGATTGTGAACGGTGACGGGGAGTAGGAGTGGATTGTGAACAGTGACTGGGAGTAGAAAGGGATTGTGATCGGTGACGGGGAGTAGGAGTGGATTGTGAACAGTGAATGGGAGTAGAAAGGGATTGTGAACAGTGACGAGGAGTAGAAATGGATTGTGAACAGTGACGGGGAGTAGAAAGAAATTGTGAACAGTGACTGGGAGTAGAAGGGGATTGTGAACAGTGACGGGGTGTAGAAGGGGATTGTTAAATGTAACGGGGTGTAGAAAGGGGATTCTGAACAGTGACAGAGTGTAGAAAGGTATTGTCAAGAGTGACTGGGAGTAGAAGGGGATTGTGAACAGTGACGGGGTGTAGAAAGGGATTGTGAACGGTGACGGGGAGTAAAAAGGGATTGTGAACGGTGACGGGGAGTAGATAGGGATTGTGAACGGTGACGGGGAGTAGAAAGGGATTGTGAACGATGACGGGGAGTAGAAGAGGATTGTGAACAGTGACTGGGAGTAGAAGGGGATTGTGAACAGTGACGGGGAGTAGAAAGAAATTGTGAACAGTGACTGGGAGTAGAAGGGGATTGTGAACCGTGACGGGGTGTAGAAGGGGATCGCTAAAAGTAACGGGGTGTAGAAAGGGGGTTCTGAACAGTGACGGAGAGTAAAAAGGGATTGTGAAGAGTGACGGGGAGTAGAAGGGGATTGTGAACAGTGACGGGCAGTAGAAAGGGATTGTGAAGAGTTGACGGGGAGTAGAAAGGTATTGTGAACAGTGGGGGGGGAGTAGTAAGGGATTGTGAACACTGATGGGGAGTAGACAGGGATTGTGAAGGGTGACTGGGAGTAGAAAGGGATTGTGAAGAGTGACGGGGAGTAGAAAGGGATTGTGTACAGTGACGGGGAGTAGAAAGGGGTTGAGAACTGTGACTGGGTGTAGAAAGGGATTGTGAACAGTGACGGGGGATAGAAGGGGGTTGTGAACAGTGACTTGGTGTAGTAAGGAATTGTGAACAGTGACGGGGTGTAGAAGGGGATTCTGAACAGCGACGGGGTGTAGAAAGGGATTGTGAATAGTGACGGGGAGCAGTAAGGGATTGTGACCAGTGACTTGGTGTAGAAAGGGATTGTGACCAGTGACGGGGAGTACAAAGGGATTGTGAACACTGACGGGGATTAGAAGGGGATTGCGAACAGTGACGGGGACAGAAGGGCATTGTGAACTGTGACGGGGAGTAGAAAGGGATTGTGAACAGTGACGGGGAGTAGAATGGGATTGTGAACGGGGACTGGGAGTAGAAAGGGATTGTGAACTGTGACGGGGTGTAGAAAGGGATTGTGTACGTTGACAGGATGTTGAAACGGATTGTGAACAGTGACGGGGAGTAGAAGGGGGTTGTGAACAGTGACAGGGAGTAGAAGGGGATTGTGAACAGTGACGGGGATTAGAAGGGGATTGTGAACAGTGACGGGGAGTAGAAGGGGGTTGTGAACAGTGACAGGGAGTAGAAGGGGATTGTGAACAGTGACGGGGATTGGAAGGGGATTGTGAACAGTGACGGGGAGTAGAAGCAGATTCTGTATAGTGATGGGGAGTAGAAAGGGATTGTGAATAGTGACGGGGAGCAGTAAGGGATTGTGACCAGTGACTTGGTGTAGAAAGGGATTGTGACCAGTGACGGGGAGTACAAAGGGATTGTGAACACTGACGGGGATTAGAAGGGGATTGCGAACAGTGACGGGGACAGAAGGGCATTGTGAACTGTGACGGGGAGTAGAAAGGGATTGTGAACGGTGACGGGGAGTAGAAAGGGATTGTGAACGGTGACGGGGAGTAGAAGGGGATTGTGAACAGTGACGGGGAGTAGAAACGGATTGTGAACGTTGACAGGGTGTTGAAACGGATTGTGAACAGTGACTGGGAGTAAAAAGGGATTGTGAACGGTGACGGGGAGTAGGAGTGGATTGTGAACAGTGACTGGGAGTAGAAAGGGATTGTGATCGGTGACGGGGAGTAGGAGTGGATTGTGAACAGTGAATGGGAGTAGAAAGGGATTGTGAACAGTGACGAGGAGTAGAAATGGATTGTGAACAGTGACGGGGAGTAGAAAGAAATTGTGAACAGTGACTGGGAGTAGAAGGGGATTGTGAACAGTGACGGGGTGTAGAAGGGGATTGTTAAATGTAACGGGGTGTAGAAAGGGGGTTCTGAACAGTGACAGAGTGTAGAAAGGTATTGTCAAGAGTGACTGGGAGTAGAAGGGGATTGTGAACAGTGACGGGGTGTAGAAAGGGATTGTGAACGGTGACGGGGAGTAAAAAGGGATTGTGAACGGTGACGGGGAGTAGATAGGGATTGTGAACGGTGACGGGGAGTAGAAAGGGATTGTGAACGGTGACGGGGAGTAGAAGAGGATTGTGAACAGTGACTGGGAGTAGAAGGGGATTGTGAACAGTGACGGGGAGTAGAAAGAAATTGTGAACAGTGACTGGGAGTAGAAGGGGATTGTGAACCGTGACGGGGTGTAGAAGGGGATCGCTAAAAGTAACGGGGTGTAGAAAGGGGGTTCTGAACAGTGACGGAGAGTAAAAAGGGATTGTGAAGAGTGACGGGGAGTAGAAGGGGATTGTGAACAGTGACGGGCAGTAGAAAGGGATTGTGAAGAGTTGACGGGGAGTAGAAAGGTATTGTGAACAGTGGGGGGGGAGTAGTAAGGGATTGTGAACACTGATGGGGAGTAGACAGGGATTGTGAAGGGTGACTGGGAGTAGAAAGGGATTGTGAAGAGTGATGGGGAGTAGAAAGGGATTGTGTACAGTGACGGGGAGTAGAAAGGGGTTGAGAACTGTGACTGGGTGTAGAAAGGGATTGTGAACAGTGAAGGGGAGTAGAAATGGATTGTGGACAGTGACGGGGAGTAGAAAGGGATTGTGAACAGTGACTGGGTGTAGAAAGGGATTGTGAACAGTGACGGGGGATAGAAGGGGGTTGTGAACAGTGACTTGGTGTAGTAAGGAATTGTGAACAGTGACGGGGTGTAGAAGGGGATTCTGAACAGCGACGGGGTGTAGAAAGTGATTGTGAATAGTGACGGGGAGCAGTAAGGGATTGTGACCAGTGACTTGGTGTAGAAAGGGATTGTGACCAGTGACGGGGAGTACAAAGGGATTGTGAACACTGACGGGGATTAGAAGGGGATTGCGAACAGTGACGGGGACAGAAGGGCATTGTGAACTGTGACGGGGAGTAGAAAGGGATTGTGAACAGTGACGGGGAGTAGAATGGGATTGTGAACGGGGACTGGGAGTAGAAAGGGATTGTGAACTGTGACGGGGTGTAGAAAGGGATTGTGTACGTTGACAGGATGTTGAAACGGATTGTGAACAGTGACGGGGAGTAGAAGGGGGTTGTGAACAGTGACAGGGAGTAGAAGGGGATTGTGAACAGTGACGGGGATTAGAAGGGGATTGTGAACAGTGACGGGGAGTAGAAGGGGGTTGTGAACAGTGACAGGGAGTAGAAGGGGATTGTGAACAGTGACGGGGATTGGAAGGGGATTGTGAACAGTGACGGGGAGTAGAAGCAGATTCTGTATAGTGATGGGGAGTAGAAAGGGATTGTGAACAGTGACTGGGAATAGAAAGGGATTGTGAACAGTGACTGGGATTAGAAAGGGATTGTGAACAGTGACGGGGAGTAGAAGGGGATTGTGAACAGTGACGGGGAGTAGAAAGGGATTGTCAAGAGTTGACGGGGAGTAGAAAGGGATTGTGAACAGTTGAAAGGGATTGTGAACTGTGACGGGGAGCAGAAACGGATTGTGAACAGTGACGGGGAGTAGAAGCAGATTGTGAACAGTGACGGGGAGTAGAAAGGAATTGTGAACGGGGACTGGGAGTAGAAAGGGATTGTGAACAGTGACTGGGAGTAGAAAGGGATTATGAACAGTGACGGGGAGTAAAAAGGGATTGTGAGCAGTGCCGGGGAGTATATATGGATTGTGAACAGAGTCTGGGAGTTGAAAGGGATTGTGAACAGTGACGGGGAGTAAAAGTGGATGGTGAACAGTGACGTGGATAAGAAGGGGATTGTGAACAGTGACAGGGAGCAGAAGGGCATTGTGAACAGTGACGGGGAGTAGAAGGGGATTGTGAACAGTGACGGAGTGTAGAAAGGGGTTGTGAACTGTGACGGGGAGTAGAAGGGGATTGTGATCAGTGACGGGAGTAGAAGGGGATTGTGAACAGTGACGGAGAGTAGAAAGGGGTTGTGAACAGTGACGAGGAGTAGAAGGGGATTGTGATCAGTGACGGGGTCTTGAAGGGGATTGTGATCAGTGACGTGGTGTAGAAAGGGGTTGTGAACAGTGACGGGGAGTAGAAGGGGATTGTGAACGGTGATGGGGAGTAGAAAGGGATTGTGAACGGTGACGAGGAGTAGAAAGGGATTGTGAACGGTGACGAGGAGTAGAAAGGGATTGTGAACGGTGACGTGTTGTGAACAGTGACGGGGAGCAGAAATGGATTGTGAACAGTGATGTGGAGTAGAAAGAGATTGTGAACAGTGACGGGGAGTAGAAAGGGATTGTGAACGGTGACGGGGAGTAGAAGGGGATTGTGAACGGTGACCGGGAGTAGAAACGGATTGTGAACGTTGACAGGGTGATGAAACGGATTGTGAACAGTGACTGGGAGTAACAAGGGATTGTGAACGCTGACGGGGAGTAGGAGTGGATTGTGATCGGTGACGGGGAGTAGGAGTGGATTGTGAACAGTGAATGGGAGTAGAAAGGGATTGTGAACAGTGACGAGTAGAAAGGGATTGTCAAGAGTTGACGGGGAGTAGAAAGGGATTGTGAACAGTTGAAAGGGATTGTGAACTGTGACGGGGAGCAGAAACGGATTGTGAACAGTGACGGGGAGTAGAAGCAGATTGTGAACAGTGACGGGGAGTAGAAAGGAATTGTGAACGGGGACTGGGAGTAGAAAGGGATTGTGAACAGTGACTGGGAGTAGAAAGGGATTATGAACAGTGACGGGGAGTAAAAAGGGATTGTGAGCAGTGCCGGGGAGTATATATGGATTGTGAACAGAGTCTGGGAGTTGAAAGGGATTGTGAACAGTGACGGGGAGTAAAAGTGGATGGTGAACAGTGACGTGGATAAGAAGGGGATTGTGAACAGTGACAGGGAGCAGAAGGGCATTGTGAACAGTGACGGGGAGTAGAAGGGGATTGTGAACAGTGACGGAGTGTAGAAAGGGGTTGTGAACTGTGACGGGGAGTAGAAGGGGATTGTGATCAGTGACGGGAGTAGAAGGGGATTGTGATCAGTGACGGGAGTAGAAGGGGATTGTGAACAGTGACGGAGTGTAGAAAGGGGTTGTGAACAGTGACGAGGAGTAGAAGGGGATTGTGATCAGTGACGGGGTCTTGAAGGGGATTGTGATCAGTGACGTGGTGTAGAAAGGGGTTGTGAACTGTGACGGGGAGTAGAAGGGGATTGTGAACGGTGATGGGGAGTAGAAAGGGATTGTGAACGGTGACGAGGAGTAGAAAGGGATTGTGAACGGTGACGAGGAGTAGAAAGGGATTGTGAACGGTGACGTGTTGTGAACAGTGACGGGGAGCAGAAATGGATTGTGAACAGTGATGTGGAGTAGAAAGAGATTGTGAACAGTGACGGGGAGTAGAAAGGGATTGTGAACGGTGACCGGGAGTAGAAACGGATTGTGAACGTTGACAGGGTGATGAAACGGATTGTGAACAGTGACTGGGAGTAACAAGGGATTGTGAACGCTGACGGGGAGTAGGAGTGGATTGTGATCGGTGACGGGGAGTAGGAGTGGATTGTGAACAGTGAATGGGAGTAGAAAGGGATTGTGAACAGTGACGAGTAGAAATGGATTGTGAACAGTGACGGGGAGTAGAAAGAAATTGTGAACAGTGACTGGGAGTAGAAGGGGATTGTGAACAGTGACGGGGTGTAGAAGGGGATTGTTAACAGTAACGGGGTGTAGAAATGGATTGTGAACAGTGACGGGGAGTAGAAAGAAATTGTGAACAGTGACTGGGAGTAGAAGGGGATTGTGAACAGTGACGGGGTGTAGAAAGGGATTGTGAACAGTGACGGGGAGTAGAAAGGGATTGTGAAGAGTAACGGGGAGTAGAAAGGGATTGTGAACGGTGACGGGGAGTAGAAAGGGATTGTGATCAGTGACGGGGAGTAGAAGTGGATTGTGAACAGTGACGGAGAATAGAAAGGGATTGTGAAGAGTAACGGGGAGTAGAAAGGGATTGTGAACGGTGACGGGGAGTAGAAAGGGATTGTGATCAGTGACGGGGAGTAGAAAGGGATTGTGAAGATTGACGGGGAATAGAAAGGGATTGTGAACAGTGACCGGGAGTAGACGGGGATTGTGAACAGTGACGGGGAGTAGAAAGGGATTGTCAAGAGTTGACGGGGAGTAGAAAGGGATTGTGAACAGTTGAAAGGGATTGTGAACTGTGACGGGGAGCAGAAACGGATTGTGAACAGTGACGGGGAGTAGAAGCAGATTGTGAACAGTGACGGGGAGTAGACGGGGATTGTGAACAGTGACGGGGAGTAGAAAGGGATTGTCAAGAGTTGACGGGGAGTAGAAAGGGATTGTGTACAGTGACGGGGAGTAGAAAGGGGTTGAGAACTGTGACTGGGTGTAGAAAGGGATTGTGAACAGTGAAGGGGAGTAGAAATGGATTGTGGACAGTGACGGGGAGTAGAAAGGGATTGTGAACAGTGACTGGGTGTAGAAAGGTATTGTGAACAGTGACGGGGAGTAGACAGGGATTGTGAAGGGTGACTGGGAGTAGAAAGGGATTGTGAAGAGTGACGGGGAGTAGAAAGGGATTGTGTACAGTGACGGGGAGTAGAAAGGGGTTGAGAACTGTGACTGGGTGTAGAAAGGGATTGTGAACAGTGAAGGGGAGTAGAAATGGATTGTGGACAGTGACTGGGTGTAGAAAGGGATTGTGAACAGTGACGGGGGATAGAAGGGGGTTGTGAACAGTGACTTGGTGTAGTAAGGAATTGTGAACAGTGACGGGGTGTAGAAGGGGATTCTGAACAGCGACGGGGTGTAGAAAGGGATTGTGAATAGTGACGGGGAGCAGTAAGGGATTGTGACCAGTGACTTGGTGTAGAAAGGGATTGTGACCAGTGACGGGGAGTACAAAGGGATTGTGAACACTGACGGGGATTAGAAGGGGATTGCGAACAGTGACGGGGACAGAAGGGCATTGTGAACTGTGACGGGGAGTAGAAAGGGATTGTGAACAGTGACGGGGAGTAGAATGGGATTGTGAACGGGGACTGGGAGTAGAAAGGGATTGTGAACGGTGACGGGGTGTAGAAAGGGATTGTGAACACTGACGGGGAGTAGAAAGGGATTGTGAACGGTGACGGGGAGTAGAAAGAGATTGTGAACGGTGATGGGGAGTAGAAAGGGAGTGTGAACGGTGACGGGGAGTAGAAAGGGATTGTGAACGGTGACGGGGAGTAGGAGTGGATTGTGAACAGTGACTGGGAGTAGAAAGGGATTGTGAATAGTGACGGGGAGCATTAAGGGATTGTGACCAGTGACCGGGAGTTTAAAGGGATTGTGAACACTGACGGGGATTAGAAGGGGATTGCGAACAGTGACGGGGACAGAAGGGCATTGTGAACTGTGACGGGGAGTAAAAAGGGATTGTGTACGTTGACAGGATGTTGAAACGGATTGTGAACAGTGACGGGGAGTAGAAGGGGGTTGTGAACAGTGACAGGGAGTAGAAGGGGATTGTGAACAGTGACGGGGATTAGAAGGGGATTGTGAACAGTGACGGGGAGTAGAAGGGGGTTGTGAACAGTGACAGGGAGTAGAAGGGGATTGTGAACAGTGACGGGGATTGGAAGGGGATTGTGAACAGTGACGGGGAGTAGAAGCAGATTCTGTATAGTGATGGGGAGTAGAAAGGGATTGTGAACAGTGACTGGGAATAGAAAGGGATTGTGAACAGTGACTGGGATTAGAAAGGGATTGTGAACAGTGACGGGGAGTAGAAGGGGATTGTGAACAGTGACGGGGAGTAGAAAGGGATTGTCAAGAGTTGACGGGGAGTAGAAAGGGATTGTGAACAGTTGAAAGGGATTGTGAACTGTGACGGGGAGCAGAAACGGATTGTGAACAGTGACGGGGAGTAGAAGCAGATTGTGAACAGTGACGGGGAGTAGAAAGGAATTGTGAACGGGGACTGGGAGTAGAAAGGGATTGTGAACAGTGACTGGGAGTAGAAAGGGATTATGAACAGTGACGGGGAGTAAAAAGGGATTGTGAGCAGTGCCGGGGAGTATATATGGATTGTGAACAGAGTCTGGGAGTTGAAAGGGATTGTGAACAGTGACGGGGAGTAAAAGTGGATGGTGAACAGTGACGTGGATAAGAAGGGGATTGTGAACAGTGACAGGGAGCAGAAGGGCATTGTGAACAGTGACGGGGAGTAGAAGGGGATTGTGAACAGTGACGGAGTGTAGAAAGGGGTTGTGAACTGTGACGGGGAGTAGAAGGGGATTGTGATCAGTGACGGGAGTAGAAGGGGATTGTGATCAGTGACGGGAGTAGAAGGGGATTGTGAACAGTGACGGAGTGTAGAAAGGGGTTGTGAACAGTGACGAGGAGTAGAAGGGGATTGTGATCAGTGACGGGGTCTTGAAGGGGATTGTGATCAGTGACGTGGTGTAGAAAGGGGTTGTGAACTGTGACGGGGAGTAGAAGGGGATTGTGAACGGTGATGGGGAGTAGAAAGGGATTGTGAACGGTGACTGGGAGTAGAAGGGGATTGTGAACAGTGACGGGGTGTAGAAGGGGATTGTTAAATGTAACGGGGTGTAGAAAGGGGATTCTGAACAGTGACAGAGTGTAGAAAGGTATTGTCAAGAGTGACTGGGAGTAGAAGGGGATTGTGAACAGTGACGGGGTGTAGAAAGGGATTGTGAACGGTGACGGGGAGTAAAAAGGGATTGTGTACGGTGACGGGGAGTAGATAGGGATTGTGAACGGTGACGGGGAGTAGAAAGGGATTGTGAACGATGACGGGGAGTAGAAGAGGATTGTGAACAGTGACTGGGAGTAGAAGGGGATTGTGAACAGTGACGGGGAGTAGAAAGAAATTGTGAACAGTGACTGGGAGTAGAAGGGGATTGTGAACCGTGACGGGGTGTAGAAGGGGATCGCTAAAAGTAACGGGGTGTAGAAAGGGGGTTCTGAACAGTGACGGAGAGTAAAAAGGGATTGTGAAGAGTGACGGGGAGTAGAAGGGGATTGTGAACAGTGACGGGCAGTAGAAAGGGATTGTGAAGAGTTGACGGGGAGTAGAAAGGTATTGTGAACAGTGGGGGGGGAGTAGTAAGGGATTGTGAACACTGATGGGGAGTAGACAGGGATTGTGAAGGGTGACTGGGAGTAGAAAGGGATTGTGAAGAGTGACGGGGAGTAGAAAGGGATTGTGTACAGTGACGGGGAGTAGAAAGGGGTTGAGAACTGTGACTGGGTGTAGAAAGGGATTGTGAACAGTGACGGGGGATAGAAGGGGGTTGTGAACAGTGACTTGGTGTAGTAAGGAATTGTGAACAGTGACGGGGTGTAGAAGGGGATTCTGAACAGCGACGGGGTGTAGAAAGGGATTGTGAATAGTGACGGGGAGCAGTAAGGGATTGTGACCAGTGACTTGGTGTAGAAAGGGATTGTGACCAGTGACGGGGAGTACAAAGGGATTGTGAACACTGACGGGGATTAGAAGGGGATTGCGAACAGTGACGGGGACAGAAGGGCATTGTGAACTGTGACGGGGAGTAGAAAGGGATTGTGAACAGTGACGGGGAGTAGAATGGGATTGTGAACGGGGACTGGGAGTAGAAAGGGATTGTGAACTGTGACGGGGTGTAGAAAGGGATTGTGTACGTTGACAGGATGTTGAAACGGATTGTGAACAGTGACGGGGAGTAGAAGGGGGTTGTGAACAGTGACAGGGAGTAGAAGGGGATTGTGAACAGTGACGGGGATTAGAAGGGGATTGTGAACAGTGACGGGGAGTAGAAGGGGGTTGTGAACAGTGACAGGGAGTAGAAGGGGATTGTGAACAGTGACGGGGATTGGAAGGGGATTGTGAACAGTGACGGGGAGTAGAAGCAGATTCTGTATAGTGATGGGGAGTAGAAAGGGATTGTGAATAGTGACGGGGAGCAGTAAGGGATTGTGACCAGTGACTTGGTGTAGAAAGGGATTGTGACCAGTGACGGGGAGTACAAAGGGATTGTGAACACTGACGGGGATTAGAAGGGGATTGCGAACAGTGACGGGGACAGAAGGGCATTGTGAACTGTGACGGGGAGTAGAAAGGGATTGTGAACGGTGACGGGGAGTAGAAAGGGATTGTGAACGGTGACGGGGAGTAGAAGGGGATTGTGAACAGTGACGGGGAGTAGAAACGGATTGTGAACGTTGACAGGGTGTTGAAACGGATTGTGAACAGTGACTGGGAGTAAAAAGGGATTGTGAACGGTGACGGGGAGTAGGAGTGGATTGTGAACAGTGACTGGGAGTAGAAAGGGATTGTGATCGGTGACGGGGAGTAGGAGTGGATTGTGAACAGTGAATGGGAGTAGAAAGGGATTGTGAACAGTGACGAGGAGTAGAAATGGATTGTGAACAGTGACGGGGAGTAGAAAGAAATTGTGAACAGTGACTGGGAGTAGAAGGGGATTGTGAACAGTGACGGGGTGTAGAAGGGGATTGTTAAATGTAACGGGGTGTAGAAAGGGGGTTCTGAACAGTGACAGAGTGTAGAAAGGTATTGTCAAGAGTGACTGGGAGTAGAAGGGGATTGTGAACAGTGACGGGGTGTAGAAAGGGATTGTGAACGGTGACGGGGAGTAAAAAGGGATTGTGAACGGTGACGGGGAGTAGATAGGGATTGTGAACGGTGACGGGGAGTAGAAAGGGATTGTGAACGGTGATGGGGAGTAGAAGAGGATTGTGAACAGTGACTGGGAGTAGAAGGGGATTGTGAACAGTGACGGGGAGTAGAAAGAAATTGTGAACAGTGACTGGGAGTAGAAGGGGATTGTGAACCGTGACGGGGTGTAGAAGGGGATCGCTAAAAGTAACGGGGTGTAGAAAGGGGGTTCTGAACAGTGACGGAGAGTAAAAAGGGATTGTGAAGAGTGACGGGGAGTAGAAGGGGATTGTGAACAGTGACGGGCAGTAGAAAGGGATTGTGAAGAGTTGACGGGGAGTAGAAAGGTATTGTGAACAGTGGGGGGGGAGTAGTAAGGGATTGTGAACACTGATGGGGAGTAGACAGGGATTGTGAAGGGTGACTGGGAGTAGAAAGGGATTGTGAAGAGTGATGGGGAGTAGAATGGGATTGTGTACAGTGACGGGGAGTAGAAAGGGGTTGAGAACTGTGACTGGGTGTAGAAAGGGATTGTGAACAGTGAAGGGGAGTAGAAATGGATTGTGGACAGTGACGGGGAGTAGAAAGGGATTGTGAACAGTGACTGGGTGTAGAAAGGGATTGTGAACAGTGACGGGGGATAGAAGGGGGTTGTGAACAGTGACTTGGTGTAGTAAGGAATTGTGAACAGTGACGGGGTGTAGAAGGGGATTCTGAACAGCGACGGGGTGTAGAAAGTGATTGTGAATAGTGACGGGGAGCAGTAAGGGATTGTGACCAGTGACTTGGTGTAGAAAGGGATTGTGACCAGTGACGGGGAGTACAAAGGGATTGTGAACACTGACGGGGATTAGAAGGGGATTGCGAACAGTGACGGGGACAGAAGGGCATTGTGAACTGTGACGGGGAGTAGAAAGGGATTGTGAACAGTGACGGGGAGTAGAATGGGATTGTGAACGGGGACTGGGAGTAGAAAGGGATTGTGAACTGTGACGGGGTGTAGAAAGGGATTGTGTACGTTGACAGGATGTTGAAACGGATTGTGAACAGTGACGGGGAGTAGAAGGGGGTTGTGAACAGTGACAGGGAGTAGAAGGGGATTGTGAACAGTGACGGGGATTAGAAGGGGATTGTGAACAGTGACGGGGAGTAGAAGGGGGTTGTGAACAGTGACAGGGAGTAGAAGGGGATTGTGAACAGTGACGGGGATTGGAAGGGGATTGTGAACAGTGACGGGGAGTAGAAGCAGATTCTGTATAGTGATGGGGAGTAGAAAGGGATTGTGAACAGTGACTGGGAATAGAAAGGGATTGTGAACAGTGACTGGGATTAGAAAGGGATTGTGAACAGTGACGGGGAGTAGAAGGGGATTGTGAACAGTGACGGGGAGTAGAAAGGGATTGTCAAGAGTTGACGGGGAGTAGAAAGGGATTGTGAACAGTTGAAAGGGATTGTGAACTGTGACGGGGAGCAGAAACGGATTGTGAACAGTGACGGGGAGTAGAAGCAGATTGTGAACAGTGACGGGGAGTAGAAAGGAATTGTGAACGGGGACTGGGAGTAGAAAGGGATTGTGAACAGTGACTGGGAGTAGAAAGGGATTATGAACAGTGACGGGGAGTAAAAAGGGATTGTGAGCAGTGCCGGGGAGTATATATGGATTGTGAACAGAGTCTGGGAGTTGAAAGGGATTGTGAACAGTGACGGGGAGTAAAAGTGGATGGTGAACAGTGACGTGGATAAGAAGGGGATTGTGAACAGTGACAGGGAGCAGAAGGGCATTGTGAACAGTGACGGGGAGTAGAAGGGGATTGTGAACAGTGACGGAGTGTAGAAAGGGGTTGTGAACTGTGACGGGGAGTAGAAGGGGATTGTGATCAGTGACGGGAGTAGAAGGGGATTGTGAACAGTGACGGAGAGTAGAAAGGGGTTGTGAACAGTGACGAGGAGTAGAAGGGGATTGTGATCAGTGACGGGGTCTTGAAGGGGATTGTGATCAGTGACGTGGTGTAGAAAGGGGTTGTGAACAGTGACGGGGAGTAGAAGGGGATTGTGAACGGTGATGGGGAGTAGAAAGGGATTGTGAACGGTGACGAGGAGTAGAAAGGGATTGTGAACGGTGACGAGGAGTAGAAAGGGATTGTGAACGGTGACGTGTTGTGAACAGTGACGGGGAGCAGAAATGGATTGTGAACAGTGATGTGGAGTAGAAAGAGATTGTGAACAGTGACGGGGAGTAGAAAGGGATTGTGAACGGTGACGGGGAGTAGAAGGGGATTGTGAACGGTGACCGGGAGTAGAAACGGATTGTGAACGTTGACAGGGTGATGAAACGGATTGTGAACAGTGACTGGGAGTAACAAGGGATTGTGAACGCTGACGGGGAGTAGGAGTGGATTGTGATCGGTGACGGGGAGTAGGAGTGGATTGTGAACAGTGAATGGGAGTAGAAAGGGATTGTGAACAGTGACGAGTAGAAATGGATTGTGAACAGTGACGGGGAGTAGAAAGAAATTGTGAACAGTGACTGGGAGTAGAAGGGGATTGTGAACAGTGACGGGGTGTAGAAGGGGATTGTTAACAGTAACGGGGTGTAGAAATGGATTGTGAACAGTGACGGGGAGTAGAAAGAAATTGTGAACAGTGACTGGGAGTAGAAGGGGATTGTGAACAGTGACGGGGTGTAGAAAGGGATTGTGAACAGTGACGGGGAGTAGAAAGGGATTGTGAAGAGTAACGGGGAGTAGAAAGGGATTGTGAACGGTGACGGGGAGTAGAAAGGGATTGTGATCAGTGACGGGGAGTAGAAGTGGATTGTGAACAGTGACGGAGAATAGAAAGGGATT
Source organism: Hemitrygon akajei (assembly GCF_048418815.1). Lineage (NCBI taxonomy): Eukaryota > Metazoa > Chordata > Chondrichthyes > Myliobatiformes > Dasyatidae > Hemitrygon > Hemitrygon akajei. The sequence continues at coordinate 17,481,660 of NC_133146.1, read as the reverse complement.
GTGAAGAGTAACGGGGAGTAGAAAGGGATTGTGAACGGTGACGGGGAGTAGAAAGGGATTGTGATCAGTGACGGGGAGTAGAAAGGGATTGTGAAGATTGACGGGGAATAGAAAGGGATTGTGAACAGTGACCGGGAGTAGACGGGGATTGTGAACAGTGACGGGGAGTAGAAAGGGATTGTCAAGAGTTGACGGGGAGTAGAAAGGGATTGTGAACAGTTGAAAGGGATTGTGAACTGTGACGGGGAGCAGAAACGGATTGTGAACAGTGACGGGGAGTAGAAGCAGATTGTGAACAGTGACGGGGAGTAGACGGGGATTGTGAACAGTGACGGGGAGTAGAAAGGGATTGTCAAGAGTTGACGGGGAGTAGAAAGGGATTGTGTACAGTGACGGGGAGTAGAAAGGGGTTGAGAACTGTGACTGGGTGTAGAAAGGGATTGTGAACAGTGAAGGGGAGTAGAAATGGATTGTGGACAGTGACGGGGAGTAGAAAGGGATTGTGAACAGTGACTGGGTGTAGAAAGGTATTGTGAACAGTGACGGGGAGTAGACAGGGATTGTGAAGGGTGACTGGGAGTAGAAAGGGATTGTGAAGAGTGACGGGGAGTAGAAAGGGATTGTGTACAGTGACGGGGAGTAGAAAGGGGTTGAGAACTGTGACTGGGTGTAGAAAGGGATTGTGAACAGTGAAGGGGAGTAGAAATGGATTGTGGACAGTGACTGGGTGTAGAAAGGGATTGTGAACAGTGACGGGGGATAGAAGGGGGTTGTGAACAGTGACTTGGTGTAGTAAGGAATTGTGAACAGTGACGGGGTGTAGAAGGGGATTCTGAACAGCGACGGGGTGTAGAAAGGGATTGTGAATAGTGACGGGGAGCAGTAAGGGATTGTGACCAGTGACTTGGTGTAGAAAGGGATTGTGACCAGTGACGGGGAGTACAAAGGGATTGTGAACACTGACGGGGATTAGAAGGGGATTGCGAACAGTGACGGGGACAGAAGGGCATTGTGAACTGTGACGGGGAGTAGAAAGGGATTGTGAACAGTGACGGGGAGTAGAATGGGATTGTGAACGGGGACTGGGAGTAGAAAGGGATTGTGAACGGTGACGGGGTGTAGAAAGGGATTGTGAACACTGACGGGGAGTAGAAAGGGATTGTGAACGGTGACGGGGAGTAGAAAGAGATTGTGAACGGTGATGGGGAGTAGAAAGGGAGTGTGAACGGTGACGGGGAGTAGAAAGGGATTGTGAACGGTGACGGGGAGTAGGAGTGGATTGTGAACAGTGACTGGGAGTAGAAAGGGATTGTGAATAGTGACGGGGAGCATTAAGGGATTGTGACCAGTGACCGGGAGTTTAAAGGGATTGTGAACACTGACGGGGATTAGAAGGGGATTGCGAACAGTGACGGGGACAGAAGGGCATTGTGAACTGTGACGGGGAGTAAAAAGGGATTGTGTACGTTGACAGGATGTTGAAACGGATTGTGAACAGTGACGGGGAGTAGAAGGGGGTTGTGAACAGTGACAGGGAGTAGAAGGGGATTGTGAACAGTGACGGGGATTAGAAGGGGATTGTGAACAGTGACGGGGAGTAGAAGGGGGTTGTGAACAGTGACAGGGAGTAGAAGGGGATTGTGAACAGTGACGGGGATTGGAAGGGGATTGTGAACAGTGACGGGGAGTAGAAGCAGATTCTGTATAGTGATGGGGAGTAGAAAGGGATTGTGAACAGTGACTGGGAATAGAAAGGGATTGTGAACAGTGACTGGGATTAGAAAGGGATTGTGAACAGTGACGGGGAGTAGAAGGGGATTGTGAACAGTGACGGGGAGTAGAAAGGGATTGTCAAGAGTTGACGGGGAGTAGAAAGGGATTGTGAACAGTTGAAAGGGATTGTGAACTGTGACGGGGAGCAGAAACGGATTGTGAACAGTGACGGGGAGTAGAAGCAGATTGTGAACAGTGACGGGGAGTAGAAAGGAATTGTGAACGGGGACTGGGAGTAGAAAGGGATTGTGAACAGTGACTGGGAGTAGAAAGGGATTATGAACAGTGACGGGGAGTAAAAAGGGATTGTGAGCAGTGCCGGGGAGTATATATGGATTGTGAACAGAGTCTGGGAGTTGAAAGGGATTGTGAACAGTGACGGGGAGTAAAAGTGGATGGTGAACAGTGACGTGGATAAGAAGGGGATTGTGAACAGTGACAGGGAGCAGAAGGGCATTGTGAACAGTGACGGGGAGTAGAAGGGGATTGTGAACAGTGACGGAGTGTAGAAAGGGGTTGTGAACTGTGACGGGGAGTAGAAGGGGATTGTGATCAGTGACGGGAGTAGAAGGGGATTGTGATCAGTGACGGGAGTAGAAGGGGATTGTGAACAGTGACGGAGTGTAGAAAGGGGTTGTGAACAGTGACGAGGAGTAGAAGGGGATTGTGATCAGTGACGGGGTCTTGAAGGGGATTGTGATCAGTGACGTGGTGTAGAAAGGGGTTGTGAACTGTGACGGGGAGTAGAAGGGGATTGTGAACGGTGATGGGGAGTAGAAAGGGATTGTGAACGGTGACGAGGAGTAGAAAGGGATTGTGAACGGTGACGAGGAGTAGAAAGGGATTGTGAACGGTGACGTGTTGTGAACAGTGACGGGGAGCAGAAATGGATTGTGAACAGTGATGTGGAGTAGAAAGAGATTGTGAACAGTGACGGGGAGTAGAAAGGGATTGTGAACGGTGACCGGGAGTAGAAACGGATTGTGAACGTTGACAGGGTGATGAAACGGATTGTGAACAGTGACTGGGAGTAACAAGGGATTGTGAACGCTGACGGGGAGTAGGAGTGGATTGTGATCGGTGACGGGGAGTAGGAGTGGATTGTGAACAGTGAATGGGAGTAGAAAGGGATTGTGAACAGTGACGAGTAGAAATGGATTGTGAACAGTGACGGGGAGTAGAAAGAAATTGTGAACAGTGACTGGGAGTAGAAGGGGATTGTGAACAGTGACGGGGTGTAGAAGGGGATTGTTAACAGTAACGGGGTGTAGAAATGGATTGTGAACAGTGACGGGGAGTAGAAAGAAATTGTGAACAGTGACTGGGAGTAGAAGGGGATTGTGAACAGTGACGGGGTGTAGAAAGGGATTGTGAACAGTGACGGGGAGTAGAAAGGGATTGTGAAGAGTAACGGGGAGTAGAAAGGGATTGTGAACGGTGACGGGGAGTAGAAAGGGATTGTGATCAGTGACGGGGAGTAGAAGTGGATTGTGAACAGTGACGGAGAATAGAAAGGGATTGTGAAGAGTAACGGGGAGTAGAAAGGGATTGTGAACGGTGACGGGGAGTAGAAAGGGATTGTGATCAGTGACGGGGAGTAGAAAGGGATTGTGAAGATTGACGGGGAATAGAAAGGGATTGTGGACAGTGACCGGGAGTAGACGGGGATTGTGAACAGTGACGGGGAGTAGAAAGGGATTGTCAAGAGTTGACGGGGAGTAGAAAGGGATTGTGAACAGTTGAAAGGGATTGTGAACTGTGACGGGGAGCAGAAACGGATTGTGAACAGTGACTGGGAGTAGAAGCAGATTGTGAACAGTGACGGGGAGTAGACGGGGATTGTGAACAGTGACGGGGAGTAGAAAGGGATTGTCAAGAGTTGACGGGGAGTAGAAAGGGATTGTGAACAGTTGAAAGGGATTGTGAACTGTGACGGGGAGCAGAAACGGATTGTGAACAGTGACGGGGAGTAGAAGCAGATTGTGAACAGTGACGGGGAGTAGAAAGGAATTGTGAACGGGGACTGGGAGTAGAAAGGGATTGTGAACGGTGACGGGGAGTAGAAACGGATTGTGAACGCTGACGGGGAGTTGAGACGGATTGTAAACGGTGACTTGGTGTAGAAAGGGATTGTGAACAATTGAAAGGGATTGTGAACGGTGACGGGGAGTAGAAAGGGATTGTGAACGGTGACGGGGAGTAGAAGCAGATTGTGAACAGTGACCGGGAGTAGACGGGGATTGTGAACAGTGACGGGGAGTAGAAAGGGATTGTCAAGAGTTGACGGGGAGTAGAAAGGGATTGTGAACAGTTGAAAGGGATTGTGAACTGTGACGGGGAGCAGAAACGGATTGTGAACAGTGACGGGGAGTAGAAGCAGATTGTGAACAGTGACGGGGAGTAGAAAGGAATTGTGAACGGGGACTGGGAGTAGAAAGGGATTGTGAACGGTGACGGGGAGTAGAAACGGATTGTAAACGGTGACTTGGTGTAGAAAGGGATTGTGAACAATTGAAAGGGATTGTGAACGGTGACGGGGAGTAGAAAGGGATTGTGAACGGTGACGGGGAGTAGAAAGGGATTGTGAACGGTGACGGGGAGTAGAAAGGGATTGTGAACGGTGACGGGGAGTAAAAAGGGATTGTGCACGGTGACGGGGAGTAGAAAGGGATTGTGAACGGTGACTGGGAGTAGAAACGGATTGTGAACGGTGACGGGGAGCAGAAAGGGATTGTGACCAGTGACTTGGTGTAGTAAGGAATTGTGAACAGTGACGGGGTGTAGAAGGGGATTCTGAACAGCGACGGGGAGTAGAAAGGGATTGTGAATAGTGACGGGGAGCAGTAAGGGATTGTGACCAGTGACTTGGTGTAGAAAGGGATTGTGACCAGTGACGGGGAGTACAAAGGGATTGTGAACACTGACGGGGATTAGAAGGGGATTGCGAACAGTGACGGGGAATAGAAGGGGGTTGTGAACAGTGACGGGGAGTAGAAAGGGATTGTGAATAGTGACGGGGAGCATTAAGGGATTGTGACCAGTGACGGGGAGTACAAAGGGATTATGAACACTGACGGGGATTAGAAGGGGATTGCGAACAGTGACGGGGACAGAAGGGCATTGTGAACTGTGACGGGGAGTAGAAAGGAATTGTGAACAGTGACGTGGAGTAGAATGGGATTGTGAATGGGGACTGGGAGTAGAAAGGGATTGTGAACGGTGACGGGGAGTAGAAAGGGATTGTGAACGGTGATGGGGAGTAGAAAGGGATTGTGAACACTGACGGGGAGTACAAAGTGATTGTGAACGGTGACGGGGAGTAGAAGGGGATTGTGAACGGTGACGGGGAGTAAAAAGGGATTGTGAACAGTGATGGGGAGTAGAAAGGGATTGTGAACATTGACGGGGAGTAAAAAGGGATTGTGTACGTTGACAGGATGTTGAAACGGATTGTGAACAGTGACGGGGAGTAGAAGGGGGTTGTGAGCAGTGACAGGGAGTAGAAGGGGATTGTGAACAGTGACGGGGATTAGAAGGGGATTGTGAACAGTGACGGGGAGTAGAAGGGGGTTATGAACAGTGACAGGGAGTAGAAGGGGATTGTGAACAGTGACGGGGATTAGAAGGGGATTGTGAACAGTGACGGGGAGTAGAAGCAGATTCTGTATAGTGATGGGGAGTAGAAAGGGATTGTGAACAGTGACTGGGAATAGAAAGGGATTGTGAACAGTGACTGGGAGTAGAAAGGGATTGTGAACAGTGACGGGGAGTAGAAGGGGATTGTGAACAGTGACGGGGAGTAGAAAGGGATTGTCAAGAGTTGACGGGGAGTAGAAAGGGATTGTGAACAGTTGAAAGGGATTGTGAACTGTGACGGGGAGCAGAAACGGATTGTGAACAGTGACGGGGAGTAGAAGCAGATTGTGAACAGTGACGGGGAGTAGAAAGGAATTGTGAACGGGGACTGGGAGTAGAAAGGGATTGTGAACAGTGACTGGGAGTAGAAAGGGATTATGAACAGTGACGGGGAGTAAAATGGGATTGTGAGCAGTGCCGGGGAGTATATATGGATTGTGAACAGAGACTGGGAGTTGAAAGGGATTGTGAACAGTGACGGGGAGTAAAAGTGGATTGTGAACAGTGACGTGGATAAGAAGGGGATTGTGAACAGTGACAGGGAGCAGAAGGGCATTGTGAACAGTGACGGGGAGTAGAAGGGGATTGTGAACATTGACGGAGTGTAGAAAGGGGTTGTGAACTGTGACGGGGAGTAGAAGGGGATTGTGATCAGTGACGGGAGTAGAAGGGGATTGTGAACAGTGACGGAGTGTAGAAAGGGGTTGTGAACAGTGACGAGGAGTAGAAGGGGATTGTGATCAGTGACGGGGTCTTGAAGGGGATTGTGATCAGTGATGTGGTGTAGAAAGGGGTTGTGAACAGTGACGGGGAGTAGAAGGGGATTGTGAACGGTGATGGGGAGTAGAAAGGGATTGTGAACGGTGACGAGGAGTAGAATGGGATTGTGAACGGTGACGAGGAGTAGAATGGGATTGTGAACGGTGACGAGGAGTAGAAAGGGATTGTGAACGGTGACGGGTTGTGAACAGTGACGGGGAGCAGAAAGGGATTGTGAACAGTGATGGGGAGTAGAAAGAGATTGTGAACAGTGACGGGGAGTAGAAAGGGATTGTGAACGGTGACGGGGAGTAGAAGGGGATTGTGAACGGTGACCGGGAGTAGAAACGGATTGTTAACGTTGACAGGGTGATGAAACGGATTGTGAACAGTGACTGGGAGTAACAAGGGATTGTGAACGCTGACGGGGAGTAGGAGTGGATTGTGATCGGTGACGGGGAGTAGGAGTGGATTGTGAACAGTGAATGGGAGTAGAAAGGGATTGTGAACAGTGACGAGGAGTAGAAATGGATTGTGAACAGTGACGGGGAGTAGAAAGAAATTGTGAACAGTGACTGGGAGTAGAAGGGGATTGTGAACAGTGACGGGGTGTAGAAGGGGATTGTTAACAGTAACGGGGTGTAGAAAGTGGGTTCTGAACAGTGACAGAGAGTAGAAAGGGATTGTGAAGAGTGACTGGGAGTAGAAGGGGATTGTGAACAGTGACGGGGTGTAGAAAGGGATTGTGAACAGTGACGGGGAGTAGAAAGGGATTGTGAACGGTGACGGGGAGTAGAAAGGGATTGTGATCAGTGACGGGGAGTAGAAAGGTATCGTGAAGATTGACGGGGAATAGAAAGGGATTGTGAACAGTGACCGGGAGTAGACGGGGATTGTGAACAGTGACGGGGAGTAGAAAGGGATTGTCAAGAGTTGACGGGGAGTAGAAAGGGATTGTGAACAGTTGAAAGGGATTGTGAACTGTGACGGGGAGCAGAAACGGATTGTGAACAGTGACGGGGAGTAGAAGCAGATTGTGAACAGTGACGGGGAGTAGACGGGGATTGTGAACAGTGACGGGGAGTAGAAAGGGATTGTCAAGAGTTGACGGGGAGTAGAAAGGGATTGTGAACAGTTGAAAGGGATTGTGAACTGTGACGGGGAGCAGAAACGGATTGTGAACAGTGACGGGGAGTAGAAGCAGATTGTGAACAGTGACGGGGAGTAGAAAGGAATTGTGAACGGGGACTGGGAGTAGAAAGGGATTGTGAACGGTGACGGGGAGTAGAAACGGATTGTGAACGCTGACGGGGAGTTGAGACGGATTGTAAACGGTGACTTGGTGTAGAAAGGGATTGTGAACAATTGAAAGGGATTGTGAACGGTGACGGGGAGTAGAAAGGGATTGTGAACGGTGACGGGGAGTAGAAGCAGATTGTGAACAGTGACCGGGAGTAGACGGGGATTGTGAACAGTGACGGGGAGTAGAAAGGGATTGTCAAGAGTTGACGGGGAGTAGAAAGGGATTGTGAACAGTTGAAAGGGATTGTGAACTGTGACGGGGAGCAGAAACGGATTGTGAACAGTGACGGGGAGTAGAAGCAGATTGTGAACAGTGACGGGGAGTAGAAAGGAATTGTGAACGGGGACTGGGAGTAGAAAGGGATTGTGAACGGTGACGGGGAGTAGAAACGGATTGTGATCGCTGACGGGGAGTTGAGACGGATTGTAAACGGTGACTTGGTGTAGAAAGGGATTGTGAACAATTGAAAGGGATTGTGAACGGTGACGGGGAGTAGAAAGGGATTGTGAACGGTGACGGGGAGTAGAAAGGGATTGTGAACGGTGACGGGGAGTAGAAAGGGATTGTGAACGGTGACGGGGAGTAAAAAGGGATTGTGCACGGTGACGGGGAGTAGAAAGGGATTGTGAACGGTGACGGGGAGTAGAAAGGGATTGTGAACGGTGACTGGGAGTAGAAAGGGATTGTGAACACTGACGGGGAGTAGAAAGGGATTGTGAACGGTGACGGGGAGCAGAAAGGGATTGTGACCAGTGACTTGGTGTAGTAAGGAATTGTGAACAGTGACAGGGTGTAGAAGGGGATTCTGAACAGCGACGGGGAGTAGAAAGGTATTGTGAATAGTGACGGGGAGCAGTAAGGGATTGTGACCAGTGACTTGGTGTAGAAAGGGATTGTGACCAGTGACGGGGAGTACAAAGGGATTGTGAACACTGACGGGGATTAGAAGGGGATTGCGAACAGTGACGGGGACAGAAGGGCATTGTGAACTGTGACGGGGAGTAGAAAGGGATTGTGAACGGTGACGGGGAGTAGAAAGGGATTGTGAACGGTGACGGGGAGTAGAAGGGGATTGTGAACAGTGACGGGGAGTAGAAACGGATTGTGAACGTTGACAGGGTGTTGAAACGGATTGTGAACAGTGACTGGGAGTAAAAAGGGATTGTGAACGGTGACGGGGAGTAGGAGTGGATTGTGAACAGTGACTGGGAGTAGAAAGGGATTGTGATCGGTGACGGGGAGTAGGAGTGGATTGTGAACAGTGAATGGGAGTAGAAAGGGATTGTGAACAGTGACGAGGAGTAGAAATGGATTGTGAACAGTGACGGGGAGTAGAAAGAAATTGTGAACAGTGACTGGGAGTAGAAGGGGATTGTGAACAGTGACGGGGTGTAGAAGGGGATTGTTAAATGTAACGGGGTGTAGAAAGGGGGTTCTGAACAGTGACAGAGTGTAGAAAGGTATTGTCAAGAGTGACTGGGAGTAGAAGGGGATTGTGAACAGTGACGGGGTGTAGAAAGGGATTGTGAACAGTGACTGGGAGTAACAAGGGATTGTGAAGAGTAACGGGGAGTAGAAAGGGATTGTGAACGGTGACGGGGAGTAGAAAGGGATTGTGATCAGTGACGGGGAGTAGAAGCGGATTGTGAACAGTGACGGAGAGTAGAAAGGGATTGTGAAGAGTAACGGGGAGTAGGAAGGGATTGTGAACGGTGACAGGGAGTAGAAAGGGATTGTGATCAGTGACGGGGAGTAGAAAGGGATTGTGAAGATTGACTGGGAATAGAAAGGGATTGTGAACAGTGACGGGGAGTAGAAAGGGATTGTGATCAGTGACGGGGAGTAGAAGGGGATTGTGAACAGTAACGGGGTGTAGAAAGGGGGTTCTGAACAGTGACAGAGAGTAGAAAGGGATTGTGAAGAGTGACTGGGAGTAGAAGGGGATTGTGAACAGTGACGTGGTGTAGAAAGGGATTGTGAACAGTGACGGGGAGTAGAAAGGGATTGTGAAGAGTAACGGGGAGTAGAAAGGGATTGTGAACGGTAATTGGGAGTAGAAGGGGATTGTGAAGATTGACGGGGAATAGAAAGGGATTGTGAACAGTGACGGGGAGTAGAAAGGGATTGTGAACAGTGACAGGGAGTAGAAAGGGATTGTGAACTGTAAGTGGGGCTTGAAAGAAATTGTGAGCAGTGACTGAGAGTAGAAAGTTAGCTGTATTAACTAGTGACTATTGGGAGGCCACCTGTGTTACTGCTTTAATGATTCTGTCTCTGTGTGATCTGCCGTTGTTCTGTTAGCATTGTGATTCTTTCTGTTCATGGGATACTGTTGCCACCTGGTGGAATTTCAGATTCCATTTGAGCTAATTTATTTTTCACAAATATGTTGAACCGTACAGTGAATTGTGTTGTTTGTTTTAATAATGAACACAACCAAAGGATATGATGGCGACAGTCTACAGGTATCACTACACATTCCAGCCCCAACATAGTATGCCCGCAATTTTCAATGTAACTTTCTCAGCTCATTAGTTTTTGCCGTGATCCTACAGTCTGTAAAGCTTACTGAGGCTGTAACTTGGTATATTTGTCAGCTTCTATTTTCCACTAAATGTGACGTGTGTGTTGACCTAGTCAGATTGGGATTTCGCAGCAGTTCATTTGGACCACCCTGATACCTTCCACTACCGAGTACAAGGGCACCATGTGCCTGGGAACACTGCCGCCTACCCAAGGACACAGGGCAGATTATGAGGAGGCCACCAGCTTCTCACTGTGATTATGACTGCTCCACACTGACCTGAACTCCTCTTCTGTACCACTTTCCTCAATTCCTCCAACTCCAACATTGTGTTGATTTTCATTAGGGAATTGAGTTCAAGAGCAGCAAGGTAATGTTGCAGCTCTATAAAACTCTGGTCAGACTGCAATTGGAATATGGCGTTCAGGTCTGGTCAGTTAATCATAGGACGGATGTGTGGAAGCTGTAGAGAGTGTGTAGAGATTTACCAGGATGCTACCTGGATTAGAGAGCGTGTCTTACAAGAATAAGATGAGAAATGAGGGCTTTTCCCTCTGGATTGGAGGAGGATGAGAGGTGACTTTATGGAGGAGTACAAGAAGATAAGAGGCATAGAAAGACTGGACATGTGATTGGAAGAAAGTTTAGAGGGTTTATCAGGGGTAAGTTCTTATCATAGAGAGCAGTAGATGTCTGGAATGTCCTGCCAGGGGGTGGTGGTAGAAGCAGATACATTAGGGACATTTAAAGGACTCTCAGATAGGCACATAGATGATAGAATAATGGAGGGCCATGTGGGAGGGAAGGGTCAAATTATCTTGGAGTAGGTTAAAGGCTCAGCACAACCTCATGGGCCAAAGGGCCTATATTGTACTGTAATGTTCTGTGTTCTTAAAAAATGAGACTAGTCAATGAAAAAGTGCAGAAAGGTTCACAAATCTTATTCCTTAGATGGCAGGGATGGTATGAGAGGATGGGTCAGATGTACATGTAAGATTGAGAAGGAATACAGTGGAAGAGTATAGAAGTCTAACAGAGCTAGACAGGCTGATGTCAGGGTGGTTCAGAGTAGAATTGTCTGTTGCAGAAGTTCTGAAATATGTTTAAGAATACAAGAGATTTCACAACACAAAGATCTCAAAGGGTTCAGGAAGAGATGGGGATGAGATGGAGAATCAGCAGTGACGGTATGGAATGGAGGAACAGGTTGTGGGACTAAATGGCCTCCCCTGCACCTGTTTGCTATGTCTATGTTTGGTAGAAATAACAGAAATACTGTCTTCTTTTTAAGAGATTGTGATGTTGATGTTGAAAGGGAGCCAGGTGTAGTAGTACAATCACTGAAGACCAGCATACAGGTGTAACAAGCAGTTAGGAAGACAAATGGTGTCGGCCTTCACTGCAGTTATACAAGGCCCTGATGAGGCTGCACCTGGAATGTTGTGCAGAGTTTTATTTACCTGAAAAATTACATAATTACTGTAGAATGATTCACCAAACTGGTTCCTGGGGTGACAGCCTTATAATATGAAGGTAGGTTGAGTCAATTAAACCTTTTCTCAGAGTTCAGGAGAATAAATATTGACATTTAAACTAACAAAATACTTAAAGACGACTGTGAGGATAGATGTAGGAAGGAGATTTCACTAGGAAATCTTCAACTTGAGATCATGTATCCAAATGGACTGGTTTCTTCACAAAGTGTGGCGATTCTGAGGAATTCTCTAGTTGGAAGCCAGTGGACTCTCAGTCACTAAGTATACTCAAGAAAGATTACCGATTTTTAGACAGTAAGGAAATCCAAGGATATGAGGTTAATGACAGAGCAATCAGCCATGATTTTATTGAATGACAGCAGTGTGAGGGGCTGAATGACCTTATCCTGTTTATTTCTGATCTAAACTCCCTTGAGTGCTGTATTTTTTTGAGATTTGAATTTGAGGTCTTTATCTTTTCTGTTTGGTGGATGTAGTCAATAGGGTTGCTCCCATTGTCTTGGCCAATATTTACCTCTTAACCCTCAGGTTAAGGGGTCACCATCACATTGTCTGCAATGACACTTGGACACTTTGACATCTATGCTTCCTGAATATTACAGTGACTACATTTCAGAAGAATTTAACTATATAGATTGTGAAAGGTGCATTAAGATGTCAGGTATTGTGTGTTGGAGACACAAGAGATTGTAGATGTTGGAATCTGGAATAACACAAAAAATTCTGGAAGTTCAGCAGGTCAGGCAGCATCCTGTAGAGAGAAATGGACAGTTAACATTCCAGGTTGAGATCTTTCATCAGTTAACTGTCTATTTCTCTGCAGATGCTGCCTAACCTGTTGCTGAGTTCTTTCTGTGCCTTTTGTGTTGCTACTTATTCTGTCCTGTATTCTTACAAAGTTCTGTACTATATCAGTGCCATATTTGTATCCTTTCAAAACCTCTTACCTCACAAAGAGTAGAGTGAACAGTCTCTAAGGGATAGAGTTGTCTTGTAGAGAAGTTGGGAGGCTGGCTTGATACTCAGAAACTTGGGAGAATGGGTGATGATGGTATTTAAATTTTTTTTGTGTCATGGAGGAAGTATTGTTTCAGTATGAATGTGAAATTCTGTACTCAGGGAGAAATTTATCTAAAATTGATGTGGACAGATGTTGGTATTACAGGGGAATCCTGGGCAGTAGGGCTTGATGAGGCAAAAGTTAAGTCAGTTGTAAACACACTGATTGGTAGAGCAGGTTGGAGAGGCCAGGTGGCCAACTCCCCTTAGTTCATTTATATTCCTAAACTCATGTCTCTCACCATCACCTGTATTGTCTATCTTCCCCACATCATCCCACTTCCCCTTTCCTGTTTGCCTCCCAGGTGCTCCCATTGATAGTTGTGGTTGATGAGTACAGTGGATGTTTATGTGGCCATGTGCAGCTTCTGGGACTGACAATGCCATCAGTGCTGTTTTCTGTGCTTGTTTGACGCTGCCTCTGGTCCAACCTTTTGTGTGCTTTATTCCAGGCGCTGTGTGATGGAGTGGGAAGAGCCACATGATAGTGCCCTCTACTGCTTGCAGACCGATGGAAACTTCATGATTGCCAGCGGCTCCTCACACTACGGCGTTGTCCGTCTCTGGGACAAGAGACAGTCAAAGAGTCTCCAGGTATGATGGGTGACCACTCCCACCCTGCGGATACCAGTCATCGTTGCCTCACCAGAAGCACTCTACTGGTGGTGCCAAGGTGCTTGGATGGGTTTTGCTGTCCTGCCTCAAACTGGGAAGAATTTGGGTTCAATCACATTGTAGATACACAAAGGCACAAAGCAGAATGGTGCTCCAAGGAAAGCACCCGACCTCCAGAGGCACTGCTCGTTAAAGCAAATGCATAATTCGCTCAGTGAACAGGACGATTCACCTCACTCTCCCTAGGAAGAGGTCATTCAACTTCCCCCCCCCCCCCCCCACCTCAGTATCATAAAGATTAGAGATTAGTTTTATTTGTCAAATGTACATTGTTCGTGAGGATTGTGTTGGGGACAGCCACAAGTGTTGCTGTGCTTCTGGCACCAGTGTAACATGCCCACAACTTACATTTTTGTGATGCAGCAGGAAACCCATGCAGTCACGGGGAGAACGACAGGAATCAACCCCAATCTTACAGTTGGTGCTGTAATAGCATTATGCTACTATGCCTCCCCATTTTGTGTGGGAGCTTACTGTGCTCAATGGGCTGCCGCTGGTCCTGTAACATGAGGAACATTTCACTGGCGAGAGTGTCATTACATGTCCGTGCAATTGCACTTGCTGACTACAGCAAAGTTGAACTCTGTGGCCCATCTTTTCGCTGAACCAACGTGCTACTTTCTGAATGATGCACATCACTTGTGTAAGCCAGTGTCTCCTCTGGCTCTGTTGTGTTCGTGGGTCACAGCGGTGTGGAAAATACAACACAGAAAGAGGCCATTTGCCTCCTCTTCTGCGCAAGTGACTCCACATTTCACGAATCTCCTTCCAATCATACATCGTTAGGAACAAATTTCCCCTTAGCCCACAAGCCTGATCTGTGATGGTTAGTTATAACCTTAGTTCTCAAAATTCAAAGTAAATTTATTATTAAATATGTATATATTAACCATATACCACATTGAGATTCATTTCCTCGCAAACATTTACAAGGGGATAAAACTACACATAAACGAGGATTGACAAAGTACTGAGAACAGGAATTGTAGAGTCTGTAGGTTGTAAAATTAGTTCAGAGTTAAGGTGAGTGAAGTTATCCATGCCATTTCAGGAGTCTGATGAGGTGAGACCTCCTGCCCAATGGTAACAGCGAGGTCATGGTTTGGAGGGTGGGGGTCTTTGATGATGGATGACCATGTAAATGTGCTCAATGATGGGAAGGGCTTTGCCTAGGATGGACTGGGCTGTATCCACCACTCTCGAGACTTTTCTGTTCCTGGGCATTGGTGTTCCCAACCAGTTAGGATGCTCCTCACTGTGCATCCGTCTATTAAAATCTGTCATAATTTTAGGTGACATGCGAATCTATGCAAACTTCTAAGATGCTGTCATGACTTAGGATGACAGTTACGTGCTGGTCCCAGGACAGATCCTCTATGTCAATGCCAAGGAATTTCTGTCTCCCCCCTCATTGATCAGGGATGTCTTCCTGTACCTGACAAATATTCTAATGTTTCTTCAGAAAATTCCAGAGACTCGTGACCAACTTAAGCAAATGTTTGACCTTTTACACAGTGACCCTAGTTCTAGATTCTGCCAGAGGAAACATCCTTTGCACACCCAGACTGGAGACATTCAGGCTGTTAATCACCTCCCATTCCTTTCTCATCGGTTTTCTCAGCTTTGCTGTAAATGTTGCCTCTGCTTCTTCTTATGGGAACCATTTGCAGACTCACCACTCTCCAAACTTTTCTTGCACCCTTTCTCACATGCCTTTGTAACAGTATTTTTAAGGCCACTGGATCCCCCATAAGTCAAAACATCAGAATCCTTTTTATGAACCCTTCTTCCTCTTAAAGCTTACTCTCAATCAATCCTTTAGCCTTGCTGAATACGATTCATTGTCCTTGAAAGCTGTAGCAAGAAAGGGGCTTTCAGTCCAGAAAGGTGACCCTTCAGAGTGTAGCCACTTCAACAGCCTCTATTAACGAGGGTGGTAGGGAGAGGTTGGAATCATGGATATGAGCATGGCTATAGGAACCAGGGTGCAACAGAAACCACCCCCCGCCCCTGCACACACAGTCGATGTAATTATCACAGGCAGACGGGTCAATGGAGAGTTTCTCAGTGTATTCGGCTTTCTGTTCCTGCTCTGTGGTGTCACAGCAGCGCTCAGCCCAGCACAAAAACAGGTGTTTGCATAGAATTTCCATTTCTTTAGGCATTTCTTCACACAAGTCTGTTCCATGTGTTAAAAACAGGTTGTAAGTGTCAGACTATCAAATATTTCTCTCCGGCACCCTAACCTTAGTGCTGTTGTAACATGACAGAACTGGCACTGAATTCCCTATCAGGATGATCTATACTAGGTGGATTGATAATCATTTCACCTCTAGAGTTCAGCCACTGAAATTTAAGTGAATCGTATGTACATGCATCATGGAAGATGGAAGCCCGAGACTTCCTGCCAGGTGGCTGTGCATCTGTAACTACGCTACATCACTGGTCTCCGTCAGGCCCCGTGATGCTGGGAATCCCACCCCCATGAGGATTCTGAACCTGCAGATTTGGAGGCAAAGGTGAAGATTTTTTTTATGAGCAAGTCTGTATTTTAACTAACTCTTTAATTTAAACATCTTGCAGCTTTGACCAGATACAAAGTTCTGGATTTCACAGTGGTGTTCCAGGTTGGGACTTGGTCACATCAAAGACCTCACAAAGCAAGATCCACCCTCAGGGTCTGGGCACCCTGGGAACAGGACATAAGAGCCATGAACCCTGAACAGGATCCAGCATGATCTGACCCAGTGCAGCAGACTCTGCTCTTGTGAAGAATCTCAGGACATTGAGGCTGGATAATTACTTGTTAAATCAAGACACCTTGCATTTCCTGGGTCCAGGCAGACCTCTGCTGCCCTAATAGCAACTGTATATAAATAGCAATTAAGCTAAGTTTGTGAGCTAACTGATTTGTTCTTCCACCCCCTCCAGATGTTCTTCCTGTCTTGCCCCAGCAGCAGCCCTGTGTACTGCCTGCGATTTACTACCTCGCACCTCTACGCTGCCTTAGCCTATGCACTTTATACACTGGATTTTACATCTGCGGACTCATGGCTTGCAAAATAAATGGCACTTGGCATAAAGTGAGACATATTTGGAATGGAGCTTCTGAAGTCAACAGGTATCCAGCACACTTGGCAGATGAGACGGAAACCACGCCTTCACCCATCTAGCTCAGCAGTCCCTTTAAAATTCACCTTTTGTGGCTTTTTTTTTAATATAAAGAGAGAGGTCTTTATTTCCAATAAATATTTTATGACCTGTGAATAAATGTTGCACAAAATGTCATCCGTAACTGCAATTGTATATGTACAGAAGCTGCCAAGGGCTGTAACAATGTCCTGATGTTTGCAAGCATTTTTATAAATAAAGCCTTGCATTTCGAAATAACATGACACTGTGCTTCACAGGGAGCTGTTGTAATGTAAATCTATCAATAAATTTATCAATGATTCTATCTATTACCACATCACTGCACTATAAACACTTTAAACCACTTTTTATAATGCTGTTTACATTGTGAAATACAAGCTGGTATTTATGAATATTTTATTCCATTACTGTACTTTAATCTTTATATTTTAAATTATTTTTATTCAATATAACTTGAATGTTGTTTTTGTTGCACAACACACCGCAGCAAATTCCTAACACACATGAATGTATATGATAAAGTTAATTACTTATTTGTACAACAGTTATACAGCTGGGCAGAGTAACCCAGCAAGCAACTGACTGAAATTGTGGAGTGGGTTGAGGGCCTGGGAGCTGAATGCTGTGGCCATATCCAACATCGACGCAACCAATCACAGATCAGAAACGGCTGATGAGAGGGGGTACGCGTTTATGGTGATTTGAATATGGGGGGGGGGGGGGGGGCAGATGTCAGAGGTAGGTTAATAGGTGGGATCGTGGAACACCCTGCCAGGAATGGAAACGTATACATTAGGGATATGTACAAGACTCAGTTAGGCACATGGCTGTAAGTAAAACAGAGCTATATAGGAGGGAAGGGTAAGATTGACTGTGGAGTAGGATAAAATGTTGTCCGAAGGCCTATATTGTTCTACAATCCAGTGCAAAGGTGCTCTGCATTAGAAACTTAATTGAATGTTTTAATACAGTGCTGAAAAGTGGATTTGGAACAGTAGGCCCAACTACAAGAGTTGTGCATGAGGTAGAATGCTAGTGAGTGCTGTGGTCATTGTGTTTTACACTCCACATCTCCATCCTCAGCCACTTTCATCTTCTTCAGTTCTTGCACCACCTCCTGCTCCAGCTTCAGGACTGCAGTCGGCTTCTGATACTGATGAGGGGAAGGGAAAATACCCAGTTAATGCATTTTAAATTAACCCCCAACCACCACATCTCTTCAGTTGCTTTTATGCTACCAGCTCCACCACGTCATTCCAAGGCTGGACGCAGAAACTGTAGCCTGTGATCTACCTTTCAAAGAAAAGAAATCTGGAGCAATAATCTGCTGGAGGAACCCAGTGGGTCAAGCAGCTTCTTTGGGGGGGGGGGGGGGGGGTAAAGGAATCATCGATATTTTGGGTTTAAATGAGAACCGAGAATGGATTTGGGAGATGGTCGAGGACCAGAGATGATTGGTGGACTGAGGAGCAATAATGAATTGAAGCAGGTAGGGGAGGGGTGACAGAGGCAGCTGGGTGATAGATGGAGGTAAACCAATAAAGAAGGCAGATAGAGTGGCATGCTGGCATTGCGGAGCATAATACTGTTAACAATGCCAGCAACCTGGGTTCAATTCCTGCTGCTGCCTGTAAAGAGTTTGTATGTTCTCCCTGTGAACCTGGGTCACTGGCGCTGTAACAGCATTAGGCTAGTCACTATGCTGCCAAATGGAATGGCTTTTGACTCTAAACTAGGCCTGATCTATCCACCTCTATCAAAACACATTTCAACCTGTCTGCTCCAAGGAAAACACAGAACATGGAATTACGTTCTATATTTCTACAGGACATAACAGGCCTTTTGGCCCACAATGCTGTGCTAACCTTATAACCTACTTCAAGATCAGGGTTAGGCCTGAGAAGCGGTTTCACAGGTCCAATCGTGGAGCTGAAATCCCTCATCACCAGAATTATTCCAGTAAATATTTACTGGGCCTTCATATCTTTCCTAAGTCAGGATGACCAGGATTGGACAGTGTTCTCCATTCACAATCTAACTGAATCTCTCACTACTCGGTTTCCATTTCCACAAGTTCACAGAGCTAACAGACTTGAACTATGCCTGACATGGAATGATTTAAATATCTAACACAGCTGAGGCCCACCACATATTCCACCTGCCGTCTCAGTGAGAGCTGTATGGGAAGTTGAATGTGCTCACTGTGATGATAAGGGTGTTGTTGGCATGCGTGAAGCTGAGTGCAGAACCGTCCAGAGGGAGGCAGCAGCGGTCCAGATCAGGAATGTTGAACTTCTTGAAATACCTGGAATCAGAAAGAGTCCATTAGCAACAAAAAACCTGTATTTATATAACATGACATGTTCAAAGAACAAATATGAATTGTATCTGATAGCACCAAATAACATGAATTACTGTAAATACATATATATAAAACATCATTAAATTAAATAAGTAATAGAAAAATGGAAATTAAAAAGTAGTGAGGTAGTGTTCATGGGTTCAATGTCCATTCAGAAATCGGATGGCAAAAGGAAAGCAGCTATTCCTGAATCATTTCTGTACCTCCTTCCTGTTGATAGTAATGAAAAGGGGGCATGACCTGGGTGATAGAGGTCCTTAATGATGGGCACAGCCTTTTTGAGGCATTGCTCCTTGAAGATGTCCTCGATATTACGGTGGCTAGTGCCACTGATGGAGATGACTAAGTTTGCAACTCTCTGCAGCTTGCTTCGATCCTATGCAGTAGCGCCCTCCCCCCATACCAGACAGTGATCCAGCCAGTTACAATACTCTCCACGGTACATATGCAGAATGCTGCAACACTACTCAATTAGCTGAGTTCCCCAAGATATCCTAATGTATTTTCTGAAATTAAGTCATTTTTGCAAGAAATTTAGCAGCAGCTAACTGAAAAGCTTCCACTAACAGAACAGAAAGTTGACCAGATTATCTACAGTGGCTTAGACTTGATTCTGTGAGTACGATAGCGGCAGGCTCTGGAGACGAGAGATGCTGGGTCATGAGTCATACTATAAATGACTGCTTACAGCTTTCTTGTCCACTGAATGGAAAATTTACAAGGGTGCTGCCAACACTTGAGGGCCTGAGTTATAGGGAGGTGTTCAGTGGGCTAGGGCTGTAAGTCTGAGGAGTCTCCTTATAGAATGTGTATAAAATCATGAGGGGCATATGCAGGGTGAATGCACACAGTTTTTCCTGGGGAGCAGGTGCTAAAAAGACATAGGTTTCAGGTGAGAGGCAAAAAATTTAATAAGTACCTAAGAAGAAACTTCTTCATACAGAGATGGGTGTGCATCTAGAAATGCTTGAGGCTAGTATATTTACATTTAGAAATACATGAATAGGAAAGGTTTAGAGCAGGATTTCCCAACCTTTTTTTATGCCCTGGACCAATACCATTAAGCAAGTGGTCCATGGACCCCAGGTTGAAAACCCCTGGTTTAGAGGGATATGGGCCAAACACTGTCAAATAGAACTGGCCTGGTGGGCACCATGGTCAGTATAGGCAAGATGGACCGAAGGGCTTTCTTCAATGCTACACCACCATGGCAGTTGATTCTACACTCAGTGGCTACTTTAACTAGGGTTTAGGAGTGGAACCCAGTGCAAGTTTTTCTGCTGCTGTAACCCATCCACTTCAAGGTTCAAGATGTTGTTCTACACACCACAAATGTAACACATTTATTTGAGTTACTGTCACCTTCTTATCAGCTTGAACAGTCTGGACATTCTCCCCTAACCACTCTCATTAACAAGGTGTTTTCGCCCACAGACCTGCCACTCCTGAGGTTGTTTTTAATTTTTTAATCTAATCTCTAGAGACTTGTGCATGAAAATCCCACAAGATCAGCAATTTCTGAGATAGTCAAACCACTCTGTCTGGTACCAATAATTATTCCACAGTCAAAGTCACTTAAATCACAATTCTTCCCTATACTGACGTTTGGTCTGAATAACAACTGAACCTCCATGTCTGCAAGTTTCTGTGCATTGAATTGCTGCCATATGATTGGCTAGTTCAATATTTACATTAACAAGCAGGTCTACAGGTGTATCTAATAAAGTGCGTGTATATTGTGAAACTTCTTTTGCAAGTTAACAGTGCAACACATTAAAATGTTACTATGTCACTAGAAGTTACAATAAGAAATAATTAATAAATAGTTCCTAAACAGAGTGAAATAGTGAGGTGGTGTATATGGTTCATGGACCGTTGGTGGGGAACAGTTTCTTCAGGGTACAGATCTCTGAGTCGCGACTCTATCTGCTCGCTTGGCACATTGGTGGTGATAACCAATTGGGAGAATGAGTTCAGGTGCAGAAATACTCACAGTATGTTGAGCAGCATACAGATTGCTACTTAGTGTTAAAAGCAGCAGCAGGTGCCAGCCATTTGGCCCCTTGTACCTGCCACACTATTCAATAAGATGAAAGCAATCTGATCCTGACGTCAGTGTTACTTTTCTATCTGTTTAGTCAATATCCCCTGACCACCCCACCCCCAAATAAAATCTGAAAATCTGCCTTCAATGTACTTGGTTACTATATGGAGAGAATTCAGTATCACAATCAGGTTTATTATCACTCAGTGGCCACTTTATTAGGTACCTCCTGAAGCCCATCCACATGTGTATTCAGAGATGCTCTTCTGCACAACACTGTTGTAACACATACCCTCACAACACTTTTGCCTTCCTGTCAGCTTGAACCAGTCTGGCCATTATCCTCTGACTTCTCTCATTACTAAGGCGTTTTTGCCCTTAGAACTGCCACTCACGGGAGGTTTTTTGTTTCTCGCACCATTCTCTGTAAACTCTAGACTTGTGTGTGAAAAATTCCAGATTAGCAGTGTCTGAGATACTCAAACCACCACTTCTGGTACCAACAGTCATTCCACGATCAAAGTCATTTAGATCACATTTCTTCCCCATTCTGATGTTTTTTTTTCTAACAACTGAAACTCCACCTTTTAGGCTGCCCTCACCCGCATCTCCTCCATGTCTTGGACATCCACTGTCACCCCATCTTCCCACCGCCTTAACAGTGATAGAGATCTTCTTGTCTTTACCTACCATCCATCAGTTTCCACATGTAACACATTATCCTCCACAGCTTCTGCCATCTCCAAAAGGATTCCACCAGTAAACATATCTTTACCTCCACCCCCACTCCATGATTTCTGCAGGGATTGCTCCCCCTGTGATTCCCTTATCCATTTGTTTCTCAACTAACCTTCCTCCCAACATTTATCCCTACAAGAAGCCAAAGTGCTTCACCAGCCCATTGACCTCCATTCAGGTTTCCAAACAGTCCTTCCAGGTGAGGCAACACTTCACCTGCTGGGGTCATCTATTGTTTCGGGTACACCCAAAGCAGCCTCCTCTGCATAGGTGAGACCCGTCGTAAATTGGGGGACCGCTTCATTTAGCACCTTCGTTCCATCCACCAAAAGTGGAACTTCCCAGTGGGCAAACATTTTAATTCTGATTCCCATTCCTGTTCTGATGTGTCAGTCCATGGTCCCCTTATGTGCCAAGATGAAGCCACCGTCATGGTGGAGAACAAAACCTTATACTCCATCTGGGTGGCCTCCAACCTGATGGCATGAATATCAATTTCTCCTTCCTGTAAAAAAAAATTCCCTCCCCTTTCCCTCTTCTTCTAATCCCCACTCTGCCCTCTCACCTCTTCCAAACTGCCTATCATCTCCCCCTGGGTCCTCTCTTCCTTCCCTTTCTCCTATGGCCCACTCTCCTCTCCTATCAGATTTATTTTTCTCCAGCCCTTTAACATTCCAATCCACCGAGCTTCACCTATCAGCTTCTAGCTTTCCTTCCCCCCACCTCCTACCATTTTATTCTGGTGTCTTACCCCTTCCTTTTCAGTCCTGAAGAAGGGTCTCAGCTTGAAATGTCAATTGTTTATTCATTTCCATTGATGCTGCCTGATTAGCCGAGTTCCTCCAGCATATTATGTGTATACCTAATATTCCATCTGGGTAGCCTCCAACCAAATGGTATGAATATTGATTTCTCCTTCCAGTAAAAAAAAATGCCTCCCGTTTCACTTACCTTTTCTCACCTGCCCATCACCTCCCCCAGTGCCCCTCCTCCTTCCTTTTCTCCTATGGTCCACTTTCCTCTCCTATCAGATTCCTTCATTTCCAACCCTTTACCTTTCCCACCAACCTATATCCTTCTAACTTTTCACTCTGGTATCTTCCCCTTCCTTTCCAGTCCTGTTGAAGGGTCTCAGCCAAAATGTCAACTGTTTATTCATTTCCATAGATGCTGCTTGACCTGCTGAGTTCCTCCAGCATTTTGTGTGTGTTGCTTTGAATTTACAGCATCTGCAGAATTTATTGTGTAACTGAACCTCTTATCGATGTCTACATGTTTTTTATGCATTGAGTTGCTGCTACCTGATAAGGTACCTAATCAGCCAACCTTGCTATCCCACACATAGTGAGTGCTCGAAAGAGGAGACACCCTTGGCATGGACATATCATGGAACTGCAACAGCACAGAAGAAAACTGGCTCAACCAATTTATGCCTGAACCTTAGGCTGATTACTTTTTGTTAGATGTCCTCACAATACAACGTCGCTCATCTGGGTCAATGGTAACGCTGTACACATTTTTGGGGTACGGTAGATTTCGAATCCGCCACTGGAAGCAGGTCTTTGTGTCCTTTCTTGTAAATATTGGCTGCATTGATTTAAAAACACAAATAAGTTACTGGAATTGGTTTATTATTGTCACATGCATTAATGTACAATGAAAAGCTTGCATAACTATTCATACAGATCAAATTATTACACAGTGCATCATGGCAGAACAAGGTAAAACAGTAACTGTGTGGAATGAAGTGCAACAGCTAGAGAGAAAGTTCTAAGAAGTTTCTGTGTTTATAAAGTATTGACTTTAAAACAGTATAATCTGCAATTCAGAAGAATGAAAGGCAAGTGATATTACCATACCACAATATTCTGAGAGGGGATTAACAGATACCGATGCTCTCCCTGGGGGGGGGGGGGACTCTCAAAACCAAGGGACATGGTTTCAGGATAAAAGGCCAACTATTTAAGATGAAGTCAAAAAGGAATTATTTTTCAGTTAAGGAGCTGTGAATCTTAAAATTTCTCCATCTTTGAGTTGTGGGTGTCACCAGTTACTTGAACCAAGATGGAAAGGTTTCTAGATTACTAGGAAATCCAAAGTTTTACAGGGCTCAGGAGGAAAGTGGAACTCTGCGCAGTAGACTCAAGGGACAAATGATTTTTGTTTCTGTTTAAGTCAGTGCAGAATGGGTGGTTATCAACAGATCAAAGTCAGGTAGTTTCTGTAAATTTATGAATGCCTGCCCTCTCCCTGTAGACATGTATTCCTAAACTGACAGAAACTACCCATCTACCCTTGTACCACAGGTGCACCCATATAAATAAATCTGAAATGCTTTGGCAGAGACATTTAAACCACTTGCTCTACGAGCACTTACATTGCTGCTACTCTCCTGTATCAGCGGCTGCTCGAGGCTCCCGACAACTCTAGAGTACGCTTCCCCCACCTCGAATTGCCACTGTCCAGGGGATCCCAGCGTGGTCTTCTGCTTCCACTTTCTAACTATAAGCAAAGGTCTTAAAGTGAATGGAAATGCAACATTCTACAGATATGTGCAGTAAAACATGGGCTATGTATATACAGGCTCTATATGTATTCTGCAGTGCCCTAATCTGGACTGAATATGGGCTCCGAGTTTAATTCTGTAATGAAACGTTACCGGGCAGACAGGAACAAAGGTAACTACTGAGACAGTGACAGCCTATGTGACATCACTCCCATAACCACAACAACACGGCACAGTAACAGAGCTGACAGGAGCAGCTGTAAGATCAAGGTTCAATCCCCACCGCTGTCTGTAAGGAGTCTGTTCGTTCACCCCATGGCCACATGGGTTTTCTCCAAGTGCTTCTGTTTCCTCTCGCATTCAAAAGACGTACAAGTTAGTATATTAATTGGTCACATGGGTGTAATTGGGCAGTGCAGGCTCGTTGAGGTGAAAGGACTTGTTACTGTGCTGTATCTCTAAATAAAAATAACACTCTAACACAGGGTGCAGAGACCAACACTATGCACCTTCTCCCTTCTACATACAACCTCTAATGCCCTTAGTAATTACAGCTGAAGTCAGAATTTACATACACCTTAGCCAAATACATTTAAACTCAGTTTTTCACAATTCCTGACATTTAATCCTAGAAAACATTCCCTGTCTTAGGTCAGTTAGGATCACAACTTTATTTTAAGAATGTGAAATGTCAGAATAATAGTAGAGAAAATGATTTATTTCAGCTTTTATTTCTTTCATCATATTTCCAGTGGGTTAGAAGTTTACATACACTTTGTTAGTATTTGGTAGCATTGCCTTTAAATTGTTTAACTTGGGTCAAACATTTTGGGTAGCCTTCCGCAAGCTTCTCACAATAAGTTGCTGGAATTTTGTTCCATTCCTCTATCTTGTCCAATCCCTTAATAATCTTATATGTTGCAATCAGATCCCCTCTCAATCTCCTTAATTCCAGCGTGTACAAGCCCAGTCTCTCTAACTTCTCTGCGTAAGACAGTCCGGACATCCCAGGAATTAACCTCGTGAATCTACGCTGCACTTCCTCTACAGCCAGGATGTCCTTCCTTAACCCTGGAGACCAAAACTGTACACAATACTCCAGGTGTGGTCTCACCAGGGCCCTGTACAAATGCAAAAGGATTTCCTTGCTCTTGTACTCAATTCCCTTTGTAATAAAGGCCAACATTCCATTAGCCTTCTTCACTGCCTGCTGCACTTGCTCATTCACCTTCAGTGACTGATGAACAAGGACTCCTAGATCTCTTTGTATTTCTCCCTTACCTAACTCTACACTGTTCAGATAATAATCTGCCTTCCTGTTCTTACTCCCAAAGTGGATAACCTCACACTTATTCACATTAAACATCATCTGCCAAGTATCTGCCCACTCACTCAGCCTATCCAAGTCACCCTGAATTCTCCTAACATCCTCATCACATGTCACACTAATGAAATGGAGATGCAGAGAAGTAAACAAACAGCAATATATACAAAACAACACACAATGTGGAAATAATGAGAGCTTTGAGAGATCCATTGATTCTACAGTGTTTCTCCATGAGAAAATGAAACTCAGGGTAGTATATTGTGACATTTACAGTATATCTGCTTCTTAAGCCCATCACCCCTAATGGGGCACAGGTCACCTACAGCAGCTCACCAGAATCCTGCCCTGGACCAGTCTTTCAAATTGCCCCCAGTTGTAGCTCATCCTCTGCCAGGGATGAGGTTTTTGGAGCTTCTGTCGGTGTTTCTGTAGCACTGGGTTTTTACAGGACTGGGCTTCTTCCATGCCCAACCCTCCTCCTTTCGCAGCTGGGTTCTGGATCGTCCATGATAGCGTACAGTATATGTACCTTAATAATAAATTTACGTTGAGCTTTTGAAGT
Source organism: Hemitrygon akajei (assembly GCF_048418815.1). NCBI lineage: Eukaryota > Metazoa > Chordata > Chondrichthyes > Myliobatiformes > Dasyatidae > Hemitrygon > Hemitrygon akajei. The sequence continues at coordinate 17,455,743 of NC_133146.1, read as the reverse complement.
TTGCCTACAAAATGTAGGAAAGAATAGGGTAAAAGGTGTTTTGGAAGATATAGAGTATTGAGAGTTACCAGTATAGGCACCCTGGATGTCAGGGTATAAAAACCTAAAGCCGGAGCCTGTCAAGAGTATAAAAAGTGTATGCTTAAAAGTAAATTACTAAGGCAAAAAAAAAAAACCACAAAAATAACCACAAAGTATCAGACAGGATTAAGGTAAATTAAAAGATGATTTCCATGTATATTAAGGAGAAAAGAAAAAACAGGAAGTAGCTAGGGCTGTTAGGGACAAAGAGGCAACATGTGCAAGAAGGTATAGGTGAGATACTAAATGAATACCTTTCATAAAGAAACAGACTTTGTACGTGGAGAGCTCCGCAAAAGGGAAGATGAAAGTTGATTGCAAGTTTCCATAAAGAGGAAGTACTCGATATCTTAATGGGTTTAAAAGGTGGATAAGTTCCCAGGGCCAGGTGGGATTTGTAAGTCAGTCTGCTATGGAACATAACCAAAAAGACTGCTGTGGCTCTGGCTCAGATGTTACATCTTTGCTGGCTGCGAGTAAGTTACCAGAGGACTGGAGGACTGCATGTAGTCGTAGTTATACAGTGCTGAAACAGGCCCCTCGACCCACCTTGTCCATACCATCATGATGCCCATCTAAACTATACCCACTTTCCTACATTTGGCCCATATCCCTCTCAATCTTTCCGTTCCAATTATCCATCCAAATGCCTTCTAAATATTGTAATTATACCCGCCTCTACTACTACCTCTGGTAACTCATTCCATTTATGCAGCAACCTCTTATGTGGAAAACTTGCTTCTCAAATCTACTTTAAAAATTTCCCCTCTCTTAAAACTGAAACTTAAAATTAAAAATGCAAAGGGAAGTACTGAAAATCTTAACCTTAAAACTAATATGTGGCAACACTTGCAGGCTGCTCTCAGCATCCTCGGGTGTGTTAGTTGTTAATGCAGAAGATGCATTTCACTGTGTGCTTTGATGTGCACTGATACAAGAAAGAATCGGAATGTGAGGCACTTTGGGAGTACTAACGAAACCAGGACATACACCATGAAAACACACCACCATCCCCACCACGACAGGCAGGCAAGTGGAGAGTGTTCCATCAGATGCTTAACTAGTACCTTGCAGATGGTGGGAAGTCTGCAGCGTACCAAGAGGTCATCACAAGATTTGACCTAACCTGCCATGTATTGACTGTAATCATGTGGCCAGTCCTGCTGAGTTTCTGGTGATGGTAGGAGAGAGGGAGTTGGCAATGTCAATGAACATTAATGTGCTTAGACCCAGTGTTCAATGGCAGGCACTTGCATGACACAGATGTTACTTGTTAGTGATCACCCCACATTACTCTTATTAACTTTAAAAGGCGACATTAATACAAGTGAACAATAAATAATACACATACTAAACCAGCGAGTTACCAGAGGAAATTAACTTCAAATTCTCACCTTTGAGCTCGTCACTGCTAATTTCATACTCTTCCACCATTTCAGCGCCATCAGGAAATACGTAATGTACTTTCCTCCGACCTGGGTTTGCAGGGGACAGTCAGGTACAGTAATAATCAGCACCACTGGCATCTTTATTTTCACAGGCTTAGGGTAGACTATCAGCGCTACAGAATAAGCCTTATTTGAGTTCTGGCCAATTCCAGAAAACTCAACAATCCCAGTTTATCAATGTATCACACGTGTAATGATCTGAGCTGAATGGACAGTTAGCAAGACAAGCTTTTCACTGTATCTTGGTACGTGTGACAATATTAAACCAATTCTGTTTATCTCCACACCATGCCCATCTTGTTCTGGCACCAGCAGCGTTAAAGCCATAAGACAAAGGAGCAGAATTAGGCCACACTGTGCATTGAGTCTGCTCCACCATTCCATCACGACTAATTTATTATCCCTCTCAACCCCATTTACTGCCTCCTTCCCTTAACCTTTGACGTCCTAATTAAAAACCTACTAACCTCCGCTTTAAATATACCCAATGTCTTCTCCACAGCCATCTGAGCAATAACTTCCACAGATACACCACCCTTTGGCTAAAGAACCTCCTCCTCATCTCTGTTCTAAATGGACGTCCCTCTATTCTGAAGCTGTGTCCTCTGGTCCTAGACTCGCCCACTATAGGAAACATCCTCTCCACCTAGGCCTTTCACTATTTGATCGTTTTCAATGAGATCTTCCCTCATTCTTCTAAACTCCATTCTCTTCCTTATATCTGCACAATATCCTCCCCCTACACTAAACTCTCTCCACAGCATGGCACAGAATCCCACCTGGTTCACCGATAAACAAAATTCTTCAAACCTTATCTCATCCATACATGACTCCCGGCCCTGAAATGTCACCGACTCTTAAATGCACTCCATACTCACTGGAATTTAGAGGAACGTGTGGGGATCTCATTGAAACCTACTGAATGTTGAAAGGACGAGATAGGGTGGATGTGGAGAGGAAATTTCCTGTGGTGGGGGTATCCAGAACTAGAGGGCACAGCCTCAAAATTGAGGGGCAACCCTTTAGAACAGAGATGGCTGGTGGCATAGTGGCATCAGTGCTGGACTCTGGAGCGAATGGGCCCGTGTTCGAACCCAGCCGGCTCCCTTGCACGCTTTCCATCCGTGCTGGGTTGAGCATCGAGCTAGCAACTCATTCTCGTAAAAAAAAAAACTGGAGAATGGTACAGAAACACCACATGATGAGCAATCACCAATAAGATCGGTGCATGATGGCACCCCAATGACTCCACCAGGAGTTAAGGGCATTCTCCTCCTTTAGAACAGAGGTAAGGAGGAATTTTATTTTAGCCAAACAGTAGTGAATCTGTGGAATGCTCCGCCACAGACCGCGGTGGAGACCGAATCCGTGCGTGTATTTAAGGTGAAAGTTGATCGTTTCCTGATCGGTCAGGGCATCAAAGGATATGGCGAGAAGGCAGGTGTATGGGATTGAGTGGGATCTGGGATCAGCATGATGGAATGGTGAAGCAGACTCGATGGGCAGAATGGCCTAATTCTGCTCCCATGTCTTATGATCTATAATGTTCTGCTGAACATTACGAGCATGCTGTGCTGGCAACGGAACGTGTAACAACACCTGCGGGTTACCCCAGCACAGTCTTAGGTCCTGTACTGTAGCAGTTAGTGGAGAGTTCAATTCCTCCACTGTCTGTAAGGAGTTTGTATGTTCTCCCCGTGAACACGTGGCTTTCTTCTGAGTTTCCTCCCACAGTTCAAAGGTGTACAAGTTAGGGTTAGTAAACTGTGGGTGTGCTACATTACCACTGGAAGCATGGCGACACTTAGGAGGTGCCTCCCCCAACCCCAGCCCAGCCCCAGATTGCTGCTCTTTGAAATATTCACTGTACGTGTTGATGTACCTGTGTAACCCTCTCACCGTAGGATCGTGATGAATTAGCTGTTACTGTGAAAGCAAACTATCAGCAACATGACTCTACACTCCACGAGGAATAACAATGTGCAAAGGCCATTTCCGATAAATAAACTGTTCTGGGGTAAATACGATTCGGGTAAACACAAACATAATAAAAGTCTGAATGTCCCTTTAAGGGAAAATGAGGCTATCACTTGTATGAACACGGACCCACCTGTGCAAGTCTACCGTTCGCCAGAGAGCAATAATTTAGCTCACACCAGATTTAAATTGTATTGACATAATATTTTAAACTATAACAAAATAAACGATTATGTGCAAATTTAGCCTAAATTTGGGCATAATAATTTAAGCTCATTGTTGCGTTATCATACGCACCCCTCGCCCTCAATCTCCCTCATGCGCACCCCTCGCCCTCAATCTCCCTCGCGCGCACCCCTCGCCCTCAATCTCCCTCGCGCGCACCCCTCGCCCTCAATCTCCCTCGCGCGCACCCCTCGCCCTCAATCTCCCTCATACGCACCCCTCGCCCTCAATCTCCCTCATACGCACCCCTCCCCGCTCACCTTCCTGAACCATCGCAGTTTTCTCCGCCGCTCTCAGGCGGCCCAGCCAATTCCCCGCCGCCATCGCGCCCAACACCTGCTCCGTCTCCACAGCAACGGCGCCGCCCTGACCCCTGACCTCGCCCCAGCACTGATTTCCTTAAAACACCGATGGCGGAATCGTTCGCTCCCGCCCCGTGTCCTGGTCCTCAGCACGGTTTGGTTCTGGCGTGTGAGGGGAAATTTAAATTATAAATGTAATGAATGACTGAAGGGTGGGACGGGCCACACCGGAAGTGGTTTCACTGTTCCGGGCATTTCCGGTGAGGTGAGGACGGTCGGGGAGGGGAGGGAAGGGAGGGTGGGAGGTGGTAGGAGAGGGCGGATTTAAGAGGAGGAGGGGGCTCCTCGGTGACTCAAGCCCGGAGTTTGATTAATTCTGTCACTGATTTCACTGTCCGGTAGATTCAGGCCACATCCGCCCGTCTCTGATTGGCTGGTTTTTGTTGCCCAATGGGGCGTCGCTACTGGTCATTTTAATTTAAAATGTCACCAGCTGGGGTTTGGGCAGGAGAGTGGGTCTTTGGGACCCGAGCTTGGGCGCCGCACCTCCTGGATCTGACCACAGTGCCCACAGGCTCCACCCCGGGGACCCGGCCACTGGATCTGACACCAGCGATCCACCTGCTAGACTCCATTAACACCATCCCCTGGGACTTAACACCCGGGATTCGACCCGTGGAATCCAATCACTGAACTGCATCCAATGGAATCTTTCCCATGGGCTACAGGGTGTGGAATCTTAATGATGGGACACGACCCGTGGAATCCGACCCATGAACTCTAACTCATGGAGGCAGAAGTCGCTGGAATTAGGAGGAGCGAACCATCTGCCGGAGGAACTCAGACGGGAGATGTTGACAATCTCTTTCCTCCCAGACAGCAGATTGCTTGTGTCATCATCCCATGAATTCTGACTCATGAAGTCCATTCCCTGGAGTTTCAGTATTTTGGTATTTACATGGAAGGGGAGATGCTGGAGTTTATGGCAAAGGAGATGTGAGAGACTGAAGATGCTGGAATCTGGAGCAACACACAAAATGCTGGAGGAACTCAGGCCACATCTGTAGGGGGAAGTGGACAGTGACCTTTCATCTTGTGTGAAGATAGAGGGAATATAGCTTCCCATCACCGATCATCTTTCATCTCCCACTTCCCTCCCAGCCTCTATCATTATCTCCGCTCCTCCATCTGCCTAACACCTCTCCTCATCTTGATCCACCCATCATTTTCTGGCTCCTGCACTACTCTTTCTCTTAAGCTCTTAATACTGGCTACCACCCCAACTATTTAAGAAACTTGTATTTACCTGCTTCTTGAAACCACATCACACTGGAGTTGATGAGAAATGAATTATCAAAGAAAAGTTTACAGCAGATTTGATGCAATGTGTCTCTGCCGGGGCAGCTTCCTTGTGCCAATCTTTAGTCAGGTGGTAATAGTACTGTGGTTAAATGCACTGTTTGGCATGCTACTAAATCACACTCATAAACACTAGAGATTCTGCAGATGCTGGAAATCTTGAGGAACACACGCAAAATGGTGGAGGCACTGTACAGGTCAGGCAGCATCTACAGAGTGGAATAACCAGTTGACATTTCAGTCTGAGACACGGTGAAGGGTCTCAGCTCAAAACTCCTTCTTGTCGGAAAAACATGGAGGCACCTATGAAAACTCCTACAGCGCCCGACGGCCCTGTGATTTCAGGCCAACTTGAGAGAAGGTGAACTCACAGAAAGGCCAGACGGGGTACCTGGCTGAGTACTGGGGACCTGTGCTGATCAACTGGCTGGAGTGTTCACTGATATATTTAACCTTCGCTGCAGTAATCAAAGAGAGATTCAATACCTGTGCCCAAGAGAAACATCGTATCCTGCCCAAGTGAATGTTGTCCAGTGGCACTTGGATCCACTCTAATGAGGTGCTTTGAGAGGTTAGTGATGAAACATGTCAGCTCCTGCCTGAGCAGCTGGCATTTCATTTTCTCTTCACTGATACCTGGAACATCTGACGCATACGTCAGGCTGCTCTTCATTGACTCCAGCTCAGCATTCAATACTATCAACCCCTCAAAACTAATCAATAAGCTTCAAAACCTAGGCCTCAATACTTCCTTGTGCAACTGGATCCTCGATTTCCTCACCTGCAGACCCCATTCGGATTGAATTGGCAACATTTTCTCCACGATCACCGTCAGTGCATGTGTACCGCATTGGCTCTGTGCTTAGTTCCCATAATATCACTGGCATACGTCGTGAAATTTGTTGTTAGGCAGTAGCAATACATAATAACTAAAAGCTAAATTACAGAAAATAAATGTCTTTAAAAAGTTAAATAAGTAGTGGAAAAAGGGAAATAAGGTAGTGTTCAATGTCCATTCAGAAACCTGGTGGCAGAGGGGATAAAGCTGTTCCAGAATTGTTGAGAATGTGCCTTTAGGCTCCTGTACCTCCTCACTGATGGTAGCAATGAGAAGAGGGTGATGGATGTCCTTAACGATGGACGTCACCTTCTTAAGGCATCGCTTCTTGAAGATGTCCTGGATGCTGATGAGGCTAGTGCCCACGATGGAGCTGACTGAGTTTACAACTTTCTGCAGTTTTTTTTTGATCCTATGCGGTGCCCCCTGCCACTCTGTACAGATGGTGATACGGCCAGTTAGAAAGCTCTCCATGGTACATCTGTAGAAATTTGCAAGTGTCTTTAACTTACCAAACCTCCTCAAACTGCTAATGAAATATAACTGCTGTTGTGCCTTCTTTGTGACTGCATTGATATGCTGGGCCCAGGACAAATCCTCGAGAAGTTGACACCCAGGAACTTGAAATTGAAATTGCTCACTGTTTCCACTACTGATCCCTCGATGAGAACTCTCTTCTTACCCTTTCTGAAGTCTACAGTCAATTCTTCAGTCTTACCGACGTTGAGTGCAAGGTTGTTGCTGTAACACCACTCAGCCAGCTGATCTACCTTGCACCTGCATACAATTTTGTCACCATCTGAAATTCTGCCAGCAATAGTTGTGTCTAGACAACTCCAATGCCACATTTAAGTTTGCTGATGACACCACTGTCACTAGCTAAATCAAAGATGGTGTCAAATCAGCATAGGGCGATTAAAAACCTGGTTGAATGGTGCCACAAAAACAAAACTCTCATTCAAAGCCAGCAAAATCAAGGAACATTATTGACTACAAGAGCCGGAAGCTGGAAGTCCATGAGCCAGTCCTCATCAGGGGAATCAGAGGAGGAGATGGTCAGCAACTTCAAATTCCTCAGTGATATTATTTCAGTGGATCTATCCTGGATCCAGTGTGTAAGTGCCATTACAAAAAAGGCAAGGCAGCACCTCTGTTTTCTTGGAAGTTTACAAAGACTCGGTATGTCATCTAAAACTGTGGACAGACTTATGTAGACGTGGAGAGTATATTGAATGGTTTCTTCACAACCTTGAATGGAAATCCTACAAAAAGTAGTGGATATGGTCCTCCCCACCATTGAGCAAATTTATAAGAAGATGCTGTTGGAGGAAAGCATCATCCATCCACAAGGACCCCCACCATCCAGGCCATGCTCTCCTCCCAGCTGCCTTCAAGAGCCTCAGGACCCACACCATCAGTTATTACCTCTCAACCATCAGGCTCTTGAACCAGGGGGAGATCTTCACTCAGCTTTACTCATCCCAACACTGAACTGTTCCTACGACCTATGGACTCACTTTCAAGGACTCTGCATCTCATATTAACAGTATTTATTGTTTATTTATTAATATTTTGGGGTTTTTTTTTGCTACTTGTGTTTGCACTGTTTGGTGTCTTATGCACGTTGGTTGGTTGTCTTGTGTGTGGGTTTTCATTGATTCTATTGTGGTTCTTTATATTTACTGTGAATGCCCACAAGCAAATTGATCTTGTGAGGAGAACAGGTACTGATTCAAGTGTGTTTTTCTTGTGAATCGTCGAACAGGTGGGTGGACCGCTAGCCCTGCCAATCAACTGGCGTGCTGTGCATGGAGCTTCAGGGGATTGTAAAGGCATTTCGAAAGGTGAAACGAGGCCAGGAGATCCACTCAACCACAGCAGGGACACCCCAGAAAAAGGCAAAGCCGGAGGAAGTCAAAGGTAAGCTAGCTGTGATCTTCACCTCAAGACAGGAGCAGAAGTAAGCCATTTAGCCCATCGAGTCTGCTCTGTCATTCGATCTTGCCTAATTTATTTTCACACTCAACAGTTTATCCCTGTAACCTTTGACACCCTTGCTAATCAAGTACCTATCAACCTCTGCTTTAAAAATGCCCTATGACTTGTCTTCCACAGCTGTCTGTGGCAATGAATTTCACAGATTCACCACCCTCTGGCTAAAGAAGTTCCTCCTCATCTGTTCTAAAGAGACGTCCTTCTATTCTGAATTTTGAGGCTATGCCTGTCTCTCCCACTACTGGGAACAACTTCTGCATGTCATTCAATATTCAATATCCACACCCCTACTGTGTGAACTTTAAAACCACTGTAAACTAGAGATTGTGTGTATTTATTATAGACTATTTTTGCCGCAGCTCTGTTTATATTGTGTACAAACTGGCTACCGTGTTTTGTTATACCGGTGTATTAACATAATTTAGAATACGTGCTGTTCTGTTTTGCAACTTTCAGAGGAGCTTGAAGTGCTGTGATCTGCAGAGTTACAGAGCTAAGTACTGAGAACAGATTATCAGATTAAAGATTATCTGCATTTGTCGCATGTACATCGAAATATCTGTGTCATTTGCGTCAACTACCAACACAATACCGGGATGTGCTGGAGGCAGCCCACAAGTCTCTTCTGACTGCCATCATAGCAAGTCCATAATTTACTGACCCTAACCCAAATGTTTTTGGAAGCAGAGCACCCACAAGGATGCACGTTGTCACAGGGAGAACGTGCAAATTCCATACAGACAGCAGTGGGTGATGAAAGGTGTTACACTACCTTGCCGTCTGGCACTGACGCAAAAGGCTTATCGTAAATTCTCTGTTGTCTGTGAGTCGACAAGTTAATTATTTTCTTGTTCTTATCGACCTCAATTCGGTCATCCATGTTCTCAGTTAAGAAGCTCTACTCAACCTGCCGCTGAAGTTTTGTTTGGTAATGTTCGATCATCTTTTTTTACACCTGATGCCTGGAGCAATGTGGGAGCTTTTTATTGGTGATTCACTGCAGAGTCTGATCTACTGGACAAGTAAGAATCACTGGACCTAAGCTTACTGGGCATCAGAAAGCAGCAGATGCCTTCAGCCTGTTCAGGTTATTGTGCCTGTGCTGTCCCTGAGAAAGTCATCTATTCAAGTATACAGTCTTCCAAAAGCAACACACAAAATGCTGGAGGAACTCAGCAAGTCAGGCAATCTGTATGAAGGGTCTCATCCCAAAAAAACTTGTCAGTTAGCACAACGCTCTGCAGAGCCAATGACCCGGGTTCAATTAAAACTGCTGTCTTTAAGGAGTTCCTCCAAATGCTCCAGTTTCACCTCACATTCAAAGACATACAGGTTAAGGTTGGTAAGTTGTGGGTATGCCGTGTTGGCGTTGGATGCATGGCCACACTTGAGGGCTATCCTCAGCATGTCCTCAGACAGTGTTGGTCGTTGATGCGAATGACATATTTTACTGCATGTTTCGATTCACATATGACAAATAAAGCTAATCTTTAGTATTTAGAACTTCAGCTTTTATCTTCCTCCTGCCTGACCTGCTGAGGCCCTCCAGTATTTAGTGTGCGTGGCTCAAGATCTGCAGAACCTCCTGCGTCAATCTTTCAAAGTGTGCTTTTTGTTTAATTGCTCATGGCACGTGGCATCACTGGCAAACTGGCATCTGCTGCTGTCCCTGTCGACGCTTGAACAGAACGGCTCAGAAATGCATGGCACGCCTGGCAGGGCAGGCGGCATCTGCGGAAAGAGAAAGAGAGTAGTGAATGTGTCAGGCCCCTTCCTCAGAACTGGAAAAGTGAAAAACAACCGTGTTTTCAGCTGCAAAGTGGGTGAAGGGGGCTGGGAAACAAAGTAGAATTTATTATTGAAGTATGTGTATGCTACCGTTTACTACTTTGAGATTCATTTTCTTGCAGGTTCAGTTACAGACGCAGATTTTGTTCCTGAAGACACTAATAAGCCAGCTGCATTTCTGTATCTTTCAGTAGTTTTGTGATCATGCTAGCACTTTATTCCCGATTTATTTAAATTCACTGGCTGCTGTGGTGGGATTTGAACTGATTCCTGATCATCAGTGCCAACCTCTGAATAGGAGGCCCACCAAGCTGAATACATACAGTCCTTCTCTGCCCAGCCGCTCACCCAGTTTCACCTATCACCTGCCAGCTTGTAATCCTTCCCTGCCCCTCACTTACATATGCTGGCTCCTGCCCCCTTGCTTTCTAGACCTGATGAAAGGTCTCAGCCTGAAATGTTGACTGTTCTATTCCCCTCCATAGATGCTGCCTGACTTGCTGAGTTCCTCCAGCACTTTGTGTGTGTTGCTCAAGATTTCCAGCATCTGCAGAATATCTTGTTTATAATCTGACTCCACTATCCTTTTGAGTAGCTTGGTCCAGGTAGTAACAACTCTGGGTGAGGGAAGCCAAGCTGGAGTGGCATTTTCTGCCTTCTCTTCTCATGGCCTCTGATCACTGGCCCAATCACTTGCTACACTGGTTACCCCTGTCCTTTCAGGTCCACAACTACTGCAATCCCAGCTCACTGCAAATGTTGTCAGCGCCTCTCACACAGTACGACTGGGTTTTTACAGTCCTTGCCGCCTTTCTTGCCTCTCTGCAGAGCAGTGGCTGAGTGGAGTGACAGCATATATCGTCCAGGCGGGGATCGGAAAGACCCGGACAGAAATCTTTCAGAAGCAGATCAGACAGAACGGTGGCGAGGTCCTCCTGGCCTTCAGCCCAGCAGTGACTCACGTGATCGTGGAAGATGGGATGGACTGTGGCCGAGCCCTGCGCCTCCTGAAGCGTGAGGTGCGGCCTCCTGGTGCCCATGTGTTGCGCTCCGCCTGGCTCAGCTCGTGTATCTCAGAGCGGAGGCTTCTGAGCCCCTCGGGCTACAGCATCTTCACCCCGGATGACCGTCAGCCGCCGGAACAGCAGGACCGTCCTCAGAGATCAGGGGATGAAGACCAGCAAGGGAACAAGTGTACCGAGGTGAACAAGCAGTCTTCACTGTTGCCGGATGTGAACAACACAAGGCCAAAGGAGCCTCTAGTTGAGCACCAGCAAGGTATTACTACCAAGGAAAATGTGGAACCATTTCAGGACTCCGCAGCCCAGGTAATGTAACCCACATCCTACCTCCTCTGCCCCAACTATCACTGGTGCCTTCTATTAGATCTGCAGTCTGTCAAGTTGGAGTATAGGATTGGTGCAGGGGGCAGAGTTTCAGATTTCTGGATCATTGCCATCGCTTATGGGAAAGGTTATGACCTGTACATAAAGGATAGGATACACCTGAACTTGAGGGGGATCAATATCCTTAAAGGTAGGTTTGCTAGAACTGTTGGGAAGGATTTAAGCTAATTCAGTAGAGAGATACAGACGTCGAAACAGTACCTGGGATGTGGTATACAAATTACAATGAGAGATAGAAAAGACTTTTAAAAGAGCAATGTTACAATAGTCACGGGGGATTTCAATATGCAGGTAGATTGGGAAAATCAGGTTGGTGCTGGATCCCAAGAAAACCCACTGGGGAAAGGCAATTCTGGATTGGATGTTGTGTAATGAACCAGACTTGATTAGGGAGCTTAAGGTAAAGGAACCCTTTGGGGTCAGTGATCATAGTGTGATTGAATTCACCCTGCAGTTTGAGAGAGAGAACATAAAACAGTGTAAAGGGGATTACAGAGGCGTGAGAAAGGACCTGGGTCAAAGTTAATTGGAAGGGGGAACCAGCAGGGATGAAGGGAGAACAGCAATGGCTGGAGTTGCTGGGGACAATTTGGAGAGTGCAGGATTGATACATCGCAAAGATGAAAATGGTATTCTAAAGGGAGGATGAGACAACTGTGACTGACAAGGGAAGCTAAAAGGTAAAGAGGCGCATATAATATAACAAAAGTAGTGGGAAGTTAAAGGTTTGGGAAGCTTTTAAAAACCAGCAGAAGGCAACTAACAAAGCCATAAGGAGAGAAAAGATGAAATATGGAAACCTAGCCAATAAAATAAAACAAGATAATAGAAGCTTTTTCAGATATGTAAAGAGTAAAAGAGAGGCAGGAGTGGAAATCAGACTGCTGGAAAATGACACTGGATGGGTAGTAATGGAGAACGATAAAATGATGGACAAACTTAATATGTGTTTTACGTCAGTCTTCACTAAGGAAGACGTGAACAGTATGCCAGAAATTCAAGAACGTCGGGGGACAGAAGTGAGTACAGTTGCTACTATTAAGGAGAAGGTGCTTGGGAAGCTGAAAGTAGATAAGTCAGCTGGACAACACCAAGGGTTCTGAAAGAGGTGGCTGACATATTGTGGAGACATTAGTAATGATCTTTAAATAATCACTACAGGAGTGTATGAGGAGCCTTTGATAGCTCTGGGTTTGTACTTGCTGGAGTTTAGAAGAATGAGGAGGGATCTCATTGAAACGTATGGAATATTTAGAGGTGTAGATAGTGTGGGCACAGAGAGGATGTTTCCTATAATGGTGGAACCTAGGATCAGAGAGCAAAGCCTCAGAATAGAGGGACTCCATTTAGAATACAGATGAGGAGAAATTTCTTCAGCCATGATGGAACGGCAGAGCAGACTCAATGGGCCGTGTTTCCTAATTCTGCTTCTGCATCTTATGAGCTTATATTTCCAGCATCTGCGGAATCTCTTGTGTTTATGCTGTGCCGTACTGTTCTATGTTCTAATACATTGAACCCCTCTGGAATGTCTCCTCAGTTCCCCAACGCTGACAGCAACAGTGATTCTGAGGATGACGGTGTCTCCCAGCTTGATCTGCAGGCTCTGATCTCTGGGGACAGGCATCCAGCTGCCAGCCCCGAACTCCGAGAACAGGGTGTGAGCAAGAAATGGGTGTGTTCTCAGTCATCGGAAAGCAAGAAGGTGAACCACAACAAGGCCATCACGGACAAGCTGAAAGTACTGGAGACAGCATATACACATCAGGGTGACAGATGGAGAGCGCTGGGATACGGCAAGGCCATCAACGCTCTGAAGAGTTATCATAAACCAATCTCCTCCTATGAGGTAAGACCTCGTCCACAAAACATACTCAAGTTTTTAAAGATTTAATGATTGGAAAAAGGACCTAGTGCTTTCTCAGTGTATATGATGAATAAACTCTTCTCAGGCTACCAAGCAGATATGGGTATCAATTTTAATCTGTTATAATCGATACCTGTACCCGGTTGTAAGCCCGAGAAGAGTTTATTGAATGATTGGCTTCATTTGTCAGATGTGTAATGTGTCATTTGCAACAACACAGTCTAAGGATGCGCTGGGGGCTGCCTGCAAGTGTCATCATGTTTCCAGTGCCAACATAGCGTGCCCATAACTTATTAACCCTATGCTATACCTCTTAAGAATGTAGGAGAAAACTGGAGCAGCAGAAGGAAACTCACGCAGTCATGGGGAGAACATACAAACTCATTACAGATAGCAGTGGTAATTGAAACCCAATCAGTGATCGCTGGCACTGTAAAGTGTTTCACTAACCATACTGCTGTCTGTGTGACAGGTTTACAACGTGTATGGTAGGTTCTGTTACCATCTGCACATGTATATGTGTGGACAGGTGCAATGAAAAACTTATTTGTAGCAGCATCACAGGCACATGACATCAGATAAGCAGCATTCACAAGGAAAGCTTAAACTCAACATACATTACACACGAAAGAACACCATTAGAACAACAAAAAAGTGAAGTTCATTATAGTGTTAAGAGTCACTCACAGTGATTAAAATTGTGCAGGTTGGTTCAAGGACTGAAGGGTTGAAGGAAAGTAGTTGTTGTTCAACCTGGTGGTATGGGACTTAAAGATTCTGTACCTCCTGCCTGATACTGTGAGGAGAACGTGGTAACCTATCTTAATGACTATTGTGCACTAGCATTTACATCCACTGTGATGAAGTGCTTTCAGAAGCTGGTGATAAAACATCCCAACTTCTGCCTGAGAAGCGACTTGGATCCTCTCCAGTTTGCCTACCATCACAATAGGTCAACTGCAGATGCCATTTCATTGGCTCTTCACTCATTTGTGGATGCATACAACCGCTCACTCAATGTCAGCAAGACCAAGGAGATAATTATAGACTTCAGGAGGAGGAAACCAGAGGTCCATGGACTAACAGTCCTCATCAGAGCATCAGATGTGAAGAGGGTCAGCAACTTTGAATTCCTTGATGTTATCATTTCAGAGGATCTGTCCTAGGTCCAGCTATTACAAAGAAAACATGGCAGCGCCTCTACTTTCCAAGAAGTTTGCAAAGATTTGGCATGTCATCTAAAACTTTGACAAACTTGTATAGATGTGTGGTGGAGAGAGTATATTGACTGGTGGCATCACGGCCTACTATGGAAACACCAAAATCCTTGTTCAGAAAATCCTCCAACACAGATAAAGCCCTCCTCGTCATTAAGTGCACTTACACAGAGCGTTGTCGCAGGAAAGCAGTAGCCATCATCAAGGACCCCACCATCCAGGCCATGTTCTCTTCTCACTACTACCATCGGGAAGAAGGTACAGGAGCCTCAGGACCAGCATCACCAGGTTCAAGAACAGTTATTACCTCTCAACCATCAGGCTCCTGAACCAAAGGGGGTAACTTCACTCAACTTCAGTTACCCCATCACTGAACTACACCCTCAACTGAAGGACTCACTTTCAAGGATTCTTCATCTCGTTCTCAATATTTATTGTTCATTTTTTTTATTATGTTGTTTCCTTTTTCTTTTTATTTTGTATTTGCACAGTTTGTTTTTATTTTTTGCACGTTGGTTGTTGTCTATCCTATTGGGTGTGGTCTATCACTGATTCTATTGCGTTCCTTTGTAATTACTGTGAATGCCCATGAGAAAATTAATCTCGGGGTTGTATATATGTACTTTGATAATAAAACTACTTTAAATTTTGAACTTTGAAGATAGCATGGCCCAGATGGTGGGCATCTGCGCTGTTACAAGGGAACTTCTGTTTGGGGATAATGTTCTGACCAGACCTGGCAGGAAATAATGGAATCTGAAAAGAGGAAAATGTTCTGCGGATGCAGGAAACCTGAAAGAAAAACCAAAAGCACAAGCAAACATCAGCAGTTCAGGCAGCTCCTATAGAGAGAGAAACACAAGTAACATTTTAGACCAAAGACCCTATCTAGATTTAAGGGAAAAAAGAGAGGAGAGAATGAAAGGATAAGTTTGTGGGGCATCTGAAAGGATTAACCGAGGAAAGGGCTGATGCTCTAAAGAAAGATACTGCCTCAATTCTAAATTAAGCCACTAGCCTCTTCCTTCAGTTTGTTTTTATCTATTCATTCACAGGATCTCTCACCCCATTACAGAGTCCAGTGGTTTTTCTCGCCAATCACACCAAAATAAGATTCTGATGGCAAGAAAATCAATTTCTCCTTCCAGCAAAAATAGTTTTCTTTCCCCTTCCCCTCTTCTCCTATTCCCCACTCCAGCCTCTTACCTCTCCTCACCAGCCTATCACATCTCCTTGGGACCCCTCCTCCTCCCCTTTCTCCAGCGGCCCACTCTCCTCTCCTATCAGATTCCTTCCTCTCCAGCCCTTTACCTCCCCACCCACCTGGCTTCACATCACCTTCTAACTACTGTCCTTCCGCTCCCCCCACCCTTTTTATTCTGCCTTCTTGTTTTGAAGAGGACACCATGATTCTAAGGTAATCTGCTGGACTGAAGATAATTTCCAACTAAGAAGTTATTTGTGAGATGTTCTTTGGTTGGATATAACATGCAGGTTTGTGAATGTTGGGGTTGATGCCTGCCTGAAGTGATTCGAGCCCATTGCTGATTGAGAACAAAGGATCATAAATTATTGACTGTCACTTGATGGGAAGAGGGCAATAAATGGATGCTGGCTTGGAGCAGAGCCAATAACAAGGTGTTAAAGGACAGAAACGTGGCCTGTGGCCAATGACACTAGAATGCGATATTTGAATTGATAAGGAATGGATATAAAAGTGGATGCTTCGTGTGTGTTGATAGCAGTAACTTCAAAGAATAACTATCGTAAATACAAGTGTAAGCAACCCTGTGTGAAACACGTGGTGAGTGAATCGGGAAACGAGGAACGCCTGGCCAGTATAAACTCCCTTGCCCGGGTAATACCTTTGCTATTCTTTGACTATTCAAGTGAGTCAGGGATGCCTAGCGAGTGTGCACACAAGGTATTTAGTGTATGAATTCACATTCTTGTTAGTTTAAACAGTAAAGGTACTTGTCAGTAAATAACAGATCTCTCTGTGCCTCACTAATCATCGTTGTAAGTAGTAAGTTTTTTTTCAACAGTATATTACCTCCTGAATGCCAGGGTACTGGAATCTTGGATTGAGTCCTCAGCAGTCTTAAGTGGGAGGGTGAGCAGCCAGAGGTCATGGTCCATTTAGATACCAATGACATAGGTAAGAAGAGGGACAAAGTTCTGCAAAGTGAGTTCAGGGAGTTAGGTCCTAAGTTAAAGGATAGGACCTTCTGGTCTGTAATCTCAAGATTACTACCTGTGCTACATGCTACTGGAGCCAGAAATAGGAAGATCATACAGTTTAATATGTGGCAAAGGAGTTGATATAGGACGGAGGGCATCAGATTTTTGGATTATTGGGCTCCCTTCCAGGGAAGGTGGGACCTGTACGGGGGAGATTGGTGGTCGGCGTGGCTCGACAATCCGGAAGGGTCTGTTCCTCGCCGTATCTTAATAAATAAAATAAACGAAAGGCAGATGTGCTCAGGTTCAGTCAGGCTTGGTTGCAGGAGGCAGCTCAGAATTCCAGGGTTCCGTTGTTTTAGACACGATACTACGAGAGGGATGGCATTACTAGGCAGGGAGAATGTCATGGTAGTGCTCAGTCAAGATAGACCGGAGAACTCGTCTAGTGAGCCTTTGTGGGTGGAACTGAGGAACAAGAAAGCTATGACCACGTTAATGGGGTATATTATAGACACCCAAAGGTCCACGGGACTTAAAGAAGCAAATCTGTAGAGAGATCACAGATTGTTGCAAGAAACACAAGGTTGTGATGGTAGGTGATTTTAATTTTCCGCATATTGACTGGGAGTCCCATACTGTGTTGAGGAAAATTTCCTTAATCAGTACATAGAAGTTTCAATGAGAGAGTGGGCAATACTTGATCTTCTATTAGGGAGTGAGACAGGGTGGGTGACACTTTGCATCATAATGCCATTAATTTCAAGGTAATTATGGAAAAGGATGGGTCTAGACCTCGATTTAAGATTCTAAATTGGAGAAATTTTGATGGTATCAGAAAGGAACTGGCAAGTGTGGATTGGGACAAATTGTTTCCTGGCGAAGGCGTACTTGGTAAGTGGGAGGCCTTCAAAAGTGAGATTTTTAAGAATACAGAGCTTGTATGTGTCTGTCAGAATAAAAGGCAAGGATAATAGGTTTAAGGAATCTTGGTTTTCAAGAGATGTTGAGGCCCTGGTTAAGAAACATAAAGGAGGTGCATAGCAGGTATAGGCAGGTAGGAACAAATGAGGTGTGTATTGAGTATAAGAAATGCAAGAGAACATTTAAGAAAGAAATCAGGAAGACTAAAAGAAGGTGTAAGGTTGCTCTAGCAGACAAGGCGAAGGAGAATCCTAAGGGATTCTATAGATATGTTAAGAGCAAAAGGATAGCAAGGGTCAAAATTGGTCCTCTGGAAGATCAGGGTGGTAATCCATGTGAGGAGCCAAACGAGCTGCAGGAGATCTTATTTGGATTTTCTTGCATCTGTATTTATTCGGGGAAATAGACACAGAGTCTATAGAAGTGAGGCAAAGCAGCAGTGAAATCCTGGACTACAGGTTACACAGGAGGATGTATTTGTGTTCTCTTGAGGCAAATTAGGGTTGACAAATCCCCAGGGCCTGACCAGGTGTTCCCTCAGATCCTGAGAGAGGCAAGTGTAGAAATTGAAGTGGCACGAGCAGAGATATTTAAGTCATCCTTAGCGACAGGTACTGGAGGTTAGCTAATGTTGTTTTGCTGTCAGCTCTAAGAATAAACCAGGAAATTGTAGGCTGGTGAGCCATACATCAGTAGTGGGAAAGTTATTAGAAGGTATTCTAAGGGACTGGATATATGAGTATTTGGACAGATGAGGACTCGTTAGGGATAGTCGGCTTTATGTGTGGTGGGTTTTGTCTAACCAATCTTCGAAGAAGCTGCCCGGAAAGTTGATGAAGGCAAAGCAGTGGATGTTGTCTACAGGGAGTATAGCAAAGCATTTGACAAGGTCTCACGTGGGAGGTTGATCAAGAAGGCGCATTTGTTGGACATTCAAGATGAGGTAGTAAATTGGATTGGACAATGGCTTTGCAGAAGAAACCAGAGAGTGGCAGTAAATGGTTTGCTTCTCTGACTGGACACTACTGTGTCTACTGGAGTGCTGCAGTGATTGGTGCTGGGTCCACTGGTGTTTGTCATCTACATCAATGATCTGGATGATAATGTGGTTAACTGAATCATCAAATTTGCGGATGACACCAAAACTGGGGGTGTAGTGGGCAGCGAGGAAGACTATCAGAGCTTGCAGTGGAAACTGAACCAGCTGGGAAAATGAGCTAGAAAATGGCGGATGGAGTTTAATGCAGTCACATCTGAGGTGTAGCACTTTGGGAGGACCTGGATAGAGTGAATGGTAGGGCACTGAGGGGTGCAGTAGAACAAAGATCCATAATTCATGGAAGGTGATGTTACACGTAGATAGGGTCATAAAGAAAGCTTTTGGCACATTGGCCTTCATAAATCAAAGTATTGAGAACAGGAGACAGGATGTTATGTTGAAGTTGTGTAAAATGTTGGTGGCGCCTAATTTGGAGTATTGTATATAAAGAAGATTGAAAGAGTGCAGAGAAAATTAACAAGGATGTTGCCATGACTTGAGGACTTGAATTATAAAAGATTGAATAGGTTAGAACTTTATTCCCTCGAATATAGGAGATTGACAGAAGGTATGATAGAGATATACAAAATTATGAGGGTAAGTGCAAGCAGGCTTTTTCTACTGAGGCTGGGTGAGATTCCAGTGAGTAAAGGATGAAAGGTGAAATGCTTAAGGGGAAAATGAGGGGTAACTTCTTTACTCGGAGGACCATGAGAGTGTGGAACAAGCTGCCAGCACAAGTGATGCATGCAAGCTCGATTTCAACATTTAAGAGAGGTTTGGATAGGTACATGGATGGTAAGGGTATGGAAGACTGCGGTCCGGGTGCAGCTCAGTGGGACGAGGCAGTTTAAATGGTTCAGCATGGACTAGATGGGCCAAAAGGCCTGTTTCTGAGCTGCTGTTTTCTATGATAATTCTCCTGTTGAGCTGACGTCAAGGTTTCTGCTTTGCACTATATCCTGCTTTTGCGGTGGGAACCACAGGGGATCACTCTCCAGGCCAGCATTTATTGCCCGCTCCTATCAGCACCTGGTAAGGGGTAACTGCTTCAGTCCTAGTGATGAAGGTGTCCCCACAGTGCTGTTGAGGGACTGAACACAGTACCTCACTGTGTTCACTGGATCTAAACACAGTTCCAGGATTTAGACTCAGTGATATGAAGGAGCAGTGAACGATTTATGATCTGCATCTTGTGTTTTTTTTAATCTCATTTAAAATTCTGCCACTTGTGTGGTTTTGAGCCAGCCTTCCCCTTACTTTCCGTAGGAGGCCTGTCAGATCCCGGGAATCGGCAAGCGGATGGCCGAGAAGATTTGGGAGATCCTAGAAACTGGGCACCTGCGCAAGCTGGACCACATCAGCGACAGCGTCTCTGTGCTGGAGGTTTTTGCCAACATCTGGGGGGCTGGTGTGAAGACAGCCCAGGTGTGGTACCAGCAGGTGGGTACCAGGTTTCAGTGTTCCATGTTCAGCAAGTGTGTTTATCGTCGCTGTCTCGTGGCTCTCATGTGCCTGTTCTGGCCAGGACTTCTCAATGGAGAGACATTGAATTATACCGAAAGCAACCCATGAATTATGTAATATCTCAGCACAGAGTTACAGCTTCTCAGTTATCAAGGCATATCAGGGCAGGGAAGTATGGTAGTGTAGTGGCTGGCATGACGCTATGACAGTGCCAACGTCCCGGGTTCAATTCTACCACTGTTTGTAAGGAGTTCGTAGGTTCTCCCCGTTGCCGCGTGGGTATCCTCAGGGAATTCTGAGTTCCACCCCCATTGCCAAGATGTATAGGTTAGTAGTTGAATTGGTTACATGGCTGTAATTAGGGGGTGCATGCTCATTGGGCCGGAAGGGCCTGTTAATCTGCTGAACCTCTAATAGAAATAGAAATAAAAGTTTTAAGAAACACGGGGGTAGTGCAGGAAAGTGACTCTGAGATGAAAGATGTGCCGTGCAGTAGATTGCGCGGGATCAGAATCAGTTTATTCAACCTGAAACTTGTTGATTTGTGGTCATAGGACAGTGTAAAGACATCAAGTTACTATAAGTTTCAAAAATAAATAAATAGTGCAGAAAAAAGGGAATAACGTGTTCTTTGACCGTTTAGAATATGATAGCGGAGGGGAAGAAACATTGAGTGTGGGTCTACAGGCTCATGTATCTCCTCCCTGACGGTGTGGGTCGTTCGTGATCGATGCCGCCTTCTTGAGGCACTGCCTTTTGAAAATGTCCTGGATGGTGGAGACAGTTGTGCCCGTGATGAGTCTACAACCCTCTGGAGCCTCCTTCAATCCCGTGCAGTGAGGTTTCCAGGCAGATGGTGATGCAACCAGTCAGAATCTTCTCCACCGAATATCTACAGAAACTTGCAAGTCTTTCATGGCATATCCAATCTCCTCAGGCTCAAAAACCTCATGGGAATCAGCCTTGGAGGCACTAGTTTTGTGGTCTGATAAGGCAGAAATTTCTCATCACCACTAGCTGGAGTTTTAGAGCAGGCATGATAGTGCATAAGTTAGTGTAACACTATTACAGTGCTAGTGCCCTGAGTTTAATTCCTGCCGCTTTCCGTAAGGAGTCTGTTTCATCCAAGTGCTCCAGTTTCTATAAGACCGTATGACATTGGAGCAGAATTAGGCCATGGAGTCAGTTCCGCCGTTCAATCATACTTCTCCCTCATTCCAAATATGTACCGGTTAGTAGGTTAATTGGTCACATGGGCATAATTGGGAAGTATGGACTCAATGGGCTGGAAGGACCCTTTACTCTGTTGTATCTAGATAAATTTACAAAACACGTTGAAAACACTCATCAAGTTGGGCAGCACCTGTGGAAGAGGAAGCAGGATTGTTTAATGGGGAGGCTGTTTGTAAGTGAGGACAAGATTCTGTCAGACTTCCTGAAGGTGCTGTTGAAGTTCTGCGTTAAAACAAGGATACAGAGAGCCATTAGCCTATCACGGTGACTCATCCATAGTCATCAGCGTCATTATATGCATGTCCCGTCCACGATATTCCCTCCAAATAATCCTGAATCCCACATTGACATCAGACTGAATAATTCCTTTCAGAAGACTTGGGAAGTTCTGAATAGTTCCCTAGATGGACTCTCGACCTCACAATCTACCTCTTCTACCTTAGTGTCTACCTGCACTGTACTTCACTTTCTCTGCAACTCTTTATTCTGGGTCTGGTATAGTTTTACCTTGTTCTACCTCAATGCACTGTGTAATGTTCATCTGTACGGACAGAATGCAAGTCAAGCTTTTCACTCTGTCTCAATCCTTCATAATAATAATGTATTTATAGGGCACTTTTCATACAGATGACGTAGTTCATGTGGCAGTTGCTTTGGATGCAGAAAAAGCATTTGATAGATTGGAATGGGATTTTTTATTTAAGGTATTGGAAAAATATGAGTTAGGAAAATCTTTTATACAATGGATTAAAACCTTAAATACTAATCCTCAAGCTAAAGTACGGTAGTTACAAATGGTCAGATTTCAACACCATTTTGCTTAACGAGGTCAACTAGACAAGGCTGCCCATTATCACCTGCTTTATTTGTATTGGCAATAGAACCATTAGCTGAATTAATTGGAACAGATTCAGACATTGGGGGCTTTAGAGTTAATCAAGAAGAATATAAGATTAATTTATTTGCTGATGATGTTTTGATTTATTTAACAAACCCATTGCAATCTTTGCAAAGACTATCTTTTAGATTGGAAGAATATGGGAAAGTATCAGGGTATAAAGTAAATTGGGATAAAAGTGAAATTTTACCCCTTACCAAAGGAAATTATAATCAATGTCGATTAGTAACTCAATTTCGATGGTCAATAAATGGGATAAAATATTTAGGTATTAGAGTTGATAATGATGTAAAAAATTTATATAAACAAAATTATTTGCCATTATTAAAAAAAATAAGAGGATCTTGATAAATGGATGATGTTACCAATAACATTAATAGGTAGAGTTAATGCTGTAAAAATGAATATATTTCCTAGATTGCAATATTTATTCCAAACCTTACCAATACAATTGCCTCAGAAGTTTTTTCAAGAACTGAATAAATATGTAAGGAAATTTCTTTGGAAAGGAAAGATGTCAAGAATATCATTGGAAAAATTGACATGTAAATTTGATTTAGGAGGGTTACAACTTCCAAATTTTAAGAATTATTATAAAGCAAATCAACTTAGATTTATTGCATCTTTTTTTGATGAAGAAAAACCGGCATGGATTAGAATAGAATTAGATAAAATAGGAGAAAACATACCAGAAGATTCTATATATAAATGGGAATCCAAATGGATATGGGAAAAAAAAGAATCTCCTATATTAAGACACTTGATTGATTTATGGAATAAGGTAAATATGGACGATGAGATAAAGAAATCTTTATTAGCAAAAAGAACTTTAATTCAAAATAGGCTTATTCCTTTTACAATGGATAATAAACTTTTACATAATTGGTTCCAAAAGGGGATTAAATATTTAATAGGTGATTGTTTTGAAGGAGGTATATTGATGTCGTTTGATCAATTAAAAAATAAATATAAAATATCAAACAACACTCTTTTCTGTTATTTTCAATTAAAGGCTTATTTGCGAGAAAAGCTGGGTCAAACAATGTTGATGCCAAAACTTAGTGAAATAGAAATATTAATTCAAAAAGGAAAAATTAAAAAATTTACATCCTGTATGTACAATTTGATTTTAAAACAATTAAATCAGGAATTCATAAATCAAGACAAAAATGGGAATCTGATTTGAATATTAAAATTGATGGTCAAGATTATGTTTGATAGTATGATAAATACAATAAATGTTCGACTTAGATTAGTACAATATAATTTTTTACATCAATTATATATAACACCACAGAAAATAAATAGATTAAATTCAAATATGTCTGACCAATGTTTTCAATGTAATCAAGAAATTGGTACTTTTTTACATTCTACTTGGTCTTGTTTTAAAATTCAATCATTTTGGATAAATCTAAGACTTTTAATGGAACAAATTACTGGAGTACAACTCCCACATAGTCCAATATTATTTTTATTAGGAGACATTGAAGGGACAATACCAAAACTTAAATTGAATAAGTATCAGAAAAAATTTATAAAAATTGCATTGGCAGTAGCCAAAAAAGTTATTGCAGTTACTTGGAAATCTGATTTATATTTAACTATGGATCGTTGGAATAATGAAATATATAGTTGTATTCCACTTGAAAAAATTACATACAATCTAAGAAATGAATATGATATATTTTTGAAAATTTGGCTCCCATACCTACAAAAGATAGGATTAAACACATAGGTCCTTTGAAGATAAAATTATAAAGTAATTGGGGAAAGTAAAAATAAATATTAAAATTATTTTGAACTCCATGGAGCATGTGGGGATCCTCCGATATCCAGGCAATCTTTCTCTTCTTTCTTTTTTTTCTTTCTTTAGACAAGTGTTAAGGGGGGGAGGGTTAAGGGGAGGGGGGAGGGTTAATATTATTTTTTCTCTTTCTTACTATTTTGTCATTCTTTGTAATTTTCTAAAAATTTAATTAATAAATAAATAAGATGTAGTTCAAAGTGCTTTACAGTGGGATAAAGTGCAAACACAAAAATAAAAATAAAAAAACAAAAATGAAAATAAAAGACAAAAAGATGTATTGAATTGACTTTATTACTTACATCCTTCACATACATGAGGAGTAAAAATCCTTCGGGCCCTTTTTACACGCCTGTTTTTGTAAATGTCCTGAATAGTGGGAAGTTCACAACTACAGATGCGCTGGGCTGTCCGCACCACTCTCTGCAGAATTCTGCGATTGAGGGAAGTATAGTTCCCATACCAGGCAGTGATGCAGCCAGTCAGGATGCTCTCAATTATGCCCTTGTAGAAAGTTCTTAGGATTTGGGAGCCCATACCAAACTTCTTCAACCATCTGAGGTGAAAGAGGTGCTGTTGTGCTTCTTTCACCGCACAGCCGGTATGTACAGACCACGTGAGATCCTCGGTGATGTGGATGCCGAGGGACTTAAAGCTGTTCACTCTCTCAACCCCAGATCCATTGATGGTCAATAAGGGCTGGCCTGTCTCTATTTCTCCTGTAATCCACAACCAGCTCCTTTGTTTTTGCGATATTGAGGGAGAGGTTGTTTTCTATGTCAGGATGATGACTTCTTCTCTGTAGGCTGCCTCATTATTATTTGAGATTAGGCCAATCAGTATAGTGTCATCAGCAAATTTATTCAGCAGATTGGAGCTGTGGGTGGCGACACAGTCATGGGTATACAGAGGGTAAAGGAGGGGGCTTAGGACACAGCCCTGAGGGCACCTCTTTTGAGGGAGCCCACCTTTACCACCTGCTGGCAATCTGACAGGAAGTCCAGCTGCACAAGGCAGGGTGAAGGCCGAAGTCTCTGAGCTTCTTGTTCGGCCTGGAGGGAATTATGGTGTTGAATGCTGAACTGTAGTCCAAGAACAGCATTCTCACATAAGCATCCTTCTCCAGATGTATAAGTATGGTGTGTCGAGCTGTGGCTATTGCGTCGTCTGTCGATCGGTTGTGTCGGTAGTTGAATTGTAGGTAAATTGATGTTAGTTAAAAGCAAGGTTAAATAAATGGGTTTTGAGCTGGCATTTAAAACTGTCATCTGGCTGCATCTTAGGTTTTGAATCCACAATTTAGAAGTGTAGTTTAAAAGAGCTAACCTGATAATTATCTTCTGAGGAAATTGTTTAAATTTATGAAACCAGCAGAAAAAGTCTAAGAGCTTGAGCAGGGATAAAAAGCGAAAATGATGAGTCAATAAGTACATGTGATGATAATAAGCCAATTACCAATTACCCTACAGCTAGGCTTGGAACAGAATCATGGCAGCTCCTTTGCCTCAGCACCACTTTCCTTTCCCATTTATCTTCCTTGATTCTCTTGATACCTATAGAACTCTGCCTTGGATGTTTCATTGACTAACCCTCTCCAGTCTCCTTCGGTTCATCATCTGGATCAGGGGTTTCCAAGCTTTTCTTATGCCATGGACTAATACCATTAAGCAAGGTGTCCATGGACCCCAGATTAGAAACCTCAGATCTAGATAGAGTAAGTGTAGAGTGGAGAGGATATTTCCATAGTAGGAGAGTCTAGGACCACAGGGCACAGCATCAGTATAGAAGGACAAATTTCTTTAGCCAGACAGTGATGAATCTGTGGAATTCTTTGCCACAGGCAGCTGTGGAGGCCAAGTCCACATATTTTTAAAAGTGTGTTTATTTAAAGAGGAGATTGATTGTTTCTTGATTAGTCAGAACATCAAAGGTTACAGGAAAAAGGGCATAAGACTTGGGTTGAGAGGGATAATAATCCAGCCATGATAGAATGGCAGAACAGGACAGGCTCGATGGGCTGAGTGGCCTAATTTTCCTATGTTTTATGGTCTTCTGGGTGAAGAGATTCTTCTGATATGAGACCTGAATGGTGACCCCTCACTTTGAAACCCTAAACTATTCAGGTTTCCACAGCCCACTCTGGGCTTTTAATCGTCAAAGTTTCTGATGAAAAGCAAAACCTTTCACTTACACTCTGCACAATTCATGTTGGTGTGTCTTCCAGGGCTTCAGAACTTTAGAGGACATTCAGACGAAAGCCACTCTCACCAGTCAGCAGACAATTGGCCTCAAACACTACCACGATTTCCTGGATCGGATGCCCCGAGAAGAGGCTGCTGAGATCGAGAGCACTGTAAGTCCTTCTGTTTACGAGCATGTCAGTGTTTCGGGTGAGATGAAGTGCCCTGGTTATACTGCTGCCAAACAAAGCCTTTCAGCTCAGCGCATTCCCTCATCTGAGCTAACCCCCGAAATGACTATCCACACATGCCCTCCCAACAAGTAGAATCATTGATAAGCTCTCCCTCTCACCCTTTTGGGAGGGCTGATGGGGCGTCTGTATCAACTCGTGGGAAAGGCATCAACCAGTACTACAGTCACTCCACTGTTCTGGGACTGGCCCTTCTCCCATCCTGGATCCTGTCACAGTGTTATCACCGAATAGGTGGACTCTAACAACTTGCCCTCATCTCCCAGTTGGAACTGCTGTTGGTCTATTACTGCCTCATGTACCGAGATACAGTGCACAGATTGCCTTGCATATACAGATCAGATTGTTATGTACCCACTGAGTTAGCATAAAGTAAAACTGAAAGAGCACAGTGCAGGTACACAATAAAGTGCAAGATCATTACAAGGTAGATTGTGAGTCCGTGTTGCCATACACGAGATCTGTCTGAGAGTCTGATGACATTGGACAGAAGCTGTCCTTGAGCCTGGTGGTATGTGCTTTCAGGCTGTTCGACCTTCTGCCCGATGGGAGAGCGAATGTCCAGGGTGGGTGGGCTCTTTGCTTCTGCTGGCTGCCTTACCGAGACAGTGAGAAGTAAAGACAGACTTCATGGAGGGGAGGCTGGTTTCCATGATGTGTCCACTACTCTCTGCAGTCTCCTGTGGTCACAGGCAGAGCAGTTACCAGACCAAGCTGTGATCCATCCAGGCAGAAAGTTTTCTGTGAAGCATCAATCATAATTTGGTCTCACTGTATTTACTTGTGGACAAGAACAATTCAGCCCCATCTCCAAACTGTTCTGAAACTTCAGCTCAGAATAATCAATTTTATATAAATATTGACCCAACTTTCCAATTCTTTATTATTATTTTTATTATCCAAATATCAATCACAATACATTCTTCAGGTGATAGTAACCAATAGAAACTACATGTTTATACCTTGGTGTTGGTAAAGTGATGTGTGTGCCCTGCAATCCTTCATTTCAGTATCTTGCTGTGTGTGCATGTCCTTGGTCCTATATTGCTGTTCACGTGGGAATTTATTCTCCTATTATGTACAGCTGCAGCTGACTGCCCCCTTCGCTTAACTCTTTCCCAGTACTGCAGCAGTACTGAAACTGCTCTTGTAGAGTCATAAATGGGTGCATATGTCATGTGCTCCTCAGCCTCCTGAGATGATGGACCATTCCACCCTCCACTGGAGGGGCACGCAATCCCTGTTACCCTCCACTGAGGGTTCCAGAGTCCCCAGCCATCTCGTCCCTCTGTCGCTCAATGATCTCATTGAGCTTTCTGTGACGCTCTGTATCTCTCCTGATCCCTCCTCGGTAGGCTGCATGTTTGATACCCAGTGGCGGGTGAAAAGAAATTTCCTCCCACTTGAAACTGGAAAGATTGATAGTCATCTCCACCATTGCTATGCTCACCATTGGATGAAACCTCAGCCACAACTTTGTCCAAAGGCCACTTCGACATTCTCCTGCCCTGAGCTCATCTGAACTGTTGCTACCTTTGTCTTAAATTGCACCAGCTCCTTGGGATCCTGATACAATAGACAATAGGTGGAGGAGTAGGCCATTCAGCCCTTCTAGCCAGCACCACCATTCACTGTGATCATGGCTGATCATACACAGTCAGTACCCTGTTCTAAGAGCTCTATCCAACTCGCTCTTGAATGCATCCAGAGACTTGGCCTCCACTGCCTTCTGGGGCAGAGCATTCCACATATCCACCACTCTCTGGGTGAAAAAGTTTTTCTGCATCTCTGTTCTAAATGGCCTACCCCTTATCCTTAAACTATGGCTTCTAGTTCTGGACTCACCCATCAGTGGGAACATGCTTCCTGCCTCCAGCGTGTCCAATCCCTTAATAATCTTATATGTTTCAATCAGATCCCCTCTCATCCTTCTAAATTCCAGTGTATACAAGCCCAGTCGCTCCAATCTTTCAACATATGACAGTCCCGCCATTCCGGGAATTAACCTTGTGAACCTACACTGCACTCCCTCAATAGCAAGACTGTCCTTCCTCAAATTTGGAGACCAAAACTGCACACAATACTCCAGGTGGGGTCTCACCAGAGCCCTGTACAGCTGCAGAAGGACCTCTTTGCTCCTATACTCAATTCCTCTTGTTATAAAGGCCAGCATGCCATTAGCTTTCTTCACTGCCTGCTGTACTTGCATGCTTGCTTTCATTGACTGATGTACAAGAACACCTAGATCTCGTTGTACTTCCCCTTTTCCTAACTTGATTCCATTTAGATAGTAATCTGCCTTCCTGTTCTTGCCACCAAAGTGGATAACCTAACATTTATCCACATTAAACTGCATCTGCCATACATTTGCCCACTCACCCAACCTGTCCAAGTCACCCTGCATTCTCATAACATCCTCCTGACATTTCACACTGCCACCCAGCTTTGCGTCATCGGCAAATTTGCTTTATGTTACTTTAATCCCTTCATCTAAATCATTAATGTATATTGTAAACAGCTGTGGTCCCAGCACCAAACCTTGCGGTACCCCACTGGTCACAGCCTGTCATTCCGAAAGAGACCCGTTAATCACTACTCTTTGTTTCCTGTCAGCCAGCCAATTTTCAATCCATGTCAGTACTCTGCCCCCAATACCATGTGCCCTAATTTTGCCCACTAATCTCCTATGTGGGACTTTATCAAAAGCTTTCTGGAAGTCCAGGTACACTACATCCACTGGCTCTCCCTTGTCCATTTTCATAGTTACATCCTCAAAAAACTCCAGAAGATTAGTCAAGCATGATTTTCCCTTCATAAATCCATGCTGACCGGGACTGATCCTTCTACTGCTATCCAAATGTGTCATAAATTCCTCTTTTATAATTGACTCCAGCATCTTTCCCATACGTCTGTGATCCAAAGGTTCTTCAGAATGGCACAAAAAACCTGTTGGCTACGATGGTTTTATAAAGTTGTATAAGAGCAAAAATGAACAAAAAAGAGGAGCCCAAAGACAAAGGAAAAAGATCACCTCATACTCAGACTAGAGAAAACAAAAATTCCAGTGATATCTATTAACCTATAAAATAGCCTGAATCAAGTGGCGTGCCACCTGCTACTAAAAACTAAGAAGTTTCTAGAAAAAGCATAGAAGCAACTGCACTGTAATTACTGGGAATTCACTGAACAATTACATATGCTGTATGGAGGCTGTTATTCCTGTGTGGGGAATCAGACGGTAACCTTGCCGTTCCTTTAGCATTTTGTTTGCTTTGCATGAGGCCGAGTTGCTGGCTCAATGCTCAACCCAACACAGATGGAAAGATTGTGAGGAGCCGGCCGGATTCAAACCCGGGACCACTCGCCTCGAAGTCCGGTGCAGGTGCCACTACACCATCGGCCGGCTGTACCTGGGTGATGCAAGTGAGCGTAGCAGAGTAAACTGCAAGAGGAGCAAATGAAGGGCCTGGGAGTCTGCTTCTGTGCTGCAGTTCTCCATGACTCTTTGATAGTCGATATGTTGAGTACATCAGTACATTCTCCCCTGCGGAAAACTGAGCACGTCTGACCACACGTGATGCTCGCAGGAGCAGGAGCCAGCTCATAGCTGCCTCCTTCCACCACGGAGTGGCGAACGCAGGAAAACACCGCTCCAGCAAGCATGGGTGTGGGCGGACGTGCCTCCTGCCTCACAAGCCCCAGCAGCCACTCCCCTGGCAGGGGTTTGCAAATCAACACAGAGGCCCAGCAAGGATCTGTCTGAGAAAAGCCAACCTCTAAATTCACAGATTGAATGCATTCAGTGATGCTTCTTTCGTGGGCGGCACAGTAGGGTAGCCGTTACTCTACTGCTTTACAGGGTTCAACTCCCACCACGATCTGTAAGGAACTTGTACATTGTTCCTGTGACTCTGGGTAGTCCAGTTTCCCCCCCACCTTCCAAAGACTTACGGGTTAAGATTGGTAAGTTATGGGCATGCTATGTTGGGATCAGAAGCAGGACAACACTAGTGGGCTGTCCCCAGCACATCCTCGGACTTAGTTGGTTTCTGACGCCAATGATGCATTTCACTGTGTGTTCGATGTACATGTGACAAAGCTAAGGATACTGCAGCAGCATCTGCTCCCCCAGCCACGTCTTGGGGAGCTGAGAAAGGCCAGCTTACACTGTCTGACCATTACACGATTTAAATTCAAATTCATATTCAACTGTAGTTCAACCATAGATGGAATACCCATGAATACAGACAAGGGGAACGGTGTTACTCTGGGGCCCTGGTGCAAAACACACAGAATCAACAGTCTTTCACAGTACAAGGCAAAAATAACACATATAAGACAGTGAGAAAACACAGTTATACATAAAAACATATAGTCCAAGTCCCTGAGTCTGTGAATGTTGCAGCAGTCTGTGGTCAAACTCAGCACATCTTGTCTTCTGCCAAGGGAACTCTGAAGGGCAGCACCGAAACAAGTACGGATGCTGTGCCACACTGCCTTTGGTGGAGCGTACGGACTCCGACACCCCTCTCCTGGGCAGCTGCAAACAGGTGCCACCGTGGTTTGAAACCTAGTCCTTGCTACAACCGAGGCCACACAGCTCCCCCGCCATTCGCCAATAAAACAGTGAAGTGGACTTGCGGCATTCCACATTACCAGTGCCCAACAGGGTCTTATGATCACAAGAAAAGCAACCGAGACTTGCCGTTAGATTGTACACCACCGTCATGCAGGCAACAGCACGATCCGCACCAAGTCCAGCTCCTTCAGTTTCTCCGCCAACGAGCAACTCACCAATGGGGGTAGACTTGCAGTACTTTAAGTTCTTCGTGTCCAGCAGGTTCTTGCGATCATAGCAAGATCAATGGTTGGCCAGTGGAATCCGTTACGTCTGAGCACACCACCATCTCTCCAGAATCATTAGAGAGGTCATCAGGATTCCTCACTCACGTCCAGCTGCAGCACTAATACATTGAGGTAAATGTGATCCTCAGACCAGGGAAGATGTTGAGGGTAATCAAGTTCAAGTTAATATCATCGTACTCTACATATACAGTATATAACCAAATGAAACACAGCGTAACTCACAAAACATATCTCACACACACAGAAACCAAATACTACCATAAATACGGTAATAAAATATAATGGAAAATGCATGCAGTGCATAGCAAAGGTAAATGATAATTTGAAGTGTCCGAGCAGGGAATGAGCAAGAGAGAATTTCGTACAGCTGGAGCAGCATGGAGGGAAACAAAATGTTGAATTGATGGAGCCATTGGGATCATTCTGTGTTCTCCAGGTGTGCAACATGGCTCGCTCCATTAATCCAGGCCTGATCGGCTTCGCCTGCGGCTCCTTCCGCCGTGGAAAGCCCACCTGTGGCGACGTGGATGTCCTCATCACGCATCCCGATGGAAAGTCCCACAGAGGCGTCTTCAGCAAACTCCTAGAAGGTCTGAGAGACCAAGGTGAGAAGGATGTGAATTGGTAACTGGTACAGGGACACGGTTCGGAATGAAGGTCTCCAGGGATCTAATGTACAGCCTTGTGCA
Organism: Hemitrygon akajei; assembly: GCF_048418815.1. NCBI lineage: Eukaryota > Metazoa > Chordata > Chondrichthyes > Myliobatiformes > Dasyatidae > Hemitrygon > Hemitrygon akajei. The sequence goes on along the minus strand of NC_133146.1, from coordinate 17,423,705 downwards.
GGACATTGCAAAGTGAACTACAGCAGAACTCTGAACCAGAAGCCACTCAGGTACTCAACAGGTCAGGCAGCATCTGCGACATAGAACATTACAGCACAGTTTTGGCTCTTTGGCCCCCAATGTTGTGTCAGCCTTTTAAACTCCTCACAATCTTCTCACGTCCTTTCCTTCTCCCGTAGTCCTCCTCTTTTCTATCATCCATGTGCCTAAGGGTCTCTTAAATGTTCCTAATGTATCTGCCTGTACTGCCACCCCAGACAGGGTGTGCCACTCTCTATGTTAAAGATCATCCTCTGATATCCCACTTTATTTTCCTCGAATCACCTTTAAGTTACAGTGCCGTGCAAAAGTTTCAGGCATATTTATAAACCTAGAGTGCTTAAGTCTTTTGCACAGTACTGTATAACATATCTTTTGAGTTACCAAATAACACTCAGCTAATAAGCTAAGAAGTCTTATTTCTGTTTTATAGACAATAGGTGCAGGAGTAGGCCATTCGGCCCTTCGAGCCAGCACCGCTATTCACTGTCATCATGGCTGATCATCCACAATCAGTACCCCCGTTCCTGCCTTCTTCCCACATCCCTTGACTCTGCTATCTTTAAGAGCTCTATCCAACTCTTTCTTGAAAGCATCCAGAGAATTGGCCACCACTGCCTTCTGAGGCAGAGCATTCCATAGATCCACAACTCTCTGGGTGAAAAAGTTTTTCCTCAACTCCGTTCTAAATGGCCTACCCCTTATTATTAAGCTGTGGCCTCTGGTTCTGGACTCCCCCCAACATCGGGAACATGTTTCCTGCCTCTGGCGTGTCCGGTCCCTTAATAATCTTATATGTTTCAATCAGATCCTCTCTCATCCTTCTAAATTCCAGTGTATACAAGCCCAGTCACTCCAGTCTTTCAACATATGACAGTCCCGCCATTCCGGGAATTAACCTCGTGAACCTACGCTACACTCCCTCAATAGCAAGAATGTCCTTCCTCAAATTTGGAGACCAAAACTGCACACAATACTCCAGGTGTGGTCTCACCAGGGCCCTGTACAACTGCAGAAGGACCTCTTTGCTCCTATACTCAATTCCTCTTGTTACGAAGGCCAACATGCCATTAGCTTTCTTCACTGCCTGCTGTACCTGCATGCTTACTTTCAGTGACTGATGAACAAAAACACCTAAATCTCATTGTACTTCCCCTTTTCCTAACTTGACACCACTCTGGTAGTAATCTGCCTTCCTGTTCTTGCCACCAAAGTGGATAATCTCACATTTATCCACATTAAACTGCATCTGTCATGCATTTGCCCACTCACCCAACCTGTCCAAGTCACCCTGCATTCTCATAACATCCTGCTCATATTTCACACTGCCACCCAGCTTTGTGTCATCTGCAAATTTGCTAATGTTACTTTTAATCCCTTCATCTAAATCATTAATGTATATTGTAAACAACCGCGGTCCCAGCACCGAACCTTGCGGTACCCCACTAGTCACTGCCTGCCATTCTGAAAAGGACCTGTTAATCCCTACTCTTTGTTTCCTGTCTGCCAACCAATTTTCAATCCATGTCAGTACTCTACCCCAATACCATGTGCTCTAATTTTGCCCACTAATCTCCTATGTGGGACCTTATCAAAGGCTTTCTGAAAGTCCAGGTACACTACATCCACTGGCTCTCCCTTGTCCATTTTCATAGTTACATCCTCAAAAAATTCCAGAAGATTAATCAAGCATGATTTCCCCTTCGTAAATCCATGCTGACTCGGACCGATCCTGTTACTGCTATCCAAATGTGCCGTTATTTCATCTTTTATAATTGACTCCAGCATCTTCCCCACCACTGATGTCAGGCTAACCGGTCTATAATTCTGTTTTCTCTCTCCCTCCTTCCTTAAAAAGTGGGATAACATTAGCTGTCCTCCATTCCTCAGGAACTGATCCTGAATCTATAGAACATTGGAAAATGATTACCAATGCGTCCACAATTTCTAGAGCCACCTCCTTAAGTACCCTGGGATGCAGACCATCAAGCCCTGTTTTCCAATCACCTTCCTATTTTAACCAATATACAGTTCTGTGCAAAAGTCTTAGGCACCACAGATATACATGTGCCTAAGATTTTTGCACAGTACTGTATACCTCCTTGTATTAGCCATTTCTCCCTGAGAAAAAGTTTCTGGCTATCCACTCGATCTATGCCTGTTATCATCTTGTACACCTCTATCAAGTCACCATCATGCTCCTTTGCTCCAAAGAGAAAACCCATAGCTTGTTCAGCCTATCCTCAGAAGGCATGGTGTCTAATCCAGGCAGCATCCTGGTAAATCTCCTCTGCACCCTCTCTGAAGTGTCCACGTCCTTCCTGTAATGAGGCAACCAGAAGTGAGCATAATATTCTTAGTGTGGTCTAACCAGAGTTTTAAATAGGCTCATGAACTCTGTCCCCTGACTAAAGAAGGCTGATGCACCACGTGCCTTCTTAACCACCCTGTGGACAGTTGTGTGGCAATTTTGAGTGATCTGTGATGTGGATCCCAAGATCCCTCTGTTGCTCCACACTGCCAAGTATCCTGCCAATAACTCTGTATTGTGTGGAGAGAGAAAAACGGGGTTAATGTTACAGGTTGAGGACTCTGTTGCAAGTGACAGCTGACCTACTGCATTGAGGTCACTAGAGGTCATTCTGACTGAGCCAGCCCCCGCTGACCTGTATAATCCAGGGAGTTACGAGGGAGAGCAGATATAAAATGTCTTGGAGGAGAGGGTCCTGCCTCTAGTTTCTGGCTGATAATTCTCCTTCACTCGACATGATGGCAATTGCTGTGAGAATTTGGTCTGAGAGATTGGGCAGCCACATTTCCAGCAAAACTGCGCTCCCTTCTGTTCCCCACCCTCTGCAGCATCAGCGTTTCCCACATGGATGGGTGTAACTTGTCACAGAGCAGCTGTGAAGCTTATTGAGTTCGACAGCTTCTGTGGTTCCAGCTCCACACATGGGACTGGAAAATGTCCTTGGAGAAGTGTATCTTCCAAACCTGTGTTGCAAATGTCCTGGAGTGTTTGATGGAGTGCTATGGAAGAACTTTATTGTGTCTAACCCGTGCTGTCCCTGCCTGGGATTGTGATGGAATCGTTCAAAAGGAGTTTAACTGTATTTAACCCCTAGAGTGTGACATGGGATGATAAGGAAGGAACTTCATTCAGTGTCTGACCCCAGGGGTGTGTAATGGGGCGGTGTGGAGGGAGCTTCACTCTGTATCCAATCCCAGGAGTGTGTGATGGTACAATACGGAGGGAGCTTCACTCTGTATCTGACCCCGGGTGTGATGGGACGGTGTGGCGGGAGTTTCACTCTGTGTCTGATGTCAGTGATGTGTGATGAGACAGTGTGGAGGGAGCTTCACTCTGTGTCTGACCCCAGGAGTGTGTGATGAGACAGTGTGGAGGGAGCTTCACTCTGTGTCTGACCCCAGGAGTGTGTGATGAGACAGTGTGGAGGGAGCTTCACTCTGTGTCTGACCCCGGGAGTGTGAGATGAGACGGTGTGGAGGGAGCTTCACTCTGTGTCTGACCCCAGGAGTGTGTGATGAGACAGTGTGGAGGGAGCTTCACTCTATGTCTGGACAGTGTGTTTTGTGTTTATACTGTACAGAATTTTAACATTTCCGATATCTCTGCCTGTTGCAAGGTTTATTGACCGCTACCTTTTCTTTTGCAAGGGTTTATCACGGATGACCTGGTCTGCCAGGAACAGAACAGGAACCAGGTGAAGTATCTGGGTGTTTGCCGGCTGCCAGGGTGTGGGCGCCGTTACCGTAGGCTTGACATCATCGTGGTACCGTACACGGAGTTCGCCTGCGCCCTGATGTACTTCACTGGCTCCGCATACTTCAACCGCTCCATGCGCGCCTTGGCCAAAACCAAGAACATGAGCCTGTCCGAGCACTCGCTAAAGAGCCAGGTGCTGAGGGATGGTGGGACCAAAGTCAGCTACGGCCACACTGTTCCCACGCCCACCGAGGAGGCCATCTTCCAACAATTGGGGCTGGTGTACAGGAAGCCACAGGAGAGGGACTGGTGAAGGGTGTTAACACTCTCGGGGGGTAAGGCAGGCAATCTGATCCCAGACATGGGCATCTACCAGCTTATAGTCCTACTGCAGCCACCGCCCCCCCCCCCCACCCCCCCAGCTTCTGTCCTCTTCCGCTCCGGTCTTTAAAGCAGGGATTGATAGGTTCATGATTAGACAATAAAGGTATAGAGACAAGGCAGGAGAATAGGGTTGAGGGGGATAATATATCAGCCATAGAAGCTAAATTATGCTCCCATGTCTTATGGAATTGAGAGCAGGAGGGATCTATTTGGATCCTCAACCCTCCTGTACTATTCTACCAGTGAGTGACCTACCCAAGTCCTGTTTCTCTGCCTTATCCCCATATCTAGGCCTCATATGGAGCCAGTGATCATTAATGGAGAATGTGTGGAGCAGGTTAAGACCTACAAGTATCTGGGAGTACAGTTAGACGAGAAGCTAGACTGGACTGCCAACACAGATGCCTTGTGCAGGAAGGCACAGAGTCGACTGTACTTCCTTAGAAGGTTGGCGTCATTCAATGTCTGTAGTGAGATGCTGAAGATGTTCTATAGGTCAGTTGTGGAGAGCACCCTCTTCTTTGGGGAGGAAGCATTAAGAAGAGGGACGCCTCACGTCTTAATAAGCTGGTAAGGAAGGCGGGCTCTGTCGTGGGCAAAGTACTGGAGAGTTTAACATCGGTAGCTGAGCGAAGGGCACTGAGTAAGCTACGGTCAATTATGGAAAACTCTGAATATCCTCTACATAGCACCATCCAGAGACAGAGAAGCAGTTTCAGCGACAGGTTACTATCGATGCAATGCTCCTCAGACAGGATGAAGAGGTCAATACTCCCCAATGCCATTAGGCTTTACAATTCAACCGCCAGGACTTAAGAACTTTTTAAAAGCTATTATTAATGCTTTTTGAGATAGTGATTTGATGCATATCATATTTTTTACTGAGTTAAGTATTGTATGTTATTAGTTTTGCTACAACAAGTGTATGGGACATTGGAAAAAAAGTTGAATTTCCCCATGGGGATGAATAAAGTATCTATCTATCTATCTATCCCTCAACTCCGATATCCAGGAATCTCATCCTCAGTCATTGACTGAGCCTCCACTGTCCTCGCAGGCAGAGAATTTCAGCAATTCAACACTGCTGCAGTTGAGCAGGAGGAGGCCATCTCAGCTCCATTATTTATTTAGTCTTGATGTGGTGTCCATAAAAAAACAAATTTAAGTACTTAGGTGGGTTAATTTCAGAAAAAAAATTAAAGAGATGGCTGTATTAGATTCCCCTTCACGTGAGGGGCAGGACTTTGCTGTTTGTACCCTGACCAGATGGACTGAGCTACAGTCTAACTTTAAGCAAGTGATTTGTCTCCGCCTTGTAGACAGAAATAAACCTTCCCCATGGAAACACACTGCTGGAGGAACTCAGCAGGTCACAGGCAACATCAAAGGAGAGGAATAAACAGTCAACATTTTGGGCTGAGACCCATTGAACCCAGAAAGAGCAAGTGTCTGGCCATCTCGTACTGACTATCAAGCACTTATCTATTCTGAATTTCACATCATCTTCCCTCCCCCGCACCCTCTAACCCACTGGCCTACATGTCTTTGGGAAGTGTGAGGAATGTGGAGCATATTATAACAATGAGCATAAAACTCCATGAAGGCAACGGCGGAGGTTGAGATTGAACCTAGGACACTAGAGTAGAGGCAGCAACTCTACCCTCCACGCCACATGGCTTTTGCTGGGCACCTAATTTGACGGCTTGCTAGGATCTTGGTTGCTGCAGTGATCCACCACCAGAAAGTTTGTAAGTGAACACAGATCTAAGGTAACTTTGGGCATGAGATGATAATAAACAAAAATTTATTTTAAACACAAAATTTTAAACAGTCAAAATTATTGAAGTATGTACTGCATAAGTTACCATGTAAAGTTCAAAGTTCAAAATAAATATATCATAGTACATATATGTCACCTTATACAATCCTGAGATTCATTTTCTAATGGCATACTCAGTAACAGAATAATAATAATAATATCAATGAAAGACCGTCCACCTAGGGCGTTCAACCAGAGTGTAGAAGACAACAAACTGCAAATACAAAAATATTTATAAGCAATAAATATTGAGAGCATGAGATGAAGAGCCCTTGAAAGTGAGTCTATTGGTTGTGGGAACATTTCAATGATGGGACAAGTGAAGTTATCCCCTTTGGTTCAAGAGCCTGATGGTTGAGGGGTAGGGACTATTCCTGAACCTGGTAATGAGAAACCAGAGGCTCCTGTACCTTCTTTCGCATGCGTGTCGTGAGAAGAGAGCATATCTGGGGGGTGATCACTGGTGATGAATGTTGCTTTCCTGCAAGTGTTTCATATAGATGTGCTCTTTTCCTGTAATGGACCAGGCAGTTATTTGTACCAGGTTGTGATGCAGCCAGTCAATATATTCTCCACTACACATCTATAGAAGCTTGTCAAAGTTTCAGATGTCATGCCAAATCTCTGCAAACTCCTGACGTAGAGGTTTTCTTTCTAATTGCACTTAGATGCTGGGCACAGGACAGGTCCTCCGAAATCAAGTTGCTGACCCTCTCCACCTCTGATCCTCCAATGAGGACCCCTCGTTTCCTTCTCCTTAGGTCTATAACCAGTTCCTTGGTCTTGCTGGCATTAAGTTGTTGTGGCACCACTCAGCCAGCTTATCAATCTCCCTCCTATATGCTGATTCATCACCATCTTTTGATTCGGTCTACATTAGTGATGTCTCAGCAAACTTGAATATTGCATTGGAGCTGTCCTTTTGTCATACAGTCATAACTCAAGCAACCATGAGTGTCATTTTCTTGTAGGCATTTAAGCAAAAGAAAAATAGAATTGAATTTATGAATAACTATACATAATTCCAACAAGATTTTTGGATGAACCAGCAAAAATTTACTCGAATTAGAATTCAATAAGCAACTATCCTAAATTTCCTTATTTACAAACCCCAATCAGTTCACATCAGCAATATCTCCTCCACAATCTCTACCAGCACAGGTGTACCACAAGGCTGTATGCTCAGCCACCTGCTCGCTCTAACTTTGATTGAGACCAAGTACAGCTTCAAAGCCCCATATTTAAGTTTGCTGACAGCACCACGGTTGGCCAAAATGAAGGGTGAAGACAAATCTGTCTCATTTTTTTTTCTGTAACTTCTATTATTTTTGTGTGCATGCCTCAAAGAAAATTAATCTCAATGTAGCATATGGTAACAAATATGTACTTTGATAATAAATTTACTTTGACTTTGTGAGATCAGTGGTTAACAAAAAGCAATGTTAAACCATTCTCCTTTCCCATCATAGTTGAACAATCAGAGGCTGCAGTTACTGGTGGGGAATAGCATAAATGTTTTCATTTTATTTGCTCCTTTTAAATCTGTAAATAGACACAGAGCACATGCATACTTTATATTTTGATTGTGACTATGTACCCATGTTTGTATAATATTGAAAACTTCAGTATGACCACACTGAACTGAGGTAATTCTATTGTGAGCTGGAGGCTCTGCTTCCAGGAGCCAGGGCAGTCAGTGAGTGGTAAGTTTTTGCCCCAGTTTCATCATCTCCTGAGACACCAGAGCCAGTAAACTCAAGACTTTTTTTTTAAAAAATCAGATTTATTTAAGTTAAAGCTTTTTCAATGCTGGATATGGCAGTTTCATTTTTACCAGAGTGCACACAAAACTCCAATGGAACTGGAAAACCCAGTTGGAAATCTGGTGCAGTTTGTGGAAATAGGTGTAAAATGCCACCCCCACACCAGAAAAGCAGTACCCCTGTAACCACATCCCAACTTCCCTCAACCGGAAACACCTGGGGAGATGGAAGAAAGCGCAGGGTGAGGAGCAGCTGTACCAAGCGCCGAGCCTAACTGGTGTTTGCCACCGTGTCTAGGCAAGCCTAGCATGTGTGTATGTGGCTGGCAGCAGGAAGTGGATTCAGAGAAGCGTTATGAAAACAAGAGATGTTGTGACAGGACGAAGCAGTACTTCGACTTGCAATTCCCTGCAGTCAATTCTTGGCCAATTTGAAGCCTTCCATCCAATCTGCTTCTCCACCGGACACCTCTGGTGAACTGAGCCCTCTCATTGTAAGAATTAAAGGAGGTGCATGAACTGACAAGGTGGTCTGAGAGAATGCAACATGCACGAAGATCAACTTCAAACAAACAATTGGGTATCTGAGAAACGTGACAAAGTTGTAATGTTTATGCAGGTGGGAAAGGAAGCTTCACTCAAACTTGCACAATGATGTTCATATACACAATTCCAGGTCACCCTAAAGCACTCCCCAGCCACAAAGATGTTTACTTTTGTGTAGGCAATGGTTAACAGCAGAAACAGCATACATTTTACACAGATCAGCACAGATTATCTGCATTTGTAACATATCATAGGGCATCTAATCCTATCACCTGCCCAGATCTCTGGATTTTCAATGACATTTTTCTCTACATAATGGGCAGCAAAGTGTTAAAGACAAGTTATTCATGCCTTTAACACCTTAAACTGTATTGTCTGCAGGGCAAGCATAGTGAAAGATGACAATCATTCAACATAGAAACATGCTCTTCAGCCCAACTCATCTAGTCTATCCAAAATACCCATCCCAGCTAGTCCCATTCGCCTGTGACTCATATCCCTCAACTTTTGTAATTAAAGTGCCTCTTCAATGTCAGCAACAGGAACTGCCTCAACCACTTCCTTACCACCCTGTGTAAAAAGAATTGACCTTCAAGTTAGTATTAGGTCTTCCCCCTTTCATCTTAAACCTATGCCTTGTGCGCTCCCCAACAGGGGAATAAGACAGCAGATATTCACTACCTATACCCTTCATGATTTTAAACACTGCTTCCAAAATAAAGTCTTAGCCTGGCCAGCCCCTTCTGACAACTGTCCCTCAAGTTGGGGAGGGGCATCCTTCCTGCACCCTTTCCAGTTTGAAGCATTAGGAGCTGTTTTGCCACAAGACGCCGAGCAATGCACTCCTGGTGCTGGTTCTCACCATCTCAAGCTATGAACCTAGCCCCAACATCACTCATCATGACAGCAGCTGTAATTCTTTTACATGAATTGGCCACGTGTCTAAAGACGAATTTGACATGTCAGCTTCATCGTCCAGTCCATGGATGTTTTACTCAATTGCAATAAGGTTAATGCTCTTCATTTCTCTAATTCACTGCAAGTTGTTTAGGGATCAGCTTTTCAAATGGCCTGGCAAGGGGCTCCCCTTACATCATCCATGGGCGGCTACAGATGCTCGAAACCCCACTCACCGTGAGCCAGCAGCTTAGACTACTCACATTTCAGACTGAAACCTACATCAGAAGCCCCACTGGTGTTTACAAAGGCATCAGCTGTCAAACAGCAGACAGCAATGATAGGGTTAAAGGAACTCAGGCTAGCTTGCTTTCAGTAAGTGCCAGTAAACCCAGTCAGGATATCTTCAGATGGTATACAGACAGGGAGCTCTCCCATCACACTCAAACATTTCATGTACATTTAATTAAGTTGATGCACCCAAATTATTAGCCCATCTTTCTCTACAGAAACTAACAGACCCACAGTGTGCATCCCAGCAGTGTGACACTCATTTCCAACATTTAGCTTGTTCCTCTCTGCAGAGAGCAATTCCATTAACCATTCAGACTGAGAATCACCATGTACAAAATGCATTCAGAGGTATTGAAAGATCATTAGTTTTCACAGATGTGCATGAGCTGCAGAGAGCAATTGCCAGCTGAAGCCCGAAAATCTCAGTTAGTGTAAATGAACTGAGCTCCAGGGATCAAGGACCCCGACTACTCCAGCACAGGATTGGTCAGACAGAGCCAAGTTGTGACAGCAAAGTACTTGTTTAAGAGCAAGCCCACACCGTGATCAAGGGCTGTTGTCAGGCAGTGGAGAATCTGAATAGCTCTCTTCATCACTGCAAGGATACAGTGGACTGAGCCACCAGGTTCCCCATTGTAGGTAAGAAACATGTCAGTTGTCCAATATTTGTGTGGGAGATGTGAAGGGGGCAGGGGTGGGGATGAAGGACTGGCTTGAAATATCAGAAGGAAAAGGAGACAAGATAATGCTGTTATTGCATCAGTGGAGGGTCACCACCTTCAAAAGGTTCTTCTGGAGCTCACTGTGTATTGCACATTTTAAAAAGTTAAAATATAAAATATTACTGAACACATTATTCAGTTTAAGGCTAAATTTAGATACATTTAATTATACACATCCTTTAATTACACTACAATGAAGAGGCTGCCCGTTACAAATTCCTTCCCAGCACCAACATCTCTTTTGGGAATCCCTCCATCCTGGCCAACTCCAGGAAGCCCAGCTTGCTGTAGAATTCCAAACCACGTCTGTCATTGGGTCTTACTTCACAGAACGCTCCTCGAGATCCTGAATGGGAAGAAAACAATAGTGTTTACAGCTGGCAGTGGAAAATGGCATCACCAACATTCACATGCAGGAGGCGAACCACTCATGCCTGCTGACCTCAGGAGGGTTTAACAGCCAGTGTGGAACAGGCCATTTCAGCCCGTGCCACCCAGCAACCCCCGATTAAACCCTCGCCTAGTCATGAGACAATTTAGAATGACCAATTAACCCACCAACCAGTATGTCTTTTGGACTCGGTGGAAACCAGAGCACCCGGAGGGAAACCACACGGTCACGGGGAGAATGCACAAACTCCTTACGAGCAGCGACAGGAACAGAACCTGGGTGTTGTGCTAACCACTACTCTACCCGGACTCGGTACTTGTGTTAACCCTGTAATGTCTCATGTGAAATGTCTTGATGTTCGCTATGTAAAGTGCGCTAAATAAATTTTATGTTAAAGTGCATGCAGGTTCATCCTTGTATCGACTGTGACAGGACCAAAGCGCCCCCCCCCCCCATTGTCTTAGGGACACACAAGACCCATTGATTTATGGATTCCTGACTTTTGTGTGGGCTTATTATTGTCACATGTACTGATAGTGAAATACTTGTCTTGTATACTGTTCATACAGATCAGACTATACATGCATTCAGCTAGATTAAAGGTGAAATAACAATGGAGAATAGTGTAAATGCTACCAAAAAAGTGTAGTACAGCTAACTGATAAAGTGCAACATCATAACGAGAAAGATTGTGAGGCCGAGAGTCCGTCTTATCGTACAAGATGTCTGTTCAAGAATCTGATAACAGCAGCACAGAACTTGACCACAAGCCTGGTGGTACGTGTTCACAGGCTTATGTATCTTCTGCCCAGTGGAGAATGCCCGGGAGGTTGGGGGTTGAATTGAAAAGAATGAACTCTCTTACTGACAGGCTGACACTCCGAAATGTCAGCTGTGAGCCACACACTCATCATTACCATTTGTTGCAGGAGAGAATCAATTTTTCCTCTGCCAGTGGTTTTAGTTATCAGCTTAACCCAATGTTGTTACTTGCAAAGGAACTGACTTTGTGTTTAATACAGTGTAAGCCAATGGCTGCAGTCCTGATATTTAATGTTTACATAAAAGCCATGCAACTAAAGATTGGGTAATGATTTAAATTAACATTATCTAAAAACTTGCTGTTTACAATAGACCAGATAAACTACTAGATTATAAACCAGGAAGCCACAGGCACTGCAAGAGCTACTAAACACAAAACAAAGTACATATTTAAGCACCTCAGCTAAACACTCTACAGGATTCAAAGAATTAAAGGTTACATAGATAAGAGGAGCCAACATAACTAAAGTCCATAATTTCTACCACTTGTCAGAAATGCATGTGAAGATACAAGATGGCGCCAGTGACCGACGCGACCAACAGCTCAAAAAATTACTTATACTTTTAAATATGCTTCTCCTGAACTGCGATTGCTCGCATCCAATAATTTACATTTTGATAAGATTGAGAGTGGAGAGTGCAGCCATCATTTCCCAATGGTGGAAGATGAAATGGTTGGCTCTATTACTCCTCACCAACTAAAGTGTCGAGCAAGATTGTAATGAGAACAAGAGCTGAAGACGAGTGGGGGTTTAGTGCAATCTGCCATTCGCTGCTGCCAGAGGAAGGTGCCCATTCGATGGCCTTGGCGCAGCTCATGGCTATGGGATTCTGCAGTTTGATATTTAATGTCCACGGCACTGAACATGCTCCGCAGTTGTGAACTCATTTTTGGAGGAATCTGTGATTCATGCTCCATGTGTTTTGGGTTAGGTTTTTGTTATTTGCGCAATTTCATCAAGACTATTCAGTGCAGAAGTGGCTCTACAGCTGAGGCCTGTCATTTGTGGACTGTGGTTTGGTGTTCAATATTCTGAATATTTGCTTGCGTTTTGCTCTTTTCTCACACGTTGGGTGTTTGATGTTTTAATGGGTTTAAATGGCTTTGTGGCTTCCTACAGGAGGATGAACCTCAGGATTATATTTTGCATAGATACTTTGATGATAAATGTACTTTGAAATTTTCAATGAATTTTGGTCTGAGAGCTCTAGGAACAGATAATGATGAACTATTTATTGACAAGCAGTACGGAACAGGCCCTTGGAACCATGCCGCCCAGCAATCCCCCAATTTAATCTGAGCCCAATCCTGGGACAATTTACAATGACCAATTAATCTACCAAATGGTAGGTCTTTGGACTATTGGAGGAAGCTGGAGCAACCAAGGGAAATCCACACAGAAATATTGCACAGGTTTCTATTTTCAACATACCATAGCCCCCCGCACTAAACAAGCCACCCAAGTTCACCACTCTCTTCCTACCTTTTTGGGGTTCCCAGCTTCCTTAAGAAAACCGGTATTTAAAGTCAGACAACAACAGTATTACACAGTAACACTGAAATACTGTGAAGTAGAGAATTACACACAGTAACTTATTACTTTAATTCTATTTGAAATTTTAAAATTATACCAACAGCCTGCCCCAGGAAACAATACCTATGAGATTAATGAACCTTATGGATGTAGATAGAGCAGTTGCAGTAAAGGAGACACTGGTCCTTACCATTGGCTTTTAAGGAAGAAAGCAAACAACCCATCATACTCTTAGCAACACTCGGATCAGTCACTTTTGAATGAACATCCACTTTAATCAGCGAGGGAAAGGTGGCGAGGAAGTTCTCTGGCAATCCTTGCTGCTCTTCATGGAAGCTCAGCATCATTTTCTGTGAGGGAAGCAAAGACAAGAAATTAAAGGCTCACTCAATGTAACTGTTCAGCAGGATATAGAGAATGAGTAATGGCAAAGATTCTATAAAACTTGTGAAATTCAGCACAGTCCAAAAAACAAGGGTGCAAAATTAGGCCATTCGTACTACTAAGTCTGTTCCACCATCACATCATAGCTGATTTATTATCCTTCTCAACCCCTTTCTCCTGCCTTTTTTCTCTCCATATCCTTTGACGCCATAACTAACCAAGAACCTATCAACCTTTGTTTTATATATATTCAATAGCTTGGCCTCCACAGTCATGCATGGCAACAAAGTCAGATTCACCACCCTCTGGTAAAAGAAATTCCTTCTAAACAGACGTTCCTCTATTCTGAGCCTGGTCCTAGACTCACTCACTACAGGAAACATCCTCTCCACATTCACATTATGTAGGCCTTTCAATAGGTCTCAATGAGAACCTCCCTCATTTTTCTGAACTCCAATGAGAACAGGCCCAGAGCCAAACATTTTCTGTGTTAACCCTTTCATTCCTGGAATCATACTCGTGAATCTCCTCTGGACCCTCTCCAATACATTCTTAGACAAGGAGCCAAAACTGCTCAATATTCCAAGTGTAGTCTGACCAATACCTTATCACCTCTTTCACTTGTGATATATCTGAATAAACTTTTGGTATCCTCTGATATTCTTGGCTACCTTACTTTCATATTTCATCTTTTCTCTCACATTTTCAGTTGTCTTGTGCTGTCTTTTTTTTTTTAAAAAAAGCTTACTAATCCTCCAACTTCCCACCAATTTTTGCTATATTATATGCTTTTCCTTTTCTTTTTACGCTGCCTTTGACTTCTCTTATCATGCTGCCTTTAGACTATTTTTCTCTGAGATGTATTTCTCTTACATGTGGGGATTGCCCCCAGAAACTCCAGCCATTGTCATTCCACCATCATTCCTACTAGTGTCCCCTTCCAATCAACCTTGAACCACTCCTCTTTCATTCCTCTACATCAGCCCTCTATTGATCAGGGTCCACAATGGATGTTGCGTCCTAGCCGTCCACATGATACGCAAGCCAGGGCAGTACGATATGGAGAGCCAGCTGTAGCCCATGCAGCAGGCTCCCCCTCTCCATGCAGCCGATGAATCCAAAGGAATGGTAGGGACCGATACAGAATGGCACAGCAGCAACGCCAAGTGTTGCCAGTCAGCATTGAACTCAATGTACGACTGCCTTAGGGAATCCAGCTCCATATTTTTCCCCAGGGTATACTCCTGGTCTTCCCCATGAGTGGGTATAGCCGCAAGGCAACAGTGGTTTTATGATAGTTTTCCTTCTAATAGAGCTGCCATCTACAGCTGACGAGCTCCATCTACCCAAAGCAACTGGTTTTAATGCCCCATTAACCTGCATTTGCCCCTTTTCCAGTCAGTTCTGCTAGGCTTAGTAGCTAAGCCACATCACATATGAAGGTCAGAAACCGAACTTGGCTGTCAGAGGCCATTTCAGACACAAGCCACTGGGAGCTTACCCCACTACGCAGCCCATCTATGACAACCTTAAGGAGCCATTTACTCCACTGTAATACAGATATATCTGATTTATCTTCTCATCCTATACTATCTCCTTTCCTTTAGCTCCCTAGTTGAATCTGCTTTATTACACAACACCCACTGTAGATTAGCTGATTCCCCAGTGGGCTTAACCACAAGTCGCTCTAAAAAGTCATCTCAGGTATTCTACAAATTTACTCTCCAGAGTTTCCCAAACTACCTGCACATCGAAATTCCCGCATGATTATTCCTGTCTTTTTTCTACTTCTCCATTGAGATTTATATCCTGCATCCAGCTACTGCTCAGGGGCGTGTATACAACTTCCGTTACCTACAAGTATAATGGTCCCAATCGAATTCAGGTGTAACCCACCCTATATGTACAAGAGATCCCAATGATCCAGAAATCAGAAACCCAGCCCCCTGCACCAGTTCCTTACCCATTCATTCATCTGTACTACCATCCTGTTACTGCCCTGATTAGCACGTGGTACTGGGAATAATGCAGAAATTACTACCTTGGCAGTCATGCTCTGCAGCCTCTTCCCTAACTCACTGCCCCCCCTCAAACATCACTGGATTTGCTAATACCAAGTGTGAAATGTAGATGTCGAGTGCTGGAAGACACTGAAAGGCATAAAGAATGATCAAACTCCATCCTCTTAAGCATCGAAGCCTGGAAACATTCTTAAAAGTACCCCAAGTTTTGGCAACAAAAATTTTGGGTGGCACGTGAGTGTAGCAATTAATGTAACATTATAGCACCAGTCTCCCAGGTTTAATTCCACTGCCATCTAAGGAGTTGGTGCATTCTCCCTGTGACCACATGTGTTTCTTCCAGGTGGTCTAGTTTACTTCCATATTGCAAATACTACAGGTTAGTAGGTTAATTGGTCACATGGTGCAATTAGGCTGCGCGGGCTCGTAGCACTGAAAGGGATTGTTACCGTGAAGTCCACAAAAAGAAGATAAACCAAAGACCAGAGTTTGGCCAAGCTTTCTGCCAGAAAGATCAATGAACATGGCTGTTTACTCAACACCACTGCAAAATGGCGATTGAACTTCATAAAGTGTAGAGGCAAAATTTCAAAATATGATAAGGCACCAGATGTTGATTTAGACGAAAACATGAGATTCTGCAGATGCTGGAAATCCTGAACAACACACACATAATACTGGAGGAACTCAACAGATCAGCAGCATCTCTGGACAGGAATAAACAGATGAAGGGTCTTGACCTGAAACAATGATTATTCCCTTCCACAGATGCCACCAGACTGAGTTCCCTCCAGCATTGTGTGTTGAAGAGGACAAGCTTCATGCAGATAAAGACTTTCAGAAAGCAACTGATGACAAGCAATCTTACTAGCCAAACAAAAGCCCTTAATTTAAAAGGGGCCAGTTGGTGGCATTGGGGAAATCATCCTGATAGTTTAGCAAAGCACAGTGAATGGTTGTTTTTCAGCTTGGAGAAGGGTATATGACCCTGAATTAGGCACACTGGCTACAATACCAGAAAGGAAAACTGAAAGACAGGCAAATAGGGTCTGGACAGTCTGGTGGGTTGGCAGTGTAAGTGATAAAATTTACCAGCACAAAATTATGTATTTTGGTTGGAAAATTAAAAATCTGCAACAGGTTTAGTATCTCTGGCATATGTCATAAAATGTTTTGGAACAGCTGCACATTGAGATACATAATAAAAGCTAAAATATATGCAATCTATAGAAAAAAGTGAAATATATACCGTAGATGTCGGATTATAAGCCGCTACTTTTTTCCCATGCTTTGAACAGCATTGAACATAGCGGCTTATAATAAGGTGCGGCTAATAGAAGGTTTTTTCCCATGCCGCCAAAACATTTTGCCTCGTAACAGTAGACCAATAAAATTGATGAGTAGTTCACAGAGGTCCAATGAAATTGTACGATAAATCAAGCGCACTTCACAAATTATTGTAAATCAGCCATTTGTACTCACCCTCATCAACATGGAAAACACTCGAAGAAAAGCATATGATGCAGCTTTTAAGTTAAAGGCAATCAATCTGGCGGTTGAACAAGGAAATCGAGCTGCTGCGCGTAATCTTGGCATACATGAATCGATGGTGAGACGGTGGAGATTTAATTTGGGACTGCCGCTTCAGGTCAGGAATGGCTCACGTGATATTAGACAGCAGTACAAGGGAGGGAGGGAGCGAAACTGAGGATTCCGCTGCACCGAAACTGCTAGCGATTCAGTAAACAAAAAAACAGTAAAACTCGTGTGTGAATGGTATCGGGCCAATAAGGACACAAGTGTCCGATGTTACCAAATACCGGTAGGTATAACAAAGTTTAGCCTTACCAAATATGTGTAGCGAGGGTTTGGTTTGGGGGAAAAAGGAGTATAAATAAGAGCAGAATGTAAGGGGAAGGCAAAACGCGTTCTGCAATAAAGCCACGCTGCACTGTAATCCGGTGTTGGTTGTCTCTCTTCCAAAACGAACACAGGGCAGAATTTGAAGCCCAACACGTGTAATATCTTTCTGTGTAAATATCTCATATTACAAGCGGCCGAAAATCCGGTCCGCCGGAAATCCGGTCCACCGGAAATCCAGTGCGCCGAAAATCCGGTCCGCCGGAAATTCGGTGCGGCCTAAAATCCGATGCGGCCTGTATAATTAAAAAATTGATTTTATTTCTAAAATTAGAGCCAGCGGCTTTTAATCAGGTGCGCTCTGTAGTCCGGAATCCACGGTAATTCATTTCTAAAGGCAGTTCAAGGTCGCAGAGGTCTACAGTATAAATGCACACATCTTTAAAGGTGATAGAAGGTTAATGAAACATTGATTTGGCCAAATTGTATTCAGCCCCCAGAACTAGGCAGTGGACCATGGCAATTCATGAGGAGAGTTTTCAAAAGGTGTGGAATTTCTTGTGGCGTATTGTCCCTCAGCGAGTAGCAAAATCTTGCAGTTGGGTTGGGGAATGTGGAAATGTGGGGACAAAATAGGATTAGTGTAAACGGGAAGCCGTGCCTTTACAAGAATCCAGTATCTTTAATTGTTGTAGTTTCTTAAAACAATAAATTGACAGCAGGTCAACTTAATGAAAAATTACCTGTTGTTCTGAGAGTTCTTTATTAGTTTCTGGTTTAACGTATTTCTCCCGCATAGCAGGTATCCAGGAAACTTTACACTTTCTAGCATATGGTTTCACATCCACCGTGCCAAGGGCATAGCCACATATACTGCCCTCATCTTCCAACACGAAGCAATAATCTGGGCTCAGTGTGAGAAGTCCGCCCACCAAACTGTAACACAGCAAGAACAGCAGAGATATACTCACATCCACCATCCATAATAACTAAACATCAATTAGACACCACCTTTTACTGGGAGTTGTTTACAGAAGAATGGACAATGTTTCTCTGATAAATTTGCCCAAGATGTTTAGACACTGAATGGCTTAAAAAGAGGGTGATATCTCCCACTGACTGACTGATCCGGATCTGGTCAAATTGGCTAGAAAATGTTTCAATAGACCATGGTGTCGTTGAATAGGAAGGGGTGAATAACCTATTCCTGCTCCTGTTACTAAAGTTTTTTTGGAGGTCTGCACTGTTGGCAGCAGCAATAAAAGGAACAAGAACACTTGGCAGCAAGAAACAGGAACCCCAAACAATCTACACCCCCCCCCCCCCCCACTATCAGGCTCTCAAATCAGAGGCCTCTCAAACTTGACTCACCCCATCAGTGAACTGCTCCCAGAATCGATGGACTCACTTTCAAGGATTCTTCATTTCATGTTCAAGATTTATTATTCTTTTGTTTGTGTTTATTGTGAAGGAACCTCAAGGTTGTATATATGACATATGTACTTTCGATAATAAATCTACTTTGAACTTTGTAGTTTGCCCAAAGACAGCAGTCTGACATGAAGACAAGCTCAGACTCAGTATTACTTGCCCAGAGCAGTGTCCTCAACATGGCTCTGTTGCATCAGATGGTCCTTAGCTGCTTATACAATTAGTCATCATTCAGAATTCTGGTAACAAAGGTTACTAGCTAACTAGTAGCATCCAGCTACTCCATTCCCCATTAAAAGCCATTAGTTTCAATTCAAAAATAAACTTCAATTTTAAAAAAAATCTGATTCAGATGACTCATCATGGTAAAAAAAATTCTACCATTTGAAGGGCTTGAGTTCTGCCTATAGTGTCGCAGCATCGATGGAAAGGGCAGTTTGCTTCAACTATTTGATTAGAGGCAAGGACAATCCCACTTTGGACACCTGAATAATTCTTCAGAAGATGAAGTAGATGAAATTTCGGGACAACTGAACTCTCTCCAAACATACTCACCTGTCACCGATGATATCTGGCTGATCACACATTGTGTCACCGTCCATTTCATCATCATACATCTCCTTACAGATTTTATACACAGAGGCCTGTGGATAAAAGAAAATCCAGTTAATATAGTGCCTCAATGTGGGCTGATGCAACATTCTGATAAAATACTGTGGGATGCATACATTTCATCCTTTCCTATGTATTGACAAGCAACACCCAGAGTCATCATGGAAACAATCCAGCACAGAATACGGAACAGCACCGGCTCCATGGTGCCCGTGCCAACCACATTGCCAAAACTGTCTGCACGTGATCCAGATCTCTCCGCTGCTTGTGTTCATGTACCTGTCTAAATGTCACTCAAGTACCATTACCACCACCACCCTTGGAAACCCATTCCAGGACCTACCAATCTATGTCAAAATAAAAATACCCTGCACATCTCATTTAAACTTTCCCTTCAAAGCTATCTCATCTAGTATTTGACATTTCCATTCTGGGAAAATTTATAATTTTTACCCCTCAGACTCCAATGCTCTAGAGGAAACAGTTTAACCAACCTTTCCTTTAATTCACGAAGCCTAATGAACATTTTTTGCACCCTCTCCAAAGCCTCCACATCCTCTGTTAGGGGTGACCAGAACTGCACAGAATGCTCCAAATGCAGCCCAAAGAGATTGTGGAATTGGGGTTAGCTTTCCAGTCTCCCAATGAGGCAACTGGGATCTTAAATCATACTTTATCACCCATGCTTAGCAACATGCACTGGCTCCCGGTGTATTTAAAATTCTCTTTCCTAAATTACTGTGGAATGCTTCAATTCCCATCTTGCTACAGCCCTCAACCTGGAACTCCTTTAGACCAAACTGCTCTAGGACAGGCAGTTATGTTTTCAGCTGCCAGCAACACTCTTAAGTGACACCACCCACCCCCCCACCACCAATTTCTTATCTCTAGCCTTTAAACACTTCATAAAACATACCTGTCAAAAGTTTTGTCATCTGTGGCTGTGTCAAATTTTATAGCACTCCAGTAAAGCACCAAGATTTTTGCTTCACTAAAGATGTGCAGACGTAACTGACCTACAGATCAGAAAATCACTAATAGTTTATGATAGCACAAGAACAACGGAGAAAGGGCAGCCTTCAGTTTGGGGAAAATTATTTAACTTCTAAAGGCAGCACAAGCTCATTAACATTTTATGGCATCTTAAATAGCACCTGGTGAATCAGAAATCAACTGAGGAATGGTGGTTCCATTAGGAGAATCCAGGAGACATCATTAAAACGAGACATGAAGTTCACAAACTGCCAAGTTATGGGAGACGAATTTGGAATGAAATAAAGCTCCAAGAGGAGCAGCGAGCACGGTTATCATTTGTAGGCATAAGCAGAGATCTTCAGTGCCACTTGGAACCAATCATCAAGGCTCTGCTGCCGTTCCATGTACACTTTTATGGCACAGTTATTTCAGTGATACACAGGTAGTAGTTCCCATTTCGGATGTCTGCCACTCTTCAACTACACACTTCCCAGGAAATGACAAATACAAAGCAACAAGGTCCTCAGGGTCTTTTCAGTTCCCATGGCTAATGGTAGTGGGACTTCTCAATCCACTTGTTGGAGAGAACTGTGGCGGTCGAGCATATGGTCAAGCTGTTGAACATCCAAACCAGTCATAGCGAGAAACCAGCCAAGATCTGCCAAGGTACCAAAGAGCTTAACAATGAATGTGCCAGACCAAAGGACTAGATCAGAACTTTACAACAAACTGAAGAGATTGCTGAGAAGTGGGCAAGACTTAACCATTGTCTTGTAGCAGAAGAACCTGGACTGAGTAGATACAAAGCATTTAGTTTTGACGAAATAAATCATTCTTCCTCTAAATTACAAATCAAGATCTTTACAGTAAAAAGAAACTCTGAAACTTGAGTGTAATTGATACACACTCAGACCCAGTGTCTTCACAAGACTGAGAAGGCTGGTGATAAACAATAGCTTTGATGAAGTCTGGGGCTACACCCATGTAATTCCAAACACAAGAGACAAGGTTTTGTTCAAAGCATGATTGGATGTAACAGAGCTTTAAATAATTGCACGCAGAATTTTAACTAAATTCAGAACCTCCAAATAGTTCTTTGCTCTCAATTCAGGAACCAGATCCATTAACAAACCTGATTACAAGGTAACACAGAAGGTTTCAGATGGCAATGACGAAACGATGATACTCAGATCCGTCCAGAAATCTCTCAAAAGAGCTACAGGATCTCAAGTCCATTGGTTTGGCAAATAAAGGGGAAGGAATTGTTGTTTCAGGTTGAAACCTGCATCAGGGCAGACAAGAAATGTTGTCATTTTCCCCCACCACAGACACTGCTCAAGTTCTCCAGATATTATTTTCCCACTCCAGATTTGGAATAGTCTCGAATATCCATAAGACCATTAAGCACTTATGATATAGGAGCAGAGTCAAGCTATTTAGCACATACATTCTGCTCTGCCATTCCTTCTAGGTTTTTTTTTCCATCCCATTCTCTCACCTTCTCCCCATAACCCTTAACCCCCTTACCAATCAAGAACCTATCTGGCTCTAAATATACCCACATCTTATCACATATGAAGCGTCAGTAACGTTATACTGTACTTTTTAAACTTGGTTTGTATATGCACCTTATTATTTGATCACTTGTGTACTTATTACTTTGTGTAATTGGTTCGAGTTATAAGCTCTGTCGTACACCTTGGTCTGAAGTAATGTTGCTTTGTTTGGTGGTATACACGTGTATGGTTGAATGAAAATGAACTTGATTTCTTGTCCTCCAAGTATCCAAATATTTATTACCTGAATACTGCAATGGAGTTTAGATGTGTACACCTTTGTAGGTATCAGGGTCACTACAATAGACCATCACCTTGGTTCAAAAGTTACATTAACTAAGTTCAAGAGGTGACTGACTAGGCAATCTAATATCAAACTCACCAACTCACTATGTCAGAGGACATAGTGGCCGTAGAGAATTCCAGTTTCCCCAGATTCTTTTACCTGCAATCACTATTTTAGGCAGATTAACTAAACACTGGAGATATGGAAGCAGTCAGATGATCCAGTGGGGTTCAACAGTACGGAGTCCAAAGTCCCAATGAAATGAAATGTTCAACTTTGCTTCTTCCCAAAATGGGAGTGAAGAACACCAACAGTGGTGCACTTGTTTCTGATATTGCAGAATACGAGAGTAGATGCAATGTTTAATTAGGTTGCTGGATATTTTGAACATAAAAGACTCCCAACCCAAACAGCCTTGACTAAATTAAAGCAATAATCACAGAAACTTGCCCAATAATGGCTCCGGCTTTTGGACCAAGATCTTGCCAGACTGGATTCCGACAAAGACAATGCAAAACCATTAATCCATATAGTCTATTTTATTTAGGGATAACAGGCCCTTCTGGCCCAACAATACCCTTGTGACCAATTAACCCACTAAACATGTGGGAGGATACCCGAGCACCTGGAGGACTCATATGGTCACGAGGAGAACATACAAAGTCCTTACAAACTGTGGCAGAATTAAACCTGGGTCACTGGTCTGTAATAATAACAATTACACCAACTGTTACGCTAACATACTGCAAACTTTTGGAGAGATCCAAATATTATTTCACTTCCAGTCCCACCCCATTAACTTGCATTGCATTCTGTTTTGAAGATTTAATAGAACCCAGGTTACAATCCTCCTTGCAGTGTAGGAATGCTAAGAACAGGCCAATCTGACCTGATTTAGTGCAGGTAGGCTTTGCGAACTCCAAACACAACAAACGTCTGCTGAAGAGATAGTCAATAGGACTTTTGATAATGAGTCATTTCTAACGTATGAAGAGATTATAAATTGTGAATACTGTTATTGGTCAAAATTGCCAAAGGGTGCAGACATTTAAGATGCTTTCTTCACATTAAAGCATAAGAAGAGGGATTAAAATCATTAATAATGAAGGGAAATGTGGAAGAGCTGATGACGTGCCACAATGAACAGTTGAAGAATTGCTTCAAGAGCAACTGAATAACTGATGGAAATATAGATAAGATTATATATAAGGGGCTTCTGTGTACAGACAGCAATTACATGCAAATTACCATGCTGCAACAAATCTCCATAGTCTCATGCCAAGGGAACATGGCTCGACTGTGGAGTTCCTGCATGGCTGGCTTCACACTTCACAGAGCAAAGTAACTCAACTAAAGTTCAGTTATATCTTACTTTACATGAAAACAAAAGCTAGGATTTTGACGTTAGTCATGATCATCCAGCAGTTTGGCTTGCTTACATTTAATCTAATTATGCTCAATTCATTCTGTAATTTCAGCATTATAATGGACATAATCCAATGGATATAATAAATAGGAGTTACCTACATTGAATTATAAACTTTGAGTCACTGGTGAAAAGGGCAAGCCTATCATAACTGTACTCAGTATCCACCATCTCATTCCCATGTTACATTCTGTGCAGATAACACTTTTTGGTTTAGAGTTAGAGGAAGACAGCAGGGAAACAGGCTCTTGGGCCCAACTAGAGATTTCTTGCTTTTAGACCTAGTTGCCTGCTTTCAGCCCATAGCCCTCCAAGCCCCGCCCCACCGTGCCCCTATCTAAATGCCTCTTAAATTGTTGCCATTGCAGCCACATTGACCACTTCCTCTGGCAGATCATTCCTGGTGCTCACTTCTCTCTGGATAAAGTAGTTCTCTCTCAGGTCTCAAACCTCTCCTCTCATCTTTTTGTGCCCTGTAGAGTTGGGCTCTCAAACCCTGGGAAGAGTTTATGATCGTCCAGCCTTATCTGTACCTTACAAGATTTTTATAAACTTCTATGAGGCAACTTCTCATCCCCCTATGATCCAGGGAATAAATATCCAGCATGATCAAGCTCTCCATATAATTCAAAGCCTCTAATACAGGTAATGTCCTCTTAAATCTGAAGCACAGGAGATTCTGCAGATGATGGATATCCAGAACAATACAGATATACAGAGTCAGGTACTATGTATGGAGAGAAATGGTCGAAACACTTCATCCTCTGAAATCTTTTCTGCATCCTCTCCTGCTTGACAATGTCTTTCCAAAACTGTACACAATACTCCAAGTGATCTTATCAACTTAACTTACCATGCCTCTAGTTCTAAAACTGATTTTAATTATATTATTATGAAACACTACTCACCTCATCTTTTGGAAAGTACGGTCTAATTGCATAGACTTTTGAGGTTGGCATGGGGGGTGGAGGCTGGTAGAAGAGATCATTTGCCCCATCAATGGGCAATAAACGCTGCGAAGAATAAACAGCTTAGTCAGTATAGTTCCGCATCAGAATTTGGACATTAGTATCTGCTCCACATAACATACCTTCCAATCTCAAACTCATTTGCTACTGAAGACACCTTGTAAGGCAACCATCTGTGTAATAATCTGTATGTCTTACATGCTAAATACCAACTAGTATCTACTGCAGCAAATAAGTGAAGATGTGGAAATCACTGCACTTACGATGGAATTTGTGGATTACAAGCTTTTTTTAAAAAGTCAAATATTTCTTTTGAAGGGTGGGAGCAAGGAATTTTTTTTGGGGGGGAGGTTTGGTCTGGAGAGGGTTAACTGGCTGTCGAAGCCGTGCATCCAGAGCTTCTTCGCAAGCGCGGTTTCGCAGGCTGCGCGTAAAAGCACCTGTAGGGGAGAAAAGAAAAACAGCGCGGTGAAGCTCCATGAACCTTCAGGGAAAACCAAGATTCAGCAACAGTCAGGAACATCTTTATCCATCAACTCACCTACGAGTCCATTGAGCACCAATGGCAAGGAGAGTTAAATTGTACTTCTATTGAAGTCAAAGCCTGGTCATTTATTCCCCACCCTCCACCCCAGCTACATTTTAAGAGGCTGAATGTTCATCATTACTTGGTCACCTTTGTTCATGGAACTTCGAGATCTGAGCACGCTGCGCCAGTGCTGAGTAACTGTTGCGCAACCTGCAAAGGAACGTTTCTGTCAACCACATGTGAACTAAAATTTGCAGTGCACGCATGCGCAGTGGGATTCCAACATCTCCTTCTAACTGAAAAGAAAGCAAATTAGTGCCAGTACCAAATGTACCAAATTCTACTCAGAAAACCAGCTAGCCATCAACAGACCAATCCTTGCTTTTTATACAGTGTTTCTCTTTCAAAATGAAGAAAAAACAAAATCAGTCATTGGGAATTCGTTGAATACCTGAAACTCTCCTGCTAGACCACCTCTAAAGGCCCAGGGTTCTTGGTCGCCACTCAAGAACTGTGCTGAAGATTGACTACGACACCCTGTTGATCAGATCCAAGCGGAGAATGTTACGTGGGGGCTTCCTGTGGTCTTACTTTTCCGCAAAAGCAATACACCACCTTCTCAACAGAAAGAAAAAGCACGCAGCAAGAAATGCCCTGTCTGACCTAGACTACCTCTTACAAGATTTAGGGCTGTAATGATTCATTCTTTTTGCCCACTTGTTTTTGTAAAGTAGTAAAATGAAACAACCATCTATTAACCAAACAAGTGCCACCCATAACTTGAGAATTTTCTACTGTGGCTCTTTACAAATGCTTTATTTAAAAACGTGCATGGAATAATCCCAAGTTTTTCCATTGTCTTTGGGTAGCTTGAATAACACTCAAATATTGGTATTCCACAAGTCCCATTGCAGCCCTAAGCAATACCTTAAATGAAGTCACATTTTGGTGCTCCTCTTGTCAGATGACATTTGGTACTAGAATTTGTTTGTTTAAACAGAAAAAACTTGACCTATGCTGGTTATAGACCAAATATAAGGTAAACCTTAATTCAAATGTTTAAGTGCTGGAAGTACTCCAGTGGAGAGAAAAAAGAGGCAACACTTCATTCCCAGAAAGGCTGCCAGGAATCTTGAATATTTTCAAGATTGTTTTTCCAGAATTCCAACATCTGCAGTATTGTGTCTTTCAATAGGCCAAGTATCACTGTGAACCAACTGATCAGCAGAATCATTGAAAGCTTAACCATAATGACCTATGGCATCTCTCAGTTCTTGCACAAAATCCAACGATAAAAGCCTCCACATGGAAAAATAGTCATAATTGTCAAAGTAAGGCTGCATTCTGTGGACAAATTGAGATGGCTTCACAAGCTCACCCTTGTTCTTCCGAGTATTGGAAAAATCAGGTCCTGCACATGAAGTCTGGGTCATTCCCACCTGCTCAACTTGCTCCTTCCATGTTCTTCAGTATGTTTGACCAAAAGTTTTCTAAGGAGGTAATCATTCAAAGCAAGCTCCAGACTGTTGTCAACCAGGGCAGGTCTCTTCGGTTCCAGGTTCATCCAAGCAGATACCTGATGGCCTAAATAAACATCAGGTATCCAAGATAGACACTCTAAAGTGCTTAGCGTTTTCCATTTTGTGGTCTGGATCTGTAGTAGAAATTCAGTTAGAATCTGTGTACCAGTTGAAGGACTGGGCTTCAACCCTGCTCACCTTGATCAGAAGCATGAACAAGGTTCACATTCATACAGTGCCTTTCACAATCATGGGCCAATTTACAGTGCAAGGCGAACAAGTGCAGTCACTGTGACTGTTTCACCACTGTGACCACTGTACTTCCTCACCAAAAGGGAACAGGGAGGGGAACACCGAACTGGATATCCTGCAGAATCTAGCACAGCATATACACTTGACAGATCCCTTAAGAACCTAAAGATCCAGAACTACTTGCAACTAAGTAGTTGAATCTAACTGCATAAATATCCTCTACAGTCCTGCATTAAAGTCTGACCACAGTGATGCTCACTGATAGCAATGGGATTGGAAAAAGTGAAAGTGAACAAAGGAGCAGAACTAAAGCAACACTGAAGGGTGTTATCTGATGTGAATTGGTTGCAGCTCAGTTTCCACTGTAGTTCAAGTAGATTATTTCTTTAGCTTCCGGTCAAGCACCTTCGCAGAATGACTGAAAACCACTGCAGCACTGGGTGACTACATACAACGCTTCAATCAGAGAGCAACAGAGGAGCCAGACAAAAAGCACTTTGGAATCTGGATAGTTAACTATCTCAGACATATCAGCCAAGTCAGTAATTGAGTCAGACAAAGTGGCTTTGTTCCGCACACATCAATAAACAGGCACAGGTCAATGTGGTCTGAGCTGACGTCATGATAAAATGCAGAACCTAGAAACTTCTGGTGGGCTTGGTAAATACTCTCTCCATTCTAAATTCTAGGCAGACACTGAGCATTTAACATTTAATAAGAGGTGAGGAAAAGACATGCTCACCAAAAACAATTTAGAAAGTTAGGGAAGAAGACATTAAGAGAAAATGGGAAGTCTTTGTTTACCAATAGCAGTGTCTAGAACTAATTGTTGCGTCCAAATTTTATATATTTTTGCCTCTAATATCCTTCAACACTGGGCAACTCTCATCAGTGGCAGCAGGCTGCATCTCCACTGTAGACACTATAGGCAACTCAGGTTTCTGACAAACATCAAAGACGTCACCCCTCCGTAAATAAGCTTCATGGAATGTCTTTAACCAAACCCATGCTTTGATGCTACAGAATTTACAGTTGACAAAGACTCCAAACTTACTTGGGCAAATAACAGTTCTTATTGCTACTGACATTACTGATAGGACAGGTAGCTTCGGAGGAACAGGTCTACAAGGAGCACTCTTTCAGCAAATGACTGAATGATTCTGATTGAATAGGCTGATCAAAGAGTCAAATAGAGCCATTTGAAAATCAGAACTATAGAGTCAGCAGTAAAAAATAAAAGCAGTTCAATGTTTAGGTTCTGTGTAGACCTATAGAATATTGGTTTTCTCTTATCGGCTTTCCTAACTGAAGAAATTGAACCCTGCGTTGATTCTTGCACAAAGAAACCAACTCTACATCATTTTCAGGAACAAGGCAAGAGACAAATACACTGAAGCCCTCATTAAGACAATTTTCCCAGCAAGATTTTTAACTGTGAGCGATATGGAAAATTCAATTCACTTTGGCTTTCCTCTATCTCACCATTCCAAATGTGTGAACTTCTGATCACCAGTATGCACTCCATACCATTACAGTCATCTGACAGGTTCAGCACTGCAGCACAAGAGGGAAAGCTTCAGTTTCTGGGTCTTACTCGTTTTATTGGATCAATTCAAAACGAGTTCAAAACCTGGCTAGGAATAAGGAAGCCTTCCTCTCAACCCACTAGTGAGATACAGTCCTGAGCAGTACCCAAGTTACATGCTATTCGGGAGGGATAATGCAATATTCAGTAAACTGAAACATACCATATGGTAGGGAAACACTTTACTTGACCTTCAATTTATTTTTTTAGGGAAGGGGAATGGAAAATTTGTACAATTAATTTTACGCTGCAACTGACTTTCATATGCAAAGTGAGCCAGCTTAAAAACTGAACCCATTTCTAAAAATTAACTGCAGCTTCAGGAATCGTTGATCATGCATTATTACAGACCGCAAAACAAATTATTTCAAAGAGCTTGTAACGGGTACTTGGGGACAGTAGCACAACTAGCTTTGATTTTAAAGATAATCTAGACTGTTCTATAAAAAATGTTAAAGCATGTCTTATAATACTGGCTGCACAAATGTGACTTCAAGACCTTTCCTCAAATTATTTTTTTTAAACCCTCATTGCCTATCACTAAGCTAACGAATGATCGCGCCACGCTTCGTACATCTGGCGTTGTCGATCCCACAGCTGTAGTAACTTGTGCTGAGGATTCTTCCATCTGTACACAGTGAGGGAAGAAGACAAGACAATAGAAGAGGCCGTTAGTAACCCTTCACATCACAGCATCACACTCAGGTTATGACAGACTGCAAACCACATCACTAAACACTAGAAACATCTCAGAATTCTACAATTAAACAACGGGCTGCCTTGCACAACTTGGGCTCCCAATATTCAATGGTCTAATGCTGAATGCTTCGACAGAAACACTTATGCTTGTCTCACCTATCACTAATTTGCCAAAACTATATGCCAGAGGAACAGGTTGAGCCAGTTACGATAACACCTTAAAAGACATCTTGGCAGGTGAATGAATAGAAAAAGTCTGGCGGGCTTTGAGTCAGCTCAGATGGTCTCCTTGAACAGTATGGATATTTGGACCAAAAGGCCTTTTGTACTGTTTCTCTATTGCACATTGTAATTGTTTAACTTAACTGCTACAAACCCAAGATCAACAAGGACTCTTTTGTACCCTATCTACTCTTTTCAAAATGGTTAAATTCATTTGTACTATTTACCAGAAAAATCTGCCATTTCATATCCTAAAATGTTTTAAATTATCTCCCCTGATCCAGATCTTTGTTATTGCATTGCTAACTACATTAAACTCACTAAAGTACTTACAGAAGATAGGACCTTTCCTCACCCACTTCCCCAGTACACAATGGCAGCCAATCTTTCAGAAACCGCATCAAATGCTTTGCCCTTGAACCGGGGACTCCATTTCTAAAGGATTCTTAACCCTGGGGGCTTCAAAAGCTAGTCCATGAACTGAATCCAAGCCGTGATCACGGTGCCAGTTGAGCTGCCTGCTGCATCGTTTTTAAAAGACTGCATCCACGCCATATTCCCTGCCATCTGCGTAGAACCTGTGAATAAAATCTGGTTACATGCTGTAACCCAGACTATGCTGGTGCCTGAGGCAGTCTGCACTTCCCTTATCTTAAAATGCCTGTAATGAAAGTAGCCATTACAGTTGTTTCATCCCATGACTGGAATTATTATTCTTTAGAAAATAAGGAGATTGTAAGTCTCCCATTTTGAAGCAGCTCCATTTTTCGAACTGGTGGCAGTTTTGAAGTACAGACTGCAGCAGCAGACACCAGAATAGCCTTGCGCGTTTTATAAAGCTCGCATGCGCCGTGCCTGGAGTTGCGCTCCAAGCTTTCGGACTGCTGCATCTGTTGGCCTGCCACTGTTCTGTTGAAAACAGTAATGTTACAAAACACACAGCAAGCAGCTCCCAACAGCAGTGCGTGATCTCGGCATATTTCAGCTCTGACATGGGTAGTTCTTTGAGTGTTGTTATTCTCTTGGGCGGCATTCCCCAATTTTGGATACACTCAGCTAGTTCTAGTGATGTAATGTAGTCCACAGTCAGTCCCAGAAAAGAGACAATACAAAAATAAAATGCAATGGGTTGTCATTTAAGAAATCTACCAGTAGACTTAAATTATTACATGTAACAATTACATCAGCCTCTGAAAAACAGTTACCAGAATAAAGTTGTTTACAAGTGGTTTAGAAAATATAAATTCAAATTGAACCTGGTTTCAAATGCCAGTTCAGAAACAAGGCATCAAGTTACTAATGCCTTGTACTGTACAGGTGAATGAGGAGTAAGTCAAGATCAAAGTGGGACAATTAAAAACATAACTTGACTGGATAAAAGCAGCGAATGGCATATTTAAATAGCAAGAACAGTTTAAGAACTGCCACCTCCAGATAATTCGCCATAGTAATGAACTTTTGTTTAAGTTTTCAAGGGCTGACACAACTGTAGGATCTCAAACCATGAGCATACGGGATGAAAACCAAACTGTGATGTTACCTACCTAACCACTGGACAAAGGATTTCACCATAGACACAACACCCTTTATATCCCAGACATAGGGGTACAGATCATAAAGAATGGATCTGTTTTCACAGTTGGCAAGACGTGTAAACATCTGCATTACGTTGCAGCACATTTCTTCAAACTTGGTGGCTCTGATATGCCATTTCTCAATCTGCAATAGAAAATTTAGAACTATTCATATCTGAATACATGCTTTAGTGGGTGAAAAATGTAACATCAATTTTACATCTGCATATTCATCAGGAAAAATCAACCTTCATTCTTTTACAGAATTTGATACTTTTAGATATTAACAACCACAATATTGCCAGGAATAGGATCTTGTTAGCTGCTGCCTGCACCATACAATTGCAAATCAACCAAGTTTGCCCCATCTAATGATCCACCAAGCTGCACCCAAAAATTGTTTATGGTAAGAGGCCACTTAAGAGATCCTTAATAGTAGTAAAATAAGGCCAAAGCAGCCAAGGAAAACAAAATCAAAGCTGCACTCAACTCAGAGCAAGCTGGCAACTGGCTCATCACTATTAAGTTGTGGTCAAAAAATTGACTGCTCCTGTCTGGGAGATTTCTGGTAACATTTCAACTAACCACAAGTCAGAATGCATGTGCAAGCAAGGAACAGTGTGGCAGTCCATATGCATGGAATGAAAATGCATGCCAAAAGTCAGAACCAAAAACCTAAGCTTATGAATACTTCAGCTAATGGTTCAAGGTGATAACATAGCAAAGGCATGGCCATCAATGTTGCAAGGAAGACTTTGAATTAACAAATTTCTCATATCCCCAGAGGAAGAAATCTGATACTTTTGTAGTAACTGAGCAGATCACTACAGAGTAGTGAAGGTCTCTTCTTCAGCTCTACAGTGAAGACCCCAAAACACCACAAGGAAAAAAAGCCTGCCAGACTGTCGCATGATTTGATACTAATTCACTGAAACAAAGACATTCAGATACTTTTTAAATATGTGAGAAGGGCTTCTGCCACTCAACAATCAGGTAATGGGGTCCACAACTCTCACTCAGTATATTTAAAGTGGAGATTAATAGATTATTGGTTAGTAAGAGTGTCAAAGGTTGCAGAGGGAAGTCAGGAGAACAGGATTCAGGGGGATAACTAAATGGAATGGAGAAGACTCCGTGAACTGAATGGCATAACTCTGCACCTATGTCTTATGAAAAGCTTTTCCTTAACTTTAAATCCCAATACCCCTGCCATAATTGACCCCGCAGTAAACAAGTTCTTCCTTCTAGGCCACTAGGAGAGAAGGAGAATGAAGCACCTGATGGCACGAACATAGATTTGCCCAACTTGGACCATAAAGCCTACCAGCAGAATTAGGAAATTTAGTCTGAGCCCACTCACCATTTCCATCATGGCTGATTTACTTTCCCCCTAAACCTCATTCGTTGCTGTCTCCTCCCAAGGTCTGATACCCTAATAAAGAACCTACAGACCTCTCCATTAAATATAACTAATATCTTGGCCTACACAACCACCTGTGGCAAAGGATTCCAGATTCACCATCCTCTGGCTAAAGAAATTTTTCCTCATCTGTTCAAAATGAATGATCCTCAATTCTGAGTCTATGGCCCCTGGTCCTAGACTCTCCCACTATGGGAAGCATTCTCTCCACATCTACTTTATCCAGACATTTCAATATACAATAGATTGTACAGAAATCACCCCTTCATTTTTCTAAACTGCAGGGAATATAAGCTCATTAATCCCTTCAATCTTGGGATCATTCTCATAAACCTCTGGACTCACGAACGCCATCACATGCTTTCTTAGTTGAGGGACCCAAAGCAGCTCACAATATTCCAAGTGCGACCTGACAAATGCCTTATAAAGTCAGCATTGCATCCTTGTTTTTATATTCAGATCCATGAATGCTAACATTACATTTGCCTTCCTTACCGCCAAATCAACCTGCAAGTTAACCTTAAGGGAATCCTGCACTCCCAACTTTTGAATTTTCTCCCTGTTTATGGCCAATGTACATGACCATACACTTCCTTACACTATATTCCATCTGTCACTTTGCCCACTCCCCCAATCCAAGCCCTAATGCAGACACTGCTTCCTCAGCACTAACTGCCCTTCCACCTATCTTCGTATCATCTGCAAACTTAGCCACAAAGCCATCAATTCCATCATCCAAATCATTGGCAAACAACATGCAAAGTGGTCCCATCAACAACTCCTGCAGCACACTAGTCAATGACAGCTAACCAGGAAAGGCCGCTTTCATTTGCACTCTGTCTCCTGCCAATCTTCTATCCACACTGGTATCTCCCCTATAATGCCATAGACATTTGGTAAACAACCCTCATTGCCTTCTCCTCCCAAGGTCTGACACCGTAATAAAAAACCTACAGACTTCTCCATTAAATATAACCAATGGCTTGGCCTACACAACCATCTGTGGCAAAGGATTCCAGATTCACCATTCTCTGGCTAAAGAAATTTTTCCTCATCTGTTCAAAATGAATGATCCTCAATTCTGAGGCTGTGGCTCCTGGTCCTAGACTCTCCCACTATGAGAATGCAGACATTTCAATATATAATAGATTGTACAGAGATCACCCCTTCATTTGTCAAAGGCCTTCTGAAAATCCAAATAAACACCCACTTTGCCATCTATCTTGCCTCAATCCAATAGATTTGTCAGACAAGATTTACCATTTAGAAATCCTGCCGACTTTGGCCATTTTGTCATGCGCCTCCAAGTACTCCGAAACCTGATCCTTAATAATACATTCTTCCAAGTATTGAAGTCAAGCTAACTGGCCTATAACTTTCTTTCTTCTGCAAGCCTCCATTAAAGAATGGAGTGACATTTGCAATTTTCCAGTCCTCAAGAACCATGCTGGAATCTGGTGATCCTCGAAAGGTCATTAATAATGCCTGCACGATCTATTCAGCAATCTCTTTCAGGACTATGGTACATAGTCCATCTGGTCCAGGTGACCTGGCACTTTCTACCCCCTCTTCTCCCCCCACCCCCCATCCATCCTTCTCTTTTCCATTCCACATCTGGTCACTCTCTCATCTCTTCTCACCTGCCCAAGACCTCTCTCTGGTGCCCTCTTCCTTCCCTTTCTCCCATGGTCCACTCCTATCAGATTTCTTCTTTAGCCCTTTACCTCTTCATGTCTCCCTTCCTAAAAATTGTTGCAGAGTATATGGAAGCTGCCATAGACAAGAAATGCCGTTAATATCAGTGTTTAAAATGCATTTGGAAAGATACGTGAATAGGGAAAGAGGGAGATAAACCAAATGGAGGAACACAGGGATCAGCACTGAAAACTTTTGTTAAGTGTAGATATTTTTAACAGTCAGGTAAATTTATCAAAATATATAAACTGTCATCATATACTACCTGAAAGTTAATTTTCTTGCAGGCTTTTTGAACCAAAGGGCCTGTTTTATGCAGTATGACTGACATGTTGACTGCTGTCTGCACATGCCCCATTTCCTTGCACATTAAGTTGGGGGACATTTTTTTTCTCCCCCCCACCCCATAAGATTTATAAGTCAATTCAAAAGCTATACTCATTAGCCAACCCTACTGTACAGCTGTCCAGAGCATTGATGGGATAGATAAAATGGCTCTTGTATTTTACCTTCTCTGCATCTTTTCCTTTACAGTTCACACTGACAACACTACTGTTCGCTCGAAGCCACTGGAATTCCCTTAGCATTTGAACAGCTTTGGGTCCATGCTCGTAAGGCAGATAGAACATCTCAGCCAGGAGGTTCAGATCTTCCAAAGTCACAGCTTCAGCAGTGTAGAGTGGCTTTTCGTTGGGACCTGGGATATAGTGCTCTTTGTTTGTCTGTTCATCAGTCTGCATTGGTGCTATATCACTTCCTGAGTCTTCTTGCATAAAGATCTCAGGAGACTTCGATTCAGCAATACTGTCTTTGTCCATCTCCATAGGTTTGAGATCCTCAGACATTTTGGCCTTAACAATGTCCGTGAGGATCTGATTAACATTTTTGGTTTCTTGCTCATCTGGCTTCTCTACTGCCATCTCCATTGGCTCTTCATCAGACTGCTGTTTCTTCTCCTCCTCTTCCTTGGCCAGTAAGGCTGGCTCACCACTCAGTGGACTCCCCTGACTCATGATGGGCTGCTGGTAGACCGTGGTGACAGTTGTAGAGGAGTTAAGGCAAGGTCTGTCAATCCCTCCCACATCAATTGTGTTTGTCTTTGCACCACTGTGAGGGACTGTTCGGCCTGAAAACAAACACACCTTCTTTAAACCAGAGAACAAATCAAAATTCATGAACTGCTCACAGGAAAGAGACTTGGCATCTATATCTTTTAGTGTTAGACCAAATTAATGGAAGTTACGGTATCATAGCGCAGCAGTAGGACAACGGAATCTAGTTGGGGCTTTACTCACCAAACATCTACTACCAATATTAAAGGAATTAAAGGTGTCATCAAGCAGAATTTACCAATGACATAACGGATGGGCTTCAGATGGTTAAAGTATCACTCAAGATATCACAGCCGCATTTAACAGAGAGAGCCCAGCAAAAACAACAGTAAAGATGAGATTATTAGAGAGTGCACAGATGCACCGGACATCGTTTAGATTGGAGACTTTGGATAGGCTTGTATTTCCCTCGAGTAAAGGAGCTCCAAAGTCACCTCTCATCTTCCTTCGCAGTAAACAGAAATGCCCTTGCGCACTCAGCCTTTCCATACAAGACGTTTTATGATCCAGGTACTATTCTGGCAAATCTCTGCTCCCTCCCCAAAGATTCCACATCCCTCCTATAATGATGCAACCAGAACTAAACACAAAATTCCAAGTGTGGTCAATCAGGTTTTTATAGAGCTGCGACAATTACCTTGCAACTCTTGAAGTCAATCATCTGTCTCCTGAAAACCAACGCACTATATGCCTTCTTGACCACCTCAGCAACTTTGATGGATCTATGAACTTGGACCTCAAGATCTCTGTTACTCCACATGGCTAAGTATCCTGCCAATAACCATGTACTCAGTCTTCACATTCAATCTTCCAAAGTGAATCACGTCAGACTGAACTCCATCTGCCACCTCTCAGCCCAGCTCTGCATCCGATGTTGTGTTGTAACCGGCAACCTTTTACACTACCTACTGCACCAACCTTCATGTCATCTACAGTCTTACTAGCCTACTCTTCCACTTTCTCATCCAAATCAGCCAAAGAGCAAGGGCCCAAAACGGTTCTTGCAGAACACCACCAGTCACCGAACACCAGGTAGAATATGCTCCATCATCTACCACCTGCTATCTGCTGTAGGCTAGCTGATTTCAAATGTACACTGCAAGGTTCCACAGATCCCTTGCCTCAAGATGATCTACAACAGCATTTAAGAATGATGCAAGCAGAAACCCTCACACAGATAAGCTATGGGTTGCCTGTAAGGAAATGGACTAAGAGATGAAAAATGGGATTAACCTTTGGCCAGCAAGGATTGATCTGATGCCTTATCTTACGACTATATCCACATCTGTTCTCAATGCTCATTAACCTTCAAATCATAGACAATAGACAATAGGTGCAGAAGTAGACCATTCGGCCCTTCGAGCCTGCACCACCATTTTGAGATCATGGCTGATCAATTACTATCAATACCCAGTTCCTGCCTTGTCCCCATATCCCTTGATTCCCCTATCCATAAGATACCTATCTAGCTCCTTCTTGAAAGCATCCAGAGAATTGGCCTCTACTACCTTCCGAGGCAGTGCATTCCAGACCCCCACAACTCTCTGGGAGAAGAAGTTTTTCCTTAACTCTGTCCTAAATGACCTACCCCTTATTCTCAAACCATGTCCTCTGGTACTGGACTCTCCCAGCATCTGGAACATATTTCCTGCCTGAATCTTGTCCAATCCCTTAATAATCTTATATGTTTCAATCAGATGCCCTCTCAATCTCCTTAATTCCAGCGTGTACAAGACAGTCCAGACATCCCAGGAATTAACCTCGTGAATCTACGCTGCACTTCCTCTACAGCCAGGATGTCCTTCCTCAACCCTGGAGACCAAAACTGTACACAATACTCCAGGTGTGGTCTCACCAGGGCTCTGTACAAATGCAAGAGGATTTCCTTGCTCTTGTACTCAATTCCCTTTGTAATAAAGGCCAACATTCCATTAGCCTTCTTCACTGCTTGCTGCACTTGCTCATTCACCTTCAGTGACTGATGAACAAGGACTCCGAGATCACTTTGTATTTCTCCCTTACCTAACTCTACATCGTTCAGATAATAATCTACCTTCCTGTTCTTACTCCCAAAGTGGATAACCTCACACTTATTCACATTAAACGCCATCTGCCAAGTATCTGCCCACTCACCCAGCCTATCCAAGTCACCCTGAATTCTCCTAACATCCTCATCACATGTCACACTGCCACCCAGCTTAGTATCATCAGCAAATTTGCTGATGTTATTTTCTATGCCTTCATCCAAATCGTTAATGTAAATAGTAAACAGCTGTGGTCCCAATACCGAGCCCTGTGGCACTCCACTAGTCACCACCTGCCATTCCGAGAAACACCCATTCACCACTACCCTTTGCTTTCTATCTGCCAACCAGTTTTCTATCCATGTCAATGCCTTCCCCTCGATGCCCTGAGCTTTGATTTTACCCACCAATCTTCTATGTGGGACCTTATCAAATGCCTTCTGAAAATCGAGGTACACTACATCCACTGTTTCTCCCCCGTCTAACTTCCTGGTTACATCCTCGAAAAACTCCAACAGATTAGTCAAGCATGATTTACCCTTGGTAAATCCATGCT
Organism: Hemitrygon akajei; assembly: GCF_048418815.1. Lineage (NCBI taxonomy): Eukaryota > Metazoa > Chordata > Chondrichthyes > Myliobatiformes > Dasyatidae > Hemitrygon > Hemitrygon akajei. The sequence goes on along the minus strand of NC_133146.1, from coordinate 17,386,060 downwards.
GGCTCGGACCAATCCTATCACTGCTATCTAGATATGCCACTATTTCATCCTTAATAATGGACTCTAGCATCTTTCCCACCACCGATGTCAGGCTGACGGGTCGATTGTTTTCTCCCTCCCTCCTTTCTTAAAAAGTGGGATAACATTAGCCATTCTCCAATCCTCAGGAACTGATCCTGAATCTAAGGAACATTGAAAAATGATTACCAATGCATCCGCACTTTCCAGGGCCACCTCCTTTAGTACCCTAGGGTGCAGACCATCTGGACCTGGGGATTTGTCAGCCTTCAGTCCCATCAGTCTTCTCATCACCGTTTCCTTCCAAATATCAATCTGTTTCATTTCCTCTGTTACCCTATGTCCTTGGCCCATCCATACATCTGGGAGATTGCTTATGTCTTCCTTAGTGAAAACAGATCTAAAGTACTCATTAAATTCTTCTGCCATTTCTCTGCTTCCCATAACAATTTCACCCAATTCATTCTTCAAGGGCCCAACGTTGTTCTTAACTATCTTCTTTCTCTTCACATACCTAAAAAAGCTTTTGCTATCTTCCTTTATATTCCTGGCTAGCTTGCGTTCGTACCTCATTTTTTCTCCCCGTATTGTCTTTTTAGTTAAGTTCTGTTGTTCCTTAAACACTTCCCAATCATCTGTCCTCCCACTCACCTTAGCTCTGTCACATTTCCTTTTTTTTAATGCTATGCAATCTCTGACTTCCTTTGTCAACCACTGTGGCCCCTTTCCCCCCTTTGAATCCTTCCTTCTCTGGGGGATGAACCGATTTTGCACCTTGTGCATTATTCCCAAGAATACCTGCCATTGCTGTTCCACTGTCTTTTCTGCTAGGCTATCCGTCCAGTCAACTTTGGCCAGCTCCTCCCTCATGGCTCCATAGTTTCCCCTGTTCATCTGCAACACTGACACCTCCGAGCTGCCCTTATCCTTCTCAAATTGCAGATAAAAGCTTATCATATTGTGATCACTACCTCCTAATGGCTCCTTTACTGCAAGATCGCTTATCAAATCCTGTTCATTACATAACACTAAATCCAGAATAGTCTTCTCCCTGGTCGGCTCTCGTACAAGCTGTTCCAAGAATGCATCCTGTAGGCACTCTACAAACTCCCTATCCTGTGGTCCAGCACCAACCTGATTCTCCCAGTTCACCTGCATGTTGAAATCCCCCATAACTACTGCGACATTACCTTTGCCACATGCCAATGTTAACTCCCTATTCAACTTGCACCCAATATCCATGCTACTGTTTGGTGCATACTACATGTATGCAGTAACAATGTCACATAAAAACTAAAACAAAAATTGTGATTATAGATGTACGATGTAAAAGACAAGAGCAGACAATATCGGAACTTCGGAAATATTAACATCAACAGACTGCCAGTAAGAAAGACTACTGGGGAAAATTCAAACACTTACAGTTATACTGATGTGGCACTCCAAATTCTTGCATCCATTCTGATATGGCCATCTTCAAAGCCACTTGAGGACTGTACAGGACATCGGTCTCTATCTCCTCATCACTGCCTTCATTTTCAAGTTTGATCTGAATGGATACAGTGCTCTCTTCCGTGTCAGCTGAAGGAAACAAAATTAACTACTGCATCACCCAAAACAGTATCGATATTACCAACTAATATCCCAGATAAATGCAGAGGTTACATAAGGGAACACAGATACAAGGCAGGATGGCTATCTTTCCGCCTTATGGCAACTTTTCTCATTTAATGAAAAGTTTCAACACTAGTCTGTCAATAAAGCATGATCCCAGCTTCACACATGGATACAAAGGAAGACCACAGCAAGGTGAGCAACAGTGGCACTTGGTTGGGCAATTGTTCTTTAGCTGTACACAGCTCAAGGGAAACAGACACAGGAGTTTCACCTGGTGAAACACATCTTCAAAACCTATGGTGGCCCAGTGAGAATAGGCAACAACAGACAAGGGAACCGACAGCTGATTTGAAGCTGTCTTTCATCCAAATCATTGTACCTCAAGTGGTGGTGGGAAACAAATGAAGTTCTTTCTGAGCAGCTTTTCTGGGACCACAACTGACTCAACAGATTTCATTGCACTGTTGGAGTGATCTACTTCTGTTGGAAATGGATTCACAAGTTACAACACTTCACATGTAGCCAAAGTTTCATACTGTCTACTTACTCATTACAACGTCCTTCCTCACACCATTCATGTTGGATTTGTACCATGTAGCTAGTGTGTGAATTGCAACAAAGTTCCCTTCGAATTCACAGTTAGGGTTTGTCAATACTCCTTTCAGCCGTGGAATGAGCTCAGTCGATCTCCCCTTGTACGGACCAAGGAAGAGGCGCTTCTGATCGTAATCATTGGCGTGTAGATTATCCCAGATGAGAGGAGACCTTTTCAAGATTTTGGTGACTTCCTCGATGGATTCCACAGAGATATCTTTTGACACTACTTTTGGACCTAGAGATAATTTTTTTTTAAAATCAGCTTCTCACACTTTTTAATTCTATTTATCATTTGTATTTAAGAAACACTTAACTATTTCAATGCCTCAAATGATTTTGTAGTGAATAAAACATTAAGAATTCAATTTAATCTTAACTGGATTCTTAACTGGAAATCTTAAAAGGAGGGGAACCAAAACTGGCTTCATTTATATTCTTGTTTAGGAAGAACAGAAGCCAAGTTTTCACCCTGTATCCTGGCTTAGTAACTAGAAATCAAGTCCATGTTTCAGCTTTTGAGAATGCTTACAGAACACATGCTGGCCAGCCAAAACTGTCACAGGATCAGAACAGTGATACACATAGTGAACGGCCTTATAAAACAAGTAGCATACAGGTAACTCAGATGCTACCCAAAATTAACAGAAAGCTGCCCCATATTAGGGGAAATGAAAAGGTTGAATTCACTGGTATCCCTTCGGAACATTACATTGTTAAATAAGCATACAATACATACAGGGACAACTCAGCATAGAGCTATTTGAACACACTTCTAAAGAGACCAGTAACATAAGCAAATATAGCACTTATCAGACAAATTAATCAAAAATACACAAGCACAATACTGAAGTACACAGCTCACCTGTCCACAATACATCAATGCCAGGAAGAAGTTTTTCGCCAACAGTCCTGAGGTATGGAGATTGAGCAACGTTGGGGTAGCAAAAAGTTCCACAGTACTCTGAACAAGATTTTTTTAAATTAGGAATCAGTATCATTTCTAATGCTCTGTACACATGATTAAGTGGTTAGCAGGCAGCAAAACTAAACATGTTTCTAGTTATTAAAATAGAAAGTGCAGAAATTATTTACTAAGATGTTGTCTAGACTTGGGGCCCCCGAGTACCAAGGTTACTTAAACTACGACTTTACTCCCTTGAATATATGATACTGAGGGATTACCTAGTGTAACTAATTTACCATCAGGAGCATAGAGTGAAAGCAAGTAGTTCTTTACCTAGGAAACAGGCAAAGGTTTAAAAGGGAAGTTTGAGATGGGAGGCCATGGAAGCTTCTTCACACAAAGGGTGGTGTGTATTTGGAATGAGCTACCAGAAATAATGGCTGAAATGGGCACATTAGCAACATTTTAAAGCCATCTAGATAAGTGCATTGCTGGGAGAGGTTTAAGGGCTTTGGGCAGATGGAAGTAGCACATTAGACAACAGTTGGCATGGACAAGTCAGGCCAAAAGGCCCATTTTCATTCTGTGTAATTGACTATAAACAGAAAGCCAGATGCCATCCTGATGTACCTTGGAACATTTAAGCTAAAGTCTCATCTGAGGTCACAGTATACTGCAGTGAACTTCCTTTTTCCAGCAAGTTTCCTTGTAACTTCAATTACACAAGCTGTAGAAGTATATAGCAACTCAGACATCAGCCCTAGAATCCTTTTTGTCACCAAGTCTATGAAGCAAACTTCACTGCACTTCTGACTTGTATATATAGAGCTCAAACTAGATTATGAAACAAAACACAGGAAAGCAAATTTTCTTCACAAGACATTTATACGTAACTCAAATCTTATGAGAAGTCACTGTTCAGTAATACAAAAAAGACTTTTCGAACATGTCATTCTTAAAGATCAGCTTCATTTATCATGTATATCGAAACAGTGAATTGCATCATTAGCATCAATGACCAACACGGTCTGTGAACGTGCTGGGGACAGCCCACAAATATTGCCATGCTTCCAGCACCAACATAACATGCGGATTTCTCTCAGCCTAACTCGTACATATTTGGAATGTGGAGGGAAACCAGAGCACCCAGAGGAAACAAATGCAAACTACCCACAGAGCGGAGGAAATTGTAAAGCATTAAGTTCAAAGATTTACAATTTGCAATTGTACAGCTGGAACATCAGCTGGACTTGTGGCTCAAAGTTTGGAAATAGCAGACATACCTCAATGGAAGAAGTCCCTGCAACATGGCAAACCCAAGGACTCAATTCTGAACCATTAACATTTCTGGTTTTGGACTCGTCAAACATCCACCCTGTGCTCTATTGTGCAAGAGGGAAACCAGCATAACAGGCTCACTGGCAGCAGAACCCACAACCAGGCTGCACTAATATATCGATTATGGAGGCATACTCACCAGTTGGACAGAACAGAAAATGCTCTGGCTCTCCCAAATATTGATAGATCTCATTAGTAACAGAAAGTTGTGCATGTGCAAATGAACTGAAGACCTCTTTATCTGCTGGACACATATTGTGGTCAATGTCATCAAACAACAGTGCAAAGGACTTGCACCCAAACTGTGTCACCTGAAAAACAGGAAGGCAAGTCAGGACTGCAAGCAAAACTACTTTCAACCCTAGCCACCTCCCTTAACTAGAAAGGCAAGATAGAATAACTTAACACAAGAAAATCTGCAGATCCTGGACATCCAAGCAACACACACAAAATGCTAGAGGAACTCTGGTCAGAGAGCATCTGTGGAGAAGAGTAAACAGTTGACATTTCAGGCTGAGATAGGAATGGGAAGTGGAACTGAAATTGGTGGTCACCAGATCATCCCACTTTGTGGTTCTTTATAGTGGTGATGCTTACCTCAGTGAACAGGTTACCCAATCTAAATGCATCCTTTTCTGTCATGTCATTCCTGGCGTCCTCTACTGTCACGATGGGGCCACACGCAAAGTTCAAGGAGCAACACCTTACAGTGCCTATAAAAATCATTCACCCTCCTTGGATGCTTTCATGTTTTATTGTTTTACAGCATTGAATCACAGTGGATTTAATTTGACAATTTTGACACTGATCAACAGAAAAAGACTTCTGTCAAAGTGAAAACAGATCTGTACAGTCATCTAAATTACAAATATAAAATAAAATGATTGATTGCACAAGTATTCACCCCCCTCCCTTAATCATTACTCATGCAGCCAACTGGCTTAAGAAGTCACATAATTGGTTAAATGGAGAGCACTGAGCGTTCAAAGTATTACAATTGATTGTAGTAAATACATCTGTATCTGGTAGGTCCAACTGCTGATGAGTCAGTATCCGGGCAAAAAAATACACCATGAAGACAAAAGAACCCCCCCAAGCAACACTGCAAAAAAGTTATTGAAAAGCAATACAGGAGATAGATCTCAGTTAAGGTTTGCCAGAAGGCATGTGGAAGACTCTGAATTCAGCTGGAAGAAGGTTCTATGATCTGATGAAACCAAAATTGGGCTTTTTGACCATCAGACCAAACACCATGCCTGCTGTACGTCAAACACTCGCATAAAAACCACACCATCCCTACCGTGAAGCATGGCAGTGGCTTCATCATGCTGTGAGGATGCCTCACTGCAGTAGGCCCTGGAAGGCTTGTGAAGGTAGAGGGTAAATTAAATGCAGCTGAATATAGGGAAATCCTGATGCAATCTGCAGGAGAATTGTGACTTAAGAGAAGATTTGGTTTCCAGCAAGACAATACTCCCAAGCATAAAACCAAAGCTACAAAGGAATGGCTTACAAAGTTATTATCCTGGACTGGCCAAGTCGGAGTTCAGACCTCAATGCAATTGAGAATTCGTGGCTGGACTTGAAAAGGGCTGTTCACTCACAATCACCTTGCAATCTGATAGAGCTTGAAGTGGTTTTGTAAAGAATGGGGAAAAACTGCAGTGCCCAAATGTCCAAAGCTGATAGAGACCCATCCACACAGACTTAAAGCTGTAATTGCTGCCAAAGGTGCATCTACTAAATACTGACTTGATGGGGGTAAATACTTATGCAATTAATTATTTTATGTTATATTTGTAGTTAATTTAGATCATTTTGTAGAGATCTACTTCCACTGTGTCAAAATAGCCACATTAAAACTACAGTGATTCAATATTGTTAAATTAAACATGAAAAATTCTGGGAGTTGGGGGAAGAGAGAGAGGAAGTAGAATACTTTTTATAAGTACCGTATATTCCATTTGGATATCCTCCAACCTGATGGCATGAATATCGATGGCTTGAACTACCAGTGAATGGCCCCTTTCCCTTCACTATTTCCATTTCCCCCTCCCAGCTCCTTACCTGCCCATCACCATCTGCTGGGTTCCTACTTCTTTCCATGGTCTTGTCTTCTCCTATTAAGTTCCCTCTTCTCCAGCCTTTTATCTCTTTCAAAGGCTATCTTAGATTGGGTGTTACGTAATAACTCCCCAGGGTACATAAAGGAATCCTTAGGAGGCAGTGAACATGATTGAATTCATACTGCAACTTAAGAGGGAGAAGCACACGTCACATGTATCAGTATCACTATGGAATAAAGAGGCATAGGAGAGGAGCTTGCCTAGGTGGATTGGAGGAGGATACTGCTGGGGGTGACAGCAGAGATGGCTGAAGTTTCTGGGAATACTTCACAAGGTGCAGGATAGATATGTCCCACAGAAGCAGTTGTTCACAAATGCCAAGGGTAGGCAACTGTCGTTGACAAGGGAGGTTAAGGACTGCACAAGAGCCAAGGAAAGGCTCTTGTAACAAATTTGAGTGGGAAGTTGGATTATTAGGAAGCTTTAGAACAACAAAAGGTAACAAAAAAAAGCTACAAGGAAAAAGATGAAATACAAGGGCAAACTAGAATATAAAGCAGAATACTTTTTTAAAAAAATATGAGAGTAAAAGGTAAGAGTTGATATTGGACCACTGTAAAATGATGCTGATGTGGTAATAACGGGAGACAAAGAAATGGTAGATGAACTTAAGGGGTACTTTGCATCTGTCTTCACTGTGGAAGACACTGACAGTGTGCCAGAGGTCCAAGGGAATCAGGGAGCAGGAGTGAAATAGTGAAATATTACATAGTGCTAGGCAAATTCAAAAGTCTTAAGTTGGATAAGTCACCAGGACCAGATGGACTAAATCACAGAGTCCTGAGAGGTTGCTGAAGAGATAACGGATGAATTGGTCATGATCTTTCAACAATCGTTTGATTTTGGCATGGCCCCAGAGGACTGGAAAATTGTAAATATCATTCCACTGTTTTGGAGTGTCAGAGTCTATTAAGGATGATGTTTCAGGATACTTGGAAACTAATGATAAAATAAGTCAAAGTCAGCATGCTTTCTATAAAAGCAAATCTTACCTAACAATACAGTTAGAGTTCTTTGAGGAAGTAACAAGCAGGGTGGACAAAGGAGAGGCAGTGGACATCATTTACTTGGATTTTCAGAAGGCGTTTATTAAGGTGCCACATGAAGCTGCTTAACAAGATAAAATCTAATGGCGTTACAGGAAAGATATTGTCATGGATAGCGGAATGCCTGAGAGGCAGGAGGCAGTGAATGGGAATAAAAGGGGCCTTTTCTGGTTGGCTGCTGGCGACTAGTGGTGCTCCTCAAGGGTCAGTATTGGGCTACTTTTCACATTGTTTGTCAATGATTTGGATAATGGAATTGATTGCTTTGTGGTAAAGTTTGTGGAGGATACAAAGATAGGTGGAAGGGTAGGTAGAACTGAGGAAGTGATGTGATTGCAGCAGGAGACAAAGTGGACGAATGGGCAAAAAAGTGGCAGGTGGAATACAGTGTTGGGAAATGTATGATAATACATTTTGGTAAAAGGAACAATAGTGCAGACTATTTATCTAAATGGGGAGAAGGTTCAAAAATCAGAGGTGCAGAGGGACTTAGGAGTCCTCGTGCAAGACTCCCAGAAGATCAATTTACAGGTTGAGTTTGTGGTAAAGGAGACAAATACAATGTTGGCACTTGAATAAAATATAAAAGCAAGGAGATAATGCTGAACCTTCATAAGACACTAGTCAGGCCACACTGTGGAGTATTGTCAACAGTCTTATCATTGGAGAGTGTCCAGGAGGTTCACGAGGATGATTCTGGGAATGCAAGGGTTAACATGAGGAGCGTTTGGCAGCTTTGGGCATGTACTCACTGGAATTTAGAAGAATGCGGGGGGGGGGGCACAGAAATCTCATTGAAATCTACTGAATGCTGAAAGGACTAGATAGATGAGACACAAGTGGAGAGGATGTTTCTTCTGCTGGGGATATCCAGACTAGACGGCACAGCCTCAAAACTGAGGGGGGACCTTTTAGAATAGAGTTAAGGAGGTTTTTGTTCCTTTTAAAAGCCAGAACATAGTGGAATGGTCTGCTACAAATTGCAGTGAAGGCCAAGTCCATGGCTATAGTTAAAGTAGTTCATAGTTTTCTGATTGGTCAGGGCATCAAAGAATACGTTGAGGATAAGGATATGGGGATGAGTGGAATCCAGGATCAGCCGTGATGGAATGGTTTAGCAGACTCAATGGGATGAATAGCCTAATTCTGCTCCTATGTCTTATGATCTAACTTTCCAGCTCTTGACTTCACCCCTCACCCAGTTCCACCCATCACCTACCTTGTACTACTTCTGCTCCTAGCCCAATGTCCTGCTCGGCATCTCATCCTTTTTGTCCCATCCTGATGAAAGGTGTCAGCCGAAATGTTGGCTGTTTACTCTTTCCCACAGGTGCTGTCTGACCTGAGTCCCTCCAGCATTTTGGGTGCATTGCATAGATTTACTTAGGATGGCTTGCACAAAGAAATTTAGAACTTAGAAAGAACCTCAGCAACACCAACCTGATCCAATTTGCGTTTAAGAGTTGCAACCTCCTTCTGATTTGAGAACGTGATATCCAATCCAGGTGATATAGCATAAACAAACTCAATATTGTGCTCTTTTGCTGAAGTGATTAGCTGCATCAATTGTTCTGGAAGAGAAAAAAGGTTTGAATAAACAAAAGGCTTGGGACAGATACAGCAAAACACACATCATCCAAGGAGCAAGGAACAGCCAATTCTCGAAACCAACCCACCGGCTCGACTAGCCTTCTGTAGTACAATGTAACATTGACAAGACAAATGACAAGAGCCAGCTACCTCCTCCCACTATAGAAGACCATACGATTCATACAATTATAGCAGCTCCCTCCAAAGGAAATAGCCACAACTGTAACATTTACAGTTAGATTGTTTTGATGGAGTTCCAACTACATGTATTTAACATTACTAAAACCAATAGGAGGGCATTACCGAGGCACCTGCCAATGAACACCTAACTAGTCAGTCTGTTGGAGTCACTGAGTTTTCACCTTGAGGACATCGATGCTGCTTCAATTGGTGGCTACAGACTCAGACACTGACAACCAAAGCAGACAACCTCAAACTGAGTTTTATCCCCATCCCAGTGAACCGCTTTGCTAGTGCACAACTAATCCTCGCTATAATGAAAGAACAGATTTTAATGGCCAAATTTACCTTCTACTGCCCAAACAGATGAATAATAGTTTTAAACATCAATCCACTCGCTTTCTAGAAGTTTACTTTGTCACAACCACAACCTACAGCAGCAAGCAGAACAGAAAGGAGTAATGAACTCTGATCAAAATCCACACTGCAATGCAACAGTTCTCTAAAATACACTGCTGGAAACAGTGAGGTCAAGCAGCATTTGTGGAAAGGGAAATCAACCTTGCAAACAGTGACCTTCAAAACTTGGGAGGGAAAACTGTTTCCTAGTTGTGATTAAAGGTCGATAACTAGAAAAAATATATCACCCAAGCTGTTACTAAAGGATCAACATTCACATACATTTTCATGCATTAGGAATTTGCTGTTGTGTGTTGGTCCCAAATGCAACTAAAACTAACATTCAAAAATTATTTTTTAAAATTAAAATAAAGCTAGATGTGCGAATATGGAATAAAGTGTGGATACCAGCATGTATTTACGATGTAAACAGCATTACAAGGTTTAAATGTTTACAGTGCAGTGTCTGGGAGAATAGACGGAGGAGGTAGGACTAAGTAGAATTTTTTCCAATGGATACCGTATGATTGAATGAGCACTTGAGAACTTTAAAAGCTATTTGCAAGACTGCCCGTCTAAATTATCAACAGCAAATGCTGACAAAAATGATGACAGAGGTGCACAAGTTTATGGACACAAAGGGAATCAAAGAATATGGAAAGTGAGTGGGAATAGCGGAGCAAGAAGCTAGACATAACTATGACAACAATGCATAAGCCACAACACAGCTAACTCCTGCTTCTCATGACCATGAACTACCGATAAGAGGAAATTCATACGCAGGATAAACTGTACAACAAACTGAAAGGGGAAATGGAACTGAATCTCACCTGCTTCTTCAACAGAGTACATCTCCCGCCAGAACATTCTGTGCTTATAGTCATCCTTTGGTGCATATAGGTACGTGTTCAATCCCCACTTGCGCATTCTGTTGAAGAATGTAACAATAAAGATGCAAATCAAATCTCCTCATTGCGTATGAGATGCTGAAGATCCAACTTAAAACCAGAACACCAGCTCAGAAACTGGATTTAGAAAAGAGCTAATCAGCTTCAGAGGAGGCAGCTCAGAACAGACCTCATACAACTAACCATTAAACATGCAACATTGCAAGCCAAAAAAAAAATTGGTTAAGATTAAAATTCTCTCAGGATAGTTATCATTGCAAATGATTATCTAGGTAGGTTAAAGGCAAAAGCTTCAGAATTAGCTTGATTTAAAGAAAGGTGTTGCTTACTTCCATATGATTAATGCATTAAATGGATGTTTCTTTTTAAAGTGGAAATTCACACTACGGCAATTCCTTTGTTGGGGGACTTGGTCAAAGTTCAGGTTTTGTTTATAAACAGTCATGAGACTGCAGAATTAAAAAGTCAGGTCAACTTCAAAGAACAACTTAAAATAATGAAGCTTACCTTCTGAACAGCTCCTTTCTCTGTTCCATGCTCCATGGGCGCCCATAAAAACCTAGGAAATCAAGAAAACCCAATTCAAATACTACAAATGAATCAGATTTCAAATAGCTGTCTGAAAAAACTGATGGCATTTGAATAGTTTAATATTTTATGAAACAGGATATAAAAGCAGAACTAAACTCTATACTAAACTCATTTTTACTCATTCCTGACTATGGACCTGTGCAAAGGCAACATTTACTGCTTACCACCATGGAATTACAAGAGGACTGCTAGCCCCTTTGCAACAGTAAAGAGAAGCTTGTTAAGTACATGGATGGGAGGTTTACAGAGGTCTGTGGGATCAGACAGTTGTTTGGCTGGAGGGACCAAATGGCCTGTTTCTGCGCTGTAGTGCTCTGACTATTTTTTTTATAAGGACATCTAAAAGTCAGCTACACTGGCAATGTGGGGACAAGTAGCATATCAAGCAGATGGCCTTTCATTTGTTATTACTCAACCCTTTTTTAATTTTCAGATCACCAATTGCCACAATGGGATTTAAATTCAGTGTTGTCACCCAAGGTCACTGGATTATTAGCACATTCACAAATGCTACACTGATATTTCAGAACAAAGTTAACTTGATGTTACTCGAAGAAAATTGCTTCATATTTTTATTCATTGCAATGCAGCATGGAACAGACCCTTCCAGTCGCACCAGCCTGTGACACCCAATTTAATCCTAGACTTATCACGGGACAATGACCAATTAACCTGTCAACAAGTACGTCTTTGGACTGTGAGACGAAACCCACGCGGTCAAGGAGACAACGCACAAACTCCTTATAGACAGTGGCAGGAAATGAACTGTTACTGTAAAGCATTGTGCTAACCACTACAATACTGTGCTGCCCCATACAAAAGTGTAGGTACTCAGGATACTGACAGTTGCAAACCAAGCCCGGTCTTGGGGACCTAATTTGCACCATTTCTATGCAGTTCTGAGCTTCTGCTGCAACCAAACATCTGACACAAAAGAAAAACATGGAGATTTATATCATCTATATGACACAGCATCTGCTGACTCCTAATTACAGTCTGATGGTTCTGATTTTGCATATGGAAAATATTCAACTTAGTTCAAAAGTTCTTTATAAAATCATTGGACCAGACATGAGGAAATGAAAGACTGGAGTGAAAGAAAATGCTGAAAAGAAGTCTACAAATGAATTCACTACATGCAGTAATGGGACTGTTCAAATCACTGCTCAACTGGAGAGAATAATTTAGATAACTATGCTGCTGATATCCATCTCATCTTCAAGTAAACCTATTTTCATCCATTACCTCTACCTCCTACACTGGTTCATACAGAGCTGAAACCCTGATCTCCCCACTAAGCCTCAGAATCAAGTTTATTATTACGGATATGTCATGAAATTCATTGCTTTGCAGTAGCAGTACAATATGTAAAATGCACTATAAATTACAAAAAATTAGTGCAAAAAGACAGCAAAAATACCTAATTCTTCCTTTATCTAATCTTTTCAAATCTTCTCATCTCTTACTATGTCCAATTCATTAATCAACATTCCACTGACCACATGTACACCGAAAACAGTGAAATGCAAGGATGTACTGAGGGCAACGTGCACCACATCTCAATCTTACAATTGTGTTCATCTAATATCTAAATGTACATCGCTCCATTTGAGTGCCCATGCATTCAGCTACCAAAACACATCACTCAAAAATGCAGTTTCTAAGAATGCTTTGTGTGCACGTCTCACACTGCTTTAAACTCACACCTCACTCACTACCCAGTTACACAAACAGCTGTCAGTGGATTCCTTGATGCAGAACAATTGTTGCCCTGACAACCCAAGAACCAATGACTTCACAGCAACACTGCCACATCAACACCAATAATCAGCCCCAATTTATGTTTTGACCTTGACCATAAATAGGAATAGGTTAAAATTAGGCATCAATTGCGAAGTTTCCTGCAAATTATACCACGCAAACACTATTATCCTTTATTGCCCCTAGGAAATTAAAAATACATTAAATTGAAGCCTTGAAGTGCGCTATTGTTTTGCCACAGAGGGAGCTACTTCAGGAATCTTAATCATAAGACATCCATTTCGGGTTTCGGCCCGAAACATCGTCACTACCTCCTCCCATAGATGTTGTCTGGCCTGCTGAGTTCTGCCAGCATTTTGTGTTTTTAGTTATTTCCAGCATCTGCAGATTCACTCGTGTTGCATTTAAAACAAGTTTCCCAACCAGGTTTCCACTGATCCCTCTGTCAATAGGTCTATGGCACAAAAAAAAAGATTGGGAACCCCTGATTTACAAAATAAATAGCTTCTACTTTGGCATGGAGAAAGGAGGATTCGAAATGCTTGGGGAGAAAAGTGTTTTCAGATTTCAGATTTTGGAATATTTGCATCTATATAATGAAATAAATTGGGGATGAGGCCCAAGTATAAACACAAAATCCTTTTATATTACATATACCTTGAAGGTACTTTTATATAACCACGGAAACAGGACATCTCGGCCCTTCTAGTCCATGCCGAACACTTACTCTCACCTAGTCTCACTGGCCTACACTCAACCCATAACCCTCCATTCCTTTCCTGTCCATATACCTATCCAATTTTACTTTAAATTACAATACTGAACCTGCCTCTACCACTTCTACTGGAAGCTCGTTCCACACAGCTACCATTCTCTGAGTAAAGAAATTCCCCGTGTTACCCCTAAACTTTTGCTCCCTAACTCTCAACTCATGTCCTCTTATTTGAATCTCCCCTACTCTCAATGGAAAAAGCCTATCCACGTCAACTCTATCTATCCCCCTCAATTTTAAATACCTCTATCAAGGCCCCCCTCAATCTTCTACGCTCCAAAGAATAAAGACCTAACTTGGTCAATCTTTCCCTGTAACTTAGGTGCTGAAACCCAGGTAACATTCTAGTAAATCTTCTCTTGTACTCTCTCTATTTTGTTGACATCTTTCCTATAATTTGGTGACCAGAACTGTACACAATACTCCAAATTCGGCCTCACCAATGCCTTGTACAATTTTAACATTACATCCCAACTCCTATACTCAATGCTCTGATTTATAACTTACTTAATTTTGTGTTTGAGACAGTAAGCACAAACCACATAGTAATCACTTAGCATTGCAAGGTCTAGATATGACAACTGCTGAAAACAAGCTAGCAGCAACAGATCATTTCTCAGAATTGTCTGTAGTGTGCAGGGACATGTGCATCACCTGGGAACCTTACCAGCATCTCATGGAATTTTTCCATTAGAGGTGTCAGCTCAGCACTCAAGTAATTTCAAATTGCAGATAAGGGGAACTCAACCTATATTAAAGGAGATATTGTTTGTATTTCGATACTTTATGCTTCATTGACAGCCATACATTGAGCAGTTGGCTTATTAGTGAACTTCGAATCAAGCAAAATACATAGCAAATTACTTCTTCTAACGTGTATTCACTCATATCAAACCAAACCTAATTCCTTGTACTACACAACACCAGGTTTTCACAGTAGTTGGGCAAAATGCAAAAAAACATCAGCCATGTTCAATGTGCTCTGTAATGAACCTCTTTCCTACATTTAAACCGCCTACGGCAGTTGTTTGCTATCCAAACTCACATTTCCAGTCAGACTAAATAAAACTAAACTGTGTTCCTGAAACCAGTGACATGAGGAAAGTTCAAAGACTATCCTGATTCATTTCATTAAGTGCAACATTTGCCAAACTCAGAGGGTTCCCTAATTAACTGCAGTTGTGCCACTTTTAAAGATTTGTTTTTGCCTTTTCTAATATCCATCTTAGTTCTGAAGGTTTAATACAAACCTTACCCTAATGAATGGGAAACAAAGCAATGCTAGTCATCTGTATTTCAATTAACCATAACATGAAACACCCGAGTACTTTCAAGAATCACTCAGATGTTCCCACACATGAAAGGTCCGTTATCAAATGCAAGGAAAAATGAGAAAAACAAGAAGAGTGAGTGGACAATTTATTCACATTGTTTTCCCAAACCATCCATAATGAAGCAAAACTGAGAATGAGTGAAGATTGGAAAACACATTCCAGAAAGGTTAAGTCTGAAGAAAACAGTCTAGCAGATAATCCAAGCAGCTGATTTGGAATATACACGGGTTAGACCAGAGACAAAAATGTTGTGCATGTTGAGTGCCTAAGTTTATTAGAGAACAGCTGTCACAATAATCTCAAAGGGAACTGATTGTCTAGGAGAACATCATGCTGAATAATCAGGCTACTCCACCTCCAAAATTGTGCCCTAAAGCAATTGTACTCCCATGCACAAGAATACATCAAGTATCCTGCACTCTCTCTTACTTAATAGCAATGAGAGCGAATAAAAAGCCCAGATCACCTCCATGCAATTGTGCAGAGGTTTAGGAGCCGGGAATAGCACTAATAATTTTTAAATGGTGCATTCACCCAATAATGACCTGAATCACTGCTGTCCAACACACCCACCAATTAGGCAACACTGCCAAAACATTAGCTTGCAAATGCAGTTTGTGCATTTTTCTTTTAAACTGAAAGGCATGAGTTGCACGGACAACCACAAAGAACCATCTACAGTTGTTTTTATCCTGCAATACCAAACAGAAAATCAAAGACCAGGTTTAGTGAGTAACACCTGAATGAAATTGACTGGACTAATTTGACAAATTAAAGTATGCAAATAATACATTCACTCTCCCACCCCCACTTCCTTTTGTGCAACCAGAGAATATAATTCACAAGTAGGCCTGCAAGGAGGACAAAAGGATAAATCTTGTTTCTATTCTTAAAGTGAAAAAGGAACGTGGCAGTGAACCAACAGCAGGCTGCCAGCTGTTGCAGGATAGACTGTAATAGTTCAGGCAGATTCCATTGGCATTGGTAATACTGTGTCAGCAAGTTCAATTCGCTAAATCCGGGAGGAGAAAGACAGCATTATTTCTATCACTTTGCAAATAATCACACCACAACATAAACAATGCTCAATTTTACACAAAGGCTTTAAAATAACCTAGTCAAATGGATGTATTAAGAGACCTGGTGAAAGCAGTTTGGTGCAGTGGGTGTTTTAGCATGAGGATTAGCTCATAGTAGGCAAAATGGCCAGATGGAGAATCATTCTGTTACAGCCTGTTAACATCCAAATTACCACTGTTCCCCAACAGAATAAAATTTAATGAAATTTAACAGACCTTTCACAGTAAGAACACATTGTACAGTTAGCAGTCAATGAGATTACATCTTGAGTGCATTCTCATTTAAAACAGCACAGCAGCACAAAAGTCAGAAACAAAGTATTCAACATTTCAGTTTAATATTTCAACTCACTGAATACAAATAGGACTAGTTCAATTAGGCCACTTGATCCATAAGCCTGTTTCTGTGCTGTATATAATGATTACCAATCACCATTCATAAACTAATGTTCCACTTGGAGACCCGATAAAGGATTTGGCTTTAACAACTTTGGAGCGAGCTCTGGTCATTTCAATTAACTCAGGTCCTAACACACTGCAAATCTGATAGCACCAACTCGATACATTAAACTCACTCATTTAATACCTACTATCATTCTCTATGTTGTAGGTCACTCATCACATTTTCACCAAATTAGCCAGCAAATCCAATTTGACTAACTTCACCTTATGGAGACACGAGTTTTATGCCACAGGTGACTATTCTTCAATACATTCATGATCAGTAATAGGTGGCTTTGGGCAACAAGGGTACACCATTGAAGACAATAAAATAATTCTAGTTACAGACAAGATAGATTCTGCAGACGCTGGAAAAACTCAGCAAGTCTGGCAGCATTTAAGGAGCAAATAAAACAGACAACACTATGGTTCAATGGGAGTAAAAATAATTTAGGATGAAAGTTTCAGAGCAAGGGACTGAACTGGGCAAAGATCAGAATAACAAAACGAGCACCAGTGGCCAAAAATCATAACTGACAGTATCAGGCTACAAGCCAAACTGAGAGAATTACAAACGATCGTTTTTTGTCTGAAGTATCTGTATAACACATCAAAAGCTCAAAAGTAACCTTGCAGACCTGAAAGGATACGAACAGCCAACAATCCCACATTTAATAAGAGCAGACAAAGTAGTGGACAGATAGAGATTTAAAAATATTACTTTACATTATAATCACCTTTTACATTGGTTTGCAACTTCAGGCAATAGTCAATAAATCAGAATAACCATGATTAAAGTCTTCTGGCTAACTAAAAACTCAGCAATCATACAAGCCTATTTCAATTCACGATCTAACCTTGGATATAGTGAGAATATTAGGGAACTAACCTTTAAACAAAAGGATAATATATTGATATCTTATAACTTACATCTTCCTGATAAATACACATTAATAAGGAGATAACCAGATGTTACTAAAATCAGGTCGGCTCCTTCATGTTTCAGCTCAAGCAAGTTTTGAGCGTTTTAAAGCAATTTCACAGCAGACATTTTGTGTCGTCTATTTTCATCATTACTGGAGCACAACTTCATGTCGTCACAACAAGAGAACTTAAAACAAAATGTCTGCCTGTGAACTATGAAAACAGCCTGAAAAAGAGGAAATCCAACCTGTGCATAATGTCTAATAATTACTCGTCTCAGTTTGGGTTCTATAATTAGCTGAATTCTCAGTCTGTAAAGCCATTTCTCACCTCCCCCCACATCTGAGTTTAAATAACCTAAAATATTAACATTTTTAAAACACCAACTAGCACATGACTTATGAATCAAACATTTGCTCAATGGTGAAACTATGGAAGAAAAGAATGCACGTGCCTCTGTAAACTGTCAGCCTAATTGCGACCTTTATTCCTCCACTATCTAAATAGCAAGCTATTAAGAGGACAATCAAACCAAAACCAGTTGGCACGGACTTAACATTAAACTGACTGTCATTGTGAAGGACCGCACTTATTGCCCAGTCTAATTTTGCCCGCCACGTAACATACATTGTTGGGCCATTATTTGGGAGAGTTAAACAATACAGGCTCATATACACAATTCCTTAACATGAAAAGCAACCCTTTAAGACATGACCCACTCAACATTTTAATGATCAAATTATCAGCGCTGGCGTCCACCTCCAGATTTACATAAAATAATAAATCAACTGTAAATCCACTTAACCCTGAAGTTGATGCTGACCCCCAGCTCCCCATAACCCCCACCGTTCTCCAGATTGGAGAACTCTAAATGTGACCTACAACGCTAAAAAAAAGATTCCTCACCTCCATTTTAAAAAGACACAGCGAGAGTTAAATGTTCCAACTGGATCCATGCCTCCAGAGAGACAGCAGCTCACAGACTCTGAAAGACAAGCCGGACGACCCAGTAACTAGTACCACCCTGCCCGCCGACGTGCCCCCTCCCCCGTGCGAAATGCCCTGCTATTCACAGGACTGGGGCAGGGAGAAAGAGCAGTGAAAGATTATGACATCACAAGTCATACCGCCCCTCCCCCAACAGCGGCAGGAAGGGGCCAGACAAAAAAAAGCTGCAGCTTCGACACCAAGAAATAAACCGCGACACATCTACAGGGTACATCACTTATATAAGGCAAACGCCCACATGACGAGGTTACAGTCCATAAAGAATAGGTGTTCGGCTATTTAACCATTTACCTTCCACGACACCGCAGAGGAACTTCCTCTTTCCTCCGGGAGGCTCCGGCCGCTGGGGCAGAGGACGATTATCGAGTGTGCCGTTGCCGATGGTCGGGTCGGGAGCGGCGCCAGGCTCGGCGGAGGCGGCAGCCGGTGCGTCGCCGGGTGGGGGGATGGGGAGACTGGGCTCAGCAGGGGCGGGGGTAGGACTAGGTTGGGCAGGCGGTGAACAGTCACCTCCGGCGCCGCCGTTCTCCTGCGGCCCGCTGGGTACTTTGTCCGTCTGCACCATGGTGACCGGAGGACCGGGCACCACCGCGACGCTCGCCGCCCAAACCTCAAGAACAACAGCCGGATCCCGAAAGTCTGCCGTTCGTCAACCCTCCTTATTTACAAAGCAGGAAATTTTTTTTTAATAAAAGGCGTCTTTTATTTTCTCCTCAAGACAAGCAAACGATCACTAGCTTCCGTCCCTTGTTGTCTACAGAAGCACTCTGGGATAGCTGGCCCGCCCCTCCGCATGCGCAGTGACAACTACCACCCATCACCCTCTTCCCCTCCACAAGGAGCGCATGCGCAGCCGCATCTTCGTCACGGACTTCCACCCTGTGCGCATGCGCGTTATGGACACTGTCCCTTCCCTCTGCGGGCGCAGCGCAGATGCGACGCTACCCCTTTAACAGGGCGCATGCGTAAAACCGAAGCCCGCCCCTTCCTAGGGCAGTCCGCATGCGCAGTGGGATCCTTTGCCCGACGGCACGAACCCCAAATATATTTTCACTTTAAATTCATTTCCAAAAATTTATTGTCCATATTTTCCCAGAATCATTATCCATTTGTTCTGTATGCACAAAATCCGCAATTTTTTTTTTGCAGACAGGCTACAGTGGAAAACCTGTGCGCATGCGCGTCCTTTCAAGGTATTTGGCCGGCAGAGCCCTCTTTCTATTGAGTTAGTTAAAAATAGTTTTGCTATTTTCATTTCTGTCATTGACGTACAATTACTGTCGTTTTAGGCATCTAAATGTTAAAGGGAGGCTGCTGGGAGTTGGGCGTGACGCAAATTGCGCATGCGCTGAAACCGCCCGAAACCAGTGTCAACCGGTTTGTCTAAACACCCATCTTTAAATAACATCCTCTTTAAGGTCGCTTCTATAGACTGGCAACGGATGGTTTACTTTTATTCTAAACGATTACGCTTTTGTGGTGATTTGTTGTAATTCCCAGATTGTCATCCAGTTGTCTTGCTTTTTATAAAGCTTTCCCTCCGTCGACCTGTAGTGCGCATGCGTGGCAATTGTTTTTTAAAAGGCGCTGGCTTTTAGTCACGCATGCGCTTTGGGTGACGACGGCAAGCGAAAGCGCATGCGTGTGTGACTGGGGATTTAAATCTGGGCATGCGTCGTGGTTAATCTGCCCACCCCCGCAACATCCAGTGACCTAATTTTATGAAGCGGAGGGAGGGAGGAAGGGGGAAGAAATCGCTTAGTTATTATTTAACTTGCTCTTTCAGCAATTTCTATAGCAACTGACCTCGTGATTTTACTGCTCCAATCATTAACTTGCTGTGTTTATCAAGAAGTTGTGGTTTGTGGGTGGGGGGAACCAGCCTCCATTTAAAGGGGCAATGTAAATTGGTTTATTATTGCCGCATGGACTGAGATAACAGTGAAAAACTTGAGTACAGTTCAATTCATTGCAACAGTGCGTTGAGGTAGTAATTTTAAAAAGTACGATGGAAAACAATACCAGAGTGCAGAATAAAGTATTACGGGGAAAAATGCAGTGCAGATAGACAATGCCCTGGGGGTGAGGGCAAAGATTGTACGAACTCTTTTCAGGGAGAAGTCCTAACTTGTTATCTTTGCAACAGATGTGGTGATGCAGCTGTTTTTTAAAAAAAATAAACGTTGGCTAGAGTTCTCCATTTCAAAAAAATCTCAAAAACAAATTACTTGCTGTTTCATTAAGTTCTATGCAGATGCATCTTGAGTGATTTCAAGGATAAATTTCTGACTAGTTCTATCATTTGTTACAGGAATGTGAATTATTGTGAGAAGAAGCTCACAGCCACCCTCAGACCCCCCCCCCCCCACCACAACCATTCACGGGTCTAATTCAGTACATGTGGAAGACCAGGCAGGCATGGAAATATGAATCCTGGGAGAATAATGGAACACTGCCAGAATGCAAAGAAACCAGAAGCCTTTGATCTTAAACAGTCACAACAAACCAGTCAGGAGATACTGAAATAACAATATCAGGAACAGATTAGCATCATGGAGTTGTACAATAGGGAAACAGGCCCTTCAGCCCATCACGTTTTTGCCCACCATTGCACTAATCTATGCGTAACCCTTTTACCTGCCTAGAGTCCATGGCATTTTATGTGATTTAGAAGAAATGAATAAAGGCAATCACATTTGTCTTATGTCAACTTTTTTATGAAGTACGTTTTTCAGTTATGAAGTTAGACTGGAGAAGTAGTGGTTATTTCCCTCGGGGGGAATCAGGTGAGAGAAGAACTTTTGAACCGTCCAAGACACAGTGTTAAAATTTTGAGCGAAAGATAAAATAGAAGTTATGAAGAATTTTTTTTCTTAGTTGGAATGTTATGAACTGACGTTCATTGCCTATACAGATAATTTGGTGTATTTAAAAGGGAATTGAATAGGTAGTTATGAGAGAATAATGTGTCGTTCTATGATCAAAGTACATTTATTATCGAAGCATGTATACCATATGCAAACTTAAGATTCATCTTCTTGCAGGCAGCCACAAAACAAAGAAACACAATAGAACCCTTTAAATCCCACACAATGTAGAGCATCAAACACCCAAAGTGTGAAAATGAACAAGTCATGCAAACAGTAAACAAATAGCATACAGATCATGAATCGTATACAGAAAGACCAGAGAAAGAGACTGATTCAATTGTTCTAGAACAAAGTTCAAAGTAAATTTATTATCAAAGTGTGTCACCACATACTACCTGAGGTTCATTTTCTTGCAGGTACTCACGGTAGAACAGAGAAATACAATAGGATCCATGAAAAACCTACAAACAAAGACTGACAAACAGTCAATGAGCAAAAGAGGGCAAACTGTGCAAATAATAAATAAACACAAACACAAGGAAGTCTGCAAGTTCAAGCCACACACACAAAATGCCGGTGGAATGCAGCAGACCAGGCAGCATCTATCGAAAAAAGTACAGTCAACGTTTCAGGCTGGGACCCTTCGTCAGGGCTAGCTGAAAGATGATTGGGTATATAGCAGGAAATAGCATTAGCTCAATGAGGTGCAATGGCCTGTGCTATACAATTCTGTGAGGAAGAGAAGTTCGTATCTCAGAAACTTGTATAAGGAATCATCAGTAGCAAATGTGCTTGTGAGTCCAGGAACAGAAACGTAAACCAGCTGAATGTGTTGCTGAAGAGCTGGTGCAGGGGGCAAAGATCCAGCTTCTTCGATCATTGGGATCTCTTCAGAGGCACAGTCAACCTGTACAAGAGGGATGGGTTGCACTTGAACCAGAGGAGGGCCCAATATCCCAGCTTTTGCCGCCAGGGAGTTTAAAAAAGTTTTTCAGGGGTTTGGGACTGGAGAGGCCAAAGTCAGTGAGAAGATGTGCTGCAACCAAAGCATGTAAGTCTGGTATTCAGGATAGGCACACTTACAGCAAGTGGGCAGATAGAACCACTGTGTTAAACTGCTTCTATTTCAGTGCAGGTAGCAGATGAATGGAGGGTGTAGATTGCCTCTAAGGTCTGGGATATTGTGACCATAACTGAAACAAGGCAGTGAATGGCAGGATTGACCATATCAAGTCCAGGGGCATCATGTTCCTCTTAGATTGAAGGATAGACAGACTAAGTTCACGGAACCTTGGCTGATGAGAGATATCTAGGCTGTTTCAAAGCTACATTTAATGTCAGAGAAATATACACAATATACATACTGAAACGCTTTTTCTTCGCAAGCATCCACAAAAACAGAGGAGTGCCCCCAAAGAGTGAACAACAGTTAAATGTTAGAACCTCAAAGCTCCCCCCCCCCCACGTAAATGGCAGCAAGCAACAATCCCCCTCCCCCCGCCAGCAAAAAAAAGCATCGGTACCCACCACCAAGTACTCAGGCGTGAGCAAGGCAACAGCAAAGACACAGACTTGCAGTTACCCCAAAGACTACATTGTTCACCTGGTATTCGACATACCGCAGGCTCTCTCTCTCCCCAATAAGGGAGAAAGAGGGGTCTCCGTTTCATAGTGGTCAGTGGAAGTGTGACTAAGGAGAGACCACCCCAAACATGCCCTCTTTTCATTGTTACCATGAGGTAGGTACAGAAGCCTGAAGTCACACACTCAGTGATTCAGGAACAGCTTCTTCCCCTCTGCCATCCGATTCCTAAATGGATATTGAACCCATGATCACTACCTCACTACTTTCTTATTTCTGTTTTTCTTGCACTGCTTATTTTTAACTGAACTGTTTAATAGACATATATATACTTGTTGCAATTCAGTTTTTTTCCCTCTAAAGTTATCATGTATTTCATTGTATTACTGCCATAAAGTTAACAAATTTCACAACATATGCCAGTGATATTAAACTTGATTCTGACTAGATCATCTTAAAACTATCTGCCTATCCTGTGGAGCCACAGGAGATAGCTGAGATTTTTAACATCTATTTCTTTTTGGTGTTTACTGAGGAGAGTATACTGGCTGACTCCGTGATGGGAGGAGATGGTGGATACTGAGTACAGTTCTCTGATAGGCCTATCCTTTTCCATCAATGACTCAAACTTTGTAATTCAGTGCAGGTATCTCTAATTCATTATATCCATCAGAGTGAAATAATCCAGAAATTACAGAATGAATTGAGCTTAATAATATCTAATGTAAGCAAGTCAAACTGCTAGAGGAACCCAGCTGATCAAGCAGCGTCAGTTGGGGAAGGGTGTAGGTGCGGTGAAAGAATTTGCAACCATTTTGGGTTGAGAGCCAGGTTCAGGACAAGCCTTACAGCCTACAACCCCTGCCCCTCCATCACAAAAGAGCTACTCAACCCACTGATTTCCTCCACAATTGTATATTACCCCAAATACTAGCATTTATTTATTCAGAGATTCAACGTGGAACTGGCCCAATGAGCCACACTGCCCAGGAAACCACCTACTTAACCCTAGCCTAATCACAGGACAGTTTACAATGACCAATTAACTATTAGCCAGTATGTCTCTGGTCGGTGGGAGGAATCTGGAGCACTCAGGATGCTGGATTTGGGCTCTGATTCCCCAAGTGGTGCTAATGACTACACTACCATGCACCCATGGTATCAGCATATGTGATCTCTTGTGTCTCATTTGAAAGATAATTATGAAATGAAGGTCTGTGAATGGGATTCCTTGACTTTCTCCTCAAAAATACAGAAGAGTCTGTAGTGGGACTACATTGAGAATGGTCTTGCTCTAATACAAAGCATTGAACGGTCTCTCGTTTCACATTTCTGTCATTCATTATTAAGCAGCAAACTGTATTTCCTGTAGGGACAGCAACAAACCCAGGCACAAGTACCAGGTTCTCTCTGCTCAATCTCCATATAGTTTCCTTGTCCCTAGGGAAGTTATTCAGATTGGATGGCTGCATTATTTCCCCTGAAATGTCCTGTTGATCAGGTTCACACTTACTTTGTCAGAGGTTTCTGAAATACTTGTAGGAAGTCTGGTGATTATGCAGCTGCCAAAGCCTTGATGGAAACTTTCCTGAGCTGTGAGATTCCATGAAGTCCTGACCACAGACACAAGAAATTCTTCAGATGCAGGAAATCGAGAGCAACACACACAAGACGCTCGAGGAAATCAGCAGTTCAGGCAGCATCTATGGAGAAGGATGAACAGTCAATGTTTCGGGCCGAGACCCTTCATCAATCCTGATGCATAGTTTCAACCCAAATCCTCAACGATTCCTCCCAGCCCCCACAGATTCAGATTAATTCACTTACCACATGCACATCGACACATCCAGTAGGGGGGTGCTGGGGGCAAGTGACACCACACATTCCAGTGCCAGTATAGTGTGCCCATAACGTTCAGCAGAACAATACAAGCAGTTAGAACAACATCAATAAAACGACAACAGGAAAACAAGCCTCTTTCCTCCCTCCCAACCACTAGCACACAGACAGACAGGCCGCCTCCAGAGCCATGGAACACAGCAGGACAGAAACAGGCCACTCAGCCCATCTAGTCTGCACTGATCTAATCCTATTGACCTGCATCCAGATCATAATCATCCAAGTACTTGTACAACTTTCTTTTAAAAGCTGAAATCAAACCCACATCCAGCATTCGTGCTGGCAGCTTGTTCCACACTCTCACCGCCCTCTGAGTGAAGAAGTGCCCCCCACTTGTTCCCCTTAAACATTTCACCTTTTGCCCTTAACCCATGACCTCTAGTTCTAGTCTCACCAACCTCAGTGGAAAAAGCATGCTTGCATTATCGCCATCAAAATCCCTCATAACGTTGCATACCTCTATCAAATCTCCTCTCATTCTCCTATACTGTAGAGAATAAAGTTTTAACCTATTCAACCTTTCCCAATAACTCAGGTCCTCAAGTTCTAGCAGCATTGTGGTGAACTACATATACCTGTCTGGACACGCCCCCTGATGACTGCTCCTGTGGCTCCTCCCACAGACCCCTGTATAAAGGTGATGGAGGTCTGAGCCTGGCCTCTCAGTCTCCAGGATGTAGTATGGTGGTCACTCACTGTTCGTTCCTTCTTCCAGTCAATAAAAGCCGATACCTCACTTTTACGTCTCAGAGTGAGTTATTGATGGTGCATCAAGCATCCTTTTAAATTTTCTCTTCACTCTTTCAAACTTGTTGGCCATCCTTCCTGTAGGTAGGTGACCAAAACTGCACACAATAGTCTAAATTAGGTCTCACCAACGCCTTATACAACTTCAACATGACATCCCATCTCCTGTACTCAATACATTCATTAATTTATGAAAGCCAATATGCCAAATGCTTTCTTTACAATCCTATCTACCAGTGATGCCAGTATGGACCTGTATTCCTAGATCCTTCTGTACTATCGCACTCCATGGTGCCCTATGCTCGCCATGCCAGTCCTACCCTCGTTTGTCCTCCTAAAGTGCAACACCTCACACTTGTCTGCACTAAATTCCATCTGCTGTTTTCTCAGCCCATTTTTCTGTCTGGTCCAGATCCCTCTGCAAGCTTCAATCGGCTCTCTTGCTGTCCGCGACAGCCCCCAATCTTGGTGTCATTTGCAAATTTGCTGATCCAGTTTACCACATCATCATCCAGATCGTTGATGTGTAGATGACAAACAACAACAGTCCAATACTGAACTCTCAGACTCGCAGACATCGGGCCTGGACTCGCAGTCACAGACTCACAGACATTAGGCCTCCAACTTGCAGGTGATGCTCGATCCGCTGTTCCTCCATCTGATTTTCCTTGCTCCTTCTCAGCCTACCCGGTTGATAGGTTACTGATTGATTAAGAGTTACGGAGAAAAGATGGGGGGGGGGTGGGGAGAGGTTGAAAAGAAAATCAGCCGGTTCAATGTAAAGGAATAAAGGGTACCATGGTACCATAGCACTTAGTGTAACAGTTTACAGCACCAGTGATCGCTATTGGGGTTCAATTCTTGCTGCTGTCTGTAAGGAGTTTGTAAATTATCCTCATGACAATGCATGCTTCCTTTGGGTGCTCTCGTTTCCTCCCAGATTCCAAAAACGGACAAGTAAGTTGTGGCTATGGAAGTTGGCACAGGAAGCATGGTGACACGGGTGGGCTGCCCCCAGCACACCTTTGGGCTGTGTTGCTTGTCACAAACAACACATTTCACTGTTTCAATGAGCATGTGCCAAATAAAGATAATCTTTTAATCTTTCATCTTTAAACAATGTTAATGTTTTAGGGCAAATAAAAGTGGTTGATGCTTAGAGAAAGATTGGGAAAACTGTGGAGTCTTTGCGTGACGCAGTTTGGACAGTTTGTAGTCAGGATATTTGTGAGAAATCGTGAGAGGTGGTTGGATTTTGGAATGGTATGTAGTACTGTACTTTTGTTTTAAGTAATCACATTTTTTGGAAACCACCACGATCTCCCTGATATAATGGTCAATGTCTATACCTAATCAACATAGCCAACTAAAACACGTTATCTAGTTATTAGCAGATTGTTTTGTGATGCACGTAGATTGGCAGGAATATTTCCTACACTGAATTTGTGTAAACCTTTCCAAGGTTTATAGATCCTGAAATTAGGAAATGCTCCCATTCAGGCCACATCTGAAAGGGAGAGAAGGGATTCACATTAATAAATCACTTTTGCCTGCCATGAAGCAGGGGCAGAGTTAATTTCTTTACAATGAAGAGGCCATGAAGGGTGTCATTGAAATGCAAACACTTGCTCAAAGCCGGGGGCTTTACGTCGCTTGTGGAATCTTGGAATTCGACCAGGAGACAGTGCAAATTCCTGAGGATCTAAGTGATAACAAACCACTTTGGAGCACTGCCATCTCTCTTTGCTCTTAGTTCCATGGAAGCTCATCTGACTGTCTCCTTATGGGTGGGAGCAGCCATTTGCTAGATTTAATATCAAAGAAAAACCCCCTGCACCTCTGAAACTGGTACATGTACTGGTGGATAGTCAGAGTAATGTCATTCACCAGCAGGCTGGGACAGCCTGCTTTAGAACATTGAGTAAAACTCTCTTTCAGTGTCCCATCATGCACTCCTGGTACTAGAGGGCTTGAGCAGGACAGAGTAGGCCAGGACTGTTTTACCTGGTGTGAAGAAGAATGAGGGATGCTCTTGTAGAAAGGTGGCACAGTAGTTAAACAGTTAAGAGGAATTTATATGTTCTCCCCATGATTTCCAAGTGCTCCAGTTATAAGATCATAAAACATAAGCCATTGAGTCTGCTCCGCCATTCTATCATGGCTAATTTATTATCCATCTGTGGTGAACTACACATATACCCGTCTGGACACGCCCCCCTGCTGTCTGCTCCTGTGGCTCCTCCCACAGACCCCTGTATAAAAGCGATTGGAGGCACTGCTCCTCCCTCAGTCTCCAGGATGTTGTGTGATGGTCTCTTGCTGCTGACGGTGCTTTCTTCCAGCTAATAAAAGCCTATCTCTCGCCTTACATCTCCGAGAGCTATTGATGGTGCATCACCATCTCAACCCCATTCTCCTGCCTTCTCCCCTTAACCTTTGTCACCCTGACTAATAAAGAACCTATATCAACCTCCGCTTTAAATATACCTAATGGCTTGGCCTCCACAGCTGTCTGTGGCAATGAATTCCACTGAAATTCCTCCTCAGCTTTTTCCTAAATGGACGTCCCTCTATTCTGAGGCTGTGGCCTCTGGTCCTAGACTCGCCCACTATCCACATCCGCTGTGTCACATTCCAAAGGTCACATTTGGTGGCTTGTTACTGTGATGTACCTCTATACACGTACGTATAAAAACTCATAAAGGGCTTCGGTAGATGAGGATAGTCACAGTCTTTCCACAGAGTAGTCGAGTTGAAAGCTAGAAGGCAGATGTCTAAGGAGAGAGGGGAAAGATTTAAAGAGGATGAAAGGAGCAAATTATTCAGACAGAGAATGGTTGGTATGTGGAGCAAGCTACTAGACTCTGGCAAAGGTGGCGACAATTACAATATATAAAAGACATTTAGATGGGGTACATGGATAGGGAACATTTAAAGGAATAAGGGCCATAGGTGGGGGAAATGGGACGAGCTGAAGCAGACTTCTTGGTTGGCATAGACTTGTTGGGCTGCAGGGCCTATTTCTAACTCTGGAACTCAAGGATCCAAGTTCCTGGGTGTCAACATCTCTGAGAATCTACCCTGCGCCCGGCATATCGATGCAGCTACAAAGAAAGCAGGACAGTGCCTATGTTCCATTAGGAGTTTGAGGAGGTTTGGTACGTCACCAAAGACACTCGCAAATTTCTATAGATAGATGTACCGTGGAGAGCATTCTAACTGGCTGTATCACTATCTGGTATGGAGGGGTGTTGGGGAGGGGAGGGGAGGTGGGAACGACTGCACGGGATTGAAATCAGCTGCAGAGAGTTGTAAACATAGCCAGCTCCATCATGGGCACGAGTCTCTGTAGTATCCAGGACATCTTCAAGGAGCAATGCCTCAACAAGACAGTGTCCATCATTAAGGATGCCCACCACCCAGGACATGCCCTGTTCTCATTGCTACCATCAGGGAGGGGGTACAGGAGCCTGAAGACACACACTCAGCAATTCACACACTCTTCCCCTCTGCCATCATATTCCCAAATGGACATTAAACTCAAGAAAACTACCTAACTATTTTTGTTTTATTTTTGCATTACTTATTTAATTTAACTATTTAATATATATACTTACTGTAATTAACAGCTTTTTCTCTATTATTAATTGGTACATTGTATTGCAGCCGCAAAGACAACAAATTTCATGGCATATGCTGGTGATATTAAACCTGATTCTGATTATGTGATAGGGATGGCAGGGGTTGGACACAAAGTAAACCTCCTACACTAACTCATCAGACACTCCCAGGCACGAGTCAAATACACAATAAAGCTCCCTCTCTGCTCTTCTATCATACACCTTTGTCCCATCACATTTGAGGATTGTGACAGCGTAGACTGAAAACTTTGTTACTCTGACTGCACAAACTGGGTGGACCATTCCTTGCTTTAAGCTTGTTCAGTTGATAATTCGGTTCCCCTAACTCCAGGACTTGTCCAAGAAAAATCCTTCAGAAAGAAATAGAGAATCTTCATCTCTCTCCACAGGTGCTACAGCCATTTGCATATGTATTTCAGATTTCCAGCATTGGTAAAGTTTTAATTTTCTAAGATCCATCAATCCCGGAGTTCTCTGGGCTGCGGCCCAACCATGCAAAGCTTTTGGGGTGAACAGATTTCCATGTGGGTAGCCTCCAACTTGACACATGAACATCAATGTCTCTAACTGCCGGTAGTTTCTCCATCCTCTCCCTTTGCTCTTCTTCCTTTTCCCATTCCGGCTGCCCTCTTACTTCTTCTCCTTCCCTTCCTGTCACCTCCATTTGGTATCATTGCTCCTTCCCTTTCTCCCATGGTCCACTTTCCTCTTCCACCAAATTAATTCTTAAGTCCTTTACCTTATCCACCGAAGACCTCCCAGTTTTTCCATTCTTCGTTCCCCCACCCCACCCCCACCAATCCACCTTGCCTCTCACCTGGCTTCAGCTATCATCCGCCAGCTTGTACTCCTTCCCCTCTCCCCACCACCACCTTATTCTGGCTTTTTCCCCCTTCCTTTCCAGTCCTGATGAAGGGTCTTGGCAGCTGGTCAAGGAGCATCAATGCAGAAAGAAACTGTTAATGTTTCAAGATGATTTATTTACTTGATTTTTTTTAAAAATCATTAAGAGATACGGCATAGAATAGGCCCTTAGAACAGTGTTGCCAGTAACCCACTGGTTGAACTCTAGCTAATTATAGGACAATTTGCAATGACCAATTAACCTACCAACCGGTACATCTGTGGAGTACGGGAGGGAACTGGAGCTTGTGGAGGAAACCCACGCATCCCACGGGCTGACTTTTCATAGATGCTGCCAGACCTGATGAGTTCCTCCAGCATTTTGTGTCTGTTGATCAGGATTTCCAGTATCTGCAGAATCGCCTTGAGTTCAAATGTGTTTCCATTTTGCTTTTTGTGAAGAAGCAGTTTCTGAACAAATCCTTTGATCATTTTAAACTTCTCAATTAAGTCAACCGGTACCCTTCCAAACTTGGGGAATTTATAATATAAATCAAAGCAGCTTCTACTTATCACTGGATAATTGTGGTGGATCTTCCCAAAGTTAATCCTCACTTACATACTGTAAAAAGAGCAGGGCACTTGATCCCTTTACACTGCAAACCCACCCTCCCCCCCCCCCCCCCAATCCCTGTTCATGGCTCAACTGTGTTCTGTGTTGCTCTGCCAAGCATTGTAGATAGATAGATAGATACTTTATTCATCCCCATGGGGAAATTCAACATTTTTTCCAATGTCCCATACACTTGTTGTAGCAAAAACTCATTACATACAATACTTAACTCAGTAATAATATGATATGCATCTAAATCACTAACTCAAAAAGCATTAATAATAGCTTTAAAAAAAAAAAAAAAAAAAAAGTTCTTAAGTCCTGGCAGTTGAATTGTAAAGCCTAATGGCATTGGGGAGTATTGACCTCTTCATCCTGTCTGAGGAGCATTGCATCGACAGTAACCTGTCGCTGAAACTGCTTCTCTGTCTCTGGATGGTGCTATGTAGAGGATGTTCAGGGTTTTCCATAATTGACCGTAGCCTACTCAGCGCCCTTCGCTCAGCTACCGATGTTAAACTCTCCAGTACTTTGCCCACGACAGAGCCCGCCTTCCTTATCAGCTTATTAAGACGTGAGGCGTCCTTCTTCTTAATGCTTCCTCCCCAACACGCCACCACAAAGAAGAGGGCGCTCTCAACAACTGACCTATAGAACATCTTCAGCATCTCACTGCAGACATTGAATGACGCCAACCTTCTAAGGAAGTACAGTCGACTCTGTGCCTTCCTGCACAAGGCATCTGTGTTGGCAGTCCAGTCTAGCTTCTCGTCCAACTGTACTCCCAGATACTTGTAGGTCTTAACCTGCTCCACACATTCTCCATTAATGATCACTGGCTCCATATGAGGCCTAGATCTCCTAAAGTCCACCACCATCTCCTTGGTCTTGGTGACATTGAGACGCAGGTAGTTTGAGTTGCACCATATCACAAAGTCCTGTATCAGTTTCCTATACTCCTCCTCCTGTCCATTCCTGACACACCCCACTATGGCCGTGTCATCAGCGAACTTCTGCACATGGCAGGACTCCGAGTTATATTGGAAGTCAGATGTGTACAGGGTGAACAGGACCGGAGAGAGTACGGTTCCCTGTGGCGCTCCTGTGCTGCTGACCACTGTGTCAGACCTACAGTCTCCCAACCGCACATACTGAGGTCTATCTGTCAAGTAGTCCACTATCCAATCCACCATGTGAGAGTCTACTCCCATCTCCGTTAGTTTGTGCCTTAAGATCTTGGGCTGGATGGTGTTAAAGGCACTAGAGAAGTCAAGGAATGTAATCCTCACAGCACAACTGACCCCATCTAGGTGAGAGAGTGATTTGTGCAGCAAATACGTGATAGCATCCTCCACTCCCACCTTGTAGGCATGCTATGTTGGCACTGGAATGTGTAGTGACACTTGCAGGCTGTGTCGGTTGTTTATACAAATGACACATTTCACTGATATTAAGCTCAAATCCACAACTCTGTCTATCCCACTAAACTTCTTTCCCCTTGCTTGTCAAGTTTATTGTCATGTGCACATATACGGTGAGGCACAGTGCAATGAAAAACTTGCTTTGCACCAGCAACAGGCATGTTGGGACAGATAAGGCACAGAGTCTAAATTATACTTAAAATGGTACCATAGAGTGGAGGAGAAAAAATCATGACTTAGTGCAAAGCAAAACGTAGACACAATTGAAGACGTCCAAAGTAATGCAAGGGGTGCATAGCTGTGGTAGGGTGGTTAGTTTAAGGACCAGATTGATGATAGGAAGTAGCTGTTCCTAAACCTGGAAGTGTAAGGCTTCAGGCTTCTGTACCTCCTGCTCAATGGTGGCTGAAACAGTTCCAGGGATGAAAGATTTCAGCTACAAGGTTAGCACGGAGGATCTGGAATAGTCTTTCATACAGTAAAGCAAAGAAGACTGAGACAGTTCTGCTGAAAAGTCAGCCCGTGGGATGCGTGGGTTTCCTCCACAAGCTCCAGTTCCCTCCCGCACTCCACAGACGTACCGGTTGGTAGGTTAATTGGTCATTGCAAATTGTCCCATAATTAGCTAGAGTTCAACCAGTGGGTTACTGGCAGCACTGTTCTAAGGGCCTATTCTATGCCGTATCTCTTAATGATTTTTTAAAAAATCAAGTGAATAAATCATCTTGAAACATTAACAGTTTCTTTCTGTACTGATGCTCCTTGACCAGCTGCCATTTTCTTCACTTCATTTAAGGTAAGATCATGGGTGTAATTTAGGCAGCCCGGACTTGTAGGGCTAGAAGGGTCTGTTAATGCTGTATTTCTAAATTTAAAAAAAGTCATGAGCGAGGGCAGCTGGATATTATTGGATGGTTCAAAGTGCCAGGGACACGACCTTTATACAATTGAGCAAGAGAAAACGTTATGCAGAGTGTGTATGATTTAGAATTTGTTGTCCTGATTGTAGTGGTAGTAGAATCAATCAGAGAGCTCAAAGACACATTGGGTAGGCAGTCAAGAAAGACTGGCAGGACTTTGGGCAAAGAGCAGAGAATGGGGCTTATGGTATAGCTCACCTCAGAGATAACACAGACTCAATGTGCCGTGGCACTTCTGCCGTACTATGTATGCATTAGACACAGGCTAAACAGCTGAGTGTTGCATTTCCTGACTCCTTCTAGAAATGCCTTTGCTCATTTGAGTAATAGGAATGGCAGGGACTTTATCACATAGCTCCCTCAGTGTCTTTGTTTGGATGCAGTTTGTGCTGTGATAAACAGCTGATTGGATCATCAGCTTTCAGCTTCCTGTGCAAACCTCTGCTGTTCTGTCTCTCCAGAGATATCTCAGTTAAAGTACGCCCTGGTCTGCCTCGTACTGAGTCTAGCAGTAATCTTAAGGTCTAGAGTTAGGAGTAGACCCTTGTATTTTATGAGAGTCAACCCCATCAGTCTGTAAGGACTCTTTTATATCCATAACTCCCAAGTCAAGCATTCAGTTAAATCAGCTCTCTGTGCACAGAGCTCACAGATCCTGTGCACTATGCCGTCAGCATGCACAAAACCAAAGAAACAAGATTAGCTTTATTTGTCACGTGTACATCGAAACGTACAGAGTAACTCATCATTTGCATCAATGACCTGCACGTCCAGGAACATGCTGGGGACAGCCTGCAAATGTTGCCATGTTTCTGGCATCTCCACAAATCACTAAGGTCTGTGGATGCGGGAGGAAACCGTAGCACACAGTCACAGGGAGAACATGCAAGCTCCTTACAGACAGCAGCGCGAATTGAGCTCTGATTAATGGTGCCGTAAACGTTATGCTACCCACCATGTATGTGTGCAGAAACCCAATGCACCATGACATTAGCGTGTGCAGATCCACTGCTCAGTATCATCAGTGTGCACAGACCCTGTGCAATGCACCACGCCCTGAGAGTGCACAGAACGCTAGGCTGTCCTCGTGGCCACCTCCTAACACACTCTCCTGTACTTGCATCTCCCCATGTGGTGAAGGCTCTGTCCCCTCTGGGTGTTCCTGCGATGTGCTAGGCAATGCTGGGCCTTTAGTAGGCCCCTCTCTCGTCTGATAAAGTCCTGGCCGTCTGCCCAAAGCAATCAGCCTGAACAGAAACTTCCTTGTGTCCGTGAACAAAATTACTTTAAGGATGATTATCCTCAGGAATGTTTTGTTTGGAATTGGACTGGCCTTGAGAAAAATGCCTTGACTCTTGGCAAGAAGGGACAGCTGAAAATGATTAAATGATTCAGAGTTGGGAGAGGAGAGTTTGCAGCAGATGAGACCCACATCCATGGATCCCCATTAGTTCCTCTACCCCCTCGGACTGTGTTCCCTCATGTTCTTTCATTTCACTCTGTTTGCTACAGCTTCCCGTTTGTGTCTGAGTCAGTAAGTCATGTGGTTAAGCCATGAGCATTCAGTACAGGCTAACATTCCCTGTTCTGCTGTGTGGCATCGGCAGAGGGCTGGTGCTGAGGGTGTGCCGTGGTATATGAGGGGGCGCAGAGAGCGTAGAACTGTGCTAAAATGTGCCATTGTTCCATTGGGCTCCAATCTGAGATCATCTATGCATGGATGTAAAAGACACTGTGGCATTATTTCAGAAAGTTCAGGCAAATCGTTCCTGGTGTCCTCAATAATATATCCCTTGGACAAATCCAGTAATGAATACTTTGAAAGAAATCTGTCCTCCAGTTTACGTGTTAAATAGACTTCAAGTAAATGTACTGGGCTCTATTTCTGACATATAACCCCAATATCTTCCATGTGTATCAGTTAGACAATAAGACATAGAAGCAAATTAGGCCATTCGGCCCTCTGAGCCTGCTCTCCCATTCCATCATGGCTGATTTATTATCTCTCTTAACCCCATTCTCCTGCCTTCTCCCAATAACCTTCGATACCTTTACTAATCAAGAACTTAACAAGCTCCACTTTAAATATGCCCAATGATTTAGCCTCAATGGCCATCTTAGACAAAGAATTCCAAAGGTTCACCACCCACTGGCTAAAGAAATTATTCCTCAACTTTAATCTAAAGGGAGGTACTTCTATTCTGAGGCTGTGCCCTCTGGTCCTAAGCTTCCCCCATTATGGGAAACATCCTCTGCACCTCCATTCTACCTAGGCTTTTCAATATTTGATAGGTTTCAATTAGATGCCCCCTCATTCTTCGAAACGCCATCAAATACAGTGCCAGAGCCATCAAATGCTCCTCATACATTAACCCTTTCATAGTTGGGATTATGCTTGTGAACTTCTGCTGGGCCCTGTCCAATGTCAGCACTGCTCACAATACTCCAGAAGTGAAGCTGCAGCGTTTATTACAATTGCAGGAAAAACTCCTGCACTTTTACAGTTTATAGTACTGAAACAGGCCATTCCGCACACCAGGTCTGTGCTGGCATCAAGGCTCATGTTGAGCCTGCCCCTTGCTTTCCCCATCTCAGTTTCAGCTTAACCCTTTGTCACATTCGCTTGTCCAAACTCCCCTTAAACATGTCGATACAAACGATCCCCACCCTTTTCTGTGGGAGTCACCGTTCTTTAGGAGAAAGAGTTTCTGCTGAATTCCCTGTCAGACTCCTGACACTGACAGCCTCTGGTTACGCTCTGCCTCACGTTGGGCCCGGGATACAATTTCAAGAGATGTTGACACCCAGGAACTTGAAACCGCCTACCCCTTCCACTTCTGTTCCCTTGGTGAGGTTTGGAGTGTGTTCCTTTGACTTCTCTTTCCTGACGCTCACACTTAATCCCTTAGTCATATCGACGATGAGTGCAAAGTCGTTGTGACACCATTCAGCCAGAGGATCTATCTCACTCCTGTACATCTCCTCATCACCATCTAAAATTCTGCCAATGATAGTTGTGTCATTGGTAAATTATAGATGGCATTTAGGCTGTGCCCAGGTACGCAGTCAGGGGTGTAGATTGAGTAGAGCAGTGAGCTCTGCACGCATTCTTGAGGCTCACTTTCAAGGATCTACAACTCATGTTCTCAGCATTATCTTATTATTTCCACGATTTGTCTTCTTTTACACATTGGATATTTGTCAATTTATAATTTTTCATTAAATTCTATTGGATTTCTTTAATTTCCTGTAAATGCCTGCAAGAAGATGAATCTCAAGGTAGTCTCTGGCGACTTTGACAATAAATGTACTTTGGCACCACAAAAGCAGAGGAGATTTTCCGCATTTTCTCCAGAACTCCTGCCTTGACTTTGATGGGAAATTGGTAGAGACCCCAGAGCAAAGATGTGTGGGCATCCAATTCTCCCTCACTGAGGGTTTATTAAAGTGTCACGGTGAACAGGCATCGTTCCAGGTATGAAAGATTAAGCGGCCTGTCCTCCCCAGGGTGCGAAAGAATGCAGAACAGTCTCGTTGTGTGGTGCTGAGGAGATTGATAGGGTGTGATGAGTGGCTGCTTCCTGTCTTGGGAGAGTCGGCATGTGGAGGGCAGAGTATCAGGTTTAAGAGCCGAGAGGAAGAGGAATTTCTTCTGTCAGAGAGTGGTGAAGGTGCTGTTGTTCGTTCGCTTCAATTGCTTGCATGACTTATTTTATTTCTTTTTCTTGCACATCGTGTGTTGGTCTTTTAGTTTGATTTTTTATTCTTTTTCTTTCTCTAATTGGGTTCTTTCAGGTTTCTTGTTTTGTGGCTACCTGTGAGCAAGCAAAGCTCAAGGTTATATAATTTATACACTCTTTGATAATAAATGAATCCTGAATCTTGAATCTGGAATGTACTGTGGAGAGCCATCAGATTTCCAAACAGTCCAGGTACCCATAAACACAACCTCACTCTTCTGCTCAATTTTTGCACTACCTATTTATTTCTTTCGCATTCCTTAGTGTAACTTACAGTAACTTCTAGTTACTTTTTCTGTATTGCCCATTAACTGTTGCTGTAAAACAACTAATTTCACAATATACACTCAGTGGCCTCTTGATGAGGTACACCTGCTCGTTAATGCAAATACCTAATCAGCCAATCAGGTGGCAGGAACTCAACGCATAAAAGCGTGTAGACTTGGTCAAGTTGTCGTTCAGAGCAAATATCAGAATGGGGGAGAAATGTGATCTAA
Source organism: Hemitrygon akajei (assembly GCF_048418815.1). Lineage (NCBI taxonomy): Eukaryota > Metazoa > Chordata > Chondrichthyes > Myliobatiformes > Dasyatidae > Hemitrygon > Hemitrygon akajei. The sequence continues at coordinate 17,348,654 of NC_133146.1, read as the reverse complement.
GTGACTTTTGACCGTGGAATAATTGTTGGTGCCAGGCCGGATGGCTTGAGTATCTCAGAAACTGCTGATCACCTGGGATTTTCACACACCACAGATTTGAAAATCAAATTAAAAAATCAGGTTTGACAGTTCTGTGGACAAAAACGCCTTGTTAATGAGAGAGGTCAGAGGAGAATGGCCAGACTGGTTCAAAGTGACAGGAAGGCAACAGTAACTCAAATAACCACACAACAGTGGATCAGAAAAATATCTCTAAATGCACAACATGTCAAACCTTGATGTGGATGGGCTACAGGAGGTACCTGATAAAGTGGCCACCAAGTGGAGGTCAGTGGTGGTAAAGTGAAGTAATGGTTAGCACGACACTTTACAGTACCAGAGACCAGGGTTCAATTCCCGCCATTGCCTGTAAGGATCTTGTACGTTCTCCTGGTGACCACATGGATTTTCCCTGGGGGCTCTGGTTTCCTCCCACAGTCCAAAGATGTACTGGTTGGAAGGTTAATTGGTCATTGTAAATTGTCCTGTGGTTAGGCTAGGGTTAAATCGGGGGGTGCTGGGCAGCATGTCTCGAAGGACTGGTAGGGCCTGTTCCGTGTTGTATCTCAATAATTATATAATAGACCTGAATCTGATTCTGAATTCTCTCCCCGGAGTGTAGAAGAGGCAGAGACACTAAGTACATGCAAGGCAGATTTTCAGGTGGCGGGGTAAGTGAAAGGATACAGGGTAAACAGACAGAAAGGTTGCACTGATGCCAGAATCGGATTGATTGGATCTTAATGAATGGGCTAGCAGGTACAAGGGGCGCATGGGAGCGTAGCAGTTAGCACAACGCTGTTACAGCTCAGGGCATTGGATTTTGGAGTTCAATTCCAACGTCGTCTGTAAGGAGTCTCTACACCATCCCGTGGGATGTATGGGTTTTCTCCAGGTGCTCCAGTTTCCTCCCACAGTCCAAAGACATTCTGGTGAATAGGTTAATTAGTCGTGGATTGTCCCGTGATTAGTCTAGGATTAAATTGGGGGGTTGCTGGGCAGCAGATCTCCTCAAACTCGATGTCAGTGGTCAAGCAGACTGTGTGTTGCTCTGGGTTCCAGCATCTGTGCTCTCTTGTGTCTCCAAGTCTTGCAGAAGCCGTTTAACCAGGGAGGAGGCTACAAAGCCCTCACACCAAGACCACCTGACTCAAAAACCGTTACTTTCCTATTACTGATCAACATCTCCACCCGCTAACCCACCACCACTTTATTATTTCCTGTCAGTCACCTTATCTACAGCCTAGCATCACTTTATGGACATACAATCCATCCATGTATATAAGCAATTTTATGTATTTATTTATTGTATTTTAAATTATTGTTGTGTTCTTTATCTTTTGTGTTTTTTGTGCTGCATCAGATCTGGAGTAATAATTATTTTGTTCTCCTTTAAACTTGCTTAATTACATTAAACAAATTTGAATCGTGAATCTAGGCAGCGTCTGAAAGATTAATTCTCATATTTTTGATGTTTGGTCGGAAGCCCCTCTGAGAGAAGGTCCACTGAGGTTGTGAGACCAAAGTCTTTGTCACCTAACCGGGAATCACGCTTGGTGGGCCGAATGGCCTTAGTGCCGCGAAGGAAATCGTGAAATGAAGGGTGGATCCTTTCAATTTGCTTGTCTCAGTACGCAGTGGAAAAGGACAGCCATTTGCTGAGCTTGCATCATTTAATTTCTCATCCAGCATAACATTCCTTCCCAAATGTTGTTCGGCCGCCTCCCGGAAAGGGTTAAGCATTCGCGTCTCCCAGATCCTGGGAGCTGGAGGTTGGTGAGGGGAGGAGCAAGGATAGGGAAGTGGAGGGGGGCGATGGGGATAAACAAGGCCGGATCAGCTCGCTGGGATTGTGGAGAGGGTGGTGATGGGCGGCAGGAGAAGGTTGTGAGCGCGGAGAACAGAGAGAGAGAGAGGAAATCTGGGTCACATGCTTGTTCAGGCTTTGCCATCCCTGTTTCCTGGGTTACACTGCCAGACACACACTCCACCCACTGAATTTTACATTTGCATATTAATGAGTGGAGGTATTCTGCTTTGAGGGAATGAATAATTTCTGCTTCCTGTTTGTCTGACGGTCCCTCTCTCTCTCTTTTTCTCTCTCCTTCCCAGAGATTTCAGTACGTGACATCAACACACACAGGGCACCATGAAGTAGAGAGAGAGAGAGAGAGAGAGAGAGGCAGGCTGTGTTGTCTCGAAACCAGAAGAGGCAAAAAAAAAGGATTTAAAAGGAAACGTATTTCCACACACACACATAGGAAGGGAGTTCAGAGATGTGAAAAATGTCAGGAGGTTGCTCGTGTCCTGGTGAGTACAGTATACTCCAGTAACTAATGGCTGACCAATTAACTTTATTGATGTGGAAATGTGTGGTTTGTGTGGAGCTGGTATTTAGGCCTGTGGCTTTACCTTCCTCTTGGTTTCAGTATGTTCTGTGAGGAGGGCAAGAGAGAAAAATGCCTTAATGTGTTTTTTTGTGGTTGAACCATTTTAGATTTGATTGGTGAGGAACTTTCTCGTCCAAGGATACCCGCAGTGTTTAACAAAATGATGCCTGCTGAATATTTTATATTTCCATATATACATACACACTCATACACTCTCCCGCACACATACACATATGCATTCTCTCTCTCATACTCACTCACATGCATACACATACTCACACTCACTCACACACACAGTCACACACACACCACTCACACTCATACACACACACACACACCCTCTCTCTTTCTCTCACACATGTGATATGCACAGGCAAATGCTGTGTCTCTAGCATTCACCACTCCCCAAAAAAAAAGCAGGACTAGAGGTCCTTCCAGAGGACGTACGGTCTGTAAACTTTTGCATTTCTCTTCCCGAGAGTGCGTCACTTGACTGATATTTCACATCTGCTGTAGTTACCCTGTGGTGCCACCACCATGTTGATTGAGTTGTTTGTATAAAGGAGTGTGTCTGAGGTCTACCACTCAACATGGTGGCTTCATGTGTTGTTTTTGTGGGTTTGTACATTGCAGGAGTTTGGGTGCCCAGATACCTGGGGTCCTGGGTGTGATTCCTGGTCCCCCAGGAGTTTCCTAGTTGCTGTTGTGGGTATCAACAACTCCCAAGCTGAGAAAATCACCCTGACGTCCAACTGAAGTTTTCAAGTATCCTCCCCTGCCTTGCTCTCTCTGCTAACTTCCTCCAGTCCCATCACCCTTCTCTCACCCTGGCTTTTCATGTGTCCCCCACCAGAGGCAACCTCCGGGTAGGGTGATGGCACAGAGGGGGACCAGCTATTAATGCAGAGACCTGACCAACAATCCAGAGAGCTTGGTGGGATTTGAAATTAAAAAAAAATAATTCTTGCATTAATAACCACAAAACGACCGGATTGTTGTAAAAACCTGCCTACATCAGCAATGTCCTTCAGAGGAGAAATTCTGCCTTGTCTTCCCCTCCGAGTTGGCTGAGCAAGCCCTCGGTTGTGTTGTAACAGAAGGAATTAAAACCAGACAGACCATCTCTCTTTGACCTAGGCTCTGATCAAACACAGCCAGATGACCTTGCAAAGTCCTCCCATCTGGGGACTGCTCTGTCTCCACCACCATCCCCCCCACCCCCCAAGACAGACAAGGGCAGCTTGCACGTGGGCGCACTGGGTCCCCTCCAAGTTGCACGCCTACCTGACTCTGACTCAGTCCACCACCCTAAACATTTAACCCCTTCCACTCCTGATGCACAGAGTGTAGTGTGCTCCCTGTAAAGTGTATTGCAGTTATCACTCAGGGTCTCCTGACAGATTGAGGAGGAGCGGGACAGCAGGCACAGGGGAGCACCCAGTCTATCTCATCGTGGCCCTTGCACAATATTTGCCTAACTGTACTGAATATAACCGTGACACTACATTCCTTTCCTTTTTCCCATCTCAATGTACTTAAGTTTGTCATAATCTGCCTAGAGGCCCTCCGTTGGTCAGGATCAAACATGGATGTTGCATCCTGGCTGACACAGGCAAGCCAGGGTCGTACAATATGGAGAGCAAGCTGTTTCCCATGTAGCAGGCTTCTCCCCTCCGAGGAACTGATGAACTCAAAGGAACGGCAGAATCCGATACAGTTCGGCACCAGCGGCATTGCAGGAGTTGCCAGGCAGCGTTGAACTCGATGAAGGACTGCCCTGGGGACTCCAGCTCCAGATTGTTCCCTCGGGGTTTACTCTTGAAGCCTTCCCCGTGAGTGGGTATAGCCACAAGGCAGCGCAGGTTTGAAATCAGAGTTTTCCTTCTAGATGAGCTGCCAACCGCGGCTGACAAGCCCCATCTGCCCGAAGTTACTAGTTTTAAGGCGCCAGTAACTCTGAGTAGAAACAGTTCTGCTGGGCTTGGTAGCTGAGCCACAGGTGAAGGCCAATAGTTGGACTTGGTTGTCAGCGGCTATTTGAGGCAATTCCATTGGGAGCGTTCAACAGACAGTGGGAGCTTATTCCCCACCCACCCAGCTATGACAACCTTAAGGAACCACGATCTGTCTGGATAGCAGACAAACAAAACTGATCTTGGTACATTTGAGGATAATAAACTAATACCAATACCAAGTTGCAGGTTCTCTTCCAAACATGAGGGAATTTGCTGCTGGTCCCTCAATACCACTGAATCCAAATCCTGGAATTCCCTCCCCATCAACACAGTGCGAGCATCTTCAGCAGGAGGAGGCGGCTCGGCGCCCCCTTCTCAACTGCAGTAGCAGCTGCCTTTGCCCTCAGAAGCTCCAGTGGTGACCATGCCTTCAGTTGTATGGGACCTAAGCAACGGAATTCCCTCTGGAAGATTAAGATCGGCTTTATTTGTTACACGTAGATCGAGACACAATAGTGAAAGTGTGTCATTTGGCATCAACAGCCAACAGAGTCAGAGGATGCGCTGGGGGCAGCCCGCAAGTGTTGCTGCACTTCTGCCGCCAGCATAGTGTTCTCACAACTTACTGCACCTCTATGGACTGAGGGATAGTAACCAAGTCTTTCCAAAAATTGGAACGTGAACATGGAGCACAGTACAGGCCCTTTGGCCCGCGATGCTATGCTGACCTTCTCTTCAATCAATCTAAATTGCCCCTCCAACATGAGGCAAAACCCTCCATTTATCTCGCGTTTGTGTGTCTGTCGAAGAATCTCTTAATTGCAGATACTTTCAGTACACTGCAGAGCTTGGAGGGGTAATGTTTAATTTGGGCAGATGAATGTTTTTGAAGTCATTGGGAGTTATTTCTGCAGTCCCTTTCACCGACTCGAGACATTCAGGGCACCTCAGAGCAAGTGAAGCTTGGTTGGGCGAAGGCTGAGGGTGACTGGATTATGAACAAAAACAAAAAGAAATAAAACTTTTTAGCACTTCCTTGCATATTATGACACAGAAGGAAGCTCTTCGGCCCATCAATTTCCTGCCAGCTCCCAACAGGTTAATCTCATCAGGCTAGTCCCCTTCTATCTCTCTGCACCTCTGTAACTTATTTTTCTCTCTCACACACATGTCTCTGAAGCTCCCCCATGATTCTCCCCCTCCCTCACACACCAGGGGCCACTTATAGCCCCCAGCCCTCCCATCTTTGGGGTGGGAGAGGAAACCAGCGAATCTGGGGGGGAACCACATGCAGTAACAAGGAGAGCGTGCAAACTCCACACAGACAGCAGGATTAAACCCGGTTCTCTGGCGCCGTGGGGTCGTGGCACTAACTGGTGCGCCACTGATCTGTTGCATTCTGCATTCCCGTTCTCTGCACACAAACTGGGGCAGTAGTCGTGAGCATCAGATGCGGCTGAGTGGACAGAGGCAAGAGGCTCTGTGGAAGAGTCCCTCGGCATGATTACCTGGCCTAGCACGTTGTATCTATTCAGAGTAACACTGCAAGTGAAAGGTGCCCATTTCTGGGTGGGAGGCTCACCTGCGGCCCAGTTTGCCATTATATCTGCTGTCGGTACAATGTCGCAGTGTCCCAAAGCACGTAGGAAAGCTTGTATACTGCTTGCACAGATTAAATTATTACACAGTGCATTGAATTAACACAAGGTAAAACAACAACAATGCGGAATAAAGTGTAGAAGACTACCAAAAATGTGCAGTGCAGTTAAGCGATGAAGTGAGAGATCTTAACGAGGTAGATGGTGAGGCCGAGTTCATGTTGTTATAAAAGCGATCCATCGAAGGATGTGGGATAGAAGTTGTCCTTGAGCCTGGTGGTACATGTGTTCAGGCTTTTGTGTCTTCTGCCCGATGGGGAGAAGAGAGAATGTCCAGGGAGGGTGCGGACTTTGATTACGCCGCCTGCTTTACTGAGGCAGCGAGAGGTAGAGAGGGGAGGCTGGTCCCTGAGCCGTGTCTAAACCTCTCTGCAGCTTCTCGTGGTCGTGGGCTGAGCTGTTGCCTTACTAAGCCGATGTGCATCCAGATAGGATGCTCTCCATGGTGCATCAGTAAGAATTGTTAAAGATTGATAAGCTCGGGCAGTGTTTATGTACCGCCTCAGACTTCTGAGTTCCTGGGACCTCCATTGTGAATGCCTGATCACCATCGGCACTTCCAGCTTTTGCAACATTAATATTGGGATAGGATAGGTTTAAGGTGATAGGATACAGAGGAGGCAACTTCTTTACACAGTTGGTGGTAAAAATATGGAGTGAGCTGCCAGAGGAAGTGGTCGAGGCAGGTACAGTACAGACTTTATAAAAACACTCAGACAGGTCATTGGTTAGGAAAGGTTTGGAGGGATATAAGCTGGAATGAAGCATTGAGAGGGATTATTATTTTTTGTTTATTATTGTCACATGTACAAAGATACAGTCAAAGGCTTGTCCTTCCCTTCACCCCACCACCTTCTTCAGACCTTTAGCCTCTCCCACCTATCACCTGCCAACTTCTTACTTCATCCCCACCCCTCCACCTTTCCATCTTATCCCTCCTTGGTCTCACCTGTCACCTTTCACTCATTCCCTCCTCAATCTGGTTTCTGCCCCCTCTCGGGTCCAGATGGTGTTGACCCGAAATATCTGCTGTTTATTTCCCTCCGCTGATGCTGCTGAGTACCTCTAGCATTGTGTGCGTGTGTGTGTGTGTTGCTCTGGATTGCCAGCATCAGCAGAATCCTTTGTGTTTATGGTTTGTCTTGCATACTTTTATACAGATTGAATCGTTACTCAATGCATTGAGTTCAACTAGTGTAAAACCATAACAAGCAGAATAAAGTTTGAAAGCTCCTGGAGAAAGTGCAGTGCAGGTAATCGATAAACTACAGGATCATAACTAGGTAGATTGTGAGGCCAACCGTCCACCTTGGAGGCCCATACAAGAGACTGATAACAGTGGCATTGAGTTGTCCTTGAGCTTGGTGGCACGTGCTTTCAGACTTTTGTATCTTCTGCCCCAGGGGAGGGGGCAGAAGGGAGAATGTCCATGATGAGTGGGCTGTTTTATTAAGTCAGTGAGGCACACAGCGTCACATTAAGGGACCGAATGGTTGTGTTTTGTTTATATATGTTTCCATGAATTGAGTTTAGTGTGATAGCTAAAAAAAGACTAGCCATTGAAAGGCTTGGATGAATGAGTCTGAATCCCTCATAGTAGCTGGGGAATTTTAATTATGTTAATTAAATAAATCTGGACTTTTCCAAAGTGTCAGTTGTGGTAGCTGTGAAGCTGTTTTAAAAGCCATACTCTTCACTACTGGCCTTTGCAGAAGGAGATTCCCATTCTTCCTCAATTTTGCTTCTGTGACTCCAGACTCACCAATCTGACTGTAACCTGCCTTCAGAAATGGCTAGCAAGCCTAGCCGTTTAAAGGGGCAATGGCTGCCACCCACAACCCACGAGTGAATAAAGGGTAGTTCACACGTTATCCTGTCGGCATTTCATTAGCTTCTGACCAATGTTTGTCCCACAGCCAGATTTGCTTATGCTGGTGACCTGGTCACTCTCTCCCTGTGTGTGGGAACCATGTTCTCTCTGTCACAGGAATCTCCGCACTTCAAAGTACTTTGCTGCTTTTGCTGTACTTTGTGACCCTTGAAAGACGCTCCATATGCAAGAGTTATTCTGAGATATTCTTTGATAGGACTTCAGAGCCATTTTCTCCAACTGTTGCTGTAACATAGTAGTTCTCTTGTTTGCAGTGAAACACCTCTCTTTTTTAAATAGTGACAGATATAACTGAGTGGGGTTCCCCATCCCTGCTGAATCTGATTATTTAATGATGAGCTCAGGGAATTGCAGAGCATATCGGATGCACGAAGAGTGTTTACATGAAAACTATTCTCAGGAAGCGCGAGTGAATTTTAGTAATAAACGTTAAAGCGAATGCACAGCTTTACTTATTTGTTGTTTTGTGAACTTCTTGAGCTACGTACGAAATGTCCTTGGAAAGAAAATCAATGCCAGCCATGTCATGGTCCATTCTCATCTGCTAACTGTGTTTGCAAGTACAGGTGTGTGCGTATCTGTGTGTGGGCTTTGCTGGCACACGTGGGTGAACGTTCGTTAATGCAGGAGTTTTGCATATTCAGTTTGTACAAGATTACAAGAATGAGGTGGAAGAATACAAGAGTAAAGTACCTCCTGTGCCTTATAAATTAGCCACTGAGTGTATGTCTGTGATCGTCTGTTGCTGTAGCCCAACCACTTCAAGGTTTGATGTGTTGTGCATTCAGCGATGATCTGTACTCCACTGTTGTAACACCTGATTATTTGAGTTACTGTCACCTTCCTGTCAGCTTGAGCTAGTCAGACCATTCTCTGACCTCTCCCATTAACAATGTGTTTTCACCCACAGAACTGCTGCTCACTGGATGTATTTGTTTGGGGTTTTTTATTTTGCTGTTATTCCCTGTAAACTCTAGAGACTGTTGTGTGTGAGAATCCCAGGAGAACAGCAGTTTCTGAGATACTCAAACCACCCCATCTGGCACCAACAATCATTTCACAGTCAGTTAGATGAACCTTACCTGGATATTACATTTACGAGTTATAGGGAAAGGTTGAATAGATTAGGGCTTCGTTTTGTAGAGCGTAGGAGAGTAAAGGCTGATTTAATAAAATTATGAGGGTTATAGAATTTGAAGTGAATTTATTTAAATCTTACATCCATCCCACAATGCAAGGGAGTAAAAAATCTTTGTGTTATGACTCCATCGCAATGTACAGACATATGAATTTATAAATCTAATGGCTTGTAGAAAGAAGCTGTCCCATAGCCTTTTTGCTGCAGTGCCGTATGCCAGACGGAAGCAGCAGAAACGGTTTATGGTTGGGGTGACTGGTGTCCCTGATGATCTTCCAGGTCCTCTTTATGCACCTGCTGCAGTAAATGTCCTCAGTTGAGGGAAGTTCACATCCACAGATAGGGTAAATGCAAGCAGGCTTTTTCCACTGAGGTTGGGGGAGACTAGTTCATGGGTGAAAGGTGAAATGTTTAAGAGGAGTCTGAGGGGGATCTTCACTCAGAGGGTGGTGAGAGAGTGGAACGAACTGCCAGTGGATGTTGTGTTTGTGGGTTTGACTACAACAGTTAAGAGAAGCTATCTGTGGGTAAGAATATGGATGGGAGGAACATGGGAGGACCATGTTCCAAGTGAGGGTTGACTGTGCTTGGTATAATAACAGTTCAGCATGGACTAGATGGGCCAAAGGGTCTGTTTCTGTGCTGCAGTGCTCTATGACTTTATAACCAGTGGGTGAGAGGTGAGAAGCTGCTCTTTGCCTGACTGTTTTCGATACTGAAGGTAGCCACAAGCCAGAACAAGCTCCAAAAAGCAGAAAATTGTCTTTGTTTGCATTGTAGAACAAGAATACTGCACAGTACAGGGGTTGCGTTAGCAGCCCTATCACTCAGAAAGAGCGTAATCAAAATGTAAGTTACAATTGTTGTAGAAATGTTGGAATGCAGAAGCTGTCTTTGTTAATGTCCACTGGTGAGTTCTAGGGAGTGAGATCTAATATCGGGGCCTAGTGTGCTATTTCATTGTGGATCACTGTGACGGTTCCCATCTCCCTGAGCTAACCAGCAACACATTTGTTTGAATCAAACAGCACTCTTGCCTACACCAGGGCACTTGTCCACATTCCAGGAATAAATAGTTTGATTAATTACTCCTGACAGGTTATGATGTCAGCATTATTTCTGTGTCGAGCAGCAATTCCTCATGCCTGATGTGTGCGATTTTTGTTTTTAAGAGTTAAGATAAACTTTATTTGTCGCACGTACGTCGAAACGTACAGTGAACTGTGTCGTTTCCTGAATGGCCTAATTTTGCTCCCATGTCTTATTAGTCAGGGGCATCAAAGGTTACGGGGAGAAGGCAGGAGAATGGGGTTGAGAGGGATAATAAGTCAGCCGTGTTGGAATGGCGGAGCTGACTCGATGGGCTGAATGGCCTTATGCTACTCTTATGTCTAATGGTCTTTTAGTGTTTGTCTGAGGATTTGCTCAGGGCAGTCTGCAAGCATCGCCATGCTTCTGGTGCCAAAGAGGCACGCCCACAACGTACTAACCCTAACCCGTGCAACGTTAGAATGTGGGAGGAAACTGGAGCACCCGGAGGAAAATCCATGTGATTGCAGGAAGCATGTACAGGCTATACAGGAAGCGGCAGGACCTGAACGGGTCACTGGTGCTGTAAAATGTTGCACTAAACTCCTTGCTACCATGCCGCCCCTTAGCAAAGGTGAAAATATGGTATATCATCCATGTTTAATCAGGAAAATATATTTAAAAATTCTATTCTTGCCTTGTAGCAATTTCCCACTTTGAGGGACCTTTCCTTCACTTTCCATCTTCCCAGCACTCAGTCCAGCACCAGCTCCACCTGCACGAGTGCAGCCCCTGGCAAGAAACAGCAGCAGGCTACTCGGCTGTCAGAGTCGCAGACCTGTCTCAACGCCGTGCCTAATTATGGAGGGGAGGGATTCAATTTGGGGAGAAATTACTCAAAACGGACCAGCTTTGGGGTGTTGGGAGTAGGTCACTTGATGCTGGTCTGCCTCTGACCTGTTGTTAGTATTTTTGTGGCAGTACTTACATGGCAGTATGCATAATCAAAGACCCCTACCATCTAGGCCATGCTCTCTTCTCACTGCTACCATCAGGCAGGAGCTACAGAAGCTTTAAGCCCCACACCACCAGGATCAGGAACAGTTATTACCCTACAACCATCGGCTCCCGAACCGGTCTGGATAACTTCACTCACCTCAACTCTGGACTGATTTCACAACCTGCAGACTCGCATTCAAGGACTCTGCAACTGATGTTCTTAGTATTATTGTTTTATTTGAGCAACTCATCTTTTTTTGCACTCTGGTTGTTTGTTAGCCTTTATTTATGTACAGCTTTTTCATAAATTCTGTTGTGTTTCATTATTTTCATGTTAATGCCTGTAAGAAAATGAATCTCAGGGTAGTCTAGTAAAGTATACACATTTATCTTGACTTTGATGACTGCTCCAGCGTAATTCCTGGTCAGTGAGCTGACGGGGTGATGGGGGACTTGGGGCAGGTGGTTGGGCGATTGTAACTTGTAATTTATTAGCTCACGTCTGAATGTTGTCTGAGTCTCGCTGCATACAGGCACGGATTGATTCACTTACTGAACATAATAGACAATAGACAGTAGGTGCAGGAGTAGGCCCTTCGGCCCTTCTAGCCAGCACTGCCATTCACTGTGATCATGGCTGATCATACACAATCAGTACCCCGTTCCTGCCTTCTCCCCATATCCCTTGACCCCGCTATGTATAACTCTACCTAACTCTCTCTTGAATGCATCCAGAGACTTGGCCTCCACTGCCTTCTGGGACAGAGCATTCCACATATCCACCACTCTCTGGGTGAAAAAGTTTTTCTGCATCTCTCTTCTAAATGGCCTACCCCTTATTCTTAAACTGTGGCCTCTAGTTCTGGACTCACCCATCAGTGGGAACATGCTTCCTGCCTCCAGTGTGTCCAATCCCTTAATAATCTTATATGTTTCAATCAGATCCCCTCTCATCCTTCTAAATTCCAGTGTATACAAGCTCAGTCGCTCCAATCTTTCAACCTATGACAGTCCCGCCATTCCGGGAATTAACCTTGTGAACCTACGCTGCACTCCATCAATAGCAAGAATGTCCTTCCTCAAATTTGGAGACCAAAACTGCACACAATACTCCAGGTGGGGTCTCACCAGGGCCTGTACAGCTGCAGAAGGACCTCTTTACTCCTATACTCAATTCCTCTTGTTATAAAAGCCAGCATGCCATTAGTTTTCTTCACTGCCTGCTCTACCTGCATGCTTGCTTTCATTGACTGATGTACAAGAACACCTAGATCTCGTTGTACTTCCCCTTTTCCTATCTTGACTCCATTTAGATAGTAATCTGCCTTCCTGTTCTTGCCACCAAAGTGGATAACCTCACATTTATCTACATTAAACTGCATCTGCCATACATTTGCCCACTCACCCAACCTGTCCAATTCACCCTGCATTCTCATAACATCCTCCTGACATTTCACACTGCCACCCAGCTTTGCGTCATCAGCAAATTTGCTAATGTTACTTTTAATCCCTTCATCTAAATCATTAATGTATATTGTAAACAGCTGCAGTCCCAGCACCGAACCTTGCGGTACCCCACTGGTCACAGCCTGCCATTCCGAAAGGGACCTGTTAATCACTACTCTTTGTTTCCTGTCAGCCAGCCAATTTTCAATCCATGTCAGTACTCTGCCCCCAATACCATGTGCCCTAATTTTGCCCACTAATCTCCTATGTGGGACTTTATCAAAAGCTTTCTGGAAGTCCAGGTACACTACATCCACTGGATCTCCCTTGTCCATTTTCATAGTTAAATCCTCAAAAAACTCCAGAAGATTAGTCAAGCATGATTTTCCCTTCATAAATCCATGCTGACTCGGACTGATCCTTCTACTGCTATCCAAATGTGTTGTAATTTCCTCTTTTATAATTGACTCCAGCATCTTTCCCACCACTGACGTCAGGCTAACCGGTCTACAATTCCCTGTTTTCTCTCTCCCTCCTTTCTTGAAAAGTGGGACAACATTAGCCACCCTCCAATCAGCAGGAACTGTTCCTGAATCTATAGAACATTGGAAAATGGTTACCAATGCGTCCACGATTTCTAGAGCCACCTCTTTAAGTACCCTGGGATGCAGGCCATCAGGTCCTGAGGACTTATCAGCCTTCAGACCCAACAGTCTATCCAACACCGTTTCTTGCCTAATATAAATTTCCTTCAGTCCATCCTTTACCCTAGTTCCTTTGGCCACCATTACATCTGGGAGATTGTTTGTGTCTTCCCTAGTGAAGACAGATCCAAAGTACCTGTTCAACTCATCTGCCATTTCCTTGTTCCCCATAATAAATTCACCCGTTTCTGTCTTCAATGGCCCAATTTTGGTCTTAACTATTTTTTTGCTATTCACATACCTAAAGAACCTTTTACTATCCTCCTTTATAAGGTGCTACGTACGTCACAGACTGAATACTGCTTCGTGCCCCCACTCCCCACACTTGCGCCTTCCAGTGGAAGCCTTTGAAAATCGCTGGGTGGCCGTTCCTGCTCTTCTTCCCTTGGCTATCCAGGACCACCTCAGCAGGGGACGTTGTTTCACTAGCATAGCAGTTAGCGTAAGGCACCAGCCACCAGGGTTCCGTTCCTACCATTGTCTGAAAGGAGTTTGCACGTTCTCCCCGTGATGGCATGGGTTTCCTCCACATTCCAAAGACGTACAGGTTAATCAGTTGGTCACGTGGGGGTAACCGGGCAACATAGGCGCATGGGCTGTATCTCTAAATAACATTTGCTCAGTCCCACAGAAAGAAAGCTGTAATTTTCTGAGCTGATACTGAAGAGCCTCTGGTTGGAACCAATAGGTTGGCTTGTATTTCTGTAGCTTCTTTTCACAACCTGAGATCCAACCAAAACACTATACTCAGCACAAACATTGGGCTGTCATATTGCAGCTGTACGAGGCGGTGATGAGACTGTGTTTGCTCACCACACTGCAGGAAAAATGTCGCTAAGGTAGAAAGGGTTCAAAGTTCATAGTAAATTTATTAACAAAGTACATATACGTCACCATATGCAACCCTGAGATTCATTTTCTTGTGAACATACTCCATGGACTCCAATAGATTTAATGAAAGACCACATCCACAGGACAAACAACCAGTCGGTAAAAGACACCAAACTGCAAATAAAAAAGAAATAATTATCATAAATAAGCAATAAATATTGAGAACATGAGATGAAGAGTCCTCGAAAGTGAGTCCAAAGATCGTGGGAACATTTCACAGATAAGGCAAGTTGAGTGAAGTTATCCTCTCTGGTTTTGGAGCCTGATGGTTTAAGAGTAATTGTTCCTGAACCTGGTGGTGTGAGTCCTGATGCTCCTGAACCTCCTTCCTATTGGTTGAGGGGTTAATAACTATTCCAAAATCTGGTAGTGTGGGTCCTGAGGCTCCTGTACCACCTCCCTATTGGTTGAGGGGGTAATAACTGTTCCAGAATCTGGTGATGTGGATCCTGAGGCTCCTGTACCTCCTTCCTGATGGTTGAGGGGGTAATAACTGTTCTAGAATTTGTTGGTGTGGGTCCTGTACCTCCTTCCTGAAGGCAGCATAATCAGGGACCCCCATCACCCAGATGATAAATGCTGCTTTCCTGTGACAGCACTCCATGTGGACTGCTTTACTCATGGTGGACTGGGCTGTATCCATTGCTTTTTGTAGGATTTTCCATTCAAGGGCGTTGCTGTTTCTTTACCAGCCTGTGATGCAGCTAGTCAATATACTCTCCACCACACCTATAGAATTTCATCAAAGTTTTAGATGTCATGCCAAATTTTTGTAAGCTCCTAAGGAAGTAGAGCTGCTACCATACTTTACTCTTAATTTAACTTAGGTGCAGGGCTCAGGTCAGGTCCTCTAAAATTATAACACCAAGGAATTTAAAGTTGCTAATCCTCTCCACCTCTGATCCTCAGATGAGAACTGGTTCATGGACCTCTGGTTTCCTTCTGAAGTCAATAATTATCTCCTTGGTCTTGCTGACATTGAGGAAAAAGGTTGTTGTGGCATTACTCAGCCAGATTTTCAATTTCCTCCTTAAATGCTGATTCATTGCCAGCTTTGATTCGGCCCACGACAGTGGTGCTGTGTGCAAACTTAAATACGGCATTGGAGCTGTGCTTAGCCTCACTGTCCTTGGTATAAAGTGAGTAGAGCAGGGGTCTAAGCACACAGCCTTGTGGTGCAACTTTGCTGATGAAGATTGTGGAGGAGATGTTGTTGCCGACCGGAACTGACTGGGGTCTGCAAGTGAGGAAATCGAGGACCTAGTTGCACAAGGAAGTATTGAGGTCTAGGACTTGAAAGTTGTTGATTAGTTTTTGAGGGGATGATAGTATTGAATGTTGAGCTGTAGATGATAAAGAACATCCTGATCTACTCGTCTTTGATGTCCAGATGTCCCAGGATTGAGTGATCTCCTTTCTGATGGTTGAGGGGTAATATTTGTTCCAGAATCTGGTGGTGTGGGTCCTGAGGCTCCTGTACTTCCTTCCTGATGGATGAGGGGTAATAACTGTTCTTGAACCTGGTGGAACAGGTCCAATGATATCTGTTCCAGAATCTGGTGGACCTGTTGCACCATTAGGCAAATTGGAGTGGATCTAAGTCGCTTCTCAGGCAGGGGTCGATATGTTTCATCACCAACCTCTCAAACTTTTCATCACTGTGGATGTAAGTGCTACTGGATGGTAGTCATTGAAGCAGGTTAACACATTCATCTTGGGCACCGGTATAATATTGCCTGCTTGAAGCAGATTGGTACATTGGACTGCCAAAGCGAGAGGTTAAAGATCTCTGTGAACGCTGCAGCCAGTTAATCAGCCAAATGCCATATCTGGGCCGGCTGCTTTCCGTGAGCTCTGGAGATCGTACCTGGACCTCTTGTAACTTTCCTGGTGGCCACACTTAAATGCCTCTAATCTGGTCTTCAGTACATTGTGGATCTCCTGTTTCATCCAGGGCTTTTGGTTGGGGAAGACTGTGAATGATTTTGTGGGGACACGCACGTCTACAACTGATTTTGTAAAGTCCATTATAACTATGGTCTCTCATTCAGATGATTCTTTGAACACGGCCCAGTGCACTAACTCGAAGCAACTCCATAGCCTCCCATGACCACCTTTTCATTGTCCTAATCTCTGGAGCCTTTCTCCTTAGCCTCTGCCTGTAGGCAGAAAAAATTCACAAGGTTGTTACTGTGATAGAGGTCTTAACACGAGGAGAAACCGGACAGACTGGGATTGTTGTCCCTGGAGCCAAGGAGGATAAGGGTTGACCATACAGAGGTTAATAAAATCATGTAGGGCATTGATTAAAATGGATGGTCACAGTTTCTTTCCTAGGTAGGAGAGTCTAAATCCAGAGGACATTTTAAGGTGAGGGGCAGATTTTTCCACAGTGGGTATATGGAACGAGCTGCGAGAGAAAGTGGTTGAGGCACATACGTTGACAACATTTAAAGGGGATATTTGGGCAGTTACACAGGTAGGAATAGTTTAGAGGGATATGGGCCAGGAAGAGGCAAATAGGACTAGCTCAGGAAGACACATTTGGTCGGCATGGATGAGTTGGGCCAAGGGGTCAGTTTCTGTGAGTCTAAGGAAGCAAGGCCTATATTCATTCAGTACATTTCACAAGTCTAGGATGTTCTGATATGTTTCAAGCCAACCTAGTCGATGTGGTTCATGTGATATTGTAGGAAATGCCATGGCCAGTTTACAAAAGCGAACTCGTGAGATGATGCACGGGAGGAGCAGGGAAGCTGCACGCACCTCCCGTTAGTTCCCCCGTGCTGCTATTAGAATTGACGTGCTGCAGTTGTCTCGAATTGAGCTCAGTCTGCGCCTCTAGGCAGCCTGGTCACAGCTGACCGGTTGGAGGTCTTAGAATAGCCAGCAGATGGCAGATTATTCACATATGTGCATTCACACATGCAATGTGTGTGTACAAGTTCTCTCTCTCAAAGGGAGTCCAAGGTTGGGTGTTCTCAGAAACTCTCGTAGTTGGTTTATTCCAACAAGGGCCAGCGCGCTGTGGTAGTGAGCACACCCCTATGATGGGTGGAATCCACATTGCAGCTTGAGTAGCTGTTTGGCCTGTGGGAGGATTGTGGTTACAGGGGACTCCTTTGACAACCTTGCCTCAGCAGAGAGACCTCTTTATAGACCTCCGACTGGTCTCTTTACTTAAAAATCATCACAGTCTTCCCTGTTGAGGGGGCTGAGGTTGTGTGGCTCTCCACTGACTTTTAGAATCACCAATGGGATGGAGAAGTCTGCAGAAAGTGGTGTATGTAGCCCATTCCTTCATGGGCAAAACCCTCCCCACCACTGCGCACATTTACGTGGAGAGCTGCCACCAGAAAGCATCACCCATCATCAAAGACCCATCCCTGCCACCATCAGCTCATGCTCTCTTCCCAGAACCATCATCGGATGGGAGGCGTTGGAGATTCAGGTCCCACACCATCAGGTTCAGGAGCAGTTATAACTATGAAGTTATAACTTCAACCCTCAGGCTCTTGAACCAGCAGGGATAACTTAATTCAGCCCAACGCTGAACCGATTCCGCAACCTACAGACTCTCTTTCAAGGACTCTTTACGACTCGTGTTCTCAGTATTATGTATTGATTTGCACAGTTAGTCTTCTGTTGCTCATGGATTGTTTGTCAGTGTTTGTTTGTCAATGGCTTTTCAGAGAATCTATTGTATTTCTTTATTTTTCCTGTAAATGCCTGCAAGAAATTAATCTTGGGGCACTATTTGGTAACATATATTTACTTCGAACTTTGAAAATGTTTTTCAGTGTCCTCATGGCTTTTCCATCTCTTGTGAGACTGATTAGTGCACTATGAGATGACAGACTCGTTAAGGACAGAGTTCCAGTTGAGAAGTTGCATCCCCAGCGAATTTCTCCTTCCAGAGGATGCAGACGTATGTCTGTGACCAGTTATCCCCTAACCCTCCCTGGTTCTTCCAATTAAATGTTTTCTGGTAGAGAATTGAAGGGTTTCTTCACATGGTGAACTTCAGGCCAGTTGAGATTAAAACGGATGAAGAGTTTCATCCTGAAATGTAGACTGTTTATTCCCCTCCGTTGATGCTGCCTGACCCCTGTGTGTGTGTGCTGCTCTGGATTTCCAGCATCTGCGGAATCCCTAGTGTTTATAAGCGTAGCCTGCTGGATTTGTGTTCGCTTGAGCTGGAGGGTCAGGGATGTTATCCACGGGAAGGGGAGTTGAAACATCAGGCAGGCTCGTTCCTGTTGGTGAAAACTGCCCTATGAAAGGAACATTTCTCTTCTCGCCTGCCCTTCCAGAAGCAGGTTTCACGTCAATACATCAGTGATTTAAATCCAGTCCTGATTTAGATACTATATTTTGTAACTGTGGTGCTACCTTCAGATACAAGAGCCTGAAGACCCACACTCAATATTTTAGGAACAATTTCTAACCCGTCTGGTATCAGATTTCTGAACAGTCCATGAACACTACCTTGCTATGTCCCTTTTGCACGACCTATTTTTTATTGTAACTTACAGTAATTATGTCTGCACTCTACTGCTGCCCAATTTATGACATACGTCAGTAACAGTAAGCTTGATTCTGATGTAATCACAACCAGCTTCTATGAGCTGACCTTCTGCCTGTCTGTCTCTCTCTGGTGGCAGTGTTAATGCTTAGGACCTCCTGGACTAGCACAGTAGCATCACGGTTAGCACAACGCTCTATGGTATGGGTGACCTGGGTTCAATTCCCACCCACCCTGGCCTGTAAGGAGTTTGTATGGTGACTGTGTGTGTTTCCTCCCACAGTCCAACAATGTACCAGTTGGTGGGTTAATTGGTCATTGAAATTGTCCCGTGAGTCGGCTAGTACGGCACAGCTCGAAGGGCCAGAGGGTCTGTCCCGCGCTGTATCTCTATTAATAAAGATAGAGGAGCAGCGTTCAGGAGTACGTCGTCATTGTCCATGAGGGACCTGATGTTCCATGTGACGGTGCACACACATGCATACATAGATACACGCAGACACACGTGCAAGAACGTACACGCAGAGTGGCACACGTGGATTTCAAAGCCTTCCTGTTTGCGGCCAGGGCTGTATAAACATTCTGCCGTGCTGCTGCCTGCCTGTGTGTGCAGGGCTCCCCCAGTGCAATTAAAAACTTCCCTTTGGAGATCAGGCAGGCTGTGGAAAGAAGCCAAGAGAGATTTGATCCAAACCATCTTCATGCTGCACCGGAAACCTCAGTCCCCCAAAGACTGAACCGTTTCTTTAACCTTTCTGCTTGCATGCTGTAACGCTGCAGCGAACGCCAACAGTAAATCTGCTCAGACGTTAAAGAGCAGGTTTCTCTTAAATATAACGCTGCAAAAATAAAACAAAACATGAGGTAAAGACTATATTTCACCCTTAACCAGGAGCCGAAGGGTATGAGGTCAGTGAATGTAGGTTGCGCTAAGAGAGAAGGGTAGTCCTGATCGTCTTGAATGGCAGGGCAGCATGAGGGGTCAAATGGTCTCCCCGATTCTGTTATTTTATGTTTCTGTGTTTTATGTTGTGAATTCCATTGGTTTTGTTGACTCTATTCATCCTCTTAGCTTATTTTCTCAGTCCAAACTTTATTATTAAGTAAATAATGTCTTTTTCTAAAGCTCACTTATCCAATGAAGTATTTTCAAAGCGTAAACAATGTTGTGATGTCGGAAACAAGACAGCTAATTACTGTGTCGAAACTCCCACAGACAGCAGCGTGGTAATGAGCAATGGCCTGTTTGTGTGGTGTGGTTGAGGAACTGCGTGGATAGCTTACATCTGCAGGAGAAGGAGAGGGTATGAATTAAATCAGCAAAGCTGTGCCAGGCTTCAGGCGCCAACGTAGCATGCCCACAACTCGCTAACCCTAAGCGTATGTCTTTGGAATGTGGGGGGAAAGCAGGGTGGCTGGGAGAAAGCCACCTGGTCACGGGGAGAATGTATAAACTCCTTATGGAGAGCAGCGGGAATTGAACCCCGAGCGGCGATCGCTGTTCTCTAATGCGTTACACGAACTGCTACGCTACTGCGCTGCCCCATCTCATATGAAAGGCAGCCTCTGACAGTGCCCCATTCCCTTCTCGGTACACTGGGAATGCAAGCTTTTGTTGGTTAGTTATTGTCCGTTACGTCACTGGTGTTTAGGGCAGCAATGAAGGTCCTCCATCTCTGGCTTCCTTCATCACGTCTGGAGCTTCTTCTGGGTTTTCACTACTGTCATTCATGCAAGTCCTGGGTGGAGACTCAGGAACACCGTCGCACTCAGATGTGGAGGATTCTTCATTGCTGTTTCCATGTCAATTTTGTTGTACCAGTTAGCCCTGAGCTGAACCCCTGAACCTGGAGGACCAGTGGACCACTCTTAGTTTGGCCTCTACCCTGTTTGGCGTGGGTGACCCTACCAAGAGTCAAAGCATAAAGCCCTGACTCCAGCCAGCATAGCTCTCCGGGTCTTTGAGGCACGCAAGCCTCCGAACCCAACGACAAGGTTGTGGTCCTCTTGGAGGAAGCCTGTGCAAACTCCTGGGAAGTTTGAACTCTCAACCTTCCAATTCAGGTGAGGTTGTGACCCCATCACTCACTTACTTAAGACCATCACTCGTGCGGGGGCATAGGCTACTGATAGCAGCTTTCCAGAGTCTTTGGAGCTTCTGTTGGGGTTTCTGTAGCTCGAAGTTTTTTTACATAAAGTGCCATGATTACGAAATGTCCGAAGTTGTAAGTAGCCCACACCACACCATTTCAATACACCAAGCCACCCAAATGGAAAGAGCCTCAGGTCAGGAGTGTGATGGAACATTCTTCACTTGCCTGATGAGTGCAGTACAATAGCGTATGAAGTTCAACCCTATCCAGGACCAAAGCACCCGAAACACAAGAGGTTCTACTGATGGTGAAAACCTTCAGCAACACGCACAAAATGCTGGAGGAACTCAACAGGGCAGGCAGCATCTGCGGAGGGAATAAACAGTCAATGTTTTGGGGTGAAGCCCTTTGCCAGGACTCTGCTTGACCAGACCCATAATCGACCACCTTTGCCCTTTGCTCCTCCATCACCGGGACACAGTGGCTGCTTCAGTGTACATCGTCTACAAAATGCAATGTAGTTACTCAGAACCAGAATTATTATCACTGACTCAGAGCGTGAAATTTTTTAACTTTGTGGCAGCAGTACAGTGAAAAGACTCAAAATCTACATATATTACATAAATAAATACTGCAACTAAAAACGGAATAATGAGGTGGTGTTCGTAGGTTCATGGACCGTTCAGAAATCTGAACACAGAGGGGAAGAAGCTGTTCCTGAATCATTGAGAGTGGATATTCAGGCTCCTGTACCCCCTCCCTGATGGTCATAACAAGAAGAGGGTATGTCTCGGACGGTGAGGGTCCTTAATGATGGATGCTGCCTGTTCACTCAGGTTACTCCAACAGCCCTGCCCAAATCTGCGACTGTCACCAGCAAGGACAAGAAGAACAGGGCCAGGAAACACCAGCTCTACAGGCCCCACACCATCCTGAGCTGGAAATCCATCACCAGTCCATCATGACTGCTGGGTCACAATTCCCCCACGGCACTGTGGGAGCACCTTCACCTGAAAGTCTTCACTGGTTCAAGCAGGTAGCTCACTAACCTGCCAAAGGCAGTTAGATGTTGGTCTGACCAGTAATGCCCACATCCTGAAGGAGTATTAGATGAAAACATTCCTTCAGCTGCCACTACTTCCTCGGATGTATGGAGGGTGGGTTCACAGGGGTCAGCTCTGCCGTGGACAGTCCCAAGCCCAGCTGCCAAACGAGGAGGGTAGGCCATAGGGCCAGCAACCCCATCCTGTAAAAACTTCGAGCTACAGAAGCCAGCATCAGTAATTTCACAGTGGTATAAACGAAGGGACCCAGACACCCAGAACAGTTCAGAAGGCAGATGGCATCGTTTAGGCCACCTTGCTGTGAACTCCTCACACTGGATTTCTTAAGAATCTGGTTTATTATCACTGACATATATTGTCCTGCTGAAGGGTCTCGGCCAGAAACGTCTTCTGCATTCTTTTCCATAAATTCTGCCTGGCCTACTGAGTTCCTCCGACATTTTGTGTATGTTGCTTGGATTTCCAGCATCTGCAAACTTTCTTGTGAAATTTGTTGTTTCATGACAGCAGTAGTGCAATATATTTAAAAAAAACTATAAATTACAATAAGAAATATATACAGTATAAAAAAACTAAATTAAATAGGTGGTACAAAAAGAAAGCAAAAATAGTGAGGAAATGTTAATGGGTTCATTGTCCGTTCAGAAATCTGATGGCAGAGGGAATGAAGCTGTTCCTAGAATGTTGAGTGTATGTCTTCGGGCTCCTGTACCTCGTGTCTGATGAGAGGAAGGCATGTCCTGGATGGTGAGGGTCCTCAATGATGAATGCTACTATTTTGAGACATCGCCTTGTGAAGATGTCTTCAGTGATGGACAGGCTTGTGCCCATGTTAGAATTTGTGTCCCAGAGTGAAATACCTTGGATGTTCCAGTCTTTGATCTGTCCTTGATATTCATAATTCTGTATCACTCTACAAAGTTCATCCTCTCTGCCTCCTCCATTCCAAGGAAACCCAGCCCATCCTGCCTCTCCTTATAACTAAACCATTCCCTCCCAATGACATCCTGGAAATCTGCTCTGCACCCCCTCCAGTTCACTCACGTCCTTCCTATATTGTGGCGACCAGTATGGCCTAATCAGAGCTTTATAAAGCTGAGCTGTTACCTCCGTGATCTAAAATCAGAACATAGAATGGTACAGCATAGTTCAAGCCCTTCAGCCCAAGATGTGCCGACTTTTAACCTACACCAAGATCAATCTAACCCTTCCCTCCTATATAGCTCTCCATTTTTTAAATCATCTAGGTGCATATCTAAGAGTTTCTTAAATGCACTAGTGTATCTGCCTCTACCATCACCCCTGAGCAGGGTGTTCCATGCACCCATCTCTCTCTCTGTATTAAAAACAAACATTTCTGACATCCCCTCTATATTTTACTCCAATCACCTTAAAAATATGCCTCCTCATAGGAGCCATTTCCACCCTGGGAAACTCTCTGGCTATCCACTCATTCTATGCCTCTTATCATCTTGTACATCTCTTAGAATTTTGTACAGCCCTATCAAAGTTATCACCTTTACAGATCTATGGACGTGCCTCGGAGTGCTTAGAAGATCAAGCAGCATTTGCAGGGAAAGGAGTAGTTAACGTTTCATCTGGATGACGTTTAGTCCAACTGTCCAAACCATTCTGATGAAAGGATATGGATCTGAAGTGATCACTTTTCTTTCTCCACAGATGCTGACTGACGTGCTGAACATTTACCAGTATTTTCTATATTTATTTCAAATTCTCATCCACGTCCCTGTCTGTTTAAATTTGCTTTGGTTGACGCAGAGACCCTCCACAGGTTTGCTGTTTGTGTTTTGTTTCCCCTAACTTGCCTGCAGCTGCTGCCTGGGATCGAGGGAACCTGATGGGGGGGGGGGGGGGGGTTAGGTTTTAGAGCGAAGTAAAAATTATTATCAGTGTACATACATGTTACCATATACTACCTTGAGATTCATTTTAATGTATTTGCCAGAAAATAAAGAAATGCAATTGTATTTATGAAAAACTATACATAAAGACTGACAAACAACCAATGTGCAAAAGGAGACGTATTGCACAAATGTAAAAAATTAATAGTGACAACATGAATGGTAAATTCCTTGAAAGTGAGCCTGTAGATTGAGAATAAGTTCAGAATTTAAGGTGAGTGGAGTTACTTAATGCCAGTTCAGGAGGCTGATATTATTACAATAATAACTGTTCCAGAACCTGGTAGAGTGGGACCAAAAGCTCTTGTACCTCTTGCCCAAAGGTAGTAATGAGAAGAGAACGTGGCCTGGATGATAGGGACCCATGACGGTGGATGCTACTTTCTTGCGGCAGGGCTCCTTGTAAGTGTGCTTGGTGGTGGAGAGGGCTTTGCCTGTGATGGACCGGGCTGTATCCGCCACTTCCTGTAGATATCTCCGTTCCAGGGCACTGGTGTTTCTATACCAGGCTGGGAGGCAGCCAGTTACGATACTGTACATCTATAGAAGTTTGCAGAAGTTTTTGGTGACGTGCTGGATCTACCCAAACCTTTAGGAAAATAGAGGCGCTGTTTTCTTTGTCCACTTAACGTGCTGGCATATTGTAGGAGGAAAGAGAGTCAAAGGATTTGGAAGTGAATTCCGGAGTTCGAGAAAGCAGGGCCAGCATTAGTGGAGCGGTTACATTCTGAGACCCAAGAGGTTGGAACGGGAGGGGTGCGGAGAAGTCAGAGGGTGGTTGGGTTGGAGGAAGGTTGCAGGCGGGACAGCGGGGGGTGGGGGGGGTGCTGTGGACGGAGCAAGGGTTGTGTAAATGGGGCAGGGTTTCATGCTGCTGCAAGCAGTGAATTGAAACCTGCAGCCCCGGTGTGTCAGTTGCTTTCCCGAGCACTGTTCTCCAGGCTTTCATCAGGGAGGCGTTTCTGTCCTTGGCAGGGCTGGGGGAGGGGACGGGTAAGGAGCTGAGCTCAGCCAGCCAGTGATGGCGGAAATCTGAGCAGCAATTCCCCATTTACTTGGCTGAGAAATTGCCACATCGTGGCGCCGTGTCCTAACTTGCACTGTATCCCACTCGCTTTTCAGCCACTGGCACGCTAAACTTAAAAACGATCTTGCTTAAAAGCACTTTTATTTTACTTATTCAGAGGATATGCATGTTACTGGAAAGGCTGATGTTTATTATCTGTCCCTAGTAATTTGTTGCAAAGATTATGAAAAACAAGTAGAGGATATTACTTTTGTCTTCATTCACCCAGTGGCACAGCGGGTACTGCTGCTGACTCTCAGCTCCACAAGCCCAAGTTCAGTATTGATCTCGGTTCTGTCCACGTGGAGTTTGCGTGCTCTTCAGGTGACTTTGTGGGTTAGCCCTGGCTGCTCTGCTTTCCTGCCACATCCCAAAGACCTGTGGGTCGGTGGTAAACTGGCCTCATATGGGGATGAGGGGCTGACTCTGAGGGGAGTTGCCATGGATGTGTGGAGAGTGGGATCTGTGATGCTGTAGAAGAGTGCTTGATGATCAGTGTTAAGTCGGGTCGATGGTATCGTAATTTTGTGTTGTGTAATCTCGAGAATATTATCAGTTTAATTTATAAACATCGCATTAGGCTAGTATTGCACCAAATTTTCATTCCCAAACAATACAGCTCAGTAAGAAGCCTTTCAACCCATGGTGGCTGGGCCAACCGGGGTAAAATTCCAAACTGAAGCCACTTGCCTTCATGTGGTTGATATCCCTCCATTCCCTGCCCATTCATGAACCTTTCTAAATGCCTCATAAATACAGCAAGTTTCATAGAAACCAACAGCACAACGTATGTCAGCCATAATAAACATGATGCTGACCTTGCTGTCGTGTCTGCTTCCACCATCTCACCAGGCACCATCCACTCTCTGGCCACGGAGATCTCCCTTAAACTTTCTCCCTCTCACCTTGAAGCTGTGTTTTCTTTCTTTGACATTTGCACACTCTGAAAGAAGACCCATATCTATGCCTATCATAACTTTACAAACCTCCGTCAGGTCACCGACCCTTCAGAGAAAACCATTTAAGTTCTCCAACGTCTCCTTGTAGCTAAAATTCTCCAAACCTAGCAACATCCTGCTGAATCTCTTCTGCATGCTGTCCAAAGCCCTCATCCTTCCTGTAATGGGGCAACCAAATCTGCACACAGTACTCAAAGTTCAAAAGCTCAAGGTATATGTTATTATCAAAACACACACACACACACACACACACACACACACACACACACACACACACACACACACACACACACACACACACACACACACACACACACACACACACACACACACACACACGCACACACACACACAACCCCCCCCCCCCCCCCCAGGGATTTATTTTCCTGTGGGCATACTCAGCAAATCTATAGAACAGTAACTATATCAGGATCAATGAAAGATCAACCAGAGTACAGAAGACGACAAACTGTGCAAATGCAAATATAAATAAATAACAAGAGTGTGAGATAATCAGGCAAAAAGTCCTTAAAGTGAGATCATTAGTTGTGGGAACATCTCAATGATGGGGCAAATGAGTGTAATTATCCCTTTTTATTCAGTCGCCTGATGGTTGAGGAGTAGTAACTGTTCTTGAATCTGGTGGCAAGGAGAAGCATAACTTAATGTATCTGTATCGCAATGGAATAAAGGGAATTACAGAGGCACAGGAGAAGAGCTTGCCCATCTGGATTGGAGGAGGATACCGGTGGGGATGATGACAAAGCAGAGATGGCTGAAGTTTCTGGGAATAGTTTACAAGTCGCAGGATAGATATGTTCCACAAGGAAGAAGTTATATAACGAGTAAAAGGGAGATGAAAGGTGATATTGGACTGCTGGAAAATGATGCTAGACTGGTAGTAATGGGGGACAAAGAAATGGTGGATGAACTTAATAAGTACTTTGCATCAGTCTTCACTGTGGAAGACACTAGCAGTGTGCCATAGGTCTGTGTGTGTCATGGAGCATGAGTGAGTGTCATTGCTATTACGAAGCAAAAAGTGCAAGGCAAACTCTAAGCCCTTAGAGTTACCTGGACTAGATGGACTACATCCCAAAGTTCAGAGAGAGAGGTTGCTGAAGAGATAACAGGTGCTTTGGTTATGATCTTTCACGAATCACTTGATTTTGCCATGCTCCCGGAGGACTGGAAGATTGCAAATATCACTCTACTCTTTAAGTAGGGAGGAAGGCAAAAGAAAGGAAATTAGAAGCCAATTAGCCTAATCTCAGTGGTTGGGAAAGTGTTGGAGCCTATTATTAAGGATGAGGTTTCAAGCTACTTGGAGACTAATGATAAAGTAAGTCAAAGTCGGCATGGTTTCTGTAAAGGGAAATCTTGCCTGACAAATCAGTTAGAGTTCCTCGAGGAGGTAGCAAGCCGGGTGGACAAAGGAGAGGCAGTGGATCTCATTTACTTGGATTTTCAAAAGGTGATTGATAAGGTGCCACACATGAGGCTGCTTAACAAGATAAAATCCAGTGATGTTACAGGAAATATACTGGCATGGATAGAGGAATGCTGACAGGCAGGAGGTAGCAAGTGGGAATAAAAGGGGCCTTTTCTGGTTGGGTTGGCTGCCAGTGACTAGCGGTGTTCTTCAGGGGTCAGTGTTGGGACTGCTGCTTTTCACATCGTTTGGCAATGATTTAGATAATGGAATTGATAGCTTTGTGGCAAAGTTTGCGGATGATACGAAAATAGGTAGAGGGGTAGGTAGTGCTGAGGAAGCAATGCGATTGAAGTGGCAGATGGAATACAGTGTTGGGAAATGTATGATAATTCATTTTGGTAAAAGTAACAATAGTTCAGACTATTATCTAAGTGGGGAGAAGGTTCAAAAAGCAGAGGTGCAGAGTCTCGTGCAAGACTCCCAGAAGGTTAATTTACAGTTTGGGTCTGTGGTAAAGAAAGCAAATGCAATGTTGGCATTTACTTCAAGGGGAATAGAATATAAAAGCAAGGAGATAATGTTGAAGCTTTATAAGGCTCTAGTCGGGATGCGTTTGGAGTATTGTCAACAGTTTTGGGCCCCATATCTCAGAAAGGATGTGTTGTCGTTGGAGAGAGTCCAGAGGATGTTTATGAGGATAATTCTGGGAATGAAGGGATTAACATATGAGGAACATTTGGCAGCTTTGGGCCTGTACTCACTGGAATTTAGAAGAATGCAGGGCGATCTCATTGAAACCCACTGAAAGTTGAAAGGACCAGACAGGGTGGGTGTGGAGAGAATGTTTCCTATGGTGGGGTTATCCAGAACTGGAGGCACAGCCTCAAAATTTAGAGGCAACCCTTTAGAACAGAGGTAAGGGGGAAATTTTTTAGCCAGAGAATAGTGAATCTGTGAAATGCTTTGCCACAGACTGTGGTGGAGGCCAAGTCTGCAGGTATAATTAAGGTGAAAGTTGATTGTTTCCTGATCGGTCAGGGCATCAAAGGATATGGGAAGGAAGCAGGTGTATGGGGTTGAGTGGGATCTGGGATCAGCCATGGTGGAATGGCAGAGCAGACTCGATGGGCTGAATGGCCTAATTCTGCTCCTATGTCTTACGATCTTATGGCGTCCTGAAGCTGATGGCAACAGCGAGAAGAGAATATAGCCTGTGAGTGTGACCTAACAACCATACAGCTGCAATATAAATTCCTGACTTCTGCACACAACGTCCCAACTGATGGAGGCAAGTGGACCAGCTGCCTTCTTTACCAACTTATCTACTTGTCTGGCCACTTTCAGGGAGCCATCAATGTAGACCCCAAGATCTCTCCATACACCAATGGAAGCAGTTTCCATATTCTGTCTACACTGTGTGAAGAAGTTTATTTTGAATTTCTCATTGGACTTACAAGTATCCATTTTAACTGGTGGCCTCTTTGCTTTGAGCAACACGGACAAAATGCTGGAGAAACTCAGCAAGTCAGGCAGCATCTCTGGAGGGGAATGAACATTTGACATTTCAGGCTGAGACCCTTCATCAGGACTGAAAAGGAAGAGGGCAGAAGCCAGTTTAAGGAGGTATGGGAGGAGGAGGAGGAGTACAAGCTGGCAGGTGAGACTAGGTTAAGGGGAAGGTGGGTAGGTGGGGAATGGGGGGGTATGGATTAAGCTGGGAATGGATAAGTGGAATAGGGTTGAGGAGAAGGAATTTGATAGGAGGGGAAAGTGGACAGTGGGCCACTTGTTTGTAAGTACAATATGCTCAATTGCACCATTACTGGTCTGATCAACCTTCTGTCTTTGTCTACAACAGCAGAGACATCTTCTTTCAATTGTCTGGGAGCCTGGTGAGAGCACCCCTGGGATATTGCAGCTCGCTCTGGTCCACGACCTAAGAAAGATTATACAGTACTTGGGGTGAAGGCTTACCAGACAGATTTCTGAGATGGTGGGTTTGTCAGGAAGAGGAGTGATTATGTGTAAGCACACAAAGTTCCTCCATCTTTTAAAACACTACTTGCCTCCTCTTTAAATACCACCATGTTTCAGCCTCCGTGATCCACTGGTAGAGACTTCCAGAGAGCCATTTCTCTTGAGCTGAGGAGCTCAAGAACACGCCAGCTGCTCCCTCAAAGGGTGAGAGTCAAAGAGCAATACAGTACAGATGCAGGCCCTTTGGCCCAACCAGTCCATGCTGTCCCCCTGCCCACTCAGCTAGTCCCAATTACCCGTGCTTAGCCCATATCTCAACAGGTCACTCCCCTCCACGTACTTCTTCAAGGACAGTATTGTACCTGCCTCAACCATTTCCTCGGGCAGCTTGTTCCAAATACTCAGCACCCTCTGTTACTTCTTGGGGACATTTTAAATCTTTTTACTCTTACCCTAACCTACACCCCTGGTTTTGGAGTCCTTTCCCCTGGGGAAAACACTGTTACAATCTATGCCTCTCATTACTTCAAACACTTCCACAAGGTCGCCCTTCATTCTCCTACATTCCAAGGAATGAAGACCAAGCCAGCCTCTCCCTATAACTCATATGCCCTCTGTTGCTGGCAACATCCTTGTAAGTCTTCACTGCACTCCTTCCAATCTTCCGAACCATGTCTTTCCTCTAACAGGGTGACCAGAACTGTACACTGTGGTCTCAGTGAGGCCTCACCAATGTGTTTTTAAAAAAAACTGCAAATTAATGTCCCAACTCAGTGCCCTGACTGACGAAGGCCAGTGTGACAAAATGTCTTTATCACCACACTGTCTACCTGTAACACCGCTTTCAATGAACTTGTACTGTCAGGTCCATTACACTCTGTGGTACCCGCCATTCAGTATCATGTCAAAGTGATTGTCACTATATACATGCCTGCACAGGTGCAAACATAACTTCCTTGCAGCAGCTTTGCAAGTACATAACAGCCTAAAAGCAGCATTCACAAGAAAAACATAAATGATTTTTTAACTAGAAGACTCAATTAGAACAACAAAAATGTCCATTTTAGAGTCATGTGGTGAATGTATTGTGAAGCTGTAGTAATTAGGGTTGTTTCAGGAACCAAATGGCTGTAGGGAAGTAGCTGTTCTTGAACCTGGTGGTGTAGGGCATCTCCTGCCCAATGGTAGTTGTGAGATGGCATGGCCCGGATGCTGGGGATCCTTGATGGATGTTGCCTCCTGTAGATATGACTTTGCATCCGCAAAGGAAACAGCATTATGAAGGACCCCATGCACCCCTCATACAATCTCTTCTCCCTCCTGCCGTCTGGGAAAAGGCTCCAAAGGTTTTGTGCTCTCACGACCAGACTATGTAACAGTTTCTTCCCCCAAGCTATCAGACTCCTCAATACCCAGAGCCTGGACTGACATCTTGCCCTACTGTCCTGTTTATTATTTATTGTAATGCCTGCACTGTTCTTGTGCACTTTATGCAGTCCTGTGTAGGTCTGTAGTCTAGTATAGCTTTCTGTGTTTTTTTAAATTACATAGTTCAGTCTAGTTTTTTGTACTGTGTTATGAAACACCATGGTCCTGAAAAACGTTGTCTCATTTTTACTATGTACTGTACCAGCAGTTATGGTCAAAATGACAATAAAAGTTGACTTGACTTGACTTGATGATGGGGAGGGATGTGCCAGTGATGTACTGGGCAGAGTCTACTGCTCTCTGCAGCTTCTTGCATTCCTACACATTCAGGTGCCATACCAGATCACGATGCCACCATCGTGCTGTGCAGCAGATTGTGATATCTTCATCTAATTAGATAGGGATTGATCTTTTACCTTGGGACAATTTCCTGCACTAACCTTCAGTTCCCGCATTACCTAAAAATCTATCAATGTCTGCTTGTTACTTGAAGTTCTGTGGGCAGTCTGGTTGCCTCACTATAGGAAGGACGTGGAAGCTTTAGAGAGGGTGCAGAGGAGACTTGGCAGGATGCTACCTGCATTAGAGAGGTTAGGATAGGTTGAGTGAGCATGAGAGGGGATGATAGAGGTGAACAAAATGATAAGGAGCATACACAGAGTGCAGAGCAATCACTTTTCTCCCAGAGAAGCGATGGCCAATACCAGATGACATCTGTTTAAGGCAGGTGGAGGAAAGTTTAGGGAACATGTCAGAGGTAGTGTGTGGTTTTTTTTTTACACAGAGTGGGGGTGTGTTCCTGGAATGCACTGCTGGGTCGGAGGTAGAGGCAGATACATTAGGGACATTTTAAAAGAGTCTTGGATAGGCACATGGATGGAAGCAAAAGGGAGGGTTGTGGGCTGTGTAGGCGGGAATGATAGATTGATCGTGAAGTTGTTTAAAAGGTCGGCACAACACAGAGGGCTGAAGGGCCTGTATGGTGCTGTACTGTTCTTTGGTTGTACTCAGTAAGGATGGGTTAGCAATTACAGTGAGTCACTACCCCCGGCAAAAACACTTCCACCATAGGTGGACAGTGATCCCTAGTTCTGAACCTCCAGCCAGGAGAGTATTGACTCATGGAGACAGCTGGAGAAGCTGGAAATGGAGCAGAGCCCTTTGGGGAAACCGGTTGCTCATTGCAGTCAGTTCCCAAGGCAACGCCATGCGGTAGACAAGCTAAAGCCCTGTACTGTCGGTTTAGCTTCAAGCTATACTCTGTAATCATAAGCACAAGATTCTGCAGATGCTGCAAATCTTGAGCAACACACACAAAACGTTGGAGGAACTCAGCATGTTAGGCAGCAGCTATGGAAATGAATAAACAGTTGACATATTGTGCATCACCAGAGTGGGACAGAAACCAGAATGAGATGGTGGGGGGAGGAGAAAGGAGTACAAACTGGCAGATGATGGGTGAACGACAAACACAAAGTCTGCAGATGCTGGAAATCCAAAGCAACGCACACAAACTGCTGGAGGAACTCATCTATGGAAAAGGGTAAACAATTGATGTTTCGGGCTGAGACCCTTCTTCAGGATTGAGAAGGAAGGGGGAAGATGCCAGAATAAAAGGGTGGGGTGGGACCAGATTGTGGTGAGGGAATGAAGTGAGAAAATGGAGGTGATAAGTGGAAGAGATAAAGGGATAAAGAGAAAGGGATAAAGAGATAAAGAGAAAAAGGAATCTGCTAGGAGAGGACAGTGGACCATGGAAAACAGGGAAGAAGGGGAAGCCAGAGAGAGATGGTGGGCTGATGAGGAGAAGAGAAGGTGTGACAGGGGAACCAGAATAGGAATTGGAAAAAAGAAAGGAGGAGAGAAATTGGAGAAATTGATGTTGAAGCCATCAGGTTGGAGTCTACCCAGATGATATGAGCTGTGGCTCCTGCAATCTGAGGAGTCGGACAGCATCTATGAGTTCATCAAGATGGAAGGTCTCAGGCTGAAATGTCGACTGTTTATTCCCCTTCATAGATGCTTCCTGACAGACAGAGTTCCCCTGGCATTTTATGCATGTTTGGGAACCATGTCAGTATCTAATATGACGTGAAGTGGCAGTTGTGAAGGGATAGCTGGGTGCATCCACAGTCCAGGGAAAATAAGGTAGGTGTTGAGAGGGGTTGTTGTCGGGGGGGACGGGGGCTGTGTTGTTACGGTGTACAGTGGATGAGTGGTATGGTGGGAAGCGTGGGGTTAGGGAGGCAGTGGGTTAGCTGGTATGAAGATGCTGTGGACGGGTGAGGTGGAGAGAGAACGTGATGCGGAGTGTGTGGGAATTATCTCTGGAATGTGGTGGGATGCCTCGGGTCTTTTCCTGGGCGGGCAACATTCTGCAAGTGGGATGGTCGGGAGCTGCAATGTGAAGAAGCTGGCTCTCTGAAATTATTTGTCAGAGATAGGATCTTCGAATCAGAGATTTAGGGCAGAGATTAATTACCCAACTGCTACAGCTGCACAATTGGGCCCCAGTTACCATGGAGACAAACGTGCTGGTGTTCATTGAGGTGAACTCTCTATTTCCTCTGTTCTGTTTTAGAATGTGATCCGCCCCTCCCTCTCATTTATTTAGTTGTCTCTCTCAGTTTAATTTCTACCCTCTGTGCTCTTTGCTGAGCCGATCTCCAGCCACCCTGTGGAAGGGGAGGGCACTTGTCACCAGCTGAGCCTGCCTCATCTTCCTCCGAGCTCAGCGGGCAGCTCCCCCTTAGCCTGAGCCGTAAGGTTGCAGGTTCAAATCCCGGTTTGGAGGCAAACGCAGTGTGGACTTTTCCAGCGCTGTGCAACGCAAACATTAACCAGTGGAAGGGATACCCTGAAGAGAAGCAGTGAGTTCTCCCTGAGGGTCCTGGCCAAGCAGTTGTCTCCCAATCATCAGCGTCATAGAGCGCTATTATAATACATGAGGCCATGCAGACCTGAGGGTCGATGCTGACTTCAAGTACGTTGGACTTTTTCTCTTCAGCCCTGCAGATTATTGTTCTGCCAAGCATTGTGGCCATGCCACGTTGGTACCGGAGTGCCCACAAAGGCACTTGCAGGCTGCCCCCAGCGTGTCCTCAGGTGTGTTAGTTGTTTTAACACAAAACAACTGTATGTTTCACTGTATGTTTGGATGTACACATGATAAATATGAATGTGAATATGAATCTA
Source organism: Hemitrygon akajei (assembly GCF_048418815.1). Taxonomy (NCBI): domain Eukaryota; kingdom Metazoa; phylum Chordata; class Chondrichthyes; order Myliobatiformes; family Dasyatidae; genus Hemitrygon; species Hemitrygon akajei. Next base: position 17,314,850 of record NC_133146.1, on the reverse strand, counting down.
AATTATTTTCATTTAATCACCAATCTGGCTCCCTGCTGATCACTTACCAGTTATGAACCACACCACCTCCCCCCCCCCCCCCCCCCCCAGTTCCTCCCTTCCTGCCCGTAGCTGCACTGCCCCCCCCCCCCAGTTCCTCCCTTCCTGCCCGTAGCTGCACTGCCCCCCCCCCCCCACTGTATCTATTGCTCATTTACTTAAGCCCATCACCCCTACGGGGGTTATAGGCCACTGACAGCAACTCACACGGGTCCTGGGCCAGTCTTTCAAGTTGTCCCCAAGTGTAGCCCATCTTCAAAGATCCTTCTTCTCCCAGGGATGAGGTCTTTGGAGCTCTGGTTGCTGTTTCTGTAGCTCTGGGTTTTTAAGGGAGGGATTTGCTCAGCCCTCCTCCTTTCGCAGCCAAGCTTGGGACTGTCCATGGCGCAGTTTGAATCTTTCGCCCTTGGTCCTGAACAAAGTAATGTTGCAGCTCTGTAAACCCTTGGTTAGACCACTCCTGGCTTATTGGTTCATTGCTGGTCATTTTAGGAAGGATGTGGAAGCTTTAGAGAGGCTGCAGAGGAGATTTACCAGGATTCTGCCTGGATTAGAGAGCATATTTTATGAGGATAGGTTGAGGAAGCTAGGGTTTTTCTCTTTGGAGTGAAAGATCATGAGAGGTGACTTGAAAGAGAGGAGTATATAATGATTTAGAGGCATAGATCGAGTGGACAGCCAGCACTTTTTTGCCACAGGCAACTGTGGAGACCAAGGCATTGGGTATATTTAAAGTAGAGGTTGATAGATTGATCAGAGCATGAAGGAGTACAGGGAGAAGGCAGGGGTTTGGGACTGTGAGGGAAATGGACCAGCCGTGATGAAATGACGACGCAGTGGAGACGGTGTGAATGGAATGGAGGAACACAGAGAGAGGGGATTAAGCAAGGGAATGTGGTGATTGTGTCTTTTGATTTGGGGGGGAAAAGGTGGCTGAGTAGGTAATGGTTCCATTGAGCAAAACAGCCTGGATACAGTCCATGTTCACCACGGAGCTGGTGCCAATTTCTTGTGTTTGGTCCGTATCGCTCTAAAACCTGCCCCTACATGTACCTGTCCAAGTGCTTCTTAAATGATACCAGTTTACCTCAACCACTTCCTCTCATTCCATACACTCACCGTCCTGAAAACATGGTCTCTCAGGCCTCCCTTTCATATCTTTCACCTCTCGCTGTAATTCTCTACACCCTGGTTTTGGGGAAAATACTGATACCATCCACCTTATCCATGCCTCCCCTAATTTTAAAAGCCTCTATAAGATCACTCCTCATGCTCTTACATTCCAGAGAAAAAAAGATCTGGCCTGGACAACTTCTCCCTAAAACTCTCCTACAATTCTGTCCTGACAATGTTCTTGTACATCTTTTCTGCACTCTTTCTTATAATAGGGTGACCAAGACTTTCGACACTACTCCAAACTTTGGCCTTACTAATCACTTCTACAGCTATAACATAAATGTCCCAACTCCTATAACCATATAACAATTACAGCACAGAAACTGGCCATCTCAGTCCGTGCCGAACGCTTACTCTCACCTAGTCCCACCGACCTGCACTCAGCCCATAACCCTCCATTCCTTTCCTGTCCATATACCTATCCAATTTTACTTTAAATGACAATATCGAACCTGCCTCTACCACTTCTACTGGAAGCTCGTTCCTTACAGCTACCACTCTGAGTAAAGAAATTCCACCTCGTGTTACCCCTAAACTTCCGCCCCTTAAGTCTCAACTCATGTCCTCTTGTTTGAATCTCCCCTACTCTCAATGGACAAAGCCTATCCACGCCAACTCTATCTATCTCCATCATAAATTAAATACCTCTATCGTCCCCCCTCAACCTTCTACGCTCCAAAGAATAAAGACCTAACTTGTTCAACCTTTCTCTGTAACTTAGGTGCTGAAACCCAGGTACCATTCTAGTAAATCTTCTCTGTACTCTCTCTATTTTGTTGACATCTTTCCTATAATTAGGTGACCAGAACTGTACACAATACTCCAAATTTGGTCTCATCAATGCCTTGTACAATTTTAACATTACATCCCAACTCCTATACTCAATGCTCTGAATTATAAAGGCCAGCATACCAAAAGCTTTCTTCACCACCCTATCCACATGAGATTCCACCTTCAGGGAACTATGCACCATTATTGCTAGATCACTCTGTTCTACTGCATTCTTCAATGCCCTACCATTTACCATGTATGTCCTATTTTGATTAGTCCTACCAAAATGTAGCACCTCACACTTATCAGCAATAAACTCCATCTGCCATCTTTCAGCCCACTCTTCTAACTGGCCTAAATCTCTCTGCAAGCTTTGAAAACCTACTTCATTATCCACAACGCCACCTATCTTAGTATCATCTGCATACTTACTAATCCAATTTACCACCCCGTCATCCAGATCATTAATGTATATGACAGACAACATTAGACCCAGTACAGATCCCTGAGGCACACCACTAGTCACCGGCCTCCAACCTGACAAACATATGCCCTCTCTCCCGCCGTGACACCGTTTTCAATAAAGCATAACTTGACTCCTAGATCTCTCTGTTACTTTCCACCCCCTAGTACCCTTCCATTCATAGTACAAGTCCATTATTGGTTTGGCTTTCCAAAATGCACTACCTCAGAATCAGAATCGGGTTGAATATCACCAGCATATGTCATGAAATTTATCGTCTTTGCGGCAGCAGTACATTGCAACGAGGCTGTCCTGGTTCTGTGCGAGAGAGGCTCTGCGGTGTGATCCTGCTGTTATCAGCAGCATGCCAGGCGTTTGTGGTTTTCCTGAGGACGCCTGTGAGGAGTCGTATCCGCCCCTGGAGGCCACCTTCTCCTCCCCCCCCCCCATTCTTGCTTTATCAAGCCGCCTCAGTGGTGGGCAGACTGATCTGACATCAGCTCTTCTTCCTTTGGGGTCCCCTCCCCAGGCAGTTGGTCCAATGCTGGCGGAGAAACTCGGCCACCCCTCCCTTTTGCGCCCCACCCTACGCTGCCCAACACACAACGGTTGGAGCAGGAGGAAGTGACCTACACTTGCTCATCCCAAGCGCAGGCTTGATCCTGGGCAAAACAGCATCACATCCCTCCAGTTCTGAAACCACCTCGGCTTTCAGTAAGAGGGAGAGTGTGGAAGGGAGTGATGGAAGAGCAAATTGGGGAGCAAGGTACGTAACCAGCTTGGAACCTCCCAGCTCCCCCCACCCCACTGCTCTGCGGTTGGTACTGAGCTTACTGAGGCCCAGCCTCAGGCCGTGCTAGAACGAGAGGCTGAACAAACTTGGGTTGTTTTCTCTGAGCGGCGGAGGCTGAGGGAAGATCCGATGGAGGTTTATAAGATTATGCGAGGCATAATAGACATTATCTCTTTCCAAGGGTTGAAATTTCAGAGGGTAAGCATATAAAGTATGAGGGGGGTAATTTTGAAGGAGAGATGAGGGGGAATGTTTTTATACAGAGAGTGCTGGGTGTCTGGAATGTGCTGTCGGGTGGTGGTAGAGGCAGATACGTTAGAGACTTTTGACAGACACACAAATAGGCACATGAACATGAGGAAAGTGGGTAGGCACAAGAGGCTGGTTAACCATTTGATTACTAATTTAATTGGTCCTGCACAGTGTTGTGGGCCAAAGGGCCTGCTCCTATGCTGTACTGTTCTGTGTGAGAACAGCCATGAGCTAGGGGCTGTGTGAGTTTCAGTGGGACGTTTGACTCGAGTGGGCTCATAGCCGGCTAACGTGCAAACTGCTGGACTCTTCATTCCAGAGGCTTCAGGGACTTCTGGTAAAATGGACTTCTGTTGACACCTTTACGGGGGTAGAGTAAAAAACGTTGCTGTGCATGCTATCCGGACAACTCAATCCATCACATTGAGGTAACACGAGGGAATAAACAGTGACAAGATAACGATTAACCTTGTCACGCCTACATCAAGACAGTCAATTCGTTGTTTGTGTCAACGTATCAGCATGGTCCAAGGATGTGCTGGAGGCAGCTTGCAAAGTGCCAACATAGTCTGCTCACAGTTCACTAACCCTAACTCTAATCCGTGTGTCTTTGGAATGTGGAAGGTAAACCGGAGTGCCAGGAGGAAATCCGTGGAGTCACGGGGAGAATGTACAAACTCCTTGTAGACAGCGGCAGGAATTGAACCCCTATTGCTGGCGCTGTAAAGCGTTAGTCGCTGTGCTACCATGCTGAACTAATACAGAATAAAGAGTTACTGGAAAGTTATAGTGTAGACAGAACAATAAGGTGCAAAGCCACAACAGGGTAGATTTTGAGGTCAAGTGTCCACCTTATCGTACGAGGAGACCATTTAATAAACAGCATGATAGTTAGTTTCAAATCAAGAGGAACTTAAGTTCCATTAGTGGAATAATCCAGAGTTTAGAATGGTTAGAATAGTCCTGGTGACCATGAAACTAATGGATTATTGTAAATAGCACAGCGCTTTACAGTACCAGTGACCCGGGTCCAATTCCTGTCGCTGTCTGTAAGGAGTCTGTACATTCTCCCCATGACTGCGTGAGTTCAAGCTGTCTTGAAATAGATTTCAAGCTAGTTGTGTCAAAACGTCTTAGTGGTCCCTGAACAACAGTTCAAGGAGGTGTCTCACTGCCACCCTCTAAAGGGCAATTAGAGATAGAAAATAAACATTGGCCTCAACAGCAATACCTACGTCCTTCAAATGAATTCAGAGAAGCGATCTCCTCTCCTCTTGTAATACACATAAATGCTGGAGGAATTCAGCAGGTCAGGCAGGCAGCAGTCGACGTTTCGGGCTGAGGCCCTTCTTCATCCTCACCAGTCTTGTTTGTGTTTCCTCTCCTCTTGTCTTTGGCATGGTCTTGGAGATGAATACATCAGAATCAGGTTTAATATCACTGGCATACGTCGTGAAATTTGTTAACTTTGCGGCAGCGGTACATTGCAATACATGATAATAGAAAGAAAAAACTGAATTACAGTAAGAGTGTGTATATGTGTGTGAGAGTGTAAATAAGTTTTGCAAAAAATAGAAATTAAAAAATTAGTGAGGTAGTGTTCGTAGGTTCAATGTCCATTCAGAAATTGGATGGCAGAGGGGCGTTGTTGGGTTCTTTGAGTAACTTCCATCTTTCGGTTATGCTCATCCTAGACCAGTGCTCACTCTGGTGATGCTCAGACAACCCACTATAGTCCTTCAACTCTGCTTCACATTCCCATTCGGATATGTCCATACATGGCCTCCACCACTGCCATGATGAGGCCAAACTCCGGTTGGGGGAGCAACACCTCATATACCGTCTGGGTAGTCTCCGGCCCCTTGGTATGAACATCGAATTCTCCAACTTCTGGTAATTCCCTCCCTCTCCCTTACCCCATCCCACTTTCACTCTGCCTCCTCTTCTAGCTGCCTATCACCTCTCTCATGATTCTGCCACCTTCTACTACCCATAGTGCTTTCCCCTTACATTCCTTCTTCACCTCTCCGGCCTATCCCCTCCCCCAACCCTTCATCTTTCCTCTGATTGGTTTTCCACCCTCCCCCCCCCCACCTTCTTTATAGGCCCCCTCCTTCAGTCCTGACGAAGGGTCTCGGCCCGAAACGTTGACTGCTCATTTCAACGGATGCTGCCCGACCTGCTGAGGCCATCCAGCTTGTTTGTACGTGTTGATTTGACCACAGCATCTGCAGTGTACTTTGTGTCCACTATAGTCCTGCTGGGTACCCGCAGAGCTTGACTCTGTAACCCCTGTGGAACAGTACACATTAGAGCAATTCTTTATACAGTCAGAAAGTTTGCTTACAAGCCTTCGTTTATTTACTCATTCCTACTGAGTGATCTGGACGTTAATGACAGGATTTATTACCCATCCCTAGAGAAGATGGGGTGAGCCACTACCTGGAACTACTTCAGCACCTTTGGGGAGGGTTCTCCCACTGTGCTGTTGGGGAAGGAGTTTCAGGGTTCGGCGACAAGGGAAGAATGCCGATGCATTTCCAAAGTGGAATGGAGTGTGAGTTGAAAGTGAAATTGCAGGCAGTGGTGTTTCTTGCTCTCGCTAACGGGGGCGGTGGTGGGTTTGGTAGGTATTGGGTGAGTAGCAGTGCGCAGCTCAGCCACTGTGTGCCGGCAAAGCTGGGAGGAAGCGTTTAGGACAGTGGATGGGTTGCCGATGAAATGGGCTGCTGTTTTTAAAGACTAGCTTTGTCACACGTACATCGAAACATACAGTGAATTGGATTGTTCATGCCAGCGACCAACACGGCCAGAGGATGTGCTGGGGGCAGCCCGCAAGTGTCGCCACGCTTCTGGCGCCAGCATGGCGTGCCCACAGCTTAATAACCCTGACCTGTACGTCTTTGGAATGTGGGAGGAAACATCCGATCACAGGGAGAACGCACAAATTCCTTATAATAGATGCAGGAATCAGCGCTGTAAAGCAATATGCCAAATGTTCTGCTATTGTGCTGCCAACTTATTTCTGGATGATGTTAAGCATTTTCAGAGTTGCAGTTCTTCAGGCAGACACATCGTCTCATCAAGTTCCCAGGGCTGAAGTGTCTAATACCGGAGAGTACGCATTGTAGGTGAGAGGGGGTAGGTTCAGAGGGAATGTGAGGGCTAAATTTTTTACTCAGAGAGTGGTGGATGCCTGGAATGCACTGCCTGGTTTGGTGGTAGAGGCAAATACATTAGAGGTTTTTAAGAGACATTTGGATAGGCACATGGATGTGAGGAAGTAGGAGGGATTCGTGTTCGGGTGTTTTTAATTTGCTTTTTAGCTGGTTGGGCTGTTCCTGTGCCCTACTGTTCTATGCTCCTGACTTCTGCATTGTAGATGGTGGAAGAGGTTTAGGGTGCCAGTATCTCCCCGTCTCCAAGCCGTTACAGTAGATGAGTGACAGTCATTATAACCTACAGTTTCCTAAAGCTATCTTGACTGTACATCTGACTATTCTTTCATTCCTCTGTCTTTCCTGTGTCTGCTCTGACAGTGAAACTTTCAGTTGAGACGTCTTCCTTTTTCCTGAACTGTGGTTTCCCTTGTGCCACAATTATCAGAGCCCTCAACCACACCTCTTCTATCTCCTGTGCCTCTGCTCTCACCCCACTTGCATGGAGCAAAAATAAAATTCCCCTGCTCCTCACCTGCCACCGTACCAGACTTTAGATTTCTTTGTCTTTGACAATTTCCACCACCTTTAATGAGATGCCTTCCTTTTTCCTTTCAGTGTTTCGGAGGGAGTGTTCCCTCACAACTCCTGGGTCCATTCTCTCTGTAAACCTCTTCCCTTAATGCAACACTTTCCCAAGCAACCACAGACAGGCAACACAAGTCTTCTTCCCCGTCCCTTTCTCCTTTCCAGTTGAAACCACTGTTCTCTTTAATTCTTTCAGTCTGGAGATCTCTGTGTGGTGTCCACAGTATAGTCTCCTCCACACTTGAGAAACGCAGCAATGATCAAGACGACTGCTTGCTCAAGCACCTGTCCGTCTGTGACCAATGTATACGCTCAGGGTACAACACCTGATCTTCGGGCAGGTTGCAGCTTTCTGGAAGCAACATCAAACTCAACGTGCTTTCACTTTTTGTGTCAACACTGGCTATAAAATCATAAGTCCATAAGATATCGGAGCAAAATTAGGCCAGTCACTCTTTTAAGTTTGCTATCCAATCGTGGCCTTAAAAAAAAATAATTCTCCCACCTTCTACCCATAACCCCAACACCTTTACTGATCAAGAATTTATCACCAGCCCTGTGAACCCCACCACACTGATGCCCCAGCACCTGTATTACCTCCTCGGTCCAGTACACTGCTGTCCCCTCTTTTGTATGAGTCACTGGGCCAACTCTTGAGACCATAAGACATTCAGGCCATTCAGCCCACAAGTCTACTGGCATTCTGTTATTATCCCTGTCAACCCTATTCTCTTGCCTTCTCCCCCATAACCTTCAACACACTTACTAATCAAGAATCTAGCAAAATCTGCTTTGATATACCCAATCACTTGGCCTCCGTAGCTGTCTGTGGCTAAGAATTCCATAGATTCACCATCCTTTGACTAAAGAAATTCCTCCTAGTCTCCTTTCTATTCTGAGGCTGTGCCCTCTAATCTTACTCTCCCCCACGATAGTAACAGCCTGTCCATGTCCACTATATCTCGGACTCTCACTTTGGTCCGTTCTCCACCATTAATATGAATGTGGACTTTCTCTCTGTGCTATCACTTTCCGGGTTTCTCCTTTTGGTTTTAGTCTCTGACCCACTTCACGACGGTATCGTGTTCCTTTGCCTGTTGTTTGTGTCTCTACCCGACCTCATTAATCTGTCAGCCAGAAAAGCCACACCAAGCCTGGCCTCGACCTCTTTGCCATATCTGTCCTTACCCCCATCTTCAAGCTAGTCAGGATCCCACTCTCAGAATCAGGATTATTTTCACTGACTTGTGCCATGAGATTTGTTGTTTTGTAGCAACAATACAGTGAAGTACAAAAACATTACTGTTACAATCCAGAAATACAGTATGTTAAAAATAATGAGTGCAAAAAGAGCAAAATAATTGTATGGAACAGGACCTTCTGGTCCTTTGAGCTACACCGCCCGGCATTCCCCCATTTAATCCCAGCCTAATCACGGGACAATTTACAATGGCCAATGAACCTACCATCTGGTGCATCTTTGGACTGTCAGAGGAAACCCACATGGACATGGGGAGAGCGTACAAACTCCTTATAGGAATTGAACCTAGGTCTCTGGTACTGTAAACCGTGGTGCTATGAGGTGGTGATAATGGGTTCGTGGACCTTTCAGAAATCTGATGATGGAGGGGAAGAAGCTATTGCTAAAACGAGTGTTTGTCCTCTGGCTCCTGTACCTCCTCCCTGAAGGTAATAACGACAAGTGCCTACAGAGGATATGACAATGCTTCATGATGGATGGTCCCTGTTTGAGGAATCTCCTTTTGAAGATGCCCTGGACGCTGAGGAGGCTAGTGCTCATGATGGAGCTGGCTGAGTTTGCAACCTTCTGCACCTTTATCTGATCCTTTGCAATGGAGCCTTCGTAGCAGGTGGCAATGCAACCTGGCAGGGTGCACTGTACCGTACATCTGTAGAAATTTGCTAGAGTCCTTGGTGACGTACCAAATCCACTCAAACTGACTGATCTACTTGAGGGGTTTTTTTTTAAAACCTTTTTACTGATTTTTATTTCTTTCAGTGCTGTGCTGACACTGTATCTCACACCCTGTTCCCATTGACCCACCCGGACTCTGTGTCCCGGAATACCTGCACTTTAAAACTCTGTGGCCTTGTACCTCATGCTTGAGAGTCCCTAAATGTAATGCCACCGATGGTAGTGTTGGTACCTTCACCCTGCCTGGCTCTGAGTGCAGGACTCCCCTTTCAGTATCTCCCGCTTCTGCTGGTCACCCGCTGTGGTATCTACTCACACAGCATGATTACGCCACATCACTGTGTGAAATGTCTTGGGGAATTTTGTATGATGTTGAGGCTACACTTAATCTGTGAATCTGCTGGAGTTGTTTGTTGTGTCTGGTGCTCCTGACGCAGGCCTCCTCTACATCGGCGAGACAGATCATAAACAGGGAGGGGCTATCTCGTTGAGCACCTCCGCACCATCTGCTACAAGTGGGACTTCCTGGGGGCCAAGTGTTTTAATTCTGATTCCCATTCTGACACATCGATCCATGGCCTCCTCAGGGTGGAGAAGCAACACCTTATATTCCATCTGGTACCCTCCAACCTGATGGCATGAATATCAATTTTTCCTTCTGATAAACAAATCCACCCCCCCATTACCCACTCTGACCTTCTACTCTTCTCACCTGCCTATTACTACCCCCCCCCCCCCCCGGGTGCCCTCCTCCTTCCCTTTCTCCTATCAGATTCTTTCTTCTCCCCTTAATCATTTGCACCCACCAGGCTTCACCTACCACCTTCCAGCTAGCCTCTTACCCCTCCACCCACCTTTTTATCCTTGCGTCTTCCCCCTTCCTTCTCAGTCCCGAAGAAGGGTCTGGGGACTGAAACATCGACTGTTTATTCATTTCCATGGATGCTGCCTGACTTGCTGAGTTCCACCGGCGTTTTGTGTGTTTTCTTTGATGTTGAAGGTACCATTTCAATTAAGGTCATTGTAGAGGACCAGCTGCAATTTACACCTAATAGGCAAATTACTATTTCTTAGATTAGTGGTTGTCTATAAATCCAGAGGTCAATGCAGGAAATGAGAAATCATTCTTCTCTTCTTTTAATGATTGCTTTGTTGGTTTAGTGTGTGAAGGGTGAGAGAGGGTGTAATTTTTTCTGTTTCTATGGTAATGTTGTAATATGATTGTGGGTTGCATGTTAATGTTGACAGACCTTGTCTGGTCTTTGTAGTGAGCCACTCTGTCTCCCTGCTTCAACTTGGACCATTGTTTGAACTTTTAGTCATTTGACCAAACACCTGCTGTTGTTTAACAGGTCTTGTTTAACATTCACTCCCATAAAATAACTTGGGCATATTGCTCATTTAAGTGTAGTACTTAACTGCATGTTTTTGCTGAGCTGTGTTGGCAACATGGAAGCATCTCTGTTTAAGCTCACAACCTTACCATAAAGCTGACCTGCCCAGCTTCCTGTTGCAAGTATAACACCCACACACAAAGTTCTGGAGGAACTCGGCAGGTCAGGCAGCATCAACGCAAATGAATAAATGCTCGGCTTTTCGGGCCGGGAGTCTTTGTCAGGACAGTAAAGATGCCAAAATACAAAGGTGTGGGGGCGGAATGGAAGGAGGACAAGCTTAGAAGGTGATGGGTGGAGCCAGGTGGCTGGGGGAGAGAGGATGAAGTAAGAAGCTGGGAGGTGATAGGTGGTAAAGGTGAAGGGCTGCAGAAGAAAGAGTCTGCTGCATGTACGCACTGGGCAGCGGTGTCTTCCTCGACATGCAGCATGGGGGTGTGAAAGGGCAGTGCAGTGATTGGTGTCATCACTGATCCAATCCTGCCCACCACCATTTTGTACTTTGAGCAATAGCTGTTTATCTCTGACAAGGGAGTGGAGATTGTGGGGTGAGGGGAACAGCTAATGAATAGAATCGTAGAGGTATAGAGTTATAAAAGCAACAAAGCAGTCCCTTCAGACCACCCAGTCCCTGACAACCATTTGATCCATTCTAAAACTTTTCTGTCCTTGGGTGAAAGAAAAATGGAGGGCAGTGTGGGAGGGAAGGGTTAGATTGATCTTGGAGTAGGTTAAATGGTCTGTACTGTATCGCACCGTTCTGTGTTTTATATCCAAGTCTCTTCCAACTGTTGTCTTTGTACCTGCCTCAACTACTCCCTCTTATACCCTCCAGAGCAGGGGTTCCCAGCCTTTTTTATGCCATGGATCAATACCATAAAGCCGGGTTAGGAATCTCTGCCGTAGATGAAGATGTTGCCCCTCAAGTCCCTTCCAAATATCTTACCTCTCATCTTACAGCAATGCCCTCCAAGTTTCTGATTCCCTTTCTGTGGGATTCAGTGTACATGTCCCTCCTGATTTTCTATACCTCTGCAGGATGCCCACTCAGTCTCCTCTGCTCCAATGAATAAAATCTTAAAGCTGCACAACCTCTCCCTCTGACAGCATCCTTATGAATCTTGTGTTTGCACTCTTTCTCGTTCTGTAACTGAACGGAAAGACGGGATTCCATTTTCCCATATTTCAAGCTGTGGGTGTTGGGAGTAGGGATGGAGAATCCCCAGTAAAATCTCATTGCCGCCCACATAGGAGATGAGAAGGTGCTGGTGGATATACGTCAAGGGGAATGCCGTAATAATCAGAACATGGCTGATCTGATGAATGCAGATTGGGAAGAGGTGACCATATTTGGGGAGCGGTGGGAATTTATTGGGGATACTCCATTCCCACTACCAACAGGAAAATGGCATCCTATTATGGGATAGCCTCTTTCCCGTCAGTTACAGAAAGCCATGAAATGTGCAGGACGTACAGGTATACATTGAAACATATGTTGTTTTGGATTAATAACCAACACAACCTGAGGAATGTGCTGGGGACAACCCACAAGTGTTGGCACACATTCCAGTGCCAACATAGCCTACTCACCATGTTCAGTAGAACTGCACAGCAACAGCAAAACAAGCCACTTGTCTCCCTTGATGGTCCTTGTGAGATGACACTTCTGAGTTGTCCCCGGGTAGTGGGCGGATACAGTTAAGAGTTGGGACGTTGGTGGATTCTGATGGGGTCACGATGAATGTAAGTCAATTTGGGGTGGTGTGAGTGGGATGTTGATCGTTTAATAGTTCTTTCTCCTACCCCGGTCAATCAATTCACATCACACTATTAACATCCAAAACACTACAAGGATCCCCGACTACCATTGTTCCCCAAGGTCCAGCACACACATCCTGAAGGAAGAACATCATCACTTTCTATTTAGTTAGTAGGATCACTCGGCTGATTTATTTTAAAAGGCTAGGTGATGAAGGAGAAGATAAAGAACAAATTGTGTCTCTGAACACGTTGCTGAATGCCTCATTGGCATTTTAATTTATCTTTAATTGCCCGATAAGTGCACAGCCTCAGTACTTTTCTAAAGACAACAAGTTCAGCTTTCATTTCATTTCTGACCCCTTGGCTCACATGACAGAAACATTCACAGTGGTTAAAAGATTTAAATGCCACAAATGTTAAAAATGAAAGTAGATGCTGATGCAGCCTTATTGGCAGGAATCAGTGAAAGTGTTCTTCACAGGGCACCATGAGCCGATTACTTCTCGACTCAAGTGCAAGAACATTATTTCACCAAGGTTTTTCCTGGTCAACGTGGTAAAACATCCCAAGAATAACGCACACAAAATGCTGGAGGATCTCAGCAGGTCAGGCAGCATCTATGGAAAGAGATAAAGAATCAACGTTTTGGGTCGAGATTCTTAGTCAGGATGTAGGGTCCCAAGGCTGTTTTTAGGAAATTGACACCAGGCCACTGAGTGATCACAAATTTCACAACATATGTCAGTGCTAATAATCTGATTCTGGCTTGTTTAAACTCAAGGTTCATGGAGGGAACCTCAGAACTTGGGGCAAACGCATTTGAGGATGGGACCACCAGCAATGGGGAGATTAAAACTGATGAGAACTGGGAATGGAGGAGTGGGGGAATGAAGGATCTCGTAGATGCTGTTTCTTCCAGCATTTTGTGTGTGTTGCTTTTGGATTTCAAACATCTGAGCAATATCTTGTGTTTATGACAGAGGAGGGTTGTAGGACAGGGCGAGGTTAAGGTGGGGACCAAGGAGCGATCTGAACTGCTTCCAAGGGTGCAAAAACACTGTTTACTCCTGCAGATCGCTGTGGTATTATCTCTACCAGCCTCTCTTTGTCTTGGAGTCAGTGTGGCAGATTGGGAAGTAGTCTGCCTCCCTCGGGGAGGGGGAAGGGAAGCGAGAGTTGATGATGGGGTGAGGGGAGGGGGTGGTTTTGGATGTGGGAAGCAAATTCTCCTAGGCCTTGGGTTCACCCTATTGTCTGTCCAGGAGCAGGGGGGAGGAGCCGCCCGTCTGCCACAAGCCTGTGTAATTCAGTGCAAACTGGGGCCACATAACACCAACACACACACACACACACACTGAGTCCGGGCTCCTGCACACGCTATTGTTGTTTGCCTGACAGCTGCCTGGCCCCGCACAGAACAAAAGGCTCAGCTCCTCGGCTAAGCAGAGAGGGCAGGCGTCCCAATTCACCGCAGGGCTTTGCTTTAAAGCAATAATAAACAAATAAGAATATATCACTGAAGTGGTTTGTTTTTCTGGCTGGGAGAGGGAGGGGGTTTCTCAGTTCCAGTCAGCCCTGGGTGTCCCCACTGGACCAGCTTCCGTGAAGGTAAAAAATAACCCCTCTTTTTTTAAAAAAAATATTACTCTCTCGTTGCTCTGTGTGTGTTTGTGTGTGGGCCTTGTGTCTGTGAGTGTTCGCACCTCACATTCTCGGGACTTTTGTTAACTTGCTGCAGTCAGCGCCGCTTTAACTGCGTTGAGGCGAGCGAGGCCCGGGGGCTGGAGCGGCCGAGGAGGTCCCCGGCCGGCCGTGGCTGTGGCTGTGGGGTGGGACGGGAAGGGGAAGGGGTGGTCTCACTGCGAAGGCCGAGGCCTGCCACACGCTCCAAGGGTTCGCCGAGCTCTTCCGCCGCCGCTTTCTCCCTCTCTTCCGCAAGTGTTCGGTTGCTGGCTGCAGCTGACCGTATGTTTGTGTGCAGGATGAGGTAAGCAGCAAAGCAAGGGTGTTAAAGTAAAATTTTTTAAAAAATACCCCCTCCGAGACCTGGGTAGTGAATGCCTGACAGTGATGGTCACGACAGGGATAGGGACAGAGAAGGGGGCGATTGTTCCTCCCACAACTGCTGACATGTGCTGTGTTCAGAGAGTTTTTGCCAACCTGATAATTTAATTTAAAATCTAGAATTGATGAAGAGTCTGTAACTGGGCATTGCAAGTGTAGTTTGGGGCCACGACTCCCATTGCTAACCCCAACCCCCCACCCCACTGCTCTCTGGTCATTTTGTGCTTGTCTCTCGTTTTATATTTCTTTCTGAAAGGTGCCTCAACTCTTACAAGTGTCCTGGCTAAGATCTGCTTTGGGGGTGTGTGTGTGGTTGTGGGTGGGGGGGGGGGGGTGTTTCATTGTTGCTTTGCTGTGTTGGGCAGTGTTTACCCTGAGTATGGCTGTGGGATTTCTCAAAGAAATGGGGAAAAAAAACCCACAATTTTATAGCACTTTTCACTTAACTTTTTTAAAACAAAAGCTGCCAAGTTGTTTTGTGGAATGATGTACTGTTTTCAAAATGCTGCGGCAGTCAATTTATGCACACTTAAGTCCCCACGAGGGTGTTGATTGTGGGGTAAAATCGGCCAGAATTCTGGAGAAACGATAAAAACAGTTTGAAGTTGTGCTGTGGATGTTTGAGTCTCTGTTGACATGCCAAGTCTTTTATTCTTTTTGTCCTTCTGATGTCATTTGAGATCTTGTGTTGATTGTGATGAAATTAGCTATGCTGTACTTTTTAAGAGAATGAGTGCGACATTAGGGGGAACCACTGCCTCGTAGATCCAGAGACCCAGATTCAATCCTGACCTCAAGTGCTGTCTGTGTGGAGTTTGCATGTTCTCCTTGTGACTGCTTGTTTCCCCAGGTACTTTGGTTACCTGCCAGATTCCAAAAATATGAACAAGAGGTTAATTGGTTATGGTAAATTACCCCAAGTAAAGGTTGTAAGTAGAGCCATGAGAGAGTTGGTGAGGAAATTTAACTGGAATTGATGTGATGTAAACAGGTACTTAATGCTTATTATGGATCAGTGGGCTGAATGGCCCATTTATGTGTAGCTTAACTCTATGACGAATAATCGTGTGTGTCTTGTTAAGACATTGATGCCTCCCTTTGTTTAATAATCGGGGGGGGGGGGTTTGCAAACCTTTGTGCAATTTCTTGAAGAAATGATTAAAACCTGAATTTTATGGCACTTTCCGCTTAACTTTTTAAAAGCAACAGCTGTAAGGTGTTTTATAGAATACTGTTCAGTTTTCAAAATGCAGCCACAGTTAATTTATGCAGATCAGAACCCCATAAGCAGCAACGTGTCATTGAACTTGGGACATTACTGGCTCAGGGCCTGTACTCACTGGAGTTTGGACGAATGAGGAGGGAGTTCATTGAAACCTACCGAATTTTGAAAGGCCTAGATAGAGAGGATGTGCGAAGGTTGTTTCAAATACTGGGAGAGTAGAGCCAGAGAGCACAGCTGTGGAATAGAAAGAACGGACATGAGGAGGAATTTCAGGAGCCAGGAGGTGGTGAATCTGTGGAATTCATTGCCACAGAAGGTGGTGGAGGCCATGTTATTGGGTATATTAAAATAGAGACTGATAGATTCTTGATCAATAGGACGTTAAAGGTTATGAGGAGAAGGCAGGAAAATGGGTTGAGAGGGATATTAATCAGCAGTGATAAACACTGAAACAAATTTGATAAGCTGAATGGCCTCATTTGTGTTCCTATGTCTTATGGTCTTTATGCTTGGCCTAGTGACTTGTACGAGAGTCTGGGCAGGAGTGTTTGGGCCTTGGGGCATTCCTGGGTCTGAAGAATCAGTGTGGGATGGCAATATCTCCTCCAAGTTCTCCATCAGCACAGGTGCACCACAAGGCCGTGTGCTTAGCTTCCTACTCTACTCATTTTACACTTATGACCGTGTGGCTAAGCACAGCTCCAATGCTGTGTTCAGACTTGCTGATGACACCACTTTTGTGGGCCGAGTCAAAGGTGGTGATGAATCAGCATTTAGGAGGGAAATTGAAAATCTGGCTGAGTGGTGCCGCAACAGCAATCTCTCACAATGCCAGTAAGACCAAAGAGCTGATTATTGAGTTCAGGAGAAGGAAACCAGAGGTCCATGAGCCAGTCCCTGATGGAGAATCAAAGGCGGAGAGGGTCAGCAACTTTAAATTCCTCAGTGTTATTATTTCAGAGGAGCCTGTCCTGGGCCCAGTACTCAAGTACAGTTATGAAGAAAGGACGACAACAGTTCTACTTCCTTGGGAGTTTGTGGAGATTTGGCATGACATTTAATACTTTGACAAACTTCTATAGATGTGTAGTGGAGAGTATATTGACTGACTGCATCACAGCTTGATATGGAAACACCAATCAATACCCTTCAAAGGAAAATTCTACAAGGACCCTCCCAAACATTAAACACATCTGTTGCAGGAAAGCAGCATCCATCATCAGGGACCACAACCCAGGACATGCTTTTTTTCTTGCTGCTTCCCACAGGAAGAAGGTACAGGAGCCTCAGGACCCACAACGCCAGGTTCAGCGACCATTATTACCTCTCAGCCATCAGGCTCTTGAACCGAAGGGGATAGCTTCACTTGCCCCATCACTGAATGTTCCCACAACCTATTGACTCACTCTCAAGGACTCTTCATCTCATGTTCTAAATATTATTTTTTTTTTTTCATTATTATTTCTCTTTGTATTTGCACAATTTGTTGTCTTCTGCTTTCTATTTGAACACCCAAGTTGGGTGGCCTTTCATTGATTATGTTATGGTTATTATTAACTTGCAGGTTGAGTTGGTGGTGATGAAGGCAAATGCAATGTTAGCATTTATTTCAAGAGGTCTAGAATGCAAGAGCAGGGATGAAATGCTGAGGCTTTATAAGATACTGGTGAGGCTTCACCTTAAGTATTGTGAACAGTTTTGGGCTCCTCATCTAAGAAAAGATATGCTGGCATTAGAGAGGGTTTGGAGAAGGTTCACAGGGATGATCCTGGGAATGAAAGGGTTACCGTACGTGGAACACTTGATAGCTCTGGGTGTGTACTCGCAGGAATTTAGAAGGGTGGGCGGAATCTCATTGAAACCTTTTGAATGTTGAAAGGCATAGACAGATGTGGAAAGGATGTTTCCCATGGTGGGAGAGTCTAGGACAAGAGGCACAACCTTAGGATTGAGGGGCGTCTATTTGAAACAGAGATGTGGAGAAATTTCTTTAGCCAGAGGGTGGTGAATTTGTGGAATTTGTTGCCACAGGCAGCTGTGGAGTCCAGGTTGTTGTGTGTATTTAAGGCAGAGCTTGATAGGTTCTTAATTAGGCTGGGAGAAGGGAGAAGGCCGGGAAGTGGGGCTGAGGAGGGGAAAAAAGGATCAGCCATGATTGAATTATGGAGCAGACTCGATGGGGCCCAATGACCTAATTCTGCTCCTATGTCTCATGGTCTTATTCCATAGAGTTATTGAGTACACCCAAAAGAAAATAAATCTCAAAGTTGTATATGGTGACATATATGTACTCGTGATAATTTGCTTTGGGGGTCACAGCGTTGATGAGGGCTTGGGGATTGGAATAGCCATTGAAGGATTACAAAGGGAAGGAGACCAAGAGATGCAAGTAATTTACTTTCAGTAGGTGTCCCAAGTTTGTGAAGAGCATATTGTCCTGGTTCATAGTCCAAGTTCCCTGCAGCAGCCTAAAAGTGGAGTGGTGGTGTTTCTGGACAGCCCTAACACTGAAACCATGAGTTGTTCTTGCTGGGATTGCCTGGGAACTGTTTGGCTTCACTGTGGGGTGAAAAGGGCGTGATTTTCAATTGTGCAACGCTAGGAAAGCTGCTTTGTATAATTGAATATCTAGGTGAATGTTGGTGAGCTTGATAGCTGTCACTTCCCGTGGAGAGGCAGTGCTGCCAACGACACAAGTTTTAATTTCGAACTGGGCAAGTGGGTAGCTTGAAGGTGCCTCTGCATGGAGAGCTTTCCGACTCTATCTTGGGTTACATATAGAGCAGCAACCAGATAAAACCACTTCAAATCCCTCCATTGCTTCCCAGAGCCACAGCAGGTAATCACATTGCTATTGGTGGGATCATGCTGTGCAGGAATTGGCTATGGAGCAACAGTTGCTTCACCTCATTGTTGCTACTGAACTTTGGAAAGTTCTGAAAGAGTTGGAAAAGGCACTGTAGAAATTGAGCCTTTCTGTCCCCGTCACCACTTCCAGGTGCCATAGAGATCTCTTCTTCCTCCACTAGTGGCCTCTTGCCCAGTGTTACCCACTGCACCAATGATGGCCATACCTTCAATTGCCTACACTCTGAGCTTTGGCAATCCTCACTATATGATCCTGGGAATTAAAGGTTTAATGTATGAGGGAGCGTTTGATGGCTCAGAGCCTGTACTCGCTGGAATTTAGAAGAATGGGGGGGGGGGTCTAATTGAAACCTATCAATTATTGAACGAATGAATGTGGAGAGGAATATTTCCTGAGAAAGAGAGAGAGAGTCTAGCGTCAGAGGGTACAGCCTCAAAATAGAAGGGCATCCCTTTCTAACAGAGATGAGGAACAATTTCTTTAGCTAGACTTTGGCAAATCTCTGGAATTCATTGTCACCGGTGATTGTGGAAGTCAAATCATTGGGTATAATTTAAAGCGGAGGTTCTAGGTTCTTGATTGGTAAGGTTGTCAAAAGTTTTGGGGAAGAGGCAGGAGAATAGGTTTGAAAGGGATAGTAAATCAGCCATGATGGAATGGCAGAGTGGATCAATGAGTTGAATAGCTTAATTTGGCTTCTATGTCTTATGGTCTGTTAAATCTCTGCCACTCTTCCCTCCTCCATTAAACCTGCCTCTAACCAAGCCCAGTGGCTTTCCTGTTAAGCAGCTTTTGGGTGGTATTTTGCCACCTTTATAGAAGTGTAGCTTTCCACTATCCTGGGCAAGGGGTGTGTCAGTGATCTGTCTCTCAAGAAGGTGCATAGAGCTATCTGTTGTGGTTTATACCTTATGCCAAGTTGGAGGTTTGAGTTGTGGAGAGGAATGGACCATCATCACCAGAGGAAGCCATGTCTTCAGCTGTCTTGTCCCCACAGAACATAATTCTCTGCCTAAATTCTTTCCTTCCGTAAGACCTCCCTCTTTGCCAGATCAGGATGTCATTGTAATATTCCCTTCTTCCAAACCAGTCTACATGGCTCACCACCAAAGTTCAATGACACTCATTAGAACTAAGGGGCGTTACAACTCTTCTCAGGGAAACGGACTGGGGTTAATGTCTCCTGCAGGATGAGATTTCTGGAGAAGGAGCAGAGGGTTTTTCTGGTTGGTCGGATTGACCGTGGCATGGATCGGTGGAACTGTTCTGTGAGATTTCTTTCGGCTGCATGCAATATTTTGTTAAAGTTCTCACTCATTGATTGTGCTGTTGCCTTTGAGTTAGAAGCTTGTGTATCTGACACCAGGCGGACACTCGCGATGCAGTACTGAGGGACCTTGTCCATATCTGAGGTCTGGTCGTTTGGAGAAGGCATTAAGTTGAGGCCCTCTCCGGGTGGCTGTCGTGATAAAGAACGGGGCAGTTTAATTCATTACTGCATTCGTGCACACCCTCAGGCTGAGGATGCTTTGCCTCCCTTCTGGTTGTGAGGAGTGGAAGATGTCTGAGCTTGCAGCTACTACACAGCCCTCAGAGATCTCTTCCTCTCCGTCACTGATGGCAAGGTTCTCCAGTGGTCATAGTCCTCCTCGTCATTGGAGCCCTGGACAGATGGACTTAGAAACTGTGATTGTGGTCAAACCCTTCTGTTCTTCAATGCCAGAAGCCCCACCGTCATATCTGAATCCCGTCCCCCCTCCAAACCCTCTCTCCAAGTGTCCTCGCCTCTGTCCTGCTTGGCTAACAACCTCCCTTAGGTTCCGCTGTCTGTCTCAGCTCCAGTGTCCCTCCGTCCCTCCACAGACCATTTTCAAAGTCAAGTTTATTGTCATCGAGCATAGAATAGTAGAGCTCAGGAAGGCCCTTCAGCCCATGATATCGTGTCGACTTTTAACCTACTCTAAGATCAGTCTGACCTTCCCTCGCAGACAGCCCTCCCTCTGGTTTTCTTCCATCCACTCATCACATGCGCAGGTGCAGTGAAAAACTTACTTTTCTGTTTCTTTCCTCCTTTATTCTCTGAACTGTCCATTCCTAACCTACTCCGTGGAGTCTCTCCCTCTCTAGCTCGTTATGTGAGGGGGGGCCGGATGTAGGGAGACCTGCAAGAAGATCTGGAGGAGGGGGAGGATAAGGGTATGGTGGTGAGGCTAACCTCTGATTACTGCGGGTCACCCTGCCCCACCCGGCTACTGATACTGGCCCACCCCCTCTTCCTCACCCTTGTCTGACTGGCACAGCAGCGTAGCCCAGAAACCCGGGGCTGCACAGGACAGTTGCTAACCTGCCTGCGAGATGCCAGCAGATCGTGGTCTCCTGATGGGCTGTGGGTGACTTGGCAGCTCTTTCCCAGCCAGTGGAGGTGGATTCATCCCACTTGACCACCGTCATTGCGTTAAAGATTAGCTTTATTTGTCACATGTATTTCAAAACATATGGTGAAATGCGTCGTTTGCATCAGCGGCCAGGGCAGTCGGAAGATGAGCTGCGTGTGTCGCCAACACAGCATGCTCACAACTTGCTAGTCCTAGTCAGTACACCTTAGGAATGTGAGTGGAACCTAGTGGAAAGCCGCACGGGGGGAATATACAAACTCCTTAAAGACAGCGACAGGAATCGAACCCCAGTCGCTTGCGTTGTAATGCATTATATAATCTGCAATGCTGCTGTTCAGACCATTCAGCTGCAGACATCCCTCTGTCACAAGCTCTGCTTCCAGAGCAGTTTCCTGGGCAGCCTTCGCCCGTCCCGACCGAACCCCCGTGCTTGGCGGAGCAGCTGCCTCACAGCACCAGAAACCTGGTTTCGATCCCGACCTCTGTCACCTTCCCTGCATGGAGTTCGCACGTTCTCCTTGTAACAGTGCGTCTATTCCCTCGGTGCTCCGGTTTCCTTCCACAACCCAGTGACATGCAGGTCAACAGTTAATTGCCTGCTGTTAATTTCTCCTAGTGAAAGTGAGGGGTGGTGGGTTAATGGGAATTTGGAAGAATAAAATAAGATTAGTGTGCGATTGGTGTAAATGCCTGGAATGGGATGCCAGTGGGTAGCGGTAGAAGCGGACCCTATAGTCGCTCTTAAGGGACGTGAATCTCGATCGTGAGCAAGCAGGAGAGATTTAATTTAATTTGGCATTGTGTTCAGTGCAGACTTTGTCGGTCAAAGGGCCTGACCCTGCGTTGTGCTTGATGGTTAGTGCTGAGCTGATGGGCTGAAGGGCCTGTTTCATGCTATGTGGTTATGACAATGTGAAGCAGATTATCTGGGTGCTATCCATCTCTCTGCTATTTCCAGGATATACCTCTGTGCACATGTTAATAGCTTACAGTTAACCTCGGAGCATAAAGTCAAAAGGAAGCAGCTGAGGTCAAAAACCATTTTTGTTTTCCAAGCCAAAAATATTGCGAGAAGCATTAGGTGGGAGAGGAGGGGCAATATTTATATTCTAGAGATACAACAGGGTAACAGGCCTTTCTGGCCCAAAGAAAACAACTAAATACTTTTATTAATATTTTTCTCTGGAAAATGATCATCGTAAACAATAGCCTGTAACTTGCCGTTCGGAGTTGAGCCTTTGAACTGCCTGTGTGACCTGACATTTTTTGTGGGCGAACTGAAGTCTCGTAGGAGCTGTGCACTGGTGGCATGGTGGGCCGAAATGAGATGGCGGGGCCTGGGCCCGAGTGTGGGGAATGAGCCAATGTTTGGGCGTTGCTGGAGTGGACTTGAAGGCGCTTTGGTGCGGCAGAACCGAGGTGAGCAGATTTGAGGTGGGACCCGGGCTGAATCGAGGCGGCAGGGTCCAGGCCTGAGAGTGTATCAAAGCAACGGGGCCTGGGTCCGAGAGCAAGGAATGACCCAAGGTTTGGACAATTTAAATGCCAGGCCAGATAGTAATGGTCAGAGTGTCGGGGCTGGAGGCGAGGATCGGGCCCGTTCTGCTCGCTGCTCTGTGACACTTAATTGTCCCTGTGCTGAACTGAGAAAGTGGCCTGCTCCTGAATCAGCTGACTTTGTGTCTGTGGACTCCCTTCCATAAACCTCAGTTCTGAATGTTACTTGCTTGCTTTTATCGTTTCCATCATTTGTATTTTCGCTCTCTGCATATTGGGTGTTTGACAGTTTTTTTCATGGGTCCTGTTGGGTTTCTTGTTTTGTGGTTGCCTGTAAGGAGACAGATCTCAAGGTTGTATAAAGTATGCGTACTTGGTAATAAATGTACTTGAACCAAAACACTACAGTGCCACCCCAGAATGATTTTCCTCAAGAGTGCGGAGGGATCTGGAACTCTCTGCCTGAGAAGGTGGCAGAGGAGGAGACCTTCCCCAAAGTTCAACGGTATCGGGGTCAGGACCCGAGAGCTGTTATCTGCAGGCTGGCAGATCCAGTGTGGGAAGGTGGTTGGAGTGGGGAATTCCGGCTTGGGTTGAGCAAGTCCTTAACCAGTTTGAACTCGATGGGCTGAACAGTTTGCTGTGTTGTAAACGTTCTGTGATTTGGGTGCATATTTAATTAGACCAGGAGACACAGGAGTGGAATTAGCCCACTTGGCCCATTGAGTCTGCTCCGCCATTCGATCGTGACTGATATATTATCCCTCTCAACTCAATTCTCCTGCCTTCTCCCTGTATCCTTTGACGCTCTAACTAACCAAGAACCTGTCAACCACTGCTTTAAGTATACTCAATGACTTGGCCTCCACAGCTGTCTGTGGCGATACCACTGGTCTTGGGCTGCCAAACAGAATAGGCTCCCTTTATTCCGACTGTCTTTCTCTTGCCAGTTTGCTGATCCATGCTCTCATCTTTCCTGTAGTACCATCTTGTTAAGCACCTTGTCAAAGGCCTTCTGAAAATCCAACTAAACAACATCCACTAAATAACTTGCCGATCTTTTTTTTCCCCTCAAAGAATTCCAACAGATTTGTCAGACAAGATTTCTCCTCAAGGAAACCATGACTTCAGCCCCAGTTTATCACGTGCCTCCCAATACCCAGAAACCTCATCCGTAATTATGGACTCCAAAGTCTTCCCAGCCACTGAAGTCAGGCTTACTGGCCTAGAATTTCCTTTTTCTGCCTCCCTCTCTTCTTAAAGAGTGGAGTGACATTTGCCACTCCTCTGGAACCATTCCAGAATCAAATAATCCTTGAAAAATCATTACTAATGCCTCCATAATCTCTTTAACTACCCCTTTCAGAACCCTGGAGTGTAGTCCATCTGGTGCTGGTTGTGTATTTACCTTCTGACCTATCGGCTTCCTAAGTACCTTCTCCTTGGTAATAGCAACTACACTCACTTTTGCCTCCTGACACTCTTGAATTTCTGACATGCTGTTAATGTCTTCCATGGTGAAATCTGGTATAAAATAGTAAGTTTGTCCATCATTTCTTTGTCCCCCCACTATCTCTTTTCCAGGAGTCAAATATCCACTCTTGCCTCTTTATATATCTGAGGAAACTTTTGGTATCCTCTTTGATGTTACTGGTCAGCTTACATTCATACTTTTCTCACCTATATTCAGATGGCAACAGAGCTGACCTTCACGTCATCTTTTCTCTCCTTTATGATTTTTAGTTGTAAACAAGAGATGGAAGAAAGCACAGCCTTGAGTTTGGTTCACAGAAAGAACCCATTTCTCCCATCTTGTCTAGGCCAGTCTATAACATTGGACTAGTCCCACTGTGTAGCTCCTGCCCCATTGCCCTGTAGGCCCCTGAACTTCCTAAGTATAGGGAGTGTTTCTGTTTCCTGCACCCTTTTAGGCTGAATCACCGCCATTTCATATCTGAATGGTCCACGAACCTTACTCATTATTTGCCTTTTGTACTATTTATTTTATTTAGAGATATAGTGCAGAACAGGCCCTAACATAGTAATTGTTATGTTTGTACTGTATACTGCAGCAAAACAACCTACTTTAAGTACAAAGTTCAGAGCACATTTATTATTATCAAAGCTTGTTCAATGATTTCCAGTTAATGTATATAATATGTCACCTGAAACTCTTACTCTCCACAGACATCCACAAAACAGAAGTAAAACCCCAAAGAATGAATAATGTTAGAACCCCAAATAACCCTCCTGTGCACAAGCAGCACCAAAGCATCACCCTCCCTCTCCTCCCACCTCAGCAAAAGCATCAGCCCCTCCCCCTGCACCACCTGGTATACACAAGCAATAGCAAAACCCCTACAGAGACCATGATCCCGAGTCCATCAAAAACACTGTCCACCCCAAGAGTTTGACGTGCCACAGGCTCTCCATCTCTGTGACGAGGGAGAGAGAGCTATCACTCCTGCCACAGTCCGTATACAGCCCTGAGATTAATCTGTGCACAGAGAACCATGGAACAGAGAGAACCGTGGAACCTGTTCAAAGAGAGAAATCAACCCCCCCCCCCCTTAGTCTGACAAATCTGATCTGTACAAACTTTCCTCCAGTCCACCTGCCAATAACTTGAGGCAGGTATTGACCTTCTGCCAAGGGAGATGGGGCCATTCTATTCATTTCGATGCTTGTGGATGTCTGTACATCAATTCAGCCTCCTCTCATTGCAAAGAACAGCAACTACAACATCGTTGGTCCCCTACATCGTAACCTTTGTCCCAGCAAGGGCCTGATCGTGTCGTCTGAACTCTCTCATACTGCCATACCGTGAGAACATATGTCTACATTTCTTTAAATGGACCAGGTTAACTTTACTGTGGGTCACCTTGGACAGGACCACCTGCAATATCAAGCAAACGACAAGGGTTGTTGGACTTGTATCACCTTCGAAGCACTTGGCTGTCTCGGTAACAATCGGGTCGAATACAGAGAATCAGCTTTGTTATCATTGACATAAGTTGTGAAATTAATTCTGCAGCGAGAGAGTACAGTGCAATGTATAAATTAAATAAATTAAAATAATATATAATAAATTAAAATAAGAAATATACAAAACAAACAAGTTGTGCAAATTGAGAGCAAAATAGTGAGGTAGTGTTTATGGGTCATAGACTGTTCAGAAGAGGTCTGATGGTGGAAACAAGCTGTTCCTTAAACGTTGACTATAGGTCTTCAGGCTCCTGTACCTCCTCCCTAATGCTGACAGTAAGAAGAGGTGTGGTGTGGTGGGGGTTCTTAGTGATGGATGCCATCTTTTGAGGCATCACTTGAAGAGGTCCTCAATAGTGGGGAGGCTAGTGAGTGTGATAGGGTCCTGACACATCACAGTCCCATCACATATTTACAAGTTAGAGGCAATATAGGTTAGAAACAAGGTAAAGCTCCCATTAAGCAAGCCCAGAACAGGAACAGCATAGGTTAAAAGCAGAGTGAAGCTCCCTCCTCACCTTCCTAGATAACAATGGCTGGACACCCAATATCCACCGATCACAGATGAGATATTCTGTAACACAAATGATCCTGCTAATGACGGAAATCTTGAGTAACACAAGATACTGGGGGATCTCGGCAAATCAGGTAGCATCAATGGAGAGGACGGTTAACTGATGAAGGGTGTCGGCCTGAAACATCGACTGTTTACTTCCCTGTATAGATGCTGCTTGACTTGCTTTTTGTGTGTGTGGGTCAGGTATTCTATAGTAGTTTCCATCTGGCTCATCGTGACTGTCCACAAATTGGCACCAGTCCCCCAGTGGGAAGGTTCCTCGAGGTAAGGAGTTTGGATAACTTATGTAAGGGATGGTCATTTAAAGTAAATAGTGTACCGGAAAATTTATCCCTTGTCTAATCCTTGCCCTGGGAGTGTGTGGTGGGATAGTGTAGAGAGAACCACAGCTGCCCCTGTTCTGGGTCGGGTGTGTTTGATGGTACTGATGAGTGTTACTCTGTTTCTAACTCATTGCTTCTTCCTGGGACTTTGTGATGGGATGTTTTTCTCTCCATTCTGGCTGTAAAGTGGAGATTGATAGGTTTTTGACTAGTAAGGCCATCAGAGATTACGGGGAGAAGGCGGGAGAATAGGGACCGAGAGGGATGATAAAAGGTGGAGCAATCTTGATGGGCTGACTGACTCAATTCTGCTCTTGTGTTTCAAACCCTTTCAAAATTTTAGTTACAAAACTTAGACAAAGATGTTTCACTGTGTGTGGTCCCTGCGATGTCTACTGATTCCAGAAGGCCTCCAGAGAGACAGTGTTCTGAATTTAGGGTACTGATGTATCCAGGAAATGGGGCAGGCAGTGAGCTCTGCAGAACCCTTGGCATCCTGCTGCCTGGACCTGCGGATGGTCCCCTTGGTCAGATGCAGAAGCAGACCTACCCGCCCCTCTGCCAAGGGTGTCCAATAATCAGGGGCAGCCCCTTCGGATGCTTCGATGGGGGCTGCAACTTCTCGGTCTCAGTACCTACGTGGAACCATGGACACCTGCAGGTCTGGAGTCCACAAGCCAGCAGTGATCTCCTGCGTGGAGAGACCTCCACAGGGGATCCTGTCACCCTTGCAAAGGCAGAACGCCATGGCGCGTTGGCACAGGAGATTTTGGGGGTGGCACGATAGCACGGCAGTTAGCGCTACACTATTAAAGCACCAGCAACCAAGGTTTAATTCCTGGCACTGTCTATAAAGAGTTTGCTCCCACGTTCCAAAGATGTATGGGTTCGTATCTTAATTGGGTGGCGTGGGCTGGGAAGTCCTGTTACCGTGCTGTATCTCTAAATTACAATTAAAGTGAGGTCAGAAGAGGAAGCTGCAGGGGTAAAAGCCCGTACAGGAGGTGCCTCTAGGTGCTGTGGAAGAACATGGAGGCATCTCTTAGGAGGGCGTGCGTTCTGTGGGACTGCTTCTCTGTGATTCCGATCCCTGACAGCACTGGGGGAGGAGCCTTGGGGGTGGGTGCTCCCGTCTGTCCCAGGTCAGTGGGGCTAGGCTCTGACCCAGAGGCAACCATGTCCCAGACACCCTCCGACATCGCAACATAGGTTTAGGCTTTGATTTATTATTCTTTATGACAGGGTTAGGCTAGCGCTGTAAATAGTGGTACACACTGCTGCTGCTGCACCAACAATTGGGGTTAAATTCCTGCCACTGTGAGAAATTCCTATGTGCTCCAGTTTTTTCCCACATCCCAAGTAAGTTTGGGTTGGGGTTAGTAAGTTGTGGGCATGCAACTTTGGCACCAAAAGCATGGCCGTTCCCAGTTCAATCCTTGGACTGTTAGACACCGACGCAAACGACACATCTCACTGTATGCTGCAATGTACTGTTCATGTGACAAAGTGTGACAGTGAGAAACCCGTCTGGCATGCTGTTCACTTCAATACAGCAGTGCATTGAGGTAGAACTATAGTGGAATGCAGAATGTAGCGCTACAGTGAGAGACGGCAATGCAGGTAAACAGCGAGGTGCAAGGCTATAATGGTGAGGTCAAGAGCCCATCTGGTCTTAACTGCAGATGCTGGAGTCTGGACCAACACACAATCTGTCATCGGGAGGAGGGATTGCAAACATTTCCTGTCCCATCCCAGACGCCGCCTGACCTGATGAGTTCCTCTGGCAGATTGTGCGTTGTCCCCTCGGACAGCTGAGGTCATCCCGAAGGCTGTGTCCCTGACCAAAATATTGACGTATCCCTGTCCTGGGACAGTGTAGAGGGAGCTTTGTTCTGTATCTAACCCGAGACAGTTGCTAATGGTGGGTTTAAAAATGGTTAGTAGTTTGCTGAGACACCTGACAGTGTAAGTCTAGTATTTGGTGTGACTCCAGACGTGTGCATTGTATTCATTGCTGTCGGGTACCAGATTGTGATAACCAGACAGCCGCCACTCATGACCTGGAGGAGATCAGTGGTCAGGAGGCATCCTATAGGCTCCTGGAAGGAGGCAAGAGCTGCCACCCTTGATCCAGGAGCAGCCAATGTGATGGAACACTGTGTTGCATTCTGATCACTGTTCGGGGCTGGGATGAAGGCGCTGGGTGGTTATAGAGGTCAGCTGTGTCGACCTTTGTCGGAGGCCCAGAAGCCGTCTGTCCTCGGGTTGGAGATCCATGTGTGGGGTGGCAAAAGGGGCTTCTTTTGCTGCTGCTGCTGCTGTTGTTGCTTGTGTTGTTCTGCTGAATATTGTGAGTCTGCTATGTTGGCTCCGGAATGTGTGGCAACACTTGTGGGCTGTCCCCACTGTAAACTGTTGGTTGCTAACGCAAGCGACACATTTCATGCTATGTTTCGATGTACGCGTGATAAATAAAAGAATCTGAACCTGTGTTTGTTGAAGGGTATAGAAAGCTGATAAAGTGAGTTTGTAGTGAACGCTGAGCCCAGAACCCAGCACCCTTGGTCATCTTGTGGCCTTTCAACATGAGCTACTGCAGGATGTCAGACCCTTGTCCATGTTCTATAAGACTATAAAACATACAAATAGAATTAATCCATTTGGCCCATTGAGTCTGCTCTGCCATTCCATCACAGCTGAGTTATTATCCCTCTCAACCCCTTTATCCTGCCTTCTCCCCATAACCTTTACTAAGCAAGAATCTTGTCAACCTCCGCTTTAAATATACCCAGTGACTTGGCCTCCACAACCATTTTGTAATGAATTCCACGGATTCACTGCTCTCTGCCTAAAGAAATTCCTCTACATCTCTGTTCTAAAAGACATCCTCCTATTCTGTAGCTGGGCCATCTGGTCCTAGACTCCCAAACTATAGGAAACATCCTAACCACATCCACTATTCTAGGCCTTTCAGTATTCAATAGGTTTTATTGAGATCTCCTTACCCCGCCCTCTCCTGTTCTTCTAACCTCCAGCAGGTACGGGTCCCGGGTCATGAAAAGCCCCTCGTACGCGAACCTCCTCCGGGCCCTCTCTAATTCCTTTCTTAGATAAGGGGCCCGGGACTGCTCACGATATTGCAATTCAGTTGCACGGTGATGAATCAGTGTTGGTAACTTCCTGCATTCTCTCTGCATGGTTAAACTCCATTTAGCTGCCAGCTTTTTGGAAGGAGAATCTGTAATTGCCACCAGCTTCTGTGTGAGAGTGTCCTTTCTGGTTTTGCTAGGATTATTGACTTCATGGGTCTCCCTGACTTGCTGAGTTCCACCTGCATTTTTAATTTTATTGACTTATTTTGAGATACAATGCTGTAAGCTTAATCACAGGACAGCTTACAACGACCATTTAGCCTACTGATATGTCTTTGGACTGTGGGAGAAAACTGAGTACCCGGAGGAAACCCACGTGCGCGTGGGAAGAGCGTGGGAATTGAGTACTGAAACGTCGTGCTAACCAGTACACTACCAGGGTGATTTATGTGTGCATGTTGCTGTGGGTCTAGCAGCATCCATGGGAGGAAAGGAGCCGTCAACATTTCCAGTCGAAGTCCTGATGCAGGGTTTCAACCTGAGACATTGCTTACTCCCCCTCCCTCCTCCGCCCCCACCTCCCACAGGTGCTGCCGGAGTCTCTACAGAGGAGTTTCTCTAGGTTCCAGCATCTACCATCTCTCGCACCTGGTTATTGTGCTTCTCCAGCACATGCTGGGCTGAAGGATTCCCTTCAGCGTCTGATGCTCTATCAAATGTTTAACAACGTTGGACAGAGGGGCTGCTCAGGAGGAGCAGGGGAGGCCATTTGTCCTCTCTGTGCTATTCCTCCTGGTGTGGTGGGGCAGACAATAATGCCGATATTAACATTTGAGATGGTTCAGAAGGTGATGCAAGTGTCATGGTCCGGGGAGAGGGCCGGGGGGGTGGGGTGGGGGTTGCTTCATACAGCAGGGAGGAGCAAAGACTCTGGATATAAAATGAATGAAGAGCACGATGCTGTTGATATTATTCTAAGCAAGCTGGGAAACTATTGGGCTGCACTTGAGGTGAGAGGGGTGATGTTCAAAGGAGATCTGCAGGACCATATTTTACAGAGAGTGCTGGGTGCCTGGAGTGCAT
Organism: Hemitrygon akajei; assembly: GCF_048418815.1. NCBI lineage: Eukaryota > Metazoa > Chordata > Chondrichthyes > Myliobatiformes > Dasyatidae > Hemitrygon > Hemitrygon akajei. The sequence goes on along the minus strand of NC_133146.1, from coordinate 17,284,408 downwards.
GCCAGGTGGTGGAAAAGGCAGATACCATCAGGGCCACGTAAGAAACCCTTAGCATTACCAAACAGAATGATATAGCCCCCCCCCCCCCCCGATGTACTACATCAGACCCATACCCAGTGAAGGACTATGTCAAACTCCCACCCAGTGACAGACTGTTTCCCCCCCTCGATGTGCTGACATATCAGACCCCCACCCCATGACAGACTGTCTCCCCCACATACTATATTAAACCCCAGCTTATTCTAAGATCAATCCAGTGCCTCTCTCCCACGTATCCCTTTGTTTCTCTGTCATCCATGTGCCTCTCTTGGAGTCCCTATGTACCTGCCTCTTCCACAGCCCCAGGCAGCACGCACCCACCGTTCCTTCGCAGTGTGATGTGGGTGATCATGGTGTTTCCATGACCGTTACTGTTCTTGGCAAGTTTTTCTACAGAAGTGGTTTGCCATTGTCTTCTTCTGGGCAGTGCCTTTAGAAGATGAGTGACCTCGCCCTTTATCAGTACTTTTCAGAGATTGTCTGCCTGGCGTCAGTGGTGACATAACCAGGACTTGTGATGTGCACTAGCTGGGCATACGGCCATCTCCCAAGACTATGCGTGCTACACCTTCCCCAAGGGTCATCTGCAGACTAGTGGAGGGAGGGAGCACCTTACACCTCCTTTTGTAGAGACATATCTCCACCCCACACACCCACCACTCTGTTTAAAAAAACAACAACAAATAAATAAATAAAATAAACTACCTCTAACGTTCCTCTCTATGCTTTCCTCTCATCACTGGCAAACATCAGGCTCCTGAACCACATAACAATTACAGCACGGGAACAAGCCATCTTGGCCCTTCTAGTCCGTGCCGACGCTTACACTCACCTAGTCCCACCGACCTGCACTCAGCCCATAACCCTCCATTCCTTTCCTGTCCATATACCTATCCAATTTTACTTTTAAATGACAATATCGAACCTGCCTGTACCACTTCTACTGGAAGCTCGTTCCACACAGCTACCACTCTGAGTAAAGAAATTCCCCCTCGTGTTACCCTTAAACTTTTGCCCCCTAACTCTCAAATCATGTCCTCTTGTTTGAATCTCCCCTACTCTCAATGGAGTAGGGGTTTGGAAAACTTCACTCACCTCCATTCTGAATCAATTACACAACTTACGGACTGACTTTTAAGCACTTTGCAAGTCCAAACTTCAGATTTATTTATTTATTTATTTACTTGTTAGTTTTTTCTTCATGTTTGCACAGATTGTCTTCTTTTCCTGTGTTGTTTGTCAGTAGATTTTCACCGATTCTATCATATTTCTTTGTTCTACTGTGAATGCCCCCAAGAAGATGAATCTCAGCAGAGTGTACAGTGACATTTACATACTTTGATAATAAATTTGCTTGAACCTTAAAATTATGCCCCCTCGCATTACCCCCCTCGGTCCCCTTCTGAAAGCACTGATTAATGGTTCCCTCCCCCGCCTGGTGGTGGATTCCACGCTTGGCGGGAAACAAGTTTAACTTGCAGCCCCCAGTATCTTTTGCTCAGCATTTAATCCCTGCCCTCCTGGTCCCTGAGTGAGTACCCCTGATGAGCAGCTTCCCTGTTGAGACCTGTCAAGGTTGTTTCTGCCTCTGCCCGACCTCCTCTCAAGCTCTCAAACAAGCCCAGGGTCGAGCCCCCAGGCCTAGAACTGTATATGTAAACCTTTCCCACACCACTTTGGGGGGGGGGGGGGGGGGCTTGTGTGGTAATTAACCGAAGCAGAATTGATATCAGTTTCTTCAACCGGTTCCTGCTATTGCTGTCTGTGCCTCTAATTCTCGGTCTCAAGATGACTTGTAATCTGGAACATTTATTGGTTGACTGAGATGCAGTGTGGATGGAATAGGCCCTTCCACCCTTCAAGCTGCATCTCCCAGCAATCCTCTGATTTAATCGGTGCCTCATCACGGGACAATTTACAATGACTGATTAACCTACCAACCAATACGACTTCGGACTGTGGGATGAAACCCACACAGTCACGGGGAGAATGTACAAACCCCTTACAGGCAACGGGGTCATCTGTACTGTACTATAAAACGTTGTGCTAACCACTACCACACAGTACAGCACAGGTACAGGCCCTTCATCCCACAATGTCGTGTGTATGCGCCCTTAACGCCTGGTGAAGTACTCGGGGCGCTGTCATAACAAGCTTTCTGCACCGGTCGTTTTGGTGATTGCTCATCGTACGGTGTGTCTTGGGCATCTGAAACCTGGCGGAGCCCATCCTGCTCCAGGTGTTTGGAGCCGGCTGGATTCGAACTCGAGAGCTTTGGCTCCGAAGTCCGGGCCTAATGCCACTACGCCACCAGCCGGCTCTCCAGTGGTGGCCTAGTGCTGGGCGATTAAAAATCACTAACCCCTTGCGTTTTCACAATGTTCTTCTCCTTCCATTTTCCTCACATTCATGTGCCTATTTGAACGTCTCTTAAATGACCTAATGTATTTGTCACCCACCATTTTGTGTGTGTGTGTGTGTAAATAAAAATAATTCTGCCCTTTGCATCTCCTTTGAAATTACCCCCTTTCACCTTAAATGCATACTCTCTGGTATTAAACATTTCAACCCTGGGTAAAAGATGCTGTCTGTCTCCTCTATCTTTGCCCCACATAATGTTGTAAACCTCTATCAGATCTCCCTTCAGCCAGCCATTTTTACCAATCTGGCAAAGCTTTTGGACACCTTGAGCCCTCCATTCCTGCACCCCCCCCCCCCCCCCCCCAGATCTGCAGCTTGTTGGTCTTTCTTCGAGGTTTGGTCCTGGTGAGATGACCCCATGCCCGTTAAGCCAAGGTGGTGAGGGGTGTACTGTGGATGTTTTGTTTGAGAGGAGAGGCCTGCTGGGAGCAGTTCAAATGGTTGGGGCTTTCTACTTACGTCTGTTTCTCTCGCCGCAGGGTGCTCGTCTAAGTCGTTCAAGCTGTACTCGCCGAAGGAACCCCTCAACGGCAACGCTTTCCCTCCCTACCACCCAGGCAGTATGCTGGATCGCGATGTCGGGTAAGCGAGCTGAGCGGAAAAGCCCTGGCGGCTTTGGTGGATGGATGTGAACGGCACAGCGTGACAGCAAGCGCAATCCCTGGGGTTAGACACCTCCATTCCCATCGAGATATCCCGCTGTAGAGGCTGCGTGAAACCAAACCCGCCTCTGCACAGCACCCCACACACGCACAGTGACCTCCCCACTGGGGCCAGTCCCCCCAACACACACACACACACAAACTCACACAGAATGTCACCCACTGGGGGACGATCTTGTGTACACTGACCCTCACTGGGGGAGTGGGCAGTGCAATTCTTCCTCAGATTATTTAAGTAGGTAACAGTGACCACAGAAGTTTGTCTTCAGCATTGGCTTGTATTCTGTGGGTAGTGATGGAAGAGTGGTCTTCTGCCTGGATGTCTGTGACCAGTGGTATTCCGCAGACATCCATACTGAGACCTTCGCTGTTTGTGAAATGTACATGTAATAGGATTGGGTGAAAATCTTAATGGGTTAGTAAGTTTGCAGGCGCCACAATCATTGGTGGAGTTGTGGAAATATAGAGGGCAATAAGGATATAGACATGGGCAGAGAAATGGCAGGTGCAGTCTAATCTGGATGGGTGTGAGGTGCTGCACAGTTGGAGGCCAAAGGTAATGGGGAAGTATACAGTTAATGGTAGGACCCATAACACAAATGTACAGAGGGCTCTTGGGGTTCAAGTCCACAGTTCCCGGAAAGTTGCTATGTAAGTAGAGAGGGTGGTGAGGAACGTGCTTGGCGTTCTTGGTTGGAGCTCTGAGTTGAAAATTAAGTAACTCCCCTTGCAGCTGTCTAAAACTTAGTTTTGGCTCCACACAATATTCTGATCACCCCATTACAAATGTACGTGGCAGGTTTGAAGAGGTTCACCAGGGTGCTGTCCCGATTAGAGGCTATGTATTTATACGGGGCAGCAGAGGCTGAGTGGAGGCCTGATGGAAGTTTATGGAACTCTGAGTCGTAGATAGAACATCTTGTTTTCCAGGGTAGAAGTGAAAAGTATTAGAGGATGTGCATTTAAGGTGAGAGGGGAGAAGTTTAAAACTTGATTTATAAGGGAAGGTTAGTTTATACTACAAGTAAGTGCTGGGTACCCGGGCTGCAGGAGGGGTGGTGGCAGCAGAAATGGAAGGGGTAGTTACCAGGCTGTTGTGCAGGCAAATGAATTTGAAGGGGTGGTTTATTGGCTTATTATTGTCTCATGTACCGTGCTGTTCATATGGATCAAATCATTACCTGAAGTAGGACAAGGTAGACCAATAACGGTGCAGAATAAAGTGAAAATGCATGCAGGTAGATAATGAAGTGCAAGATCATAACGAGGTAGATTGTGAGGCCAAGCATCCATCTTGTTGTCCAAGAGCTCCATTCAGGAGCCTGATAGCAATGGGATAGAAGCTGTCACTGAGTCTCATCGTTTTGTATCTTCTGCCCAGTGGGAGAGGGGAGAAAAGAGACTGTGAGACTGTCCGGGGCAAGAGGGATCTTTGATCATGCTGGCTGTGTTACTAAGGCAAGAAGTTGTGTGGAAGATAGGCTAGTTTCTGCCATGTGGAGGCAGAGGGGAATTAATTTCAGCATCATCCCTATCTGTGGAATTCTCTGCCCAATTAAGCAGTGGGGGGGGGGGAACCTCAGTAAATATATTTAAGATGAGGTTGGATAGGTTTTTGCATACTAGGGGAATTGAGGGTTACGGGGAAAAGGCAGGTAGGTGGAGATGAGTCCATGGCCAGATCAGCCATGATCTTTTTGATTGGCGGAGTAGGCTCGGTGGGCCGGATGGCCGACTACTGCTCCTATTTCTTATGTCCGTAACATGTTTGATCCCTACGTTGTGGGCCAAAGGGCTGTCACTGTGCTGTACTGTTCAGTGCTGAGTGTCTTTCAGGGGTGGAACCTCACCCAGTCTGGCAGGAGTAACTCCAATCCCACCGGTGGGGTGACTGGTAATATCTTCCTCATTCAGGGATGGACAATAATCACCAGTGATGTCCCATGAACAAATAAACAAAAATGACCCCATTAATAACTTGCCAATTCTCTCATCAGGCCCATGTCCAGTGGAAAACCTTAGTGAGGGCCGGCTCTATTTCCTGCCTGTCTTCACAGACTGGGATATATTTATTCTATTCTAATGGTGCCTGACTCCTCCAAATGTACCTTTAACCCTCTCTTCATGTTTTCCAACAATTCAGTCTTTCTCCTCAATGTCATTCAAGACCTGGGAAAGCAGGCGTGATTGGCAGTTGGTTAGATCCTGGGATGGGTCAGTGATTGACAGACTGGGACAGGTCAATGTGATTGATAAGCAGGGATGGGTCGGTGTGATTGACAGCCTGAGACGGGGCAGTGATTGGCAGCTGGTTAAGACCTGGGGCAGGTTGATAGGATTGATAGCTGGTTAGGACCAGGGGGAGTTTCCAGTGACCTGTCAGCCTAGCTGTGGACTGGGAAGCTAGCTGAAAGCCGCCTTGGATATAGAGCAGCTTGCTGACAGTAATTGCTTGGGTGATACAAATGTAGTCCTTAATCTCTCTGGCCCAGTGCTCTGAAGATACAGTGGTGATAGAAAGTTTGTGAACCCTGTAGAATTTTCTCTGTTTCTGCATAAGTATGACTTAAAATGTGATCAAGTCTTCATGCAAGTCCTAAAACTAGATAAGGAGATCTCAATTAAATAATAAAAATTATACGTGTTCATTTATTTATGGAGAAAAATGATCCAATATTACATGTATTTGTTGGGAAAAGTATGTGAACCTTTGTTTTCAGTGTCTGGTATGACCCCCTGTACAGCAATAACTTTGAGCAAACCGTTTCCGGTAACTGTTGATCAGTCCTGCACATCAGCTTAGAGGGATTTTAAGCCATTCCTCCTTACAAAACTGCTTCAACTCTGGGATGTTGGTGGGCTTCCTTGCACAAACTGCTTGCTTCACTTGGGTCCTTCCGCAACATTTCTACAGGATTAAGGTCAGGACTTTGACTCGGCCATTCCAAACCACAAATTTTCTTCTTTTTAAATCATTCTGTTGTTGATTTACAGGTCTTTCAGATCATTGTCTCGTTGCATTATTCAATTTCTATTAAGTTTCAGGAGATGAACCGCTACCCTGACGTTCTCCTGTAAAATGTCCTAATACAATTTTGAGTTCATTGTTCTCTCAATGGTTGCAGGCTGTCCAGGCTCTGAGGCAGCAAAGCAACCCCAAACCATGATGCTTGGTGAGACAACACCTGCAGTATTGTGTGCAGTTTTGGTCCCCTAATCTGAGGAAAGACATTCTTGCCATAGGGGGAGTACAAAGAAGGTTCACCAGATTGATTCCTGGGATGGCAGGACTTTCATATGAAGAAAGACTGGATCGACTGGGCTTATATTCGCTGGAATTTAGAAGACTGAGGGGCAATCTTATTGAAACGTATAAAATTCTAAAGGGATTGCACAGGCTAGATGCAGGAAGATTGTTTCCGATGTTGGGGAAGTCCAGAACGAGGGGTCACAGTTTAAGGATAAAGGGGAAGCCTTTTAGGACCGAGATGAGGAGAAACTTCTTCACACAGAGTGGTGAACCTGTGGAATTCTCTGCCACAGGAAACAGTTGAGGCTGGTTCATTGGCTATATTTAAGAGGGAGTTAGATATAGCCCTTGTTGCTAAAGGGATCAAGGGGTATGGAGAGAAGGCAGGTACAGGATTCTGAGTTGGATGATCAGCCATGATCATACTGAATGGTGGTGCAGGCTCGAAGGGCCGAATGGCCTACTCCTGCACCTATTTTCTATGTTTCTATGCTCCTTCCACCAGGCTTCACAGTTGCAATGAGGTGTTGGTGTTGATGTGCATTGCCCTTTTTCCTCCAAACATAGCAATGTGCATTTCTGCCAAAAAGTTCAACTTTTGTCTCATTTGTCCACGGAACATTGTCCCAGAAGCATTGTAGAACATCCAGGTGGTCTTTTGCAAACTTGTGATACACAGCAAAGTTTGATAGGAGAGCAGTGGTTTCCTCCATAGTGTCGTTCCGCAAGCACCATTGTTGTTTTTCTTATGGTGGATACGTGAACAGAGACTTTAGCACGTTCTAGAGATTTCTGCAGCCCTTTTGCTGTTACCCTTTTTCACTTCCTTCAGCATTGCACATTGTGCTTTTGGTGTGATCTTTGCAGGACGCCCGCTCCTAGGGAGAGTAGCAACAATACTGAGTTACCTCCATTTGTAGACAGTCTTTCTTACTGTGGACTGATGAACAGTCAGGTCTTTAGAAATGCTTTTGTAGCCTTTTCCAGCTTCATGCATCTCTATGATTCTTCTGCTAAGGTCCTCGGAAAGATGTTTTGATCGAGGCATGGTGCACATAAAGAGATCTTTCTTGAGAAGAACAGGCTCCGTCAGTAACCTGACTTTGTGTGTCTTTTTTATAGGCAGGGCACCTCTACAACCCACACCTCCAATCTCATCTCGTTGATTGGAACACCTGACTCCAAATAACCTTTGTAGAAGGCATTAACCCAGAGGTTCACATACATTTTCCAACAAATATATGTAATATTGGATAATGTTTCTCAATAAATGAACAAATATGATGCTTTTGTGTTATTTAATTTGGTTCTCTTTATCTAGTTTAACGACTTGCGTGAAGATCACATTTTTGGTCATATTTATGCAGAAATAAAATTCTGCAAGGTTCATAAGCTTTCTCGCACCACTATCTTCTTGAGCTGCTCTGGAAAGACTATCACAGGGAGCTGTAATCCCACAAAGGGCCAGGTGGCGGCGCTGTAATGTGTTGCAGTATTACCATGGGCCACGTGATGGCGCTCCAGCAGCAGGGTGACGCCCCCCGCTGGCGACCTGAGATACTGCGGCTCCGAAATGTGCGCTGAGGCGCCACCATCTGTCTCGGTGATGAAGTGCAGCTCCTTGGAATGTCTGACACACCCCTGGGTCTGTGTCTCACCATGGCTTACCCCTTTCTGCCTCTCACATTCCAGATTGGGTGATTTCCAGCTGATGGATCCCTTTTGTGAGATTGTTGGTAGTACAGATGCTGGAGTCTGGAGCAAGACATGATCTGCTGGAAGAACCCCCAGAGGCTCAGGCAGCATCTGTAGGGTGAAAGGAATTGTCCAGATTTAGGATCGATGGACCCGTAGTAGGCCAATGGGACTAGTCAGACTAATAGTTCAGCATGGACGAGATGTACTGAAGGGCCTGTTTCTCTAAGACTCTCCTGAGATAAATTTGGATAGGCACATAGATGAGAGGGGTTTGGAGGGTGCAAGTAGAAAATCAGGTCGGCATGAATTAGATGGGCTGAAAGGCTGTTTCTGTGTTGTACAGCTCCATGATTTCAGTGAAAGAATTGAACAATCTAGGAAATTAAAGAAAAATAAGTAAATAATGTTTGTTTATCTATTTAAGGGGGAAGTGAATGATGCTGAGTTTTAAAATGCACTCTTGTTTTCCTCCTCCTAGTCCAACACCAATGTACCCTCCAACGTACCTGGAGCCTGGTATAGGGTAAGTGCCTGATGTTGTATGTGTTATGGTCCTGAGCTCAAACACTCGTGTGGCACAGAGCGATCAAGCAAAGCGTGGGCTCGCTCCATTTCCATTGTCCATACCCAAGCTGTGGGGACCTGGGCTGTTATGATTCACCTTGGCTTGGAATGGTGGGAGGGAGTTCCAGAGCTCACTGAGCAAATAGCATCTCCCCCCCCCCCCCCCCCCCGCCCGCCAGCACTGCGCAGGGAATCGCGTGCCCACATGGTTCCTTTGCGAGTTGCTGCCTTCAACGCTGCACTGCCTCCGTTGGTTCCCCATGATGCAGCGACACCCGTAAACTGCTGGCGACGAGGACGAGACGCGGTTGGGTGAGGCAGAGGCTGAACTATGAACCACTCATCATTCATCCGGTGATAGAGAATGTGGTTCCCTCTGTAACGCTGTGGCCCCGGAAGGCCTTGCCCTTCCTTTAAAGTTCTGTTCCTTTGTTCTTGACCATCCCCATCCCACATTGGGTACCTCACTCACTGGGGAGATCTACTCTGCCCCATCCCTCACTGGGCAAGTATACTCTCCACATGTCCCACACCAGGAAAAGTCTTCCCTGCCCCCCTGTCTCCTATCCCATCCTACGCCAGAGTAAGTCTCTGTCCCCTATCACACACATGCACAGACACACACCAGAGTCTTCATTTTGCGGTCCCAAACTTAATAAAATCTCCTCTTGTCCATGTCCCCCTTCCATGTGGGAAAGTCTCCTCCCTCGCCATCTGTCCACACTGGGGAATGTCCCTCTCTACCCTCATCGCCATGGTTTCTGTCAAACCTATGAACTGCTTTAAGTGATTCTGAGTGAGTGGAATATTCAGTCTTGTGAAAACTATTAACAAACATGTAAATAATTAAAAGTACAAACCATTTAAAAATAAAGAAGACAAAGCACTGAACACATCAACAAAAGCACCAAGGCACAGAGTGGTTCCTCAGGGCTGCTCTGGTATCCTGGCGCTGTTCCGTCTGTAGTGGGCCTGCAATGGTGCAAAGGCTGAGGATGGGGATTCGTGGGCCGGCTTCTGTATTCTGAATCTCCCAGCAAGCTGCCGCTTCCACTGCTTGTCTGCGTGTGTGTTCTCGCACTGGTTTTGATCAGTGACAGAACAGAAGCAGTCTCCAGAGTAAAGGTCACCCAGGAAGCTGTTTCTGAGGGTGCCGGCCGGGCGAGGGAGAACGAACCTCCCCAACGTCAGTAAAGCAAGCTCGTGGTTTGAGGCTGGAGGTGATAGCCTGTGCTTTGTTCTGTCACAGGAGACACACACCCTACATGAACCAGACTGACTACAGGATATTCGAGCTCAACAAACGATTACAGAACTGGGCAGAGGTAATACAGCCGGTCCGTGTTTCTTCTAGTCTGATCATTAACTCTCCTTCACTCTACCTTGTTTTCCTTCTTGTATTTGTGAATGAAATGAAATGAAGTGTTGGAGAGGGTGAAGATTATTGTAGATTACAGGGGGGATCGATCAATGGCAAATGGATATTAGTGCAGATAAGTGTGAGGTGATGCATTTTGGAAATTCAGACCAGTGTAGGACTTGCACAATGAATGGTAGAGCACTAGGGAGTGTAATGGAACAGAGGGACTTGGGAGTACAGTGCATAGTTCACAGAAAGCCTCGTCACCTGTAGACAGAGTGATGAAAAAGGCGTTCAGCATATTGGCCTTCATCACAGAGTATAGGAGTGGAACGTTATGTTTCAGCTGTGTATGAAGTTGGTGAGGCAGCTCTTGGAGTATTGTGTACAGTTCCAGTTACCCTGTGGTAGGAAAGACACAGTTAAACAGGAAAGAGTGCAGAGAAGATTTGACGATGTTGCTGGTGCTAGAAGGCATAAATATTGAGGAGTGATTGACCGCTCTAGATCATTATTCCTCGCAACAAAGGAGAATGAGAGGTGACCTTATAGAAGTGTTTACATTTTTGAGAGGCATAGACAAGGTGGATGGTAATAGTCTTTCCCCCAGGGTAGGGGAGTCCAAAACTAAGGGACATGGGTTTAGGGCAGGTGTTCCCATCCTGGGGTCCATGGTTAATGGTAAGAATCCATGGCATAGAAAAGATTTGGGAACCCCTGGTTTATGGTGAGGGGGAAATGACCTAAGGGGCCAATTTTTCACACAGAGGTCGGTGAGTATACGGAATGAGCTGCCAGAAGAAGTGGTTGAGGCAAGTACAATAGTATAATTTAGGAAGCAGTTGGATAGGTATGCGGAGGGATAAAGATTGAATGCAGGAAATTGGGATTGGCTTGGTGGACACTTGGCATAGTCTGGTTGGGCTGAAGGGCTGGAATCTGCGCTTCAGTGCTCCACGCCTCTACCTGGATCTTCTTCATCTCCCCAAGATGCTTTCCCAATCTTGGCCCTTTCCTCCTCTTGCCACTTGTGTTCTTGCTTCTCCCCTCCCCACACTCTCAGACTCTGCCTGAAACTGAGCGTCTGTCTCCCCAGGAATGTGACAACCTTTGGTGGGACGCCTTCACCACAGAGTTCTTCGAGGATGATGCCATGTTAACCATCACCTTCTGTTTGGAAGATGGTCCCAAGCGATACAGTGAGTCCCTCTGTCATTCCAGTATCTCCCTTCGTCTCACCTTGCAGATTCCTCCTCCCAGGGTGGAAACGTGTAATATTAGAGGATGTGCGTTCAAGGTGAGAGGGGCAAAGTTCACAGGAGATATGGGAGGCAAGTTTCTTTCACAGAGTGATGGGTGCCTGATGGAGAAGAAGGCTGCCAGGATAGTGCTAGAGGTGGATATGACAGAGCCGTTTGAGGCTGTTAGAGACACGGATCGTGTCCATGAGATTAATTTAATTTGGTATCACATTGGGACAACATGGTAGCGTATCCATTAGCATTACGCTATTTATAGCAGCAGTGACCTGAGTCCAGTTCCTCTGCTGTCTGTAAACAGTTTGTACGAGACTGCGCAGGTTTCCTCCACATGCTGTGGTTTCCTCCCAAATTGCAAAGACGGGCCAGTAGGTTAGTTAGGTAATGCAGGCTCATTGGGCCAGAAGGACCTGGTACTATTGCTGTGTCTCTAAACAAATAAAAATAAGAAATAAGTGTCTGGCACAGGTGTTGTGAGCTGAAGGACCTGTTCACATTTATTTATAATAACAAAGTGATTATTGTATTTTGGTTTTTAGGATGTTTTTGATTAAATTTATTTTTTCTTTTAATTTTATATATCTTCTACTCAGATGATTGGAATTTATTTGAATTGGTTATCACTATCAGAGGCTTCCACAAATCGGTAAAGGTCCTTTGACCAGGAGTAAGCTGTCAGATGTCACGGGCAGGGATTGAGGTGGAGTCATTCCATTCAGTGATAGGAGGAGGAACACTACAGCACAGTGCAGGCCCTTTGGCCCACGATGTTCTAGCCCTTCCACTGGCCCTCCATTTTTCTATCTCCCATTTGCTTATCTCAGGGTCTCTTAAATGCCCCTGTACCACCACCTCTGGCAAGTTGTTCGGCTCACCCACCACCCTCTGTGTAAAGAACTTGCCTTTGGCATCCCCCCCCCCCCCCCCATACTTTCCTCCGATGGCCTTAAAATTATGCCCCATTCCACCCCATTCTGGATGGACGTGTGTAGGCAGGGGAGGGGAATGTGGGGTGGCAGGTCCTTATAGTAGTTTGGGGCAGGCACAGTCCATGTGTCCTGTGTCCTGGAGAAGGGGCTGCCTGCCAACAGTTCTGACTTCCAGTGATCGATTAGGATGAAACCACCCCGAGAGTTTTATTCCTGGATTCCTGGTCTCTGTCCTGTGATTCCAGAGGGAGGGAGGAAACGTGTGTGGATCTTGAGGTGGGACATGGGGGGGGGGGGTGGGGGTTAGGTCCTACCCACGGCTGAGACTGCCCCCTTGTCCAGAAGGCTGTGGGTTCAAACCCCACTCAGAGGCATCAACACAATATCTAGTCACTACCGGGGCAGGGCTGCCACTTTTCAAACAGGGGCTGCTTCTGCCCTCTTGGATGGGTTTTACTGACATCGTGGGACAGTTCTGAAGCAGCAGTGAAGAGTCTCCCCCCAGGCCCTGGTCAGTATTTACCCCTCCCCATCCAACGCAGGTGGGAACACTGAGCACAGGTGTCGCTGCCACATTCCTCTCACGTCATGATATCGAAACCCCAGCACGACGTAACACGCACAAAATGCTGGAGGAACTCAGCAGGTCAGACAGCATCGATGGAGGGGAATAAACAGTCAACGTTTCAGGCAGAGAGCCTTCATCAGGACTGGAAAGGAAGGGAGAAGGTGCCAGAACAGGAAGATAGGGGAGGTGGAGGAGTACAAACTGGCAGGTGAAAGTTGAGACCGGGTGGGGGGGGATGAAGTAAGAAGCTGAGAAGTGACAGGTGGCAGAAGTAAAGAGCTGAAAAAGCAGAAATCTGATCGGAGAGGAGAGTGGAACGTGAGAGAAAGGGAAGGAAAGGGGAACCAGAGGGAGACGAGAAGAAAAGGAGAGAGAGGAGAGCCAGAATGAGCACTGGAAAAGGAGAGAAAAGAGAGGGGTGCAGATATTTACAGAAGTTAAAGAAATCGATGTTCATGCCACCACATTGGAAGTTACCCAGAGAGAATATGAGGCACACACAAAATGTTGGAGGGACTCAGCAGATCAGGCAGCGTCTGTGGAATTGAATAAACAGTCAGCATCTTGAGCCAGCATCTGTCGATCTTTCTCTTGTTTAACACTTTGGGCCGACCCTTCTTCAGATGTCGATTCCCCAAGTGGAATGATTTCTCGTGTTTATGATTTCCAGCACGGTGTTGTCAGCAAAATGTTTTGAGATGTCCCAAGGACGTGGAAAGTGCATTAGAAATTCTTCCCCAGTGAATCTTGCAATGTTTGCCTTCCCAAACACTAACCTGGGCAGCAACTGGAGAGAGCCCAGTCCCATTGAACTTTTGGTCACAGAGGGAATTGGTTTGCTTACCCCCTGATAACCCGTCGTCTCTTTCACACTCTTTCCCCGCAGCTATCGGCCGGACATTGATCCCCCGCTATTTCCGCAGTATCTTCGAGGGCGGGGCCACTGACCTGTACTACGTGCTCAAACACCCAAAGGAATCGTTCCACAATAACTTTGTGTCATTGGACTGCGATCAGTGCACAATGGTGACCCAGCACGGCAAGCCCATGTTCACCAAGGTGAGGCGGAATTGACTTCAGTGGCCTGATTGAACGGGTGTTTCCAGTACGGGGAGAGTCTCGGATCAGAGGGCACAGCTTCAGAATAGAAAGGCATCCCGTTAGAACAAAGATGATGATCTCTAAATCTATAAGAAGTCTTCAAAGAAAGGATGTGGTGGGATTGGAGAAGGTTCAGAGGGGGTTCACGAGAATGATTCCAGGAATGAAAGGGTTATATGAACAACAATTGGAGGCTCTGGGCCTGTACTCTCAGGAACTTAGGAGAGTGAAGGTGGATCCCTTTGAAACCTATCGAATCTTGAAAGGCCCAGATAAAGTGGACGTGGGGAGGATGTTTCCAATAGTGGGGAGGTCTAGTACCAGAGGGCACAGCCGCAGAATGTAAGGACATCCATTTTGAGCAGAGATCAGGTGGAATTTGTTCAGCCAGCGGGTGATGAATTTGAATTCATTGCCAGAAATGGCTGTGGAGAATGTTATTTAGTATATTTATTGATTAATATAAGCCGTCAAAGGTTACAGGAAGCAGGCAGGTGAATGGGGCTGAGAGGGATAATAAATCAGCTGTGATGGAGTAGATGCGACAGTATTTATGGCCATTATTTATTGTAAACTTGGGGAGCTCTTGCTGATGAAGCTGTGCCCTGTCTATTCTCAAAGATCAACGTCTGCCTAAGGAAAGGTTCTCTGGTCTGATTCTTGGGAAGAAGGAAAGACCTTGCCTGCCCTCACTGGAGGTTTTGATTGAGGAATGAGGCTAATGGACATTGGAGTCTCGGGGTGGGGGGGGGGTGGGTTGAGAGCTCGTTTCCCCTCGGGGAAGGAAACTGGAACGAGGGTCATGATCTTGAGTAAGTGCGTGGAATTTAGGGTGCAGAGGAGATGAAATTTCTGATGGGTTAGTGCTCTTATCTCAGAGAGCTGGAGTGGGAATTCAACGAATATATTCAAAGAGGAGATGGCTGCGGTTTGATCGAAAGGGGAGTCAAGGATTTGGGAAAGAGGGGAGACCGCACATGATGCCAAGAACTGATCGGGAGATGGGGCTAACTTCACAATCAAATCAGCAGCAAGCTTATGGAATGGTAGAGCAGCTTTGAGAAGCAGAATGGCTGACTTGCTCTCCGATGTCTGAGAATCTTTGGCTTTGGTATTCACGTTGTTGCTCCCCTCAAAGAGTTCCCTGCCTCTCTGCAGTAATGGCGGGGAACTTCAGACAGCTCCCTAAGAATGATGTCTAATTCAAGATGTCTCCTAATCGCCTTACTATAAATTTTCCTCTGTAGACAATGTTTAATCTCCTGGGCTCTGTGGTGCCCAGCTCATGAGAGTAAAGCCACAGAGATGTTAAATTTGTACTGTATTCCATATTAAACAGGGGTGGAGATGCTCAGTCATTTGGGAGGGTTCATGTTGCAACTGGGGCTGTTGGACTGCCGTTAACGGTGTGCTCAATGTTATAGGTGTGTGTGGAGGGACGGTTGTACCTGGAGTTCATGTTCGATGACATGATGAGGATTAAAACCTGGCATTTCAACATCCGGCAGCACCGCGAGCTGATCCCGCGCAGCATCCTCGCCATGAACGTGAGTATTCCCCTGGGACCTGCTCTGCCTGCGGTTTGTACCCAGTGACCCTGGCACCGGCCCCCTGGGCAGGAGAGAGCATCCTGGGGCTAACCACAGCCACTGTGTCCACCTAACCCGAGGCAAAGTGGCTGCAGGTGCCTGAGATCTGGAAATGCTGGGCAATACTCGGCAGTGCGGGGTAGAGTAAAGATTAGCTTTAGCTGTCACATGTACATCAAAACATCCAGTGAAATGTGTTCAAGCAACACCCACAAAACGCTGGAGGAACTCAGCAGGCCAGGCAGCATCTATGGAAAAGAGTACAGTGGACGTTTTGGACCGAGACCCTTCAGCAGGACTGGGGAGAAAAAGAGGAGTCAGATTTAGAAGGTGGGGGGAGTGGAGAAAGAAACTCAAGGTGAAAGGTGAAACTAGGAGGGTGAGGGGTGAAGTAAAGAGATGGGACGTTGATTTGTGAAAAAGATAAAAGGCTGGAGAAGGGGGAATCCAATAGGAGGAGACAGACGGAAGACAGAAAAAGGTGGAGGAGCACCAGAGGGAGGTGATGGGTGGGCAAGGAGATGAGGTGAGAGAGGGAAAAGAGGATGGGGAATATGGGGGGGCATTACCAGAAGCTTCACCCCTACTCTCCAGCACCCCACCCTCATTTCACCTATCACCTTGTGTTTCTTCCTCCCCTCTTCTCACCTTCTAAGTCTGACTCCTCATCTTTTGTTCTCTCCAGTCCTACTGAAGGGTCTTGGCCCAAAACGTTGACTGTACTCTTTTCCATAGATGCTGCTGCCTGGCCCTCTGAGTTCCTCCAGCATTTTGTGTGTGTGGGTTGCTTGGATTTCCAGCATCTGCAGTTTTTTTTCTTGTTAGTGAAATGTGTTGTTTGCGTCAACAATCAGACAGTCTGGGGTGGTGCTGGGGGCAGCCGACAAGTGTCACCGCACTTCTGATGCCAGTATGGCATGCCCACAACTTACTAACCCTAACCAGTACGTCTGGAATGTGGGAGGAAACCGGAGCACCCGGTGGAAACCCACGGTCACTGGAAGAACGTACAAACTTACAGAGAGCGGCAGAATTGAATCCCGATTGCTGGCGCTCTAAAGCTACTGTGTCACCCTCATGGAAGGTCATTGGCCTGAAACATTAACTCTCTCCATAGAAAATATTCCAAAATATCAAAAAACTAATGAACATCAGAGAATTTTTTTTGCCTCCTCCAATTTCTTCGTTGCTCTGGGACAAGGGCACCGTTTAGACGAGGATGTTTACTGTCCATCACGTAGATGACGGGGAATGCAGAGGTGGGAGAAACTGTGAGGAGGACGGGAGTGAGGAGCAAGGAGTTACAAACGGAGCAGAGAAGGCAGTAGGTGAAATTTACTGCTGAGTGTGTGAAAAATCACATTGTGCAATAACAGCAATGTAAAGCAGAGAGGGCAATTGTAAAAGCTATGATTACGGAGAGACCTATCATGGATACTTCACTGAAAGTGACAGGACAGGGAAGCTTTTGGGATCCGAGCTATAAGACCATAAGGTATAGGAACAGAATTAGCCCATCTGGCCCATCATTTGTCCTGCTGTTTCATCACAGCTGATTTATTTTCCTTCTCGACACCATCTCTGTTCTAAAGGAATGTCCTTTTATTCTGAGGCTGTGCCCTCTGGTTCTAGAATCTCTACAAGCTCCTATAAAGGTAGAGGTACTGCCATACTGTCTTTGTAATTGCACATGTGTGCTGGGCCTAGGCCAGATCCCCCAAAATAATAACCCTAAGGAATTTTAAACTGCTGACCCTCTGCACCTCTGATGAGGGTTGACTCATGGACCTCTGGTTTCCTGCTGCTGAAGTCTATAATCATCCCTCTAGTCTTGCTGGCATTGAGTTGTTTTTACGATTTTTCAACCTCCCTCCTATATGCTGATTTGTCACCACCTTTGATTCAGCCTATCACAGTAGTGTCGTCAGCAAACTTGAATATGGCATTGGAGCTGTGCTTAGCCACGCGGGCATAAGTAAGTGAGTAGAGCAGGGGGCTAAGCGCACAGTCTCGTGGTGCACCTGTGGTGATGGAGACCATGGAGGAGATGTTGTTGCCAATCCGAACCTTTGGGTCTGCAAGTAAGGAAATCAAGGATCAATTTGCTCAAGGAGATATTGAGGCTAAGGTTTTGGACCTTATTGAATAGTTTTGAGGGGATGATAGTATTGAATGCCAAGCTCTGGTTGATAAAGAGCATCCTGATGTTGTTCAGATGTCCCAGGGTTGAGTGAAGTGCCAGTGTGGATCTACTGTGGACCTGTTACTGCAGTAGGCAAATTGGAGCAGATCTAAGTTGTTTCTCAGGCAAGAGTCGAGATGTTTCATCACCAACATCTCAAAACACTTCATCACTGTGGATGTAAATGCTTCTGAATGATAGTCATTGAGACAGGTTACCATACTCTTTTTGGGCATCGGTATAATTGAAGCCTGCTTGAAGCAGGTGAGTACCACTCATTGCTGAAGCGAGAGGTTAAAGATCTCAGTGAACACATCAGCCCTCTCATCAGCACAGATCTTTAGTACTTGGCCTGGTACCCCATCTGCGCCAGATGCTTTTTGTGGGTTCACCCTTCTGAAGGCAGCTTGCATGTCAGCTTCGGAACTGAAATCATAGGATCATCAGAACGTGGGAGTTCGTGATGGTTCCTCCATGTTTTGACGGTCAAAACCAGCATAGAAGTGAAGCCCTACTGTCTCCAATGTCCAACTTTATAAGAAGTGATAGTATTGAAGCCTTCAACTCTTGAGCATCCTTCATTGATTCAAGTTTAGTCCAGAATTACCACTGAGATGGCTTTCTGGAGATTGTACCTGGATCTTTTGTAGGTTTCTTGGTCACCAGATTTGAATGCTTCTGATCTGGCTCTCAGTACATTTCAGGTCTTATGTTTCATCCAGGGCTTCTGGTTGGGGAAGGCTCTGAATAATTTTGTGGGGACACACTCATCTACAACTGTTTTAAAAGGTCCATTACAACCATGGTGTATTCATTCAGATGCACAGATGAGTTCTTGAACACGGCCCGGTCCATCGACTTGAAGCAATCCCATAGCCATTCCTCTGCCTCCCGCGACCGCCCTTTGTTGTCCTAATCTCTGGAGCTTTTCTCTTTAGCCTCTACCTGTGTGCAGGTAGGGAAGGACAGTCAAATGATCAGATTTCCCAAAATGCATTGCAACCATGGAATGGTAGGCATCCCTGACCTTAGTACATTGGGACTTCTAGTGCTACAGGTTATGTGCTGATGGTAACTGGACAGGGTTTTCTTCAAACAAGCCTGGTTGAAGTCTCCGACTGCGATATGAAATGCATTGGGATGGACTGTTTCTTGTTTATTACAAGGTAAAACAATAACAAAGTGCAGGAAAAAAGTGTTACAGCTACTAAGAAAGAACAGTGCAGGCAGACAAGAAAGCATACGATCCTGGCAAGGTAGATTGTGAGATCAGGAGTCCATCCTGTTATACTACGGAACCACTCAGTAGTCCTATAACTGTGGAGTAACAGCTATCCTTGACCATTAGGCCATTCAGACCATTGAGTCTGCTCCACCATTTCATGACTGATTAATTTCCCTCTTAACCCCATTTTCTTGCCTTCTCCCTAATACCTTTCACACCTTGACTAATCAAGAACCTATCAGTTTCCGCCTTAAATACACCCAATGACCTGTCTTCCACAGCCGTTTATGGGAACGAATCCCACGGGCTTACCACCCTTTGGTTAAAGAAATTCCTCCTCATCGAAATGGATGTCCCTCTATTTTGAGGCTGTGCCCTCTAGTCCTAGACTCTCCCACCTCCACCCCAGAAAACATTCAAGCATCCTACTCACATCAACTTTATCTAGGCCTTTCAGCATTCGATAGGTTTCAATCTCCCCTCACTTTGCTAAATTCCAGAGAGTACAGATCTAGAACCATTAATTGCTGCTCATATAACCATTTCATTCCCAGAATCATTCCTGTGAACCTCCTCTGAACCCTCTCCAATGTCAGCACACCCTTTCTTAAATAAGGGCCCCAAACTTCTCACATTACTCGCAAGTGAGGCTTCAGCAGTGCCTTGTACAACCTCAGTATTACATCCTTGCTTCTGTATTCTAGTCCTCTTGAAATGACTGCTAATATTGGTTTCACCTTCCGCCTCACTGATTCAACTTGCAAATTAACCTTTAGGGAATCCTGCACAAGGATTCCCAAATCACTTGGCACCTCGTTTTTTTTTAAGTTTCTCCCCGGTTAGAAAATAGTCTATGCTTTCATTTCTTCTACCAAAGTGCAAGACCATACACTGTATTCCAACTGCTAGCTCTTTGCCCATTCTTATAATATGTCTAAGTCTTCTGCAGCCTCTCTACTACTTCAACTCTACCTGTCCCTTAACCTATCTTAGTTTCATCCACAAACTTGGCCACAAAGCCATTAATTTCATTCAAATTGTTGACATACAATGTAAATAGAAGCAGTCCCAACAAAGACCCCTGTGGAACACCATTTGTCACTGGCAACCACCTGAAAAGATCCTCTATTCCCTCTCTTTGCCTCCTGCCAATCACAAAATACTCTATCCAAGCCAGTTCTTTCTTGTAATATCCTGCACTCTTATCTTGCTAAGCAGCCTCGTGTGGCACCTTATCAAAGATCTTCTGTAAATCCAAGTACACAAGATCCACTGATTCTCTTTTGTCTATCCTGCTTGTTATTTCTTCAAAGAATTCCAACAGATAACGTCAGGCTGTCTTATAATTTTGTTTCTTCTGACTCCCTCCCTTGAAGAGCGGGATGACATTTGCAATTTTCCAGTCCTCTAGAAGTATACCAGACTCTCTTCATTCTTGAAAGATCATTATTGCTGCCTCCACAATCTCTTCAGCCACCTCTTTTAGAACTCTGGGGTGTAGTCCATCTGGTCCAGTGGACTTAACTACCTTCAGACCTTTCAGTTTCCGAAGTACCAACTCCCTGGTAATTGCAACAGTACTCACTTCTGGCTTACGCTAGTGTCTTCCACACTAAGGACCGATGCAAAATACTTAATCAGTTTGTCCACCCTTTCTTTGTTCCTTGTTGCTATCTCTCCAGCATAATTTTCTAGTGGCCCAATGCCTATGCTCGCCTCTCTTTTACTCTATATATAGTGCCTATTTAAAGTATTCACACCCCCCCCCCCAAATAATCTCTGCTGCAGCCAATTGGTTTTAGAAGTCACAGAATTAGTTAAATGGAGACCTGTTTTTGGACAACTGTGCAGTCAAGATGTTTCAATTGATTGTAGTAAAGATATCAGTATCTGGAAGGTCCAACTGCTGGTGAGTCAGTATCCTGGCAAAAGCTACATCATGAAGACTAAAGAACACTCCAAGCAACTCTGCAAAAAGGTTATTGAAAAGCACAAGTCAGGCGATGGATACAAGAAAGTTTCCAAGTCACTGAATATCCTTTGGAGTGCAGTTAAGTCAATCATCAAGAAATGGAAAGAATATGGCACAGCTGTACATCTGCCTAGAGCAGGCCGTCCTCAAAAATTGAGTGACCGTGCAAGAAGGGAACTAGTGAGGGAGGCCCCCAAGAGACCTATGACAACTCTGGAGGAGTTACAAGCTTCAGTGGCCGAGATGGGAGAGAATGTGCATACAACAACTGTTGACCAGGTTCTTCATCAGTCACAGCTTTATGGGAGAGTGGCAAAGAGAAGGCCACTGTTGGAAAAAAAACCTCACATGAATCTCGGCCAGAGTTTACCAGAAGGCATGAGGGAGACCCTGAAATCAACTGGAAGAAGGTCTATGGCCTGTTTAAACCAAATTCAGATGAAACACCACATATTATCAAAAATATACCATCCCTACCATGAAGCATGGTAGTGGCTTCGCTGCCACAGGCCCTGAAGGCTTGTGAAGGTAGAGGATTAAATAAATGCAGCAAAATACAGGGAAATCCTGGAGAAAACCTGATGCAGTCTGCAAGAGAACTGCGACTTGGGAGAAGATTTGTTTTCCAGCAAGACAATGACTCCAAGCATAAAGCCAAAGCTACACAGGAATGGCTTAAAAACAACAAGTAACCTGGAGTGGCCAAGTCAGAGTCCAGACCTCAATCCAATGGAGAATTCATGCTGGACTTGAAAAGGGTTGTTCACTCATGATCCCCGTGCAATCTGACAGAGCTTGAGCAATTTTGTGAAGAAGAATTTGAGGAAAAATTGCGGTCCAGATATGCAAAGCTGATAGAGACTTACCCACACAGACTTAAGGCTGTAATTACTGCCAAAGGTGCATCTACTAAATACTGACTTGAAAGGGTGAGTAATTATGTAATCAATTATTTTGTGTTTAATAATTGTAATACATTTTAGACCAATTTGTAGAAATTTGTTTTCACTTTGACACAAAAGAGTCTTTTCTGTTGATCAGTGTCAAAAAAGCCGGCTTAAATCCACTGTGATTCAATGTTGTAAAACAATAAAACATGAAAACTTCCAAAGGGGTTGAATATAGGCACTATATCTGAAAATAACTTTTGGTATCATTTTTTGACATTATTGGTTGGCTTAACTTCCTATTTTATCATTACCACTCCTTATGGGTTTTAAGGTGCCTTCTGTTGATTTTTGAAAAAATTCTCAATCCTCTAACTTCTCACTAATTTTTGCTCTATTATGTGCCCTCTCTTTTGCTTTTATGTTGGCTTTAACTTCCCTTGTCAGCCATGACTGCATCAATCTGCCTTTTTTGAATACTTCCTCCTCTTTGGGATGTATCTATTCTGCACCTTCAGAAACTCAAGACATTGCTGCTCTGCCATCACCCTTGCTGCCGACCCCACCCAAACAACTTTGGCCGGCTGCTCCCATATGCCTCTGTAATTCCCTGTACTCCACTGTAATAATGATACATCTGACTTTATCTTCTCCCTTCGCAGGGTGAGATCTATCATATTGTGATCACTGTTTTCTAAGGGTTCCGTTACCTTCAGCCCCTGATCAAATCCGGTTTATTACACAGGATCCAGAGTTCCTGAATTTCTGATCCCCTAGTGGGCTCAACCAAAAGTTGCTCCACAAAGCCGTTTGGAGACATTCCACAAATTCCCTCTTGGGATCCAGCATCAACTTGATTTTCCCAATTTATCGGCATATTAAAATCCCCTATGACTTGCCTTTTTGACCTGCTTTTCCTGTCTGCCGCTGTAATATGTAGAGCACTTTCGGCTGCTTTTCAAATGCCCATGAATAACTCCTTTCGGGGCCATCTTACCCCATGGGTAAGTTTCTTAACTCTACCCACAAGAATTCTGCATCTTCTGAACTTGTCTCTTCTTTCTAAAGGTTTGATTTCATTTTTACCAAGAGAGCTACTGCTCCTTCTCTGCCTTACCCGCCTGTCCTTTCAATAGGTTATGTAAGCTGCCAACTAGAATCGTCTTCCAGCCGTAACCCCGTGAAACCCACAGCGTCATACCTACCAATCTCTAACTGCTCTACAAGATCATCTGCTTTATTTTGTACACTGCGTGAATTCAAATACAACACTTCCAGTCCTGTATTTATCGCCCATTTCAGTTTTGTCCCCCATTTACACTGCAACCCATCCAATCGACTGCAATTTTGCCCTGACATCTGCCTGTCCTTCCTGGCGTTCTCACTATACGCTACCTGTGCTTGTAAACCAACATCCCTTTCCTCAGCCCTGTCACTCTGATTCCCAACCCCCTGCCAAATTAGGGTAAACCCTCCCCAACAGCTCTAGCAAACCTGCCCGCAAGGTTATTGGTCCCCCTTGGGTCCAGGTGTAGCCCATATCTTTTGTGCTGGTCTTACCTTTCCCAGAAGGATCCCAATGATCCATAAATCTGAAACTCTGTCCCCTGCCAAATCATCCTATTCTTACCCTCACTGGTGCCTGGCACAAGACAGGAATCCAGCGATTGATACCCTGCCTGGTAGTGCGTGCTTTTGGGGTTTTGTATCTTCTGCCTGATGATACAGAAGTGGGTGGGGGTCTTTGATTACATTGGCTGCTTTACTGAGGCAGAGACCAAGTCTAGACGGAGTCCATGTTGGGGAGACTGGTTCCTGTGATGTGCTGAGTTGCAGTCCCAGGCAGGGCAGTTTCATACCAAGCTGTGATCTCTCCAGGGTGGTGCATTAATAAAAATTGCCAGATGTCTTGAGGAAGTAGAGGGGTGTTGGTGGCCATGGTCTTTGAGTTGAACACGGACAGACTATTCACATGAAGGCTTTGAAGAGGTGCAGAAGTGAATTGAGCTGAGTGAGAAGGGACTTCAGTTGCAAGGGTGTGCGGGAGATGCTCGGATTATTGGAACAGAGAACATGGTGGATCCATGTGTCTGTTGTTTAGACCGTTGCTGTTGTGCTTCATCTCGCATTGTTGGAGCTGCTTCTTGCTCCTCCTTTTCTGACCTTTGCCCTGGGCTACTGCCCGAGGGGTGATCCACACTCGGTGTTCGAGGGTCGGACTGCGTCAAAGTGAGGGCCAGGGCGCGTGAGATGTTTTGCTTCAGCCACACCTAAACGCCGATACTTTTCCTCCCTCACAGGAAGGTGCAAACTCTGAAGTTGAATATCAGCGTGGTTTCAGATCAGATTGTTCCCTGACAGCAGCAAACCAATTTCCTTTTTAAGTTGTACTGAACTATGATGAGTGCTTAACAATAATCTTTAAATGACCTCAAATCTCCTTACTAGCCTTCCTCTTTGAATTTCCTAGCTTCACAGCCTGAATTTTAAGGTTCCTTCTATTTTACAAATCAGCAAATCTTTTACAAAGTATATTTATTGTGTAGGGTTGGAGGGGGGGAGCGGTTGCTTCACTGGAAAAAAGCTCCTGTTTGCTTCCTTGCTTTCCAAAAAAAGCTGAATTTAGCTCCTTGTATCTTTCTTCCAACTTTTCCTCCAAGACGGGATTCATTCTCCTCTGTGGAATTCTGTTCTGTAAACTTACAGAATTCAGTGAGGAAAAAGAATTTTAATTTGGTCGGTAGAGGTTCACCACCACTGAAAGAATGTTTACTTCTTTCATCTCTTTAAACTTGTATGTAATTTTATTTAAAGTGGTAAATACTCAGCAATGAAACAGAAGGTTTTCGCAGATGAGTATTATGTTTCTGATTTTGTGGTAATACTTCTGAAACTCTGGAGGAAAACATAAATGTAGGTTTCGTTCTGTTTTTGTGGGGGGGGTAGTCACATGTCTGACCACAAAAACAAAACAAATTAAGATACAGGAAGAGATCAGAAGCTGACGAAAGTACTACATGTCTCTCTGCAAACTCCACTCTCCACAACTCATTGGTGTAGTCGCAAAAGCAAAATAATGCAGCTGCTGAAAGTCTTAAAATAGCCACAGAAATACTCATCGCGTAAGGCAGTACCGGGGGGGGCGGGGGGAGGGTTTCATCTGGAGATGATGCTGTCTAGAAGGTTCTCGGGAAGTCAACACTGAGGCACAAATCTTATGGTTACCGCTGTCTTATTAGCTGGTCATCACGGTACAGGTCAGCCTGCTCCAGCGAACGAGGCAGACAAGTGACAAAGGAGCCTGAGCACATGGTCTCCCTTTATCCTGACAACTAGTCTGGATCAGTTTGGGTACGAAACTAGGGAATAGGCAGAGAGTCACAGTTCGGCTCTGCGGACAAGCAAGTTACAGAAGTATAGAACGACATAAGGATGCTGAAGGAACACAGCAAGACAGGCAGCATCTGTGGAGGGGGAATAAATGAACAAATGTTTCAGGCTGAGGCCCTTCATCAAGCATCTGCCGAATCTGTTGTGTTTTTAAGCGTAGCTGCTGATTTTGTGTCTGAGTGAGCTGGAGAGTCAGACGTTGTCCACAAGGAGTACACGCAGAGGGAGAGCTCCCTTCTCTCCAGGGGCTCTTGGGGGCCAGAACTCCATGTTTCCCAACTATCCCCAGATCATCCCCCCCTCTCGTGTCGTCGGGTGACCTACCATTTGATGTGAACTCGGCCGAGCCTCATCCTCTCCCTCACTGACACAGGATGTGTGTTTCCCACAGTCCCAGGATCCACAGATGTTGGACCAGCTCTCAAAGAACATCTCACGGTGTGGCCTCTCCAACTCGACCTTGAACTACCTCCGGGTAAGGGCACTTTGCACACCGTTTCCAAACCCACCAGTAACACAGAGGTGTGGGTAACAGCGGAGAGCTGGGAAATGGGTGGGCACTCACAGTCTGTCCATTGCAGAGAAATCAAAGCTCACCTACCCTGCACAGTACTAAACGAGGGGTGTTACTCAGGGAGGGTCACACCATGGGAGGGGCGGTGCCTGGGAGGGTCACAATATGGGAGAGGTGGTCCTGGGGGAGGGTCTCGATATGGGAGGGGCAGGTCACACCATGGGAGAGGTGGTCCCGGGGGAGGGTCTCAATATGGGAGAGGTGGGTCACAATATGGGAGGGCTGGTCCTGGGGGATGGTCACGATATGGGAGAGGTGGTCCCGGATGAGGGTCACAATATGGGAGGGGCGGTCCCGGGGGAGCGTCTCTATATGGGAGGGGCGGGTCACAATATGGGAGGGGTGGTCCCGGGGGAGGGTCACACCATGGGAGAGGTGGTCCTGGATGAGGGTCACAATATGGGAGAGGTGGGTCACAATATGGGAGAGGAGGTCCCGGGGGAGGGTCTCAATATGGGAGGAGCAGGTCACACCATGGGAGAGGCGGTCCTTGGGGAAGGTCGCGATATGGGAGGGGCGGGTCACAATATGGGAGGGCTGGTCCTGGGGGATGGTCACGATATGGGAGGGGCAGTTCACAATATGGGAGAGGTGGTCCCGGGGGAGGGTCACAATATGGGAGAGGTGGTCCTGGGGGAGGGTCACAATATGGGAGAGGTGGTCCCGGGGGAGGGTCACAATATGGGAGGGCTGGTCCTGGGGGAGGGTCACAATATGGGAGGGCTGGTCCTGGGGGATGGTCACGATATGGGAGGGGCGGGTCACAATATGGGAGAGGTGGTCCCGGGGGAGGGTCACAATATGGGAGAGGTGGTCCCGGGGGAGGGTCACAATATGGGAGAGGTGGTCCCGGGGGAGGGTCACAATATGGGAGAGGTGGTCCCGGATGAGGGTCACAATATGGGAGGGGCGGTCCCGGGGGAGCGTCTCTATATGGGAGGGGCGGGTCACACCATGGGAGAGGTGGTCCCGGGGGAGGGTCACAATATGGGAGAGGTGGTCCCGGGGGAGGGTCACACCATGGGAGGATCAGCCCTGGGGGACAGTAATGAGGGAGGGACGGAACTGAATGTCCCCTTGTGCCAAGTCCGTACTCCTCACAGGGGAAATGTTGTCTCAGCACCTACCCGCCCCCCCCCCCCCCGTCCGAACCTTTAAAGAATGTAAAATAGTACAAGAGCAGAAGAGGTGCTGTGACCCATGATATTGTTTTAAACAGATTAAACTAGTAATGAGATGGCTATTATTTCTTCTAAACTGCAAACAGTTTAGGCTCAACCTATCTTTCTAAGACTACACTTTCATCCTAGTATTCAGTGATTTACAGTTATTCAAAGACAGTTGATGGTATTTATGGTCTACTGTCGTGGCTGTTCCATGAAGGGGGAGGTGATGCACAAGTTTCTGGGTACTAAGATGTGTAACTGTCTTTTCTCTTGTCCTGATTCTGCCCGTTGCTCCTGTTTCCCAATCCCCCCCCCCCCCCCCCCACTGATCAGCTGTGTGTTATTCTGGAACCGATGCAGGAGTTGATGTCCAGGCACAAAACCTACAGCCTGAGCCCCAGGGACTGCCTCAAGACGTGCCTGTTTCAAAAGTGGCAGCGGATGGTGGCCCCACCAGGTACGTACGTGTTTCAGGAGGCTCCGACACCAAGCAGAAAGCGGTCAGGCTCAGATTTGCCATGGGGAGGTAACAAAAGCCGCAAGGAAAGTTCTGCTTGGCCCTCGAACCAGTCCCCCCCATGGCCAATCCAATTCCAGAGAAGAGCAGTGGCCCCTCTCCAGCATGCAGGCGAAGGAACTCCAGTGTTGGAGGGGGAGGGGGAGGGGTGAACTCCCTCCAATCAGTGGTTTGGGAGGGGGGGTCCCTCACGACAGAGGACACGGTAAAGAGATCTCTTCTGCCAGCCAGGCATGGTGGCGCAAGTGGAGATCCCTCACGGCCAGCAGTGGTGAGGGGTGATAATGCATGGCCGGGAATGGTCTTGGGAGATCCTTCATGGCCGATCTGAGTATGATCCTGTCCAGCCCCTGTTGCACGAGTCTGAGGGCTAGACCCCTCATGGCTGGGGCAGGAGGGTCTGGACAGATCCTTCACGGTGGGGTGGATCCCTCTCAGCCACGCGGGTGTGTGGGGGTGGGCGTGTTTGTGGCGATGCCGACCGTCCTGATGCGCTTCTCCCCTCAGCCGAGCCGGCCCGGCAGGCCCCGAGCAAGCGGAGGAAGCGGAAGATGTCGGGCGGCAGTACCATCAGCAGCGGCACCAACTCCAACACCAACAGCAGCAGCAAGAAGAAGAGCCCAGGCGGCAGCTTCGCCCTCTCCAGTCAGGTACCTGTAAGCATCCACGCCTCTTCCATCTTCAGCCTCGCGGCGTGCGGGGATCGGGGGAAGGGTAGAGACACACCGGTGGGATGGCCTCGGCCGTCGTCCCACTGGGATCCCCGATCTGGGTCAGTGGGGAGCTGGGCAGGGCCATGCATCCTGATGCTGAGGTGGGGGACGTAACGGGTGTGGGGAGTGAGAGCAGAGCAGCGGACATTCGGCTGGGAGCCTGGTCTCGCTCGGTGAAGTCACGGCGACCGGGGGCTTGGCTCCACTTTGCAGCCCGTGTCCCAGAACCTTCAGCACCAGTGACAGGGCCACGTTAACAAACTGTTGTGTGGAGAGTTTCCTTGTGTGTCTGCTTCCGTGGCCATATCTGTACACGCTGCCTTGCGTGTGCTTGAACATGTGTGTGCTGGTGCATACATGGCTGTGTGTGTATGTATATATGTACTACTGTCCCTACCTCTCCTCCCCTCATCCACCCACCACTCCTCCCCTCCCCACCACCACCCCACTCCTCCCCTCCCCACCACCACCCCACTCCTCCCCTCCCCACCACTCCCCCACTCCCCCTTCCCCACCACTCCCCAACTACTCCCCTCCCCACCACTCCCCAACTACTCCCCTCCCCCACCACCCCTCCCCAACCACCCCTCCCCACCACCACTCCACTCCTCCCCTCCCACCACTCCCCCAACCACTCCCCTCCCCTCCCACCACTCCCCCTCTCCCACCACTCCCCCACTCCCCCTTCCCCACCACCACCCCACTCCTCCCCTCCCCACCACCATCCCACTTCTCCCCTCCCCACCACTCCACCACCCCTCCCCACCACTCCCCCACTCCTCCTACCCACACACTCCCACCACCCCTCCCCTCCCCACCACCACTCCCCTCCCCACCACCACCCCACTTCTCCCCTCCCCACCACTCCCCCACTCCCCCTTCCCCACCACTCCCCAACTACTCCCCTCCCCACCACTCCCCCAACTACTCCCCTCCCCCACCACCCCTCCCCAACCACCCCTCCCCACCACCACTCCACTCCTCCCCTCCCACCACTCCCCCAACCACTCCCCTCCCCTCCCACCACTCCCCCTCTCCCACCAATCCCCCAGCCACTTCTCCTCCCCCAACCACTCACCCTCCCACCACCACCACTACTCCCACTCCCCCTCCTACCCATACACTCCCACCACCCCTCCCACTCCCCCTCCTACCCATACACTCCCACCACCCCTCCCTCCATCACTTCCCTCACACTCCCACCACCCCTCCCTCCATCACTTCCCTCACCCACCACCCCCAACCACTTCCACTCCCAACCACCCACACACTCCCACCATTCCCCCAGCCACTTTCACCATTCCCACTCCCACCACTACCACCATTCCCCCTCCACACACCCCCCAACCCCCTCCCCTCCCCACTATGGCCCCTTCCCTAAGTGAGCTGAGCCCCACTGTGTGTTGCAGGACGTGATGGTGGTGGGCGAGCCCACCCTGATGGGGGGCGAGTTTGGCGACGAGGACGAGCGCCTCATCACGCGCCTGGAGAACACCCAGTATGACGCCACCAATGGCATCGACGACGAGGACAGCTTCAACAACTCCCCGGCCCTGGGGGCCAACAGCCCTTGGAACAGCAAGCCGCCATCCAGCCAGGAGAGCAAGTCCGAGAATCCGACCTCCCAGGCCTCCCAGTAAAGGTGAACCCCTGCGGCCAAGCACATTCCGAATCCCCCACTCAATCTACCTGTCCAAGTAACCGTGTAGAGGTACCTGCAGGGTCAGACTGGAACGTGTACCCCAACATCCCAACCATTCCCATTCTCACATGGCATTAGCTGTGGATACGACACATGCTTGTTTCACTTCTAATCATTGCTTCAAATTTCTCTTCTAATTACGGAAAGTAAATTGCGTCTGAGGAGGCTTAAAGCTCCTCTTTCCCTCCCTCCTTCCCCCCTCCCCAGTTTTGGAGTGGGCAAGGCGTTTAGGCCCTGATGGGGTGTTGTCTGGTCTTGAAAGGATCTCAGTGGTGGAGATCTGCTGTCAAATGTCTGCTTCTGGTGGAGTCCTGGAGGTTGTAGAGATATCCCACTATATTACCCCAAAGTGATCACCAGAAGGGGGCAGAGGAGTCACCTGTACTGGGGTGAGTGGGTAATGGGCATCTGAATTCCCCCTGCTCCTGCAGAGGACAGGCTCAGCATTCAGCTCAGGGCAAAGGGTGGGCTGATTGCAATGTGTTCCAACAGATTATCAAACCCTTCCCACTCTGACTGCGCCACACCCATCAACCATCCTCCTGCCTCCACAGATGCTGCTCGACCTGCCGGGTTTCCCGGGCAGTTCGCTCTTCCCACCCTTGCTTTTAGTGCAGATGCCTGTGTCTGTGGCAGATATCAGAGTTTGACCTGTTGCTTTTTGCAATCTCCCAAAGTCTGGAATTGTGCACAGCGTGTGGGAGTGCTGCCCATGACCCCGGGGTGGAAGGGGAACTAGATCTGGTCTTCAACACTCGTTCTGAGGTTGGTTTTCCTATCTCCTTAGTCATACACTTGGCCCATCGAGTCTGTGCAGACCCAGTCCTCTCATTTCCTTACAACATTGTCTCCCCAAATTCCCATCAACTTGCTCAAGATTTCTAACTCTTCCCCACATACTAGGGGACAATTTACAGTGATCAGTCTAGCCCACCGACTCTGCTCGTCTTTGGGATGTGGGAGGAAATGGAGCTCTCAGCACTAAATATGTTATTATTCTGCCAACCAAGCTCACTCTTCCCCCCCCCCCCACCCCAGTCATCTGGGACCACTGTGACCCCACTATTGGGAGGTGGAGATACCTATAGGAGGGTCAACCCCCCCCCCCCACCCCCGACCCAGCTCTGCAAGACTGGAAGGTCACACAAGCAAAGTCACACCATCTTGCATTGCCGCTGCAGTTGGTATATGTATTGAAGAAGAGCTGTGGCAGAACTCGCCCTTGTTAGTTCCAAGTTTAACTTCCACACACTCTACTTCACTGTTCTACTCCGTGTAACCGCGAGGAATCTTCAACCCTGCTGTCTGGTGTCCTGCCCTGTATCGAGCGCTGTTACAGTATTATTTACTGAGCCCACGGGTTCCAGTGATTTGAGATATTCTCACCTTTCAGATCCCACCACAGTCTTCCGCTCTCCTCTCTATCCCTCTGGCCCTGTCCAGTGAGGTTTAATCAGAACCGGCCTTGGGTTACCTAGCTCCTTCCCATATCTCTGCACCTCTCATTGTGGTCTTGACATCAGCCCTGAATTCAGTGGCTCTGCCCTGAATGGCCCAGCCTTGTGAGCTCCAGAACTCCCTCCGTTACGCCTCTAGGATCTCCTGAAACTTGCACCTAGTACTGGGCAGCTTTGAGAAGTGGGTCAGTGATGGGTTTTGTCTGAGCTTGCTCCTGTGGTGGATCTTCAGGATCTTTCACTACGTTAAAGGCTCCAAACAAACACAGGTGGCTTTGGGAGTAAAATGTAGGAAAGTGTCTTCCCTATGGAATGATTGGACAGTGACCAATGAAATAACACCATATGTGGCCCAGAGGCCACCTGATTGTGTAGCCCGTGGGGGTTTCTCCTGCTCCCTGCTGTGTTTCAGAGGAACAGCGACAGAGCAGATCACAGACTCAACCATCAGCCAGAAGCATCGCAAACACCACACCAGTGTCCTGACACTTAAATCCTAACATGTAATTTGCTGTCCATGATGTACCAGGCACAGTACACATGCCTGGGCCATGCATGCTGAGCCAAGGTGGGTTCAGCTTGTCTCTCGTTATAAGTACCTCTATATTAAAAGGATTCTTTTAACTACCTTCCAAATCTAACCCCTGGTACCTCTGTGAACAGAGAGCGTGAGATGGAAGCAAGGATTTCTTCGCTGCTGCTCACGATTTTCTAATTTGCTGTAAATCTGTAGAGAGAGAGAGAGAGAGAGAGAGACAGGAAGAATATAAGATGCACAGTGTCGTGTTTTATACAGCAAAAGAAATCCGGGAAAAATAAACTTTAATAAATGCGTTAGGAAGGTGGAATGCTGAACAATCCCCTCAGAATTGTTTGTAATGTTTTTTAATGTTAACTTGTGTAGGGGAACTGTGTTTATTTTGGTTTTGAAGCCTTGTTCTGTGTATCTCTGCTTGTATATTGAACGCTAGTATTTACCAATCTGTATTGCTGTCATTAAACATATAGTAAACCTTACAATGATTGCTTCCTGTACCTCCCTGGAGGGAATGGGGAAATGGTTGGTGAGGGAGCAAAGCATCTGAAGTGGCCGTGCCTCCAGTTTGTGAGGAAGATCTTCAACAAGGTTTGGAAATGGGTGGCGATGAGTGTGGGGAGCATAAACACAGGAGATTCGGCAGATGCTGGAAATCCAGAACAACACACGTACGCGCGTGCACATACACACACCTCGGCAGGTCAGGCAGCATCTGTGGAGCCGAATGAACAGTTGAAGTTTTGAGCCGAGACCCTTCATCGGGACTGGAAAAGACGGGTTCAGAAGCCAGAATAGGAAGGGGGGAGGGAGGAGTACAAGCTGGCAGGTGACAGGTGAGGAGGAAGGTGTGTGGGTGGGGGAAAGGGGGATGAGTGGAAAAGGTAAAGGATTGAAGAAGAGGGAATCTGACAGGGGATGACAGTGGTCTGTGGGAGAAAGGGAGGGAGGAGAAGAAAAGGGATGAGAGGGGAGCCAGAATGGGGAAAAAGAAGAAAGGAGAAGGGGGAAGAAATTACCAGAACTTGGAGAAACCGATGTTTATGCCATCAGGTTGGAGTATGCCCAGACAGAGTATGAAGTGTTACTCCACCAACCTGAGAGTGGCCTCATCCTGGCAGTATGAGAATGGGGATTGGAATTAAAATGGTTGGCCTTTGGGAAACCCTGCTGGTTGTGCATGGAACCAAGGTGCTCACCAAAGCAGTCCCCCAATCCCTGTCGGGTCTTGAGAGGTGAGTGAATCGGCCAGGGTCTACAGGTGAGAAGTGACCTGAAATCAAAATGAACGGTTGGACAAACTGGTGATGTTTTTATGGAGTGGTGGAGGCGGAGGGGAGATCTGGTAGAGGTTTATAAGATTATGAGAGGCATAGATAGAGTGGACAGAATCTTTTTGTAAAGGGTTGAAATGTCTGTACCGGAGGGCATGCACTTAAGTTGAGAGGGAGTAATTGAGAGGAAGTGAGGGGCAAATTTTTTTCTTTTTTTAAATGCAGAGTAGTGCCTGGAATTCACTGTCCGGAGAGGTGGTAGAGGCAGAAACATTAGAGACTTTTAACAGATTTTTAGGTAAGCACATGAATGTAAGGAAAATGGAAATGTGTGGGGCATTGTGCAGGCAGAAGAGATTAGTGTAGTTAGCCATTTGGTTGGTTAGGCAGAGCTTTGTGGGCTGAAGGGCCTGTTCGTGTGCTGTGCTGTACTGTTCTGCGTTCTAATGCCTGAAATGAATATCTCATTGAAACACTGGTTGTGTAAAGTGTTGAAATGATAGGTGACCTGGAAATTCTTTCAGCAGTTGGAAGATTCATGTGCGATCTCTTTTGGACAGTGTTACATAGGCTCCGCAGAGCTGAGGAGGCAACAGTGTGGGCTCCGGCCACAATGATCAGCATGCCACTGTACTGGTTAGCATAATGTTATTACAGTGCCAGTGGCTGGGTCCAATTAGTGCCACTGTCTGTTCTCCCTGTGACCATGTGGGTTTCCACTGGGTGCTGCACATTTCAAAAACGCACAGGTTGATAGGTTAGTTGGTCACGTGAGCATAATTGGGTGATTTGGACTCACTGGGCCGAAGGACCTGTTACTGTGCTGATTCTCTAAGTAAATAAGAAATAAAGTGTATGTGGTAAACACGAGAGAGTCTGCAGGTGCTGGAAATCCAAAGCAACACACACAAGATGCTGGAGGAACTCAGCAGGTCATGGAAATGAATAGGCCATCAATGTCTGGGGCTGAGAATTGTTGCTTCACCTGGAGCCGTTTCGGTGCCTGGATGGTGGGGAGAAAAGAGGTAAGAGGGCATGTGTTTTGTGGGGGAAATACCATAAAAAGAAAAGGGGGTCTTTGGATGGTTGCGGGTGACTAGTGATGTTCTGCAAGGGATGGTGTTTGGACCGCTTCTTTTCACATTATATGTCAACGACTTGGATGAGAAAATAGATGGCTCTGTGGCCAGGTTTGCAGATGATAGGCGGAGAGGCAGGTAATGTCGACGAAGCAGGAAGTCTGCAGAAGGACTGGGACAAATTAGAAAAAAGGGCAAAGTGGCAGATGGAATATAGTGTCATACACTTTGGTGAAAAGAATAAAGGTGTAGACTATTTTCTAAATGGAGAGAAAATTCAGAAGGACCTGGGAGTCCTTTTGCAGGATTCCCTAAAGGTTAATTTTCAAGTTCAGTCAGTGGTGAAGAAGACAAATTCATTGTTAGCATCAATTTTGAGAGGACTAGAATATAAAAGCAAGGATGTAATGCTGAGGCTTTATAAGGCATTGGTTAGATCACACTTGGAATATGATAAGAAGTTTTAGGTCCTTTATCTAAGAAAGGATGTGCTGGCATTGGAGAGAGTCCAGGAGAGGTTTACACCAGGTGATCCTGGAAGTATACGAGAGGCATTTGTACTCTTACGTAATTCAGAGAAACGAGAGGAGATCTCATTGAAACCTATCGGATATTAAATGATCTAGATAGAGCAGATGTGGAGAGGATGTTTCCTATTGTGGATGAGTCTAGGATCAGAGAGAATAGTCTCACATCCCTTTAGATAAGAGCTGAGGAATAATTTCTTTAGCGAGAGGATAGTGAATCTGGAATTCATTGCCACAGACAGCTGTGGAGGCCAGTTCATTGGTTATATTTAAAGGGAAGATTGATAGGTTCTTGATTAGTACGGGCTTCAAAAGTTACAGGGAGAAGCCAGGAGAATGGAGTTGAGAGGGATAGTAAATCAGCCATGATGGAGCAGACTCGATGGGCTGAATGGCCTAATTTTGTTTCTATGTCTTGTGGTCGTTTGAGATGATGGAAGAGTGGACCGGGGAATTTGTGAATCCCTTTGGAACACTGGAACAGGAAAGGAGGAGTCACTGATGTCACCACTGGGCAAATTGGAGGGTTTGGATATTGTGGCAGTAGTTCGAATGCCCGTTGAGCTGAGTGTGTGGATCTGTGCCCCATTCATTAATGTCCTAGCCAAGCGGGCAGAGAACACTGCAGGGTTGCACATTACCAACACAGCTTGCATTTCGGTAATATCCTCCTCAGGGTTTCACATGAGCAACAACAGGCAATCTGTGACTCCAATGCTGCCTGTTACACTAGAGAGCAGGTTGCAGGGGGATGACCGATGGATTTGTAACAGCAAAACTACGTCGAAAGGTTCCACAAGTGCAAGTTGGATCCAGATTCAAAATCGTATAGATCGTGTGGACATTGAAACATCCAGTGAAATGTGTTCATTGTGTGAATAATGAACAGGACACAAGGATGTGCTGGGGCCAACATAACAAGTCTGTAATGTTCAGCAGAGCAACACCAGCAACAAAAATCGTTCACTTTGGGGAATACTCTGCTTTACCTTCCAAATGGTGAACGTGGAGGAAGGTCAGAGGGTTGGCAGCTGATTCCTGAAGGCCTTTGCTTCAAAGTGACTGTATTACGAATGGAAATCAGACCTTTAAATAAAATTTGTGCAAGACATTGGAGTTACTGATCGATCACTGGAACAGGCACACGTAGAAGATAAAAGCAGGGCCAGGCCACTCGGCCCCTCAGAATCAGCCCCACCATTTAGTCTGACCATGGTTGATCCACACAGCCTCAACTCCTGCTCCAGTTCCCCATCACTTTGAATTCCTGATATTTTAAATACTTATCTATCTGCTCTTTAAAATTATGACTGGTGCTCCACCATCCTCAGGAGGAGGGGCAGAGAATTTCAGAGGTTCATCCCCTGGTCATGGACAAAGCAACAGGCCTTTCAGCCCATCTACTCCATGTCAGTCTGATATTCTTCCTGGTTCCATCAACCCAGACCAAGATCATAACCGTCCCATTAATGTACCTGTCCAATCTTCTCATAAGTGTTGCAATCAAACTCGCCTTCGCCAATACTGGCAGCTTGTTCCACAATTGGTTAATATCTTTCAGCAGCCTCCTTCACTGTCCACAGCTCCACCAATCTTCATGTTATCAGCAAATTTACTAATCTAGCCATCTACAGTTAATCCAAGTCAGTTATAATCAGCAAAGGTCCCAGCATTGACCACCGGTCACTAACACCTCTCCATCATTATCCAAAGAACGAACTCTGAATCCATATCCAAATTCAAAGATGGTTTCCCTCACTTTCCTTTCTCTAAACCCACAGTGATCGTGTCTGCCTCTCAAGCCTCTCCTCAATCTTCTCTGCGCCTTCAGGGGAGTTGGATCGGGAGCCTCTCAAACTGCAAACAGACTGCCTTTAGGACCCAGTGAAACACCGAGCAGGCTTCAGTGAGGATGTAGATCTGAGCTGACCCATTTTACATTTAAATCACTCAACAAAATTTTCCAGAGCAGTAGATAAACAGGCTGAACTTCCACATTCTGTTAAGACTCCCCGCACTGCTCCGCTCTCAGCTGCAGACTACATTTTGATCATTTTACCTCCGGCTTCATCGTGAATTTAATCTATTGTTGACATCACAGGCATCAACTGTTGTCAACAACCACTGGTCTCCAGGGCAACCCATCCGCTAGGTCTTCAACAGTCAGATTTCAATCTTGTAAATAAGATTTTGCTGCCCAGTGTTCAGGAGTGATTGCACGGCTGTTGAAGTGTGCATCAGGTGCTCTGGGTTTGTCCACTCTCCTCGCTGAGGTGACTGACCTCTACCCCGGAGAAGAGCATTAAAACCAGCCTGGGCCTTGGAAGGAGGGAATGGGCCAAGGTTTGTGCTCCTGGACATGGGTTTCAGCGGTCCAAGATCTGAACGAACCAGGCCAGGGCTCAACAGACATAGGGACACAGAATAGGTCCAACAAGAAAGTGAACCTCAGTGTATTTACACGCACATACTAAATTGACTTTTGAACCATTTAAAAAAAAATCTGCGGTCAAATGAGCTGACAGTATCACACAATAACAAGCAGGAAGGAAGATCCTTGAGCTGTGTGAGAACTGGGGAGGGCGGTGACTGATAGAGGAGGAGGTCATTCAGTCAATCGAGTGCGTCCCTGCTGTTCCAATGCACCCACTGTTTGCTACTGTCTTTTCCTGAGGTCTAATGAAGAGATGCCTCATCTTTAATGTTAACCGTCTCTCTCTCTCTCCTGCTGCTGCCTGTCTTGAGTGTTTACAGCAATTCACAAATGTTTTAATATTGTAAACATACAAGTCTATCCTGCCTGTCAGTCTAACACTGTTCCATCAAGAGCTCCTGACACTGACCAAGAACAATGAACAGTACAGCACAGGAACAGGCCCTACGGCCCACAATGTTTTGCTTAACCAATTAAACTAGTTATTACCAGTATGGCCCAACTAAACTAATCCCTTCTGCCTACACAATGTCCATCCATATCCCTCCATTTCCTGCACCTTCGTGTGTCTGTAAATTCAATATAAAAGTATGCATGTGTTTTAACAATCAGAATCAGGTTTATTATCATGATGATAATCATGTGATGTGAAATTCGTTAACTTAGCAGCAGCAGTTCTATGCAATACATATTATAGAAGAGAAAAAAATAATAAATAAGTAAATCAATTATAGTATACATATTTTGAATAGATTTAAAAAGTGCAAAAATCAGAAATACTGTATATTTTAAAAAAAAACTGAGGTGGTGTCCAAGGGTTCAATGACCATTTAGGAATCAGATGGCAGAGGGGAAGAAGCTGTTCCTGAATCGCTGAGTGTGTGCCTTCAGGCTTCTGTATCTCCTACCTGATGGTAACAGTGAGACAAGGACCTTCCCTGGGTGCTGGAGGTCCTTGTTAATGGACGCTGCCTTTTGGAGACACCACTGCCTGAAGATGTCTTGGGTACTTTGTAGGCTGGTACCCAAGATGAAGCTGACTAGATTTACAACCTTCTGCAGCTTCTTTCGATCCTGTGCAGTAGACCCTCCACACCAGACAGTGATGCAGCCTGTCAGAATGCTCTCCATGGTACAACTATAGAAGTTTTTGAGTATATTTGCTGACATGCCAAATAGAAACATAGAAAATAGGTGCAGGAGTAGGCCATTCGGCCCTTTGAGCCTGCACCGCCATTCAGTATGATCATGGCTGATCATCCAACTCAGAACCCTGTACCTGCTTTCTCTCCATACCCCCAATCCCTTTAGCCACAAGGGCCAGATCTAACTTCCTCTTAAATATAGCCAATGAACCAGCCTCAACTGTTTCCTGTGGCAGAGAATTCCACAGATTCACCACTCTCTGTGTGAAGAAGTTTTTCCTCATCTCGGTCCTAAAAAGCTTCCCCTTTATCCTTAAACTGTGACCCCTCGTTCTGGACTTCCCCAACATCGGAAACAATCTTCCTGCATCTAGCCTGTCCAATCCCTTTAGAATTTTATACGTTTCAATAAGATCCCCCCTCAATCTTCTAAATTCCAGTGAGTATAAGCCTAGTCGATCCAGTCTTTCTTCATATGAAAGTCCTGCCATCCCAGGAATCAATCTGGTGAACCTTCTCTGCACTCCCTCTATGGCAAGAATGTCTTTCCTCAGATTAGGGGACCAAAACTGCACACGATACTTTAGGTGCGGTCTCACCAAGGCCTTGTACAACTGTAGTAGAACCTCCCTGCTCCTGTACTCAAATCCTTTTACTCAAATCTCTTCAAACTCTTAATACAGTATAGCCACTGTCTTGCTTTCTTTATAACTAAATTGATATGTTGGGACCAGGTTAGATCTTCAGAGATCTTGACACCCAGGAACTTGAAACTGCTCACTCTCTCCACTTCTGATCCCTCTGAGGATTGGTATGTGTTCCTTCTTCGTCTTACCCTTCCTGAAGTCCACAATCAGCTCTTTCGTCTTACTGATGTTGAGTGCCAGGTTGTTGCTGGCACTAGTCGGCATATCTCACTCCTGTATGCCCTCTCGTCACCGCTGAGATTCTACCAACAATGGATGTATCATCAGCAAATTTATAGATGGTATTTGAGCTATGCCTAACCACACAGTCATGTGTATATAGAGAGTAGAGCAGTGGGCTAAGCACACACCCCTGAGGTGCGCCAGTGTTGATCGTCAGCGAGGAGGATATGTTATCACCGATCTGCACAGATTGTGGTCTTCTGGTTAGGAAGTCGAGGATCCAATTGCAGAGGAAGGTACAGAGGCCCAGGTTCTGTAACTTCTCAATCAGGATTGTGGGAATGATGGTATTAAGTGCTGAGCTATAATCAATGGACAGCATCCTGATGTAGGTGTTTGTGTTGTCCAGGTGGTCTAAAGCCATGTGAAGCGCCATTGAGATTGTATCTGCCGTTGACCTATTGTGGCGATAGGCAAATTGCAATGGGTCCAGGTCCTTGCTGAGACAGGGGTTCAGTCTAGTCATAACCAACCTCTCAAAGCATTTAATCACTGTTGATGTGAGTGCTACTGGGCGATAGTCATTTAGGCAGCTCACATATACGTACCTTGCCCCAACATATCTTTGCAGCTTTAAAGAAGACAAGACTGTGGCTCTATTTCATTAGCGGTTTGAGGAGCTTTGGTATGTCACTAAAAACACTTGCAAATTTCTGCAGAGTTACCGTGGAGAGCATTCTAACCGGCCGCATCGCCGTCTGGTATGGTATGGTGGGGTGGGGGGGGTAATACACAGGATGGAAGTAAGCTGCAGAGAGTTGTAAACTTAGTCAGCTCCATCATGGGCACCGGCCTCCGTCGTATCCAGGACATCTTCCAGGAACAATGTCTCAACAGGCAACATCCATCATTAAGAACCCCCATCAGCCCGGACATGAACTTTTCTGATTGTTACCATCAGAAAGGAGGTGCAGAAGGCTGAGGGCACGCAGTCAATGATTCAGGAACAGCTTCTTCCTCTCTGCCATCTAATTTCTGAATGGACATTGAGCCCATAAATACTACCTCATTGCTTTTTTAAATTTCTGTTTTTGCACAACTTTATTTAATATACATATACATTTACTGCAATTCAGTTTATTTTCTATATTTATCATGTATTGCATTGTACTGCTGCCGCAAGGTTAACCAATTTCACAACATATGCTGGTGGTATTAAACCTGATTCTGATTTTAAATGCCTCTGTCACATCTGCCTCCACCACTCCCCCAGGATTAAAAAAAGTTTAAAAGGTAAATTTAATATCGAAGTATGCATATGTCTTAAACACCTCTACCATATCTTTCTCCTCAGCTAACACATTTCAGGCACCCAGTAAAATACTTGCCCTGTATATCTCCTTTGAACACACTCCCTCTCACCTTAAATGTATGCTTTCAGGTATTAGGTACTTCTCTGGGAGAAAGGGGCCAGGCGTCTATCTGTGCCTGTCATAATCTTATAAACTTTAATCAGGTCTCCCCTCAGCCTCTGCCTCTCCAGAGAAAATAGCCCAGGTCTATCCAACCTCTGCTTGTTGTACACGCCCTCTAATTTGGGCAGCTACCTCTCCTGCACCATCTCCACAAAGCCGCCACATCCTTCTTGTCAAAGAAGCTGAAATTCCTGATAACTGTCCAGATGAATCCTATCACACACATTCCCCTTTGTCCCACAAAAACCTCCCCACCATCTCTCTTTCTCAACTCTGCTAAACGGAGCATGTGACCATAACACTAACAGGAGAAAATCTGCAGATGCTGGAAATCCAAGCAACACACACACACAAAATTCTGAAGGCCAGGCAGCATCGATGGTAAAGAGTACAGTTGACGTTTCGGCCTGAAATGTCGACAACTTTTTTCCCTAGATGCTGCCTGGCCTGCTGAGTTCCTCCAGCATTTTGTACGTGACCACGATAAATGAATTTACCAGTTCAGAAGAAGCTAGATTCACAGAATTTATATCAAATGGACAGCACAGCGCACTTTGATCTACATTGTTGTGCCAATTCAATATGCTACTCAAAGATCTAACCCTCCTGCACAGCCCTCCATTTTTCTATCATCCATGTGCCTATTTAAGAGTTTCTTAAATGTCCCTGATGTATCTGCCTCTACCACCACCCCCATTAGTGAATTCCACGTAGCTACATCCTCTGACATCCCCCCTCCCCTTTACCTTCCTCCAGTTACCTTAAAATAATGCCCCCTGTGTCTCCGGCTGTCCACTCTCATCATCTTCCACACCTCTACCAAGTCACCTCGCTCCCTCCTTCGATTCAAAGAGAAACACCCTGGCTTGCTCAACCTTTCCTCATACGGACAGGCAAATGACAAACCTGGGAAGGTCGAAGTTGTGACTGAATCAAAACCCAAGTTCACACAGATACTGACGGCAGCCAGGACCAGTGAGGGGGAAGGTTAACCATTTCAGCCATGCCAGCACTGGGTGTTGGTGCCCATAGGCTGCTGGTTTAGGGTCAGAACTGGAGGAATCAGAACAGTTAGAGCTTGACAGAGCTTTACGATGACGGGGCTGGGAGTAAAGCCCTCCCGACCATTGAGCACATCTATGTGAAACACTGGGGTAGGAATGCGGCATCCATCATCAGAGACCCCCACCGCCCTGGTCATGCTCTCTCCTCGCTGCTAGAAGGTACAAGGGCCTCAAGAATCGCACTACCAGGTTCAAGTTACTACCCCACAACCATCAGGCTCTTGAATAAAAGGAGATAACTACACTCACTTGCCCCATCGTTGAGATATTCCCACAACCAATGATCTCACTTGAAGGACTCTTTATCTCATGTTCTTGTTATTTATTGCTACTTGTTTATATCTGCATTTGCACAGTTTGTTGTCTTCTGCACTCTGGTTGACCTTTCATTGATCCTGATATAGTTACTGTTCTATAGATATGCTGAGCATGCCCACAGGAACATAAACCCCAGAGCTGTGTGTGGTGATATATATGTACTTTGATAATAACATTGACCTTGAACTTTTGCACCTTGAGTACTGTGTGCAGATCTGGTTGCCCCATTACAGGAAGGATGAGGGCTTTGGACAGCATGCAGACGAGGTTCAGCAGGATGTTGCTTAGTGTGGCACTCCCTGACTTCACTAACTTTGCCTCCAACTTTCACCCTGCCCTCAAATTTACCTGGTCCTTTTCTGACACCTCCCTCCCCTTTCTTGATCTTTCTGTCTCCATCTCTGGAGACGGCCTATCTACTGATATCTACTATAAGCCTACAGACTCTCACAGCTACCTGGACTATTCCTCTTCCCACCCTGCCTCTTGCTATCCCCTTCTCGCAATTCCTCCGTCTCCGCCGCATCTGCTCTCAGGATGAGGCTTTTCATTCCAGGATGAAGGAGCCATCTTTTTTAGAGAAAGGGGCTTCCCTTCCTCCACCATCAGCTCTGCTCTCAAACGCATCTCTCCCATTTCCCGCACATCTGTTCTCACCCCACCCTCCCGCCACCCCACTAGGGATAGGGTTCCCCTTGTCCTCACCTACCACCCAACCAGCCTCCAGGTCCAACGTATAATTCTCAGTAACTTCTGCCACCTCCAACAGGATCCCGCCACCAAGCACATCTTTCCCTCCCCCCACCTTTCTGCTTTTCGCAGGGATCGCTCCCTACGCGACTCCCTTGTCCATTTGTCGTCCCCCCCCCCCCCCCCATCCCTTCCCACCGATCTCCCTCCTGGCACTTATCCTTTTAAACGGAACAAGTGCTACACCTGCCCTTACACTTCCTCCCTCACCACCATTCAGGGCCCCAGACAGTCCTTCCAGGTGAGGCGACCCTTCACCTGTGAGTCGGCTGGTGTGGTATACTGCGTCCGATGCTCCCGGTGTGGCCTTTTATATATTGGTGAGACCCGACGCAGACTGGGAGACCGTTTCACTGAACACCTACGCTCTGTCCACCAGAGAAAGCAGGATCTCCCGGTAGCCACACATTTTAATTCCACATCTTATTTCCATTCTGATATGTCAATCCAGGCCTCCTCTACTGTCAAGATGAAGCCACACTCAGGTTGGAGGAACAACACCTTATATACCGGCTGGGTAGCCTCCAAACTGATGGCATGGACATTGATTTCTCTAATTTCTGTTGATGCCCCCCTCCCCTTCTTACCCCATCCCTTATTTATTTATTATTTTTCCCCTTTTTCTTCTTCTTTTCTCTCTCTGTCCCTCTCACAATCACTCTGCCTGTTCTCCATCTCCCTCTGGTGCTTCCCCTCTCCCCCTTTCTTTCTCCCTAGGCCTCCTGTCCCATGATCCTTTCCCTTCTCCAGCTCTGTATCACTTTTGCCAATCACCTTTCCAGCTCTTAGCTTCACACCTCCCCCTCCTGTCTTCTCCTATCATTTTGGATCTCCCCCTCCCCCTCCTACTTTCAAATCTCTTACTATCTTTCCTTTCAGTTAGTCCTGACAAAGGGTCTCGGCCCGAAACATCGACTTGTGCTTCTCCCTATAGATGCTGCCTGGCCTGCTGCGTTCCACCAGCATTTAGTGTGTGTTGTACAATGATTGATATTGTTGGCCAGCTTATCTTCTTTCCCCTCTTTTCTTGTTTTTGTTTAGTTGCCTTCTGTTAGTTTTTTAAGAATTCCTATTCTTTTAACTTTCTACTAAGATTTGCTCTATTATATAAGAACATAAGAAATAGGAGCAGGAGTCGGCCATCTGGCCCATCGAGCCTGCCCCGCCATTCAATAAGATCATGGCTGGTCTGTCCATAAACTCAACTCCATCAGCCTGCCTTT
The DNA here is from genome assembly GCF_048418815.1 of Hemitrygon akajei. Lineage (NCBI taxonomy): Eukaryota > Metazoa > Chordata > Chondrichthyes > Myliobatiformes > Dasyatidae > Hemitrygon > Hemitrygon akajei. The sequence goes on along the minus strand of NC_133146.1, from coordinate 17,240,490 downwards.
TCCTCATAACCCTTAATTCCTTTACTATGTAAAATCCTATCTAACTGTTCCTTAAATATACTTAGTGAGGCAGAGAATTCTACAGATTCACCACTCTCTGGGAAAAACAGTTTCTCCTCATCTCTGTCCTAAATCTTCTCCCCTGAATCTTGAGGCAATATCCCCTAGTTCTAGTCTCACCTACCAATGGAAACAACTTTTCTACTTCTATCTTATCTATCCCTTTCAAAATTTTGTATGTTTCTATAAGATCCCCTCTCATTCTTCTGAATTCCAGAGAGTATAGTCCCAGGCGACTCAATCTCTCCTCATAGGTTAACCCCTGGTGAATCTCCTCTGCACTGCCTCCAAAGCCAGTATATCCTTCCTCAGGTATGGAGACCAGAACTGCACACAGTACTCCAGGTGTGGACTCACCAGTACCCTGTACAGTTGCAGCATGACCTCCCTGCTCTTGAATTCAATCCCTCTAGGAATGAAGGCCAACATTCCGTTTGCCTTCTTAATAACCTGTTGTACCAGCAAGCCAACATTTTGTGATTCATGAACAAGCACTCCCAAGTCCCTCTGCACAACAGCATGCTGCAACCTGTCACCATTTAAATATAATCTGCTCTTCTATTATTCCTTCCAAAGTGGATAATCTCGCATTTACCAACGTTGTATTCCATCTGCCAGACCTCGGCCCACTCTATTAACCTATCTATATCCCTCTGCAGACTCTCCACATCCTCTGTACAATTTGCTTTTCCACTCAGTTTAGTGTCATCAGCAAATTTTGCTACACTACACTCAGTCCCCTTCCAAATCATCAATGTAAATGGTAAACAGCTGCGGGCCCAGTACTGACCCCTGCAGCACCCCACTCACCACTGACTGCCAACCGGAGAAACACCCATTTATACCAACTCTCTGCCTTCTATTGGTTAACCATTCCACTATCCATGCCAATACACTTCCTCTGACTCCATGCATCCGTATCTTATTTATGAGTCTCTTGTGTGCCACCTTATCGAACGCCTTCTGGAAATCCAAGTATACGACATTCACCTGTTCCCCTCTATCCACTGCACTCATTATATCCTCAAAGAACTCCAGTAAGTGTGTCAAATAGGACATGCCCTTTCTGCGTCTGTCTAATGGAACCACTCCTTTCTAAATGTTTCGCTATTTCTTCATTAATGACAGCTTCAAGCATTTTCCCGACTACAGATGTTAAGCTAACTGGCCTGTAGTTGCCTGTCTTTTGCCTGCATCCTTTTTTAAAACGTGACGTGACATTTGCTGCCTTTCAATCCATTAGGACCTGCCCAGAGTCTAGAGGTTTGATAAATGATTATCAACGCATCTACAATAGCCTCCTCCAATTCCCTCAGCACCCTGGGATGCATCCCATCAGGACCAGGGGGCTTATCTACCTTCAGGCCCTCTAGTTTGCTCATCACTATCTCTTTAGTGACAGTGATTTTATCGAGGTCCTCACCTTCCATTTCGTCCATAACATCTTTCTTTGGCATATTAGACGTGTCCTCCACTGTGAAGACCGACACAAAATAGTCTTTCAATGCCTCAGCCATTTCCTTATCACCCAATATCAATTTTCCCTTCTCATCTTCCAAGGGACCTACATTGACTTTAGCCACCCTCTTCCGCTTTATATATTTATAAAAACTTTTGCTACCTGTTTTTATATTTCGTGCTAATTTACTTTCATACTCTATCTTCCCTTTCCTTATTTCTTGTTTAGTTGTTCTCTGTTGCTTTTTAAAGTTTTCCCAATTCTCCAGTCTCCCTCTACTCTTTGCAACTTTGTACACATGAGCGTTTAATTTGATACTATCTTTTATTTCCTTAGTTATCCAAGGCTGGTTCTCCCCACACTTACTGTCCTTACTTTTGACTGGAATATACTTTTGTTGAGCACTGTGAAATATCTGTTTGAAAGTATTCCACTGTTCCTCAACTATCCTACCAAATAGCCTGTGCTCCCAATTCACATTAGCCAACTCCTCCCTCATCCTGTTGTAGTCTCCCTTGTTCAAGCATAATACACTGGTTTTAGATTTAACTATTTAGCCTCCATCGGTATGCGAAATTCAATCATACTATGATCACTCTTTCCAAGAGGATCCCTGACTACAAGATCGTTAATGTTACCTGTCTCATTGCACAGGACTAGATTTAAGAAAATATTTTCCCTTGTAGGTTCACTAACATGCTGCTCAAGAAAGCCATCATGGATGCATTCTCTGAAATCCCCCTCAAGACTTCCTTGACCAACCTGATTCACCCAACCTATGTGGAAGTTAAAATCCCCCACGACAACTGCCATTCCGTTCTTACAAGCCTCAGTTATTTCTTGGTTAATCGCCTCTGCCACTGCAATATTTTTATTAGGTGGCCTATAGACAACTCCCACCAGTGATTTTTTTCCCCTTTACTATTCTTAATCTCTACCCAGATGGACTCAACATTCTGCTCCGTAGATCTTATATCGTCTCGCACAATCACCCTGATCTCATCCCTTATCAAGAGCACCACCCCACCTCCTCTGCCTTCCTGCCTATCTTTCTGTATTATATGCCCTGACTTATGCTTTAATGTTGGCTTTGACTTTGCTTGTCAGCCACAGTTCTGTCATTGTGCCTTTAGAATAGTTCTTCTTCCTTGGGAATTATATACCCTGCACCTTCTGAACTGCCCCTAGAAGCTCCAGCCATTGCTGCTCTGCTCTCATCCCTGTTAATGCCCTCTTTGAATCAGCCTTGGCCAGCTCCTCTCCCAGGTCTCTGTAATTCCCTTGCTCCACAGTAATACTGATACATCTGACTTTAGCTTCTCACTCTCAATTTGCAGGGTAAATTCTATCATATTATGATCACTGTTTCCTAAAGGTTCCTTTACCTTAGGCTCCCTAATCACGTCCAGTTCATAACACAACACCCAACCCAGAATTTCTGATCTCCAAGTGGGCTCAATCACAAGCCGCTCTGAAAAAAAAAGGTCACTCCACAAATTCTCTCTCTTGGAACCTATCATCAAGTTGATTTTCCCAGTCCATTTGCATATTGAAACCCTCCATGGCTAGCTTAACTTCGCCTTTCTGACAGGCTTTTCCTGTCTCCTGCTGTAGTTTGTACACCCCATCCTGCCTACTGTTTGGAGACCTGTATATAACTCCCATCGGGGCCTCCTCACCCCTGCAGTTTCTTAACTCTACCCACAAGGACTCTGCATCTTCCAGTCCTATGTCACCTCTTTCTAAAGATTCAATTTCATTTTTTACCGGCATCGCCACTCCTCCTGTTCTGCCTCCCTGCCCGTCCTTAGGGTAGATGGTGTATATTAAGCTCCCTATTGCAATTACCTTCCAGCCATGATTCTGTGATGCCAACCTCTAAATGTGCTACAAGATCATCTACCTTATTTTGTATACAGCGTCCATTCAATTATAATACCTTCAGTCCTGTATTTATCACCCTTCCATTTTTGTCCCCCTTTTACTCTGTAACCCATCCCACTGACTACAACTTTGCCCCATCATCTGCCTGACCTCCTTGATGGTCTCAATGTACAGCACCTCTGCTTGGAAACTAACATCCCCACCCTCAGTCCTATCACTCTGGTTCCCATGCCCCTGCCAAATCAGTTTAACCCCTCCCTGACAGCTCTAGCAATCCTGCCCATACTGGCACCAGTGCCACTGGGAGGGAAAAGGTGGCGGTCCTAAAGATTGAATTCAGGGAGCGAGGTTGAACGCTGAAAAGTAGAACCTCCAGGGTAGTAATCTCTGGAATGCCACTGGTGAGGGTAAGAATAGGATGATTTGGCAGATAAATGGGTGGCTGAGCAACTGGTACAGGGGGCAGGGTTTCAGATTTCTGGACCATTGGGATCTCTACTGGGGAAGGTCTGAGGCCTCTGTCAGGGTTGATCATGGATACGCAAGCCTGGGCAGTACAATATTGAGAGCAAGTTGTTGCCCATGTAGCAAGCTCCCACTCTCCACGCATCTGATGAATCCAAAGGAAAGGCAGAGACCGATACAGTTTGGCACCTGCAGCATCACAGGAGTTGCCAGTCAGCATTAAACTTGATGTAGGACTGCCCTGGGGACTCCAGCTCCAGATTTTCCCCTCGGGGTTTTCTCCCGAAGCCTTCCCCGTGAGTGGGTATATCCGCAAGGCAGTGGAGGTTTGAGATCAGAGTTTTCCTTCTCCGAGATGAGCTGAAAACCATGGCTGAAGCGACCGGTTTTAAGGCTCCCCTAACCCACCTTTGCCCCTTCTCCTGTTGGTAGAAATGGTTCCAGCGGGCTTTGTAGCCAAGCCACATGTGAAGACCAGGAGCTGGACTGGGTTGTCAGAGGCTATTTGAGGTGCAAGCCATTGGGAGCATCTAATAGGTTGTCCTCATCCTCACTCCCTGGGGAAGGTATGACCTGTGCAAAAGGGGCGGATTACACTGGAACCCGAGGGAGACCAATTTCCTTGTGGGCAGGTTTGCTAGAACGGTTGGGGAGGGGTTAAACTGATTTGGCAAGGGGGTGGGAGCCAGAGTGACAGGGCTGAGAATGGGGCAGTTGATATACCATCAGAGACGGTGTGGAGTGAAACTGTCAGGGCAAAATTGTAGTCAGTGGGATGAGTTGCAGTGTAATCGGGGAAATAAATTCAAAAAGGGTGATGAATACAGGACTGATGGTGTGACATTTGAATACATGCAGGATATTTAACAGAATAAATGATCTTATAGCGTAGTTACAGATTGGCATGAATGACATTGTGGGCATCACAGAGTTGTGACTGAAAAGATTACAATTGGAGGCTTAACAGGCAAGGATACACACTGTATTGAAAAGACAAGCAGGCAGAGGGGTTGACGTGGTTCTGTTGGTAAAAATGTAATCAATTCCTTAGAAAGAGGTGATAATTGATCAGAAGATGTAGAATCATTTTGAGCAGAGTTAAGGAACTGCAAGGGTGAAAAGACCCCAATGGGAGTTATACACCAGCCTCCGAACAGCAGCCTGGGTACAGGCAATGTTACAATAGCCACAGGGAATTTCAGTTTGAGGGGACAGCTGGTTGGTGCTGATTTTGGATCACAAGAGAAATCATTTGTAGAATGTCTGAGATGACTTTTTAGAGCAGCCTGTGGTTGAGCCCATTAGGGGATCAGTTATTCTGGATTAGATACTGTTTAATGAATGGGATTTGATTAGGAAGCTTATGGTAAAGGAACCCTTAGGAGACAGTAATCTTAATATGGTAGAATAGATCTACCATATTAAGATGGGGGTGTGTTTGGATGCAGCAGTGCCTTGGGGGCCAACCTAAGGTGTCCTTTTCTTTGTTAAGTATAGTTTTTTTATGATCGTAAGACTATACTGGACTCCAGGAACTTTGGGTACATCAGGTGTACCGCATCAGTGAGCTGCTTGCTGATCGGAGTAGTCGGCCGGTGGGTCAGAGAGGGGTGAACCAGCTGATGGGTCGGGGGAGCTGGCCTGGGTGCAGACTGTGTTGCCCTCGAGTAGCAGGCAGCATCGGAGTTGATGCGCAAAGGCGGTGGGACGTGTAACCACGGGTGGCTGTCTTTGATTGCAAGACCCTGTCAGACATTGATAATGTAAGATGTTGCCGGCCTGTTTCCCTTGCTTGGTGCTGAGATGGGAGGTGTGGGAGCTGCGCAGCCTCGGCTGTGGGTTTGCCCGCTGCAGCAGTCCAGGTGAGGAGACGCTGGAGGTGGTGTAGCATGGCGTCCGTGCTCAGTGGGGGTAGCCTCTCCCCAGTGCTGCCCCCCGGTGGAGCAACAGGGTGCCTTGCCAGGAACTGTACCATCAGTTTGCAGGACATGTTGCTCAGGATCCTGGGCTTCCTGTTTTACAACATTGAAACTCAACAGATTTCATTTGGCTTTTTTTTTGATACTGACCAAAAGAAAAAGACTCTATTGTGTCAAAGTGAAGACAGATCTCTATAAAGTGATCTAAATTAATTACAAATATAAAACACAAAATAACTGATTGCAGAAGTATTCACCCTTTCGTTGGTATTTAGTAGATGCCCCTTCGGCAGCAATTACAGCCTTGAGTCTGTGTCGATAGGTCTCTATCAGCTTTGCACATCCGGACACTGCAATTTTCCCCATTCTTCTTTACCAAACTGCTCAAGCTCTGTCAGATTGCATGGGGATCGTGAGTGAACAGCCCTTGTCGTGAACAGCCCTTGTCAAGTCCAGCCACAAATTCTCAATTGGATCGAGGTCTGGACTCTGACATGACCACTCCAGGACATTAACTTGGTTGTTTTTAAACCATTCCTGTGTAGCTTTGGCTTTATGCTTGGGGTCATTGTCTTGCTGGAAACCAAACTTTCTCCCAAGTCGCAGTTCTCTTGCAGACTGCATCAGGTTTTCCTCCAGGATTTCCCTGTATTTTGCTGCATTCATTTTACCCTCTACCTTCTCAAGCCTTCCAGGGGCCTGCTGCAGTGAAGCATCCCACAGCATGATGCAGCCAGCAACGTGCTTCACGGTAGGGATGGTGTGTTTTTGATGATGTGTGGTGCTTGTCTGATGGCCAAAGAGCTCAATTTTAGTTTCATTAGACCATAGAACCTCCATCCAGCTGAATTCGGAGTCTCCCACACGCCTTCTGGCAATTTCTAGCTGAGATTTCAGGTGAGGTTTTCTTTGCCACTCTCACATAAAGCTGTGAGTGGTGAAGCACCCGGGCAACAGTTGTTGTATGTGCAGTCTCTCCCATCTCAGCCACTGAAGCTTGTAACTCCTCCAGAGTTGTCATAGGCTCCCTCACTAGTTCCCTTCTTGTACAGTCACTCAGTTTTTGAGGACGGCCTGCTCTAGGCAGATGTACAGCTGTGCCATATTCTTTCCATTCCTTGATGATTGACTTATCTGCACTCCAAAGGATATTCAGTGACTTGGAAACTTTCTTGTATCCATCTCCTGACTTGTGCTTTTCAATAACCTTTTTGCAGAGTTGCTTGGAGAGTTCTTTTGTCTTGATGGTGTAGTTTTTGCCAGGATACTGACTCACCAGCAGTCGGACCTTCCAGATTCATGTGTATTTTTACTACAATCAATTGAAAGGCCTTGACCGCACACAGGTTTATATATAGCTAGAACTAATTATGTGATTTCTAAAACCAATTGGGTGCAGCCAGAGATTATTTGGTGTGTCATATTAAAGGGGGGTGAATCCTTATGCAATCAATTATTGTGTTTTATATTTGTAATTAATTTAGATCACTTTGTAGAGATCTGCTTTCACTTTGTCATGAAAGAATCCACTGTGATTCAATGTTGTAAAACAATAAAACAGAAAAACTTTTAATAGGCACGGTATAGGTGTTTTCTTGCATGACAATATTTTATTTCAAGCTCTTTTGAATGTGCTGTGTTTGTTTTGCACCTTGGCCCCAGCGGAACGCTGTCTCGGGCGGCAGTATCCATGTAGCGTTAAATGATAATTAAATGTGATTTGATTTACTATGAATTCACCCTGCATGGTTTCGTATAGAACACAGAACAGCACAGGCCATTCAGCCCACAACGTTGTGCTAAAAAGCAATCAAAAGCAGGCAAACACTTATTCTTCCTGCCTGCACAATGTCCTTATCCCTCCATCTGCATTCTCTAAGCCGCCTTAACCACCTTATCAACCTGTGTAGCTACTTTTAAAGAGCTATGAACTTGCATCAGAAGATCTCTCTGCTCAGCAACTCTCTTAAGGATCTTGCCCTTAAGAGTGTACAGTCTCTTTGCATTTGCCCTACTCAATTATTATCTGGATTAAACGATCTGCAATTTCTCTGCCCATATCTGCAACAGATCTGTATCGCAATGTAATCTTACCCAGTTTTCCACACTATCCACAACTTCACCAATCTTGGTATCGTCCACAAACTTGCTAACCCCTCCCATCTTCATTTTCATCCAGGTCATTTATATCTATCACAATTAGCAGAGGTCCCAGCACAGATCCCTGCAGACCTCCAGCTCAAAAATCCCTTCAACCATTACTTTCTTCATGCAAGCCAGTTCTGAATCCAAACAGCCAATTCACCATGGATCTCGTGCATCTTAATCTTCCAGATTGGACACAAGCTGGTCGGGAATAGATGGGTACACACTGAACTGGTAGACAGGGTTAGTACACTGATGATGGGCCAAAGAGCTTGCTCCTCTACGTGATCATTTGAGGAGAGAAGATGGCCAGTTCAGAAGCACGTTCATTATCCACCAACAAACTGCTGGAGGAGCTCAGCAGGTCAGGAAGCGTCTACGGAGGGGAATGGACAGTCCATGTTTCACACTGAGACAAGACGGGAAAAGAAGGTGGTAGAAACCAGAATAAGGTGAGAGGGAGGAGTACAACAAGCCGGCAGGTGATTGCTGAGATCAGGATTGAAGGCGGCTCTTGGCAGACATGTTGAATGTTTATTCCTCTCCATAGACACTGCCTGACCTGTTGAGTTCCTCCAGCATTTAGCGTATTGCTCTGGATTCCCAGCATCTGCAGAAACTCCTGTGTTTACTATTATCCACCATTTGCCCCTGAACCAAGCGGTGGCATTTCAGAAGGCAGAGGGGCCATCATGGACAAGATGGGCTGAAGGGCATTTCTGTGCATGCAGCTATTCAAGGGCAATCACAGTCAACCATATTGGACTGTTGGGAGTGTTTATTATGGTCATTACCCAGTCCAGACAAGATTGCTTCCCCCTGTAAACACCAGCTCATTAGACTGGAAGACACAGGAGCAGAATTAGGCCATTCAGCCCATCGAGCCTACTTTGCCTTTCCATCATGGCGGATTTAATTTCTCTCTCAACTCCATCCCCTGCCTTCTCCGTTACCTTTGACACACTTACTAATCAAGAACCTATCATCATCCATTTAAATATACCCAATAACTTGGCCTCCACAGCCGTGTGTGACATTAAATTCTGCCAATACACCACCCACTGGCTAAAGAAATTCCTCCTCATCTCTGTTCCGAAGAGGCATCTATCTATTCTCAGGCTGTGCTCTCTGTTGCTAGACTCCCCAACAACAGGAAACTTCCTCTCCATATTCACTCTATTTAGGCCTTTCAATAGTCGATAGGTTTCAATGAGATCCTCCCTCATTTGTCTAATTTCCAGGAAGTACAGGCCCAGAGCCATCAAACACTCCTCGTACATTAACCCTTTCATTCCCTAAAAATTCTTGCCAAACTTTCTCTGGACCCTCACAAATCCCAGCACGTGCTTTCATAGACAAGGCACCCAAAACTGTCAACAATGCTCAAAGTGGTCTGAGCAAAGCCCTGTAAAGCCTCACCTTACATCCCTGGTTTTAATTTCTATTTGTTTATTGAGATACTGTGCAGAACAGGCCCTTTGAGCCACACTCTCCAGCAAACCCCTCCCCCGATTTAATTCAAGTCCAAGACCAATTAACCTACCACCCGGTACGTTTTTGGACTGTGGGAGGAAACCGGAGCATCCGGGGGAAAACGTCCAAACTCCTTACAGAGAGCAGCAGGAATTGAACTCTGGTTGCCTGTAAAGTATTGTGCTAACTGCTAAGCTACCATATTCTAGCTCTCTCTCTCTCGTTGCAAACAGTCCGCTCACGCTTGTCAAGTCAGAATCAATCCAAACAACGGGACAGTTGCTGAAGGAAATTATTCTTTTTATTGATGGATCCAAACAAAAAAATTATTACACATTCCAGAAACAGACTCTTTAAATAAGAAAATTATAACGAGAGTTCTAACAAGTTTCAGAGTCTTTGACAGATTTGAACTACAATTAAATAAAATCTTAAAAATAAAAGATGTGAACAGAATTTTTCTTTAAATGTGGAAATAAACAAAATGCAGCAATCTTAAAACTTATAATGGGCAGGAGCACTTACCCTGGAGATCCTGCGAAACCAATCATCTTGTAAAACAACTCTGCATCAACTTACAACTGATTCTTGAATGCTCTTGGGCAGGAGTTGGGGATGGGCCGGGAGGTGTTCTGTGAGAAAACCACCTCCTTTGACTAAGGTGCTCTGGTGAACAATGGCTGCTGACCTGTCCAAACTCACTGCTTGGATACAGATGAAACCCCCTCAAGGCCATTGGAAAGGTGCAAAGGGGAAATCGAGGGCTGGAGTCGGCCCTCGCTTACAAGGGGTGTGTGGGGGGGGGGGGGGGGGAATCCTTCAGCTCTGCCCTCCACTGAGGTGAAAGGTCAGAGGGAGGGGTGCAGCACAGTGGTGGGCCAACACTACAGCTTAGACCTGTTCTTGGACAAAGTTTTCCCACTGTAACACCCATCTCCAGCAGGCTGCAGGCCTGGAACATCTCCCCCTTCATGGTGGAGAGCTCAGGCAGGCCATCCCCTCTTGTTGGAAATGAGGATTTCAAGCATGCTGAGGATTTCCTTTGGGAAGTCACTGGAGATGGACTCGATGAATAATGAAAGAAGCTGCGGTAGTGATTGGACAATTCCTCCCAAGCCACTTGGGCAAGGAGCTTCACTCGTCACCATCTGGGGCGGGATGGGCAGACAGGACCTTCAGCAATGCAATGGCCCAGAAAGGTGTGGGGAGGGGAGGGGACAACACTTGACACCATTACGGAGATAGGAGGGAATCCGAACAATGGAAGGGCTAGACTCTTAGTACAGCACAGTTCTCCAAAGGACTGAGTTCTCCTGCGGCCAATCCTCAGGACAGCAGGGGATCACTGTGGCCTTCCGCAGGACTTGTAAAAGATCGCAGCCCAACTTCCACCGGCCCCAGCAGTATATAAATCATTACATTCCCGTCCGTCGTCGGACATCAGCAGTGGGTCACGGTGTTGCGACCTTCCCTCGATGTCTCCCCCCCCCCCCCCCCCACCGATAAAGTCAGTAAATTTAACGTGTCAGCATCATTGGATTAGTTCTGTCAGCTTCGCCTAGACATTCCACCTTCTGTCCTCGGATCTGCACAGTGTTACAGCTGGGCTGAGGGAGTTGGCGGCCGGCAATTCAGAGTGCGCGTTACTGAGGTGGGAGAGGAGCCGTCTCTCCCAGGACTGGGTGGGGAGCCTCCAAGAGTAGGGACACTACAACTCAACACACCCTCCCCCCTCCACAACGCAGCTAAACATCCCCCCCCCACCCTCTCCGGTGGGGAGGGAGTCGTGGTTAAGGTGTTGGCGTGACCCTCCTAATGAGCAGCTTAAGGGGTGGGTTTCTCGTCCTCCCTCCCGTTATTTCTGGAACTGAAGAACCCCTGCCCGCACCTCCCACCTTGCCAAAGGGATGGATGTCAGTTCTTTAATAACAGTAACGCATGCAAAATGCTGGAGGAACTCAATGGGTCAGGCAGCATCTTCAGAGAGGAATAAACAGTCAACTCTTCAGGCTGAGCTCCTTCCGCCAGGACTCACCTGCCAGCTCCTGGAGTCTTCCACCTCCTTATTCTGGCTTCTTCCCCCTTCCTTTCCAGTCAGGTTGAGGTCTTAACCCAAAAACAGACTGTTTATTTCTCTCATGGATACTGCCTGACTTGCGGAGTTTGTGCGTCTCAGGTTTCCAGCCTCTGTAGTCTCTCGAGTAGCAGGAGGTGCTGAGGGTCAGAGTTTGCAACAGGTCAAAGGTCTCTGACCAGTAGGAGGGGGCGTGGGCCTGTGGAGCAGGAGTTGCTGACGTGGTGGGGCAGTGGGGAACTATCTGTAGAGCAGCAGGAACAAATAAAACAGAGCCAGAACAGAATCTCACAGCGTCTGCTTTTCCCAAGCAAAGCCGTTTGCTGTGATGGATGTCCGATGCCCCCTTCACCAGTGGTGACGGGAAGGGCTGGGAAGGACAACAGGGCGAGGGAGGAAGGATCAGTCGTCAGGGGGTGATGATCCCACATCCTGCTGGGGACCCAGTGCACTGAAAACAAGAGCACACGGCACCCAATTACGACGTGGATTCCGGAGAAACAACAAAATGTCCCGTTGGATTCTGAGCCCGGTGACACCACTGTACTTCAGGATGTGGGAAAGCTCAGGCAGTGACCAGCAGAAGCTTGGTTCTCAACTGCTCAGGGTTAGAAGCAGAGTTTGGGGGAGGGAGGACTGGGTGGGAGCCGGGGTTTGCTTGGTGGGGGTAAGGTTTCACAACCTCCAACAGGTGGGTCCCAGCCACACGGGATTGAGGAGAACCCAGCTTCTGATAACTACTGGATATCCTCAGGACACCAACAGTGGTCCACAGTGTGGATCACGGGAGGATAAATGGGTGTCCACAAGGTCACGTGTCAGGAAGGAAGGGCAAAATAATAGGAGTTTGGGTGATGGGAAAGGACGGAAATGGGGAGATGATATCGAGGAGAGACAAGGCACTCAAGCCCATATTTAAGGGCACAGCTTTGGAATGAAGGGCAGGGAGACTAGGAAGGAGGCAAAACTTGTTGGGCAAATCATTAAAGCATGAACCAATGTCTCCAGGGATGTGACCCGACCTTGGGGAAATGGCGCTTCTCAGCTCTAAACCCACTGAGCTCAGCTGTAACCATGGCAAGAAATGGGGGTTTATATATATTGAATACACACAGTACAATTTCAAATTGCTCATGAAAACTTAGACAACTAAAGTGTACTCTTAACAATAGATTTACTGCACAAAGTAGTTTACAGTACTCGTTAGGCAGAGACAAGGAAGTAGACCTTTGGGTATACATATGACACTTGCATAACAAGCATAGAACACTGTAGCAGCTTTCAATAACAAATGGCCGGCTTCTCTGGGATTGCAATGGTTCCTGTTACCATGGGTAGTGGGACCTTAGGCTGGAGACCAGATCTTAGTCAGAAAATAAATCTTCTGCTGTCCTTTTCATCTCGACTTTACCAATCCCACCCAACCCTGTCTTTGGTGACCCAACTGCTCTGCGTCTCATGTCGACACAGCTCTGCACTCTCCCACTCAACCTCCCCCGCCTGCTGCTCTTACCCAATGCCAGTCTGCCTTACGGGGGCACCCATGGTTGGCACAGTTAGATTGGCATGTTAACATCATCCAACATTCACCAAGGCTCCAAGATGCAGCTTGTAACCAGAAGAGATGCCGGGGTGGGTGGGGGGCGGTAAAGAGGGGGGAAATAAATTTCAAACAACTTCACGAATTTCAGAAAGGCTCCCGACCGCAGCCTGGGACCTGCAGGGGGGTTCACATCCACCGACCCAACTGCTCATCATCAAGGAACCCTGTCCAACAGACCCACAAATCTCCAAAGAGACCTTGCCCAGTCAGAGGGGGCCCCCGGTTACCTTCTGGCGTACAGTCACCAGCTCGGAACTGCCCGCCCCATACACATCGAGGACTCGGCCAGAAATTGGGGCGATGGTTTCGGGCGCAGTCTTACCCTGGGCAGCTGCTTGTATCAGCTCTCCGTATGTTGGTGGAGGGGAATTAGCAGTCTGCGTTTTAGCTAAGAGTATTACATTGCTTTGACCAACATCCAGTCAAACAACAGCAGACAGAATCGGGAAACGTCAAGAGGACTATGATTCCTAACTTTTGCTCTGTGAACCAGATCTGAAAGACGATCAGAGGCAACTGCTCCATTATTACTGCAAGAGGAGTTAGTGTGCCACGGCCAACACACCGTGTTTGGAGTAAGGGGAACAAGTCCACCCCACCCAGGGAGGGCGATGCGATGACGATACTTCAGGGCCCATCGGCAATGAGAAAATATTGAACGTTACAACTCCTGGATGTGAAAGAACCCCTCCTGGAAAGACGAGGTGAAAACCACCAGCCCTTTGGGATGTTAGAGCAGTTCTCTCCCTTTCTCCCCCTCTCGGCACGGCACAGATCGAGCCCCCACCAATCCTAAACCTCAACCCCCGATGGCCTGGCAGGAGAACAGGGAGGGTTTGCAAAGTCCAGGGAAGTCGGCCATTGACACTTACAGAAATCACACACACACACACACCAGTGCTGAGTTAATCATAGAAAGAGCCCGCCTTAGAACAATGACTTCAAGTATTACATTCTGTTCAAAGCCTACAGCCCCCCTTCACTCAAAAGGCATATCTTGTGTTTTCAGATAAGATACATCAGTGCTAAGCCTATGAACTGCAGGCACTGACCATCTCTAGGCTCTGCACAAACTACTATAAATTGCTTAAAGTGCTTAGAGTCAGTAATACAAGTTCCACAACTTTACAATACTAGATGCTAAATACATTCGTTTCCATTAAGAGGATTCTGATTATCCAAATGCTTTGGCCCCAAATAGATTATAAAACTTATCAGCCTGGTTATAACCCAGGCCAGTCCTTCCCCAACCCAGGGAGCACCACCACCTCGACCAGAAGACCCCCCCCACCCCCACTCCCGCAGGCTGGGAGCCATTCAGCCCATCTTCACTGTGCTGGGACACACACACAGAAAAGGGCAGGGTTCGGCGGTGGCCAAGCCAATTTTGGTTCCCTTTGCTCGGTCCAGATTCATGAGGTGAAGACCCAACTCCCACACGACCCTCCCCACCTCACCGAAAGAAAACAAAAAGGCAGCTTTGTCACAGCGAGTGGTGAAAAGACAACAGGCAGAACAACTGGTGTCGCCTCTACGACGCGTTCAATCACCACGATGCTATTAGACCCGGACACAGCATACAGTCAGTCATTATAATATCCCATACTCAAAGCAAAACCGATCCCCATCGGTAACTCCTTACAGCTATAGATCCCCATCTGATTCCCATCGGTAACTTCTTACAGCTATAGATCCCCATCTGATCCCCATCGGTAACTTCTTACAGCTATAGATCCCCATCCGATCCCCATCGGTAACTTCTTACAGCTATAGATCCCCATCTGATCCCCATCGGTAACTCCTTACAGCTATAGATCCCCATCCGATCCCCATCGGTAACTCCTTACAGCTATAGATCCCCATCCGATCCCCATCGGTAACTCCTTACAGCTATAGATCCCCATCCGATCCCCATCGGTAACTCCTTACAGCTATACATCCCCATCCGATCCCCATCGGTAACTCCTTACAGCTATAGATCCCCATCGGTAACTCCTTACTGCTATAGATCTTCAGATGTGAACAATGTAAATCTAACGGTAACTCAATGTCACACCTTGCAGGGGAATAGAGTGGCTGGTTCTCTGACAAGCAGCCCCGACTACCCAGGACAAACCCCAACAGAAACAACACAACTTCATTCTAATGTGTCCCTCGCTGGCACTGCCCACTCATCAACCTCTCAGAGGGTACTTCCTTAACAAGAACAGGACAGTGGCGCAGTGGGTAGTCACTACTTCGTTCCCGACCTCAGGCACTGTTGGTGTGGAGTGCGTGCGCCCTCCTCGTTACCATGTGGGTTCTTCCTGCCGCCCCCCCAAGCTAACACTCCATATCCTAGAGACCTGGATTAACCTGTTACTGAAAGCAGGAAGAAATTAATGTAGAACCAGCGGAGAAAAAATTGATCTGGGGATAGGACAGATGGGAGTGCTCCGAGAGTTAGTACGGACTGTGCAGGCTGAACGGCTTCTTCAGGTCACATATGACACCAATCGGATCCCTAGGACTGACGCTGACGTGGCCCCTTGGGGAAGTGGTCTGTGGGAGTACAAAGTGGGGGCTTTTATTGGGGGGAGGGTCAGAACATGGGCTGGAAATGAAAGGTCTGTAAAGAGCTACATAACTGGGATCGAGTAAAAAAAAACAACACAGGCATGGTACAGGCTTGAAAATCGCCCAAACACCACCAGAGATTATATTCACTAGCTTATTTGAAACAGAAAGGGACTAGTCCCACAGCAAAATAAATACGGATTTCCCTGTGAAAAGGGGGGCAAGCGTTTTCACTGACAAGAAACTCCTCCTGCCCCACTTCCACCCCCTCACAGTGGGGTATTTACAGGGTTTGCTTCCTTCCTGCCCTTCACTGGGACCGAGACAAACAGCAGCCCCACCCAAGACCAACTAGCAAGGACGGTCAACAGCAGATGGGACACACCCCAATGAATCATCTGTGCAGACCACTGATTACGGGTCCCTCCTCACGGGCAAAGGGGAGAGGAAAAGCTCGGACAGATTAGACATCCCTGACCGCCTTCCGAAGTCTGAACCACTGGGTTTCAGAGGAAGAGATGGGATTACTGAATCTGGAAACTAAGGATTGGCCTAACTGGACGTGTTTAGGTTTGACACACACTAAAAGTGTGATGCTTTGCTGGATACTCGAACCAAAGTGAAACATGTTGGAATAGCCAGTGGGCCAGGCAGCGTCTGTGGAGAGGGAAGGAGCTAACATTTCAGCGAATGAGCCTGCCTTCCACGGTAACTCTTCCTCTGCACTGAGGCTGCCCGCATATGGACAGTTCCTCACCTTCCTTTGGTCAGGCCAGGGATTCCCAGCCTGGGGTCCACAGGCCCCTCAGTTAAAGGCATACAAAAAAAAGGTTGCAAAGCCTCAGGTTAGATCCTTCCGCGATCTTCGTGAAGGTTTCGCTCACACGTGGTGTCGATGGGTGGGAGGGGCCTGCTTCCTCCGTCAAGCAGTGGAGCAGGAACCAAGGTCAGTCACTCCCAGATACGCGCGCTATACACAGTCCAGGCAGGCAGAGCAAGGCTCCCCTCAGGACTCTGGAGGGAATAAGCCATTTCCGTGTCAGGACGGGTGAAGTCAGTCATAGGCAGAAAAGAAGTTTTCAAAAGAAGCTGGTGAGAGAAGTGATTTTGGGCATCTACTGTGTCCAAGAGCTGGGGATTAATTTTTACACCTCTGTCGCTATGGCACCTCAAGGCTGTCGTCTCCTTCCAAAACTGAGGGCGGCGGAGAAAAATCTTTCTCGCTCCCACTCTCAGTACCTCTGTGCCCGAGGTTCCCAACAAACTCAAAGGAGAGTCCGAAGAGACCGACTTGCTCTTACCACTCAATGAAAGGCCCAAACACCACATCACCCCCCTACAGTTCGTCACTCCACCTCAGGAAACTGGGGGCACACAACTCAACCTTCGGAGAAATGGCTCTCGGTCACTCTCAACCCTTTGCTCGGTTTCCCTGGCTCTCAAGTAAAACACTGGCGGGGGAGAATCAGACCCTCACTCGTGGGGTAGACGAATCTGAAATCGCACCACCACCCCCACACACACCCCCCCACACACAGGGAACCGAGACTGCCAAGGGCTTCATCAGGCCAGTGTAGCTGATATCACCTCTCCCTGTCCCAAAATGACACTCCTCCCTCCAACATCGGACTGAACCTCCCACACCACCCCCCCCCCCCCAATCACCACTGAGCTTTAAGTAACCCTGAGGTAACCACAGCGTGCCGGCTTTCAACAGTAAATTCTTGCCTTCCCCATCCCATTTCCACAGTTGGTTCCCGAAGTCTGGTAAAGCGCCCCCACCTGATGAAATGGCTTCCTTTCCCAGGCCTCGGGGATGTGACTGCACCTTGGCAGCACCAGAGGCTCCTCTGTCCACGTCCGCCCCTTCCCCCTTCCCCCCCCCCACACCCCACACTAGGCAATGCCTCAGGAACAGTAGGTAACCTTTCCTGCCTCATTCCCCCCCACCCACCCCTCAAACACAAAGGGTGGGGACACTCCCCTCAATAGAGGCTGAGTCATGGAATCAGGAACTCGGGGCCCACCAGGAACTTCCCCAGCTGCTTGACACCGACATCTTGGGGCAAAAGGGGACAGACAACTCAAACCGCCCATGGAGTTTTGGACAAATAGCTCTCGGTCACTCTCACACCCTTTGGTCAGTTTCCCGCTGTCTTCAAGTAAAGCACACCGGAGAGGAGAATCAGGCACGTGCCAGCTGGGTGGACGACACACAGCCGGCCCACACCGTTCCGCCTGGGAACACCGACAGCCCACCTCCCAGCTTGTACATTCATTGTCAGTTGCTGAACACCCCACCCACCCACACACACACACACACACACACACAAAGTCAGTCACCTAACACCTGTAACAGTGAACTTCTATAAAATTTAAAGTGCTCGCATGTCAGATAGAGGAACCACAATGGGCTTTGCAGCATTTTTGCAGTTCACAGTACTCGCTGAATAAATCCCGATTGTCGGACACTTGCAGGCTTGGAAGCCTCAGAAACTGGACAGAGGGACGGGGGGGGCGGGGAGTGCCTCACCGTCACAACCCATCCCTGGCCCTGGCACAACTCCCTTGCAGAACGACTGCTCCAGAAACGATCGGCACATCCAACGTCTTGGGAGGGGGTTTTGTCTCGGAGATTCTCATAGCAAAAGCAACAGGAAGCAAGTCACAGGAGAAGGAGCTGGGGAGCGAGTCCGGAGGGAAGCTGACGCATTCTGGAGGGCTTCGCATCTGCAGCTGGGGTATTTCAGAAACAAGGGGCACTCCGCAGCACCTGCTGCGCGCACACAGGCCCCGTCACCACGTCGTGTCGAGAGAATCCATGGAAGCAGCTGCTGGGACTGTCCACACGAGGCCACCGGCTTCCAGTTCTCCTCCTCGTTCCGAACGTCACTTCTACCTCAAAACCATCCTGAGGGGGATCTCACTTCCTTCTGGCTCCTTGCTAACTCGGCCGGGGAGGGGCTAAAAGAGAGGGCTGGGGGGGGGGGGGAGGGTGTGGAGAAGCAAGGTTATCAGGAGGGAGGCTAGCGTGACAAGCACACCCTCCTACAAAAGGGGAAATAAAGGCTGGCAGCAAGTAGATGGAGGCTGAGGGGAGGGAGGACGTCTTCTCCAGCAACCAAGTCCCTGCCTTGTTGCTGTTTAACGAGACCACGCTGTCACAGCACAGATTCCGGGCAGAGGGCAACCGGTCAGCTCAGACTGCTGCCGCGTTCTCCCGCCGACGCCTTCTCCAGCACCTCGTTCACGAACTCGGACGTCTGCCCCGCCACCGACCGCCCTGGAACGCAAAGCAACGGGCTTAGTGACTCCTGGCGCATCGGCCGCCCCCCAGCCGGGCGGCGGAAAGAGGCTCCCACTGAACGTGGGGGGAGGGGGGAGGGAAGGAGCGGCCCCATTCGATTAGAATCTGATCACTGTGCCGGTGCCCCACACCACCCCGGACTCCAGCGCTGTCTGTGTGGAGTTTGCACGTCCTCCCCCGAGGCCCTAAGGTGCTCCAGTATTCTCCCACATCCCGAAGGGGCTGTTTGTGAGGGGAAGGGGCAGAATAGACAGGATCAGTGTTACATTGGTGTAATTGCCCAGTGGGGATGTGTAAAAGGGCAACGTGACCTTGCTAATTAGCTGTTTCCAATATTCAGTTCCCCCCAAATTTTCTTTCCCGACACCCCTCGCCCCCTTGGATCGTCTTCTCTGCAGTGGAGGCTGATGGAAATATGGCACGGCATCAGGCCCCTCTGATTCAGTGAGTCCCCAACCCCATCCAATGAACACATCCGTCTTTGGAATGTGCAAACT
This sequence comes from Hemitrygon akajei, assembly GCF_048418815.1. Lineage (NCBI taxonomy): Eukaryota > Metazoa > Chordata > Chondrichthyes > Myliobatiformes > Dasyatidae > Hemitrygon > Hemitrygon akajei. The sequence continues at coordinate 17,221,048 of NC_133146.1, read as the reverse complement.
CCTTACAGGCAGTGGTGGGAATTGAACCCTGGTCACTGATACTGTGATAGCGTTACACTGGCCGCCGTGCCACCGCGTCACCCATGTCATGATGAGAGGGAAAAAGAGAGTGCAGTCAGAATCTTTCCCCTGGGGTGGAAATCTCTAATATTAGAGGCTACAGGTTTAAGATGAGAGGGGGAAAGAGTTGGAAAGTGAGAGGGAAATGTCTAATATTAGAGGCCGCAGGTTGAAGACTATAGAGGGAAAGGTTAAAAGGAGATTTACAAGCTTTTAAACACTAGGAGTTTTAGACGCCTGGAATATGGTGCCGGGAGACAGATAGGGCAACAGGGTTGAGGCATTCAGACAGGAGAGAAATGGCGAGATGTAGACCACGTGCAGACGGGATTAGGTCGAATGGCACACAGGGGTATAGACAGGCTAAACGCAAGCAGGCGTTTCCCACTGAGGTTCAGTGAGACCAGAGCTAGAGGCCATGGGGCTGAAGGAGAAAGGTGAGATGCTTAAGGGGATTCTGAGGGGGAACTTGGTATGAATGTGGAACGAGCTGCCAGTGGAGGTGGTGAATCAGATTTGACTGCAGCGTTAAGCTTGGGTAGGTACAAGGATGCGAGGGGTACGGAGGGCTATGGTCCAGGTGGGGGGAGGGGTCGAAGGGACTAGGCAGAGTAATGATCCAGCATGGGCTGAAAGGCCTGTTTCTGCGCTGTAGCACTTTGTCATGAGGGGCAGCACAGACTGGTGGGCCGAAAGGTCTACTCCTGAGCCGCACCGTTCTGTATTTCTGTCTCCGCAGATGCCTCCTGGCCGGCTGAGTTATCTGCAGTTATCTGCAGTGCCTGGCTTTCCCAGTTTGACCCCCCGCCGTCTGCGAGCAGAGTGCAGCGCCGCTCTTACCGATGGTGTCTCTCAGCAGCGTCTGCAGTTTCTCAGTCATGCTCCCCCCCTCTGACCCGTCACTGTTCTCCACCCTCTGCACGATCTGCCGCTTGATCGCCACGATGACCCGCAGCAAGTTATCTGCGTGAGGGAAAGCAGGAAGTCAGCCAACAATATTCCAGAGCAGACCAGGAGAGGGGGATAAATCCATCCTGTGGATGAATCCTCAGCACTGTATCCTTGCTTTTGAAAACCATAAAACGTAAGAGCACAATTAGGCCAGTCAACCCACCATTCCACCATAGCTGATTTATTACCCCTCTCAACCCCATTCTCCTGCCTTCTCCCTGTAACCTTTGACACCCTGACTAATCATGAACCTATTAACCTCCACTTTAAATATACCCAATGACAGCCGTACGTGGCGATGAATTCCGCATATTCACCACCCTCTAAGAAAATCCTCTCTTCTCTGTTCTAAAGGGACACCTGGCACGTGGACTCCCCTCCTTTGCACCTGTGATTTCTGAATCCACCCACCCCCCCCCCCCTCCCGCCACTCCATTTGGAAAATAAACAGCTTGCTTCCATGCTATTGTACTCTGCAGCGCTAGGATAGGACTAATCTTGGTCTAAGGATTGTCACACACCATCTGCCACAGAGGGTCGGAAGTAGACCGAGGTCCTGATGAGGTCAACTCTGATCCTACTGAATGGGATAGTAGGCTTGAGGGGCCGAAAGGCTAGCTCCCACTTTCAATTTTTCATGAGTTTATAGCCAACGCTGGGACTCGGGGTGAACCTTTCGCGCGGTCTCTGGCCGGTAGCCCCGGGTAGACACTCACCGTGCTCCGTATTGAGACCCCAGAGCTTGATTTTATTTGCCTCGTGCTGGGCTTTCTTCTTTAACCTGCAGGCCCTAGAGGGTCGAGGAGAAAATGGAGGGTCAACAGTGGAACACCAACGACACATCCTCAGCTCTCTGCGAAAGGCTACTGAGGCAGGCAAGCAATTAACAATACACACACACACACACACACACACACACACACAACACTGGAGGAACGCAGGTCAGGCAGTATATAGGAGAGGAACGAGCAGTCGACTTTTAGTCAGTCAATTAACAAATTCATCCAGTGCAATGGTTAATGTGCATACAGTCCTGTAAGTGAACTCATGGCGGGGGGGCATTTAGGGTAAACGCAAGCAAGCTTTTTCCACTGAGGTCAGATGAGACGACTAGAGGTCACAGGTCAAGGACGCAAGCTGAAATGCCTAAGGGGAAGACGAGTGGGAATTTCACTTGGAGCACGGCCGGTGTGTGGAACGAGCTGCCGGAGGAAGCGGTGGACGTGGGTTCAATTCCAACATCTAAGAGGGATTTGGATAGGTACATTAATGGGAGAGGTATGGAGGACTACGGCCCAAGGTAAATTAATAGTTCGGCACAAACTAGACGGGCCAAAGGACCTACTTCTGTGCTGGTAGCGTTCTTTGACCGTGTAATGCTCTGGTTAAGGTTGGGCATACTGCTGTGCTACAGGCATTTCATATTAGCAGTTCTGTAAGAGCGGTCCGTCCTGTTTTTAGAATGATTGGGTTTTGGCTGAAAGAGAAGGAGCTGTGATGTTCAACTTAGCCACGCGGTGTCAGCCAATCAGGATGGCGGAATCGGGAGACAGTTCGAGGGAGTGGGGCGGAGAGAGATTTGAAACGGACAGTGTGGCTTGCGGTTTATTTCTGGCGGGAGTTGCGGAGAGGACAAAGCAGGGAAGATGGCTGCGGACGCTGTGGGAAGGAGCGTCCCCTGTTTCACAAGGTGCTTTGTGCAGATGAATGGCTCCAAGGAGGAAGGGTCAATACCCCCCGAGAGAGAGCCCATTACTTCAAGATGGACTTTGAGCAAAGATCGGAATGTGGTGTGTGCTTTCATGCAGAACTTGGGTCCAGCGGGTGAGTAAACAGACAACCTCAACGTGAGCTCCTACCTCGCCCGCAGGTTTGGACTGGTTTAACTGTAATGGGGTCCTTTATTTTCTCCTTTTCTTTTTCCCCCCACTAACTGTTCGATAAAGCTGAAGTTTGTGAGTACACTTTCTTTATAAGTTTTTTGCAGTGTACAATTTGTTATTTCTCGCTGACCGACAATCGTGTATGGGCAGTATTTGCACAACCGAGACCCTACTGTTTATGAAAGGCGGCCTTCGTACCGCTGAGTCCCGTGACTGTCAGTGGGAGCCGACAATCAGCCAATTTGAGCCTGGTGAGGGGGCTGAAATATTTCAAAAATTTGTAGTTTTTGTATATTCACACACACACACAATGTTCTACGAGTCACAAATTTAAATCAATTCCAAAGAATCAAATATTCAATGCGCACCCTTCACTTTGTAGACAATCAACACTGGTGCACCACAGGGATATGTGCTTAGCCCACTGCTCTACTCTCTCTACACCCTTGACTGTGTGGCTAGGCACAGCTCAAATACCATCGATAACTTTACTGATGGTGCAACCATTGTTGGCAGAATCTCAAATGGTGACGAGAGGTCGTACAAGAGCCTGATGCACCAGCTGGTGGAGTGGTGTCACAGCAGCAACTTTGCACCCAACGTCAGTAAGACCAAAGAATTGACTGTGGACTTCAGAAAGGGTAAGGCGAGGGGAACACACACCAGTCCTCAGAGGGATCAGAAGTGGAGGGAGTGACCAATTTCAAGTTCCTGGATGTTAATCTACCCGAGGACCTAACCTGGTCCCAACATATCGATGCAGCTATAAAGCAGGGAAGTCAGCGGCTGTATTTCATTGGGACTCTGAGGAGATTTGGTTTGCCACCTAAAGCACACTTACATTTCTACAGATGGACTGCTGTGGGCATTTTGACTGGCTGCATCACCATCTAGAATGAGGGGGAAGGGGCAGCTATTGCTCAAGATCAAGCAAGTTGCAGAGGGTTGCTAAATTAGTCAAAGTGTGCGGAAGGGTGGGGGGTGTGAGCGTGCTTGGTGCTTGCGCACGCACACGTAAATATGTTTACTGTAATTCGCCTTTTCTCTCTACTATCATATATCGCAGTGTACTGCTTCCGCAAAGTTAACGAGTTTCACGACGCAGGCCGGTGATGTTAAACCAGATTCTAAAAGTGATGGATTGTGACAACGTGTGATGTAATTAGAGCTAATTATTGCCAGAATTCCAGATTCTGCAGTAGATTATGTCCCCAAAATTAATCCAATGCTGAAAGGTCTCAGCCCGAAACGTCGACTGTACTCTTTTCCATTGATGCTGCCTGGACTGCTGAGTTCCTCCAGCATTTTGTGTGTGTTGCTATGAAATGGTTATTTTGTTCTGCTGAATACCGTGGGCATGCCGTGTTGGTGAAGCTAAGTGTGGTGACACTTGCAGGCTGCCCCCAGCACATCTTTAACTTGTGCTGGTCGTTAACACAAACAACAGATTTCACCGGATGTTTTCACGTTCATGTGATAAATGAATGAATCCTAATCCGCTTTAATACACAATTTAATATCTGCACGAGAAATTGTATCAGCTATAATTAGACCAGGTGCACGGATCGGAAATGTTCAGAGCGATGTGGGTCGGACGCGGGTAAATGGGACCAGTCATCTTGGTCAGCATGGAGGATTGGGGCCAAAGGGCCTGTTGTATGCTGTAGGACTCTGGGAAAAGATCAAGAACATACAAAATAATCCCAGATCAATTAATCTGAAACTTTAAACCTGTCTCTTGCTCGTACCATGGGGCAGGAAGTACAGGAGCGCATGGCCCACGTCATCAGGTTGAGAACAGACATGACCCTTCAACCATTGTTTTCCGAATCAACGGGGATAACCTCACTTACCTCAACTCTGAACTGATTCAGCAATCCAGAGACTCACTTTCACGTGCTCTTTACCAATCACGTTCTCAGTATTGTTTATTTTATTTGCTCAGTTTGTCTTTTTGCATATTCTCTCCTTCACATGTTCTACCAGTCTGTTGTCACCAGTACAGTCTTCTATGCGGTGGTTTGCTGGGGCAATGGCATCAACACGGGTGATGCCAACAGGCTCAATAAACTGATTAGAAAGGCTGGCTCTGTTATAAGAGTCAAACTGGACCCAGTGGAGGCTATGGGAGAGCAAAGGACCCTACGGAAAATCCTGGCAATTCTGGACAATGTTTATCATCCTCTGCATGCCACCTTGGCTGAACAGAGGAGCACTTTTAGTAATAGACCAAGACAATAGTGCTGCTCCACAGAGTGCTATATGAGGTCATTCTTACCCTTGGCCATCAGGCTCTATAATGAGACAACCTATAGCCAGGGAAGTGATGACCCCCTCCTGTTAGACTGTTTGAGGTAACTTGAGGTAACTTATTGTGGTAACTTATTTTTTTTAAATTGTTTCTTACTTCTCTTCTAAGATTTGTATATCTGTGCACTTGTAATGCTACTGTGACACTGTAATTTCCTTTGGGATCAATAACGTATCTGTCTATTGGTTATTTGTCAGTCTTTGCTAATGTATAGTTTTTTAAAATAAATTCTATCACATTCTTTACTTTTCCTGTAATTACCTTCAAAGAAATTATTTTTGAGGTAGTATATGGCGACACATACATACTTTGATAATTAATTTACTTCAAACTTTGATGGTGAGAGACACCAGAGACATGAGAAGATTGTTGTTGCTAACACCTGTGATCTTTAGCAAAAAAGCCCAAGGACCTTCTGCAGCTGCCCAAGGAAGGAGAAAGGGCAACGAATTGGAACAGCAGCCCCAACAACTGCCCTGGAGTGGTCTCCTGGATCTCTCTGCTCAAAAACCCCAGAGTGGCTGGGACTCGAGTCGTCCATCTTTGAGTGGCGGCTACGAGCCGCCAAGTTGAGGTTTACACCTCAGTCTAATACAGGACTTGTGCCAAATCAACGTCCCTTTTGGCTCAGGGACAAGGGCAGGAGTTACATCTGTTACAGAGGATCGGTGGAACAATAGCATAATGGTCAGCGTGACGCTTCACAGCGCCAGCGATCAATCCCCGTTGCCATCTGTGAGAAGTTTATACTTTCTCCCTGTCACTGCATGGGTCTCCCCGGGTTCCCCTGATTCCTTCCTCCTTCCAAAGATGTACAGGTTAGGGTTAGTCGTTGCGGGCACGCGGTGTTGGCGCCGGAAGTGTGGCAACATTTGCGGGCTGCCACTAGCGCATCCTTGCCCAACAACTAACCAGCACCCGAGTCAAAAAAAATAAATAAAAATCCTGAGGGTGGGGTGGGATGAGAAACTATAGCAGCTTCTCCCAACCATAGCAGAGCAGGCTCACCAGAAACACAGGATAGCTACTAAAATTCTGTGGTTGAATTCAGTCTGATGCACATGGCATGCAGTCAGTAGAACCACTGAACGACATTCTGTCAGATGACTCCAAACATCACTGACACTCAATGAAAATCCTCTCTCAGGTTAAATACGACCATAAGAAATAGGAGCAGAAATAGGCCATTCAGCCCATCAGGTCTGCTCCACCATTCCATCAAGGCCAATTCATTCTCCCTTTCAATTCCATTCTCCTGCCTTCTCCCCATAACCTTTAAAGCCCTTACTAATCAAGGACCTGTCAACCTCTACTTTAAGTACACCCAATGACTTGGCCTCCACAACCATCTGTGGCAACGGATTCCACAGATTTTCCTCCTCCCTGGCTAAAGTACCTCCTCATATCTGTTCTAGGCCTTTTGATGTTCAATAGGTTACACTTGCTGTTTTCCACAAGAGCTATATCAGAGGGATGAGAATTACAGAAAGAAAGTGCCAGAGAAGACAGGGAAGGTGAAGCGCGTGTCTGCCGAACGACAATCTACCGACAGTGCTGAGCTGATTAACGGGCCGTGGTTATTTACCTAGAGGCCAGTTTATTTTTCTCCTTTCTGGATCGCGGCCTGGCGTTCATCGGCAGTTCACTCACTGGCCGGAGATCATCAATTACCTTTTTCAGCTTCTTCAGTTCGTCTCCGATGAGGAGCAGCTTGCGCGGGTTGGGAGTTAGGTCGTCGACATCGGTGCGGCGCGACTTTTTCGCCAGTCTCCGCCCTGGAGATCGAGGACAAAGAGAGGCCAGGTGGGCGCGGCGAACGAGAAGGGAGAGCGGTTCGCGAGAATCCCGAGTCACCTCCCCCTCCCCCCCCCCCCCCCCCCCGGAATTCAGAACGGGATAACACAAGGGAAACAGGACACGAGGGGGGGTGCAGGTGCTCAGTGCGAGGGGGCAGGTGTCTGACAAGCGGAGGTACGCCGAGAAAAAGGCCAATACAGTGATGTAGCAGTTAGCATTATGCTGCACAGCACTAGAGACTGGGGTTCAACGCCCATTGCTCTCTGTATGGACTTCGTACATTCTCCCCGTGATCGTGCAGGTTTCCTCTGGGTGCCCTGATTTCCTCCCACATTGTAAAAGTATATGGGTGTGCTATGTTAGCGCTGAAGCGTGTCTACCTCAGCACGCCCTCGAATTGTGCTGGTCATCACACAAATTGTGCATTTCACTGTATGTTTCATGCACACCTGACAAAGTTAGCCATTTCAACTGGGGGGAAAAATTAAAAACACTAAAAACTGAGAGATTAAGAGAGCCCTGAGGAATAAAGGCCTTCATGGTCAGGGCAACTGAGTTCAGGAGCTGGGGATGTTACAGGCGGCAGTTCGAGGCCACAGCTGGAGGGTTGTCTAAAGTTTTGGTCCCACGCTACAGGACGGATGTGGCTGAGCCGGACAGGGTGCAGAGGAGATTCACCGGGATGCTGCCCGGAACGAAGGATTTTGGTGGCGGGGAGAGGTTCAATAGGCTGGGTTTGTTTTCCCTGGAGAGAAGGCTGACTGGAGATGGAGGTATAAAAGATGATGAGAAGCACAGATAGGGTAGGGTCAGAAACGCTTCGCTATGTAGGAGCGTCAAAAACACGAGGGGAAGCTTTTTAAAAAAAAAATAAACCCAGGAAGTGTTTGATATGTGGAACTCGTTGCCAGAGGCAGAATAATATACAGTGACAAGAAAGAGATGTCTGGACCAACACTAGTCAAGGAGCAGGAGGAGATGGCCTCAGAGAGGGACCTGTGTAAATGGGCAAAAATGTCAGCATAGATGTGATGGGCTGAATGGCCTGTTTCTGTGGGGTCTGTATGACCGGATAACCGCAAATTACAAATATTATAAAATCTGACTCCAAGTCACCTTCTGAGTGCTTTTACAAGCAGCTGAGGAGACATACCATTTTCTCATAAAATTAGGTTTGGTAGAATAAAAGGATTTTAAAATACCTCTATTTTCATATGCTTATTTAATCACTTCAGGCAAGACTTTATAAATAACATTATTGATCCTGGAACAAATAGGGTTTCAAAATTTGAATTGGTTTTGATTCTTTTTTGCCATTATTAATTGAAAGCTTTCAGGAGAAAAGCATTCATTACATCCCAGAAGATATTTACCTGATACTAACATCTCAAAGAGAGGCTGGAATGTACACTGGGTTTCACAGTGATATAATGATGTAAGAAAATTCCTCAAAATTGGCTTCACAATTTTGAGGAATTTTCTTACATCATTATATCACTGATGATGTAAGTGATATCTCGTGTTTACCTTGTCCGACGCCATTCTCCTTTTGGTAAATGTTACTGGGCAACGTGGAGGGGTCCCATTCCGAGGGCTGCAGGATATGCTCTTGCTTGCTGGGCGTGGTGTGGCTGTCGCTGTACTCCCAGAAATAACGCCGCTTCAGTCTCCTAACGCCCGTTTCCGAGGCAACGTCAGCAGAGACATCTTGTTCGTTTCCTGAGAAAGATTAATGAATGCACAAAGGGTGACTTATCCTTAAATGGACTAATTCACTGCAGAGTTCGCTCCGAGAGAAACCAGTTTTATTCCTCTTCCTCTTTGACATTTCCACCTTTATATCTGCTACTTTATTACTGCGGGGGTGGGGGGAGAACTAGATCGTACTAAAATAACCAGCAGATCAGGAACCAAACCATCTACTCTCTGGCAAACAAGACAGGCGGTCAGAGGCCCACATCATTGAGTTTAGGAACAACTACTTCCTTTCAACATTTGGCTTTTGGACCAACCAGCACTACATCATGACCTTGACTACGTTGCACTGCAATGGACTGTACTTTTGTTATGGAGCAATGCAGCGCAGAAAGAGGCTCTTTGGCCCATCCAGTCCATTCTGAATCGGTACTCTGCTTAGGCCAGTTGATCTGTAGCTGGACTACAGCCCTCCACATTACTCTCAATGACCAATCCAAACTCCTCAATGTTGAAATTAAACCCACCTTCACCAATTCCACTGACAGCTCTGTGTGAAATGCCCCCTCAACTATTTCACCTTCACCCCAATCCATGACCTCCAGTTTGAGACTCACCCAACCTCAGTGGAAAAAGCCTGCTTACATTTACTCTATTTATACCTCCTCATAATTTTATACACCCAAATTCTTGGCATTTATTCTAGTATAATCTATGTTTAATTTATGTTTTTCCTATGAACGTTGCGTCCCTAACGCTAGGCATTTGTGTTACTGCTGCCGCAAGTGTGTTCTTATATCAAGCTTGTGCATTTGGCACTGAACTCGAATTGACTTGCTAAGATCAATACTCAAGATGCAGGCCACCAGGGCGAATCCAATCGGTCCACGGCTGGAGTTGGAGATGTGATCTTAGAACCAGATTATTTTGACGGCAGCTCATCAGCCTGATGTGGACTCTCTCCACAACTGCTGCCTGCCCCCGGGGAGCAGTTCCAATACTTCAAGACAAGGGGAGGAATGTTTAGGGGAGATGTCCGAGGTAGTTGTTTTTAAACTACATGGGTGCATGGAATGGTGTGCCCAGTGTGGTGGTAGAGGCAGATACAGAGACGCTCTTAGATAGGCCCATGGACGATAGAAACATGGAGGGAAGGGCTAGATTGATCTTAGAGTAGGATGGAGGTCAGCACAACATCGTGGGCCGAAGGGCCCATTCTATGGCATTATTTTATTTAGAGATACTGTACAGTGATCTGACCAACGTGTTACAAAACCTCAGCATGGTGTTCCTGTTTTTTATATTCTAGTCCTCTCAAAGTGGATGTGAACATTGCATTTGTCCTGCTTACCACCTCTGCAACCTGCAAGTTAACCTTTAGGGGACTCCCAAGTTCTTTTGCATCTCATATTTCTGAATTTTCTTTCCATTGAGATAATAGTCAGAGCCTTTAGTCCTTCTACTAAAGTACTTGAGCAATCACACCCCACACTGTGTTCCAGCTGCCCAACTGCAGACTCTCTGCTTCCTCAACACTGCTGTCCTGCCACCCATCTTTTACCAGATATTATTTGGTTACTTCAAGCTTCTCAGCTATCTTAGCGAGATCTGAACTCCCTTGGATGAATGCTCACCAACGTTTCCATTTCTTCTTCCCACACGATACCTTTCCTAAACACCCCCCCATCATGTCGAGATGACTAGAACGTAAAAACAATGATGACACAAAGGTTGGAGGTGTTGTGGATAGTGTGGAGGGGCTGTCAGAGGTTACAACGGGACATTGATAGGATGCAGAACTGGGCTGAGAAGTGGCAGATGGAATTCAGCCCAGATAAGTGTGAGGCAGTTCATTTTGGTAGGTCAAATATGATGGCAGAATACAGTATTAATGGCAAGACTCTTGGCAGTGTGGAGTATCAGAGGGATCTTGTGTCCAAGTCCATAGGACACTCAAAGCTGCTGCGCAGGTTGACTCTGTGGTTAAGAAGGCAACCGTGGGATTGAGTTTAAGAGCCGAGAGGAAATGTTGCAGCTAAATAGGACCCTAGTCAGACCCCACTTGGAGTACTGTGCTCAGTTCTGGTCGCCTCACTACAGGAAGGATGTGGAAACCATAGAAAGAATGCAGAGGAGATTTACAAGGATGTTGCCTGGATTGGGGAACATGCCTTATGAGAATAGGTTGAGTGAACTCGGCCTTTTCTCCTTGGAGCGACGGAGGATGAGAGGTGACCTGATAGAGGTGTATAAGATGATGAGAGGCATTGATTGTGTGGATAGTCAGAGTTTTTTCCCCAGGGCTGAAATGGCTAACACGAGAGGCCACAGTTTTAAGGTGCATGGAAGTATATACAGAGGAGATGTCAGGGGTGAGTTTTTTTTATTAACACAGAGTAGTGAGTGTGTGGAATGGGCTGCCGGTGACAGTGGTGGAGGCGGATACGATAGGGTCTTAAAAGAAAGAGACTCTTGGACAGGTACATGGAGCTCAGAAAAATAGAGGGCTATGGGTAACCCTAGGTAATTTCTAAGGTAAGGACATGTTCGACACAGCTTTGTGAGCTGAAGGGCCTGTATTATTCTGTAGGTTTTCTATATTTCTATGTCTTGATGAGGTTTCATAAGGCATTGGTCAGACTGCACTTGGAGTACTGTAAGCAGTTTTGGAACCCATATCCAAGGAAGGATATACTGGCATTGGAGACTATCTAGAGGAGGTTTACGAGAATGATCCTGGGAATGAAAGTGTTAATGTGTGAGGAACGTTTGATGGCTCTGGGCTTGTACTCACTGGAATTCAGAAGAATGAGGTGGGATCTCATTGAAACCCATCGAATATTGAAAGGCTTGGATGGAGTGGGTGTGGAGAGGATGTTTCCAATGGTGATCGGGTCGACAACAAGAGCACAGTCACAGAATAGAAGGTTGGCCCTTTAGAACAGAGATAAGGAGGAATTTCTTTAGCCAGAGGGTGGTGAATCTGTGGAATTTATTACCACACACAGTGGTAGAGGCCAAGTTATTGGGTATATTTAAATCAGAGGTCTCAATTAGTCAGGGCATCAAAAGGTTATGGGGAGAAGGAATAGGGTTGAGAAGGAAAATAAATCAGGCATGATGGAATGGTAGAACAGATTCGATGGGCTGAATGGCTTAATTCTGCTTCTTGGTGTTATGGTCACATGACTTCTGCACACTGCTTAGTGCTAATTTTACCCCAGCTGAGATCAACACTAATGGGGATTTGAAACCAGTTGTACCTGCTTCAGAAAGGTAATCACTGAAGTCATCTTTATCTTCATCATCTTCCTCCTCTTCATCTTCATTCTCGCTATCGTCCTGCTCGCTGTCCGAACAATCCTCGGGCTCCAGTCGGTCCTCACCCGGATGCAATCCCAGACTCTCCGCGCTAAACAGCGAGTAGTTGTGCTCCTCGTATTTCAGCTCAGCCCTCGCCTCCGGCCCAGCCTCCCCGCTCGGCCGCCAGGCAGGGAAGGCCTGGCCGTCTCCGCCATCAGCGCCAGCTTTCTCCGCCTCCGCCCCCCTCGGCTCCATGGCTGCCAGCCACTTGAGCTGCTTCCAGGAGCTCGGCACCGGCCTGTCACAAGCGGCTCCCTTTCCCCGGTCTGGTGCGGGGTCCACTGGGGCTGTTTGGTCAACCAGCAGTTGGTTACCAGATCTTGGGGGAGCTTCAACATTTCTGGGCCCTGTTGTGTTGTTACTGGGCACAACGCTCTTCAAGAGGCCAAGTTGGTCTTCCCTCCTCTGGAAAAACACCCCATCCGAGTGGAAGTCAGAATCCATTAAAGAATCCATAGAGTTGGACTTCTTAGGGGCCTCCATGGCTCTAATGGCCACGTCAAGCCTGGTAGAGAATGGAGAACCCTCCCTGGCAGCCCGCAGGAGACACCAGGAGTCGGCCACCTGCTGGGAGTCATCCGCATTCAGTTCGGCCAGCGTGGGCGTCTGGGCAACTCTGGCCTCGTTCTGGTAAGGGCTGGGGTTCTTGTCCAGGCCCAGCAAGTCCAGCTCCTTATTGTTCCACAGGTCAGCTTTGGTGTACTTGGTGAAGTCCTCCAGTGATGACACGTCCCAGCGCTCGCACCTACTGCTGTCGGAGGGCTCGTCGTCCACCAGGTCGCTCAGCAGCTCGATGTTCTCCTTCATCGGGCTCCTGTACAGGTTCAGACTCAGCAGGTCATTCCTGGAGCTGTTAGTGTAGGCCAGCTGCCGCCCCTGCAGATCGGCAACGGAGAAAGCAATGATTAGTATGTTCTGTTTAAACATTTCCCTTTCACTCCCTCACGAAGATTAGTTCTTGTCATACATCAACATACGAGTGTAAATGAGAATTAAATTATTGTTACTCTGAATCCAATGCAGCACAAAAAGACATAATAACCAGAAAGAACACAGAAAAACACAAGATGAACTTATTTGTGACAGGAGGGTCTGGATGCCAGGTGATTCTGACATGAAATGATACAGCAGTGGTGATGGGAAGGGTTAATGGAGTGGGGTAGTGGGTGGAGGTGTTGATCAGCCTTACTGCTTGGGGAAAGTAACTAATGGTCCTGGCGTGGATGCGATGTGCCCTCCCCTCCTTCCCCTCAGAATAGGGTAGGACAAACATGGCCGTTTCCCAACAGCTTTCTGCCCCTGGTGGGCAGCCTCAACGACCCCGTTGTTAACGACAGGCCGTATGGGGGTGGGCACAGTAACCTAGCAGTTAGCACAACGCTTTGTGGCGCCAGCTGTAGAACTGAAGTTCAACCCTGCTGGTGTAAGGAGTTTGTACGCCCTCCCTCTGAACGTGCGGGTTTCCTCGGGTGGCCCAGTTCCCTCTCACAGCCAACGCGTTTCACCATGTTTCGATGCACGTGACAAACAAATTTAATCCCGTATTAACAATCTTTCATCCGTAGTACGTGATGCAAAACAGGCCATTCGGCCCAACAAGGCTGTGCAGAACTTCCCATTGCCTCTCCCATGTCAATCAGACAGCAGGGCCCTTTTTCCCCTTCCTCTGCACCCAGCTTCTCCTCAAACTGACGCACTCCACTCCAATCCCTCCCTGTGGGAGTAAGTTCCATGTCCTCACCGCTCTCTGGGGAAAGGAGTTCCTGCAGAATTCCCTGTCGGACTTTCTGATCCCGACAGCCTCTGCTTACCCTCTTCCCCAGGAGTTGGAAATATTCTTCCTGTATCCTCTCCATAGTTCACTCCCAGTAGGTCTCCTCATCAGCTTCCCTCAACAAGTAGAAGTGGGGAGGGGGGGGGGTCAGCCTCTTCACACAGTGGGCCTTCGTTTGATCAGCGATCAGTGTCGCCCTCTCCAGTGCCACCATCACCTTTGGTCAGGATTGTGCTTGTTCTGCGACTCAGCCCTTGTTAACAGCGGAAAAACTTCAGGGAGTCTGGTGACGAGTGACTCATCACCTCACACAGAGCCTCCGACTGCCTGCCTATGGGGCCGCATCTTGAAGGGAGGTGGAATGCTTGGCCGAGCAGTGCCACAGCAACCACCTCTCACTCAATGTCAGCAAGGGAGCTGACGCCTGCCTGCGGGAGGGAAAAGCCAAAGGTCCACGAGCCAGTCCTCGTTAGGGTAATGGAGGCAGGGAGGGCCAGTAGCTTTAAACTCCTTGGTTCGAGAGGAACTGCCCTGGGACCAGCACCTGTCATTTCAAGAAAAGGCATAACAGCAGTTCTACTTTCTTAGGAGTTTGCATAGAATTGCCCCGTCTCCAAAAACTTTAACAAATTTCTATAGATGCATGTGGAGTTTAAATTTATTACCAAAGCGCATTTATTTCACCATATACAACCCAGAGATTCATTTGCTTGAAGGCATATACGATAACCCATCGTAGAATAATACAACAGAAATTAATGTAAGACCGTACCAACTTGGGTGTTCAACCAGTGTGCAAAATACAACAAACTGTTCAAATACAAGATGAAAGAAATAATAAATAAGCAATAAACAAAGAACGTGACATGAAGAGTCCTTGAAAGTGTGTCCATTGGGAACATTTCAGCAATGGAGCAACTGAGGTTGAGTGAAGTTGTCCCCTTTTGTTCAAGAGCTTGATGGTAGAGGGGTAAAAACTGCTCCTGAATATATTGTTTGATTAAACCAGGGGTTCCCAACCTGGGGTTCCAGGGACCCCTTGGTTAATAGTAGGGGCCCCATGGCATAAAGGTTCAGAATGTCTGGATCAAGCATTCTCTGTTATTTACATAATTCATGATGGCTGTATGTAAAATACATGAATTTCATACATCATGACACTACCACTGTGGTATGTAAAAGTAAAACATAAGTTAGACTCGTGTCCACGGCTTCTTTTATTTTTCCTTTGAAAAAGTTTAACGTGGTGACAAGGTATTTTTAAAACAAGCCTAAGATGGCTACTGACCTGTTGAAGTGCCACAAGGAACAAGCTTTTTTTTTTTTTTAAAAAAAGCACAGCATGCACAGGACCAGTCAAGTTTTAAAAGGACAGAAAACGGAAGAATTCATGGATTCATAAACAGTGAGTACCAGTTGATAATCATTAAAATAAAATAGAAATGGCTGGCTACATCAGAAATATAGATGTGTTTGATTGCTCAATGGTTAACTGACCATGCAAAAACTGAGCTAATTGAACAGTACTTTGAAGCAAATGGAATAGCCAATGAAAAACAAGTACCAATTTTACAGAGTCCATTGGGTCTAAAGGCACACAGTTTGCTTCAAAGTTTAACTGCTCCAACCAAACCAGCTGATACGAGCTTTGCTGATATTGTGAAAGTAATGAAGGAACATTCAGAACCAAAACCATTGTTGACTGCAGAATTCTTTAGGTTTCATAATCAGAGTCAAAAAGAAGGGAGTCCATTTCAGCATAAATGGCTAATCTGAAGAGATTGTCTGAGCAATGTCAGTTCAGTAATGGGCTTAATTATTCTCTGAAGTATAGTTTAGTTTGTGGAACCCTACAGGAAAGCATTCAAAAGAGGCTCCTAACTGAAGCATAACTTACATTTAAAAGAACAGTTCAAATTGCAGAATCAATGGAAACAACAGCCAGAGATGCAAATTGAATTGCAGTCAGGAATGAAAGTGAGCATGAATAAAACTGCAACGTCCAAACAGAAACCGACCTGGCTGAACAAATCCTGTTGCCCTTGTGGCAGATTTTCGCACTCACTGGACCAATGCAGATTTAAAGGTGAAACTTGCAGAAAATACAAACCAGCAAGTAGGATGCTTACAAAGAGCATGCTGGGCAGACAAAATTAAATTAACTGCACAGGGAAGAGAAAAGGCTAAAAAGCCAAGTTGCACGTTTCAAAATCTGCATGCTGTTAATGGAAAAAAAAATGAGATAATGATGAGGATGACACTGAACTGGCTAGCCTTGAGATTTATAATATGAAAACTAACAATAAACAAGCAATATGGCTTAAGTTAGGAGTGAACGGCAAATTAATTAAGATGGAATTGGTCGCTGGCTCAGCTGTTTCAGTCATTCCACAAAGTGAGTTTGAACAGCATTTCAAAAATAATCAGCTGAAGCCTGAAGCTATCCAACTAAAAGTTTATAGTGGAGAAAAGATAACTCTTGTGGGGAATGATGTTCGTAACAGTGAAATACAACAACCAACAAACCACTAGGGGCAAGTACATGACAAAAAGAAGAGGGGCAGCAGACAAGGGTGTGAGTGGCTGAGACACCACTCAATTGGAGGTCCATCCACCATTTACACGCCTCACCACACCCCTGCAATAGAGAGTCAACTGAAAGCAAATTAAGAAAGTTACTGGATGATGCCAGAATTGTCTCCATGCTGCGCACCATGAACTATTGCCCAGAGGGCAACCATACACTGGTGCCGATCTCTGTGCCTCTGTTTGGAAAGCATATTGGCTTAGAGGGATTGTGAAAGCTACTAAAGCAGTGGTCCGACTACAACAGCTTTTGTAAGCAACATATCTGAGAAACCTCCTGATCTATTAATCAGGAAGTTACTTGCGAAATGTGGCTTGGTTTTAAGCTGGAAGAGAGTTCAAGGAGCTTCAGGGAAGTTGCAAGTATTCAGCTTTTGAGAGTATAAAGAACCAGAATCTACTCTGCGTGCATTAAGGTTATTGCATGAACTGCAAGTGTGAGATAAGAAAGCTGCTTATAAAAGCAGATGCAAAGACCAAAAGCCCTGCTGGATGGCCAAAAAGGAAGAAGTCAATGGAGATAAGAAAACAGAGGATTCACCAGAGGATGTTGTGGTTGAGGAAACCAAGAGAAGAGATCAGACAATAAAGGGAGCAATAAAAGGATTAATAAGAGAACACTCATGCTCCTTCCCAAGATCAAGATGCTCTTCCTAGAAGATGAAAAAGGAAGAAGGAAGGTGCCCAGAGCTGTCGTGCACCCTTCTGGAGACTGCAAGACCATTTCTTGCAGTCTTGGAATCAACTCCTGCAGCAACCACAGAGGAGGTCTCAGAACCCAAGATTGTTTCGCAGCCGCAAGCCTCACCTGCCAAACAGAGCGATTCCCCCCACTCACCCACATCAAGAAAGAAATCCTCCACAGGAATTAAATCTTTAGGCCTGAATGAGACAACTTAAAAATGACTATACTGTACTGTGGCTGTCTCTACAGTGGCTGCATGATAATAGTTCACTGTGTATATAGTTGAGATATATATTGAGTTGAAGTTAACATTTAAGCAGGGAGGAGTAAATATATTGTTAGATTAAGCATTCTTTGTTTACATGGTTCACTGTGATTATATGTAACAATGCATGGATGGCTTACATCATGACGCAATGCAATGTGTCACAATGCACACCTCACTTAAAGTAAAACATTAAGTTAGTCTTGCATTCCCAGCTTGCTTGTGTTTCCTTTGAATTAAACGTTTTGAAGTTACTAAACATAACACTGCTTTTTGTAGGACTTTCCGTTCAAGAGCGCTGGTGTTTCCATACCAGGCTGTGAGGTAGCCAGCCCAATACATTTTCCACCACATATCTATTGACATTTGTCGGAGTTTTAGATGCCATGCTGTATCTTCACAAACTCCTCAGGAAGTAAAGGCACTGCGTGCTGGGCTCGGGACAGGTCCTCTGAAATGAGGACACTGAGGAATTTAAAGTTGCTGGCCCTCTCCACCTCTGATCCTCCAGTGAGGAATGGCTCATGGGCCTCTGGTTTCTTCAGTAATTAGCTTCTTGCTCTTGCTGACATCCAGTGGCAAGCCGTGGCACCACTCGGCCAGATTTCCCTTCTCCTTCCTAAATGCTGTATCCTAACTGGTGGTATCACGATCTGATCTGGAAACACCAATGCCCAGGGACTGGAAACGTTACAGAAAGCGGTGGATACAGGCATCCTATCACAGGCTAAGCCCTCCCCACCATCGATCACATCCACAGGGAATGGTGTCACACGAAAGCTGCCTCCACCATCCACACCATGTTCTCTTCTCACTACCACCATCGACCGGGAGGCACAGGGGCCTTAATTCCCACACCACAAGATTCAGGAGCAGTTATCACCCTACAACCATCAGGCTTCAGAACCAGTATGGATAACTTCACTCACCACAACTATGACCCAGAGGTTGAGTTTCAAGGACTCCTTACAACTTACATTCTCAGTATTGTTTTAAGTACACAGTCTGTCTTCTTTTGCACACTCGTTGTTTGTCATTCTGGTATGGTTTTTCATAAATTCTATTGTATTTTTTATTTTCCTGTAAAGGCCTGCAAGAAAATGGATCTGAAGGTAGTAGATGTACTTTGACCTATCGAATGCCCTCAAAGCCATCGTGGTCCCTCCTGTCAGTCCAAGTTTCAGGTCAATTGCGCCCCTCCCCCATCCCCGGTGGTGGGAATTTAGCGATGACCGTCAAGCCCACCCTCAGCGGGGGTCGCAACAGGTCCTCGGCCTCACGAGGGTTGAAGAGTGGGTAGGGGTGCGCAGCCTGCATCCCTCGGTACATTCCAGAAACTGGTTTATTATCGCTCGTCTTGCGACTGGGAAGTTGTTAATCTGTGGCAGCTGTACAGAGCAAAACACACAAAATTACTATAAACTACTGAATCAATAAACAAGGAATAATGAGGTAATTCTCATGGAAATCTGAAGTCTGAGGGGAAGATGCTGCTTCTGGATCGTTGAGTGTGGGCCCTCAGGCTCCTGTACCTCCTCCTGGATGGTAGTATTGAGACGAGGACGTGTCCCAAACGGTGAGGCTCCTTCGTGACGGCCCCATTCTCTGAGGCCACTTGGCCCTCTGCACTAAAACATTTTGACGGAAAGGATCTCGGGCTGACTAGCGACTTTCAGAGTAGAATTAAAGATTTAAAGATTAGATTCATTTGTCAAATGTATTTTGAAGCATTCAGTGAAATGTGTCCTCTGTGTCAATGCCCAGCATAATGCAAGGATCTGCTGGGGGCAGCCTGCAAGTGTTACCACGGCAACATAGCATGCCCGCAACTTACTAATCCTAACCCATAAACCTCTGGAATGCAGGAGCAAACTGGAGCACCAGAGGTCATGGGGAGAACGTACAAACTCCTTAAAGACAGTGGTGGGAATTGAACCCTGATCGTTTCCACTGTAGGGTGTTACATTAGCTGCTGTGCCACTGTATGTGAAATAAGAGAGTTTACAGGACATTGGAGGCTTCTTTTAAGAAGTAGATGAAACTTGGGCAAAATGCCCTTCTCATTCTGAGGCAATTGCCCCCTTGTCTCTTGCTGTACCCAGATGGGAACATGTCCACTGTACAGTTGTTGGGTTGACATCAACTCCTACCCCTGCTAACCGCCCCTCGTGCCTTACACTGCGGAAACATTCACTGCGGAAACATTCACTGCCAATGTACCTGCTCGTACAGGAATCCGGAGTCTGGGCTGCTGTCTGGGCTGGCAACAGTTTGATCCGAGGAGTAACATGTGCAGCTTCTAAAAGCATCCCCAAATGCAGGTTCCATCCCACGGGCATTGGGCTGCAAGTGAAATCAAAGTTAGTCCACATTGCAATAGTGCTGTTTAGTTTCAATGAAACAACCAACTCACCACCCAAATCGATGCTCCAAGCGACTGGAGAGTCTTAAATCCTGGATACACACTGCAATCACCTCTGGTCATAGACTAATACAGCAGGGCAACAGGTCTTTTAGCCCAACGTGTCTATACTGGGCAATATGCCCACCGGAGCTAGTCCCACTTGGCCCATACCCCTCTACTTCCTGTCCTATCCAAGTATCTTTTGAAACTTTTTATATTACTTGCCTCTAACATTTCCTCTGGCAACTCGTTCCACACACCTGCCACCCTCTGTGAGGAGTTGTCCTCTGGGTCCCTTTAAAATCTTTCCCTCTCACCTTAAAACCATGTCTTCAGCTTTTAGTTCCCCCTTTCCTAGTAAAAGAAAATCTTTGTTCTCTAAAGTCTCTATAAAGTTCTCTATAGTGTTCTATAAAGTCTCTCTATATAAAATCGAGGAGCAGAGAGAGACAGTAAGGAAACAGGCCCATCAAGTCCATACCAAACCTGAAAACCATCTGTTTATACTAATCCTACATTGACCCTGCCACATTCCTCCCCCCCCCCCCACAAAAGATTTTATCCCCTACCCACATATTGGGGGACGATTTACAACAGCCAGTCAACCCAGTGACCTGTCTGTTTTTGAGATGTGGGAGGAATCTGGAGCTGGAGGTGGGTGAGGGGAGACCTACGCAGTCACAGGGTGAACAGACAAACTCCAACAGACAGATGGACATTGAACAACAAACACCACCTCACCACTCCCCCTCCCCTTGCACTACATATCTAAGTGTCAATATACACACACACACACACTTTTCTGTAACTTCCAGTTTTTATTGTATATTGCAATGTACGGTCGCTGCAAAACAGCAGGTTTTGCAACAAACGCCAGCGATATTAAACCCGATTCTGATAGCGGCAGGACTGAAGCCAGATGGGAGGCTGCAGCTCCAGCAATAAACTCTCCGCTAATACACCTCCACAGCCGCTCCTTGGTCTCCCACGCTCCTTCACACCACGGAATAAAGTCCTAGCCCGGACAACGGCTCCCTATACGTCAACCCCGAGTCCTGGCCACAACCCTGTAAATCCTCCCTACACTCGCTCCAGCTTGCCGCTCGTAATACAAGCACTGATGAAATCAGGCTGGCCATACTCCACCTTTCCATCAAGACAGAAGCCTCTAAAGTCACACTGGACCTCCCTCAGCATGAGAAACTCGTGCCTGCGGTTTACTTTGCGACGGGCACAGGTCACTGGACATCCTTAGCTGAGGCGTGGAGAAGGGCTTAGAGCGCTGCTTTTATACTGAACGCTGAGGAGATTCGTGGGTTACCACAGTCGCCTCTGGGTGACTCATCTTTCTAAGACACGGCCACTGCAGGATTATCAGCATCACATGTAATCTGGCACTAAACATCCGCTTCCCATGGAAACCTCGGTGAGCCTCGGCCTCTTGGGAAGCCGCCGGCAGAAATTCACTTCACGCTCAAATGCAAGATGTGGCGTCATTATGGGAGAGTCCCATTCCCTGATGAGACTGAGCACCTATCCGTGAACAGCCTCCCCAGTCCTTGGACGAAGATGAGAAGGAAGTGCCTTTCCCAGAGTAGTCAATCTGTGTAATTTGCTGCTCAGGGAAGAACTTGAGGCGACCTCATTAAATAGGTTTGAGCAGCCTCCTCGGCAATATAAAGGACAGCCATTTATGGTGGGGGGTGGGGTGGGGAAGTGGGAGGAAAGTTTAGGGGAGATGTCAGACAGCGGCAGAGGAGATTCATCAGGACGCTGCCTGGATTAGACAGCATGTCTTGTGAGGATAGAATGGGCCTTTTCTCTCCAGAGCAAAGGAGAACGAGAGGTGTATAACATATGAGGCATAGATCGCAGGCAGCCAGAGACCTTTTTGGCTAATTAGAGAGGGCATAAGGTGATTAGAGGAAAGAATGAGGGGAAGGGGTGGGTGGGAATATCAAAGTTAGTTTTCTTTAAGAAATCACACAGACTGGTGGGGGTGTGTGGAACCCAGTAAGGGCATTTAAGAGACTTTTAGATAGGCATATGGATGTAAGAAAAATGGAGAGCAAAGGGCTGTGTCAGATTGACCATGCAGTAGGTTTATATAGATCGGCACATCATAGGCCGAAGGGCCCATACTCTGCTGTAACTGTTCTACGCTTTGCTTCAGACACAACTTGCACAGCAGGGGAATTCAGGGTTCTGGGGAACAGGCAAGTAGCAGGATCTGCGTCCACAGCCCGGATCTTGCTGAATGGCGGAGAAGGCTCGATGGATCAGATGGCTGACTCCTGCTCCTCAAGGCCTGGGTTAACAATCTAGAGAACGGAGTTTGAATCACACCGGCCACAGAATCACCACTCTTAGCCGTCTGGGATTTGGAGATCATCGGGTTTGCAACAGGAATCTGACCATCTAAAAAGGGGGAAAGTCTCCTGTCTTGCAGAGTCTGGTTGCAGACTCACTGTTGACTTCCATTCCGTGTCACGGGCGAGCTGGCCTCTCAGCTCACTGCCAACCCTGAGGAACAGGGACGAGTGATGCCCAGATCCTTGCCCCTGCACCACCAGGAGCGGGGGACTGCAATGCCAGAGGTCCCACCTCACAGACTGACAGGTGTCCAGTGGCATCCGAAAGGAAATCATAAACATAAGGGATTTTGCAGATGCTGGAAACCCTGAGCAACACGCACCAAATTAGAATACGAGGACGTTCATCTAGAACAGAGACCAGGAGGAATTCCTTCAGCCAGAGAGTGCTGAATCATTGCTACAAATGGCTGCGGAGGCCTGGTCTCTGAGTGTATTTGAGATGGACGTTGACAGCTTCCTGATTAGTAAGAGTGTCAAAGGTTACTGGGAGAAGGCAGGAGATAAGAGTTGAGAGAGAAAATAAATCAGCTGTGATGGAATGGCAGAGTAGGCTCGATGGGCTGAATGGCCTAAGCCTGCTCTGTTATCTTGTCTTATGAAATTGCAGGACACTACATGTGCTATTTGGTCCCTTTACGAACCCCAAAACTTCCAGTAACCACTCCCTCATCCCCTCTGGATCCATCTGCCCATCAGCCACATACTCCCTCCTCATCTCCCTCCCTGTATTCCATGGCTCACCTTCATCTCCCATCAGATTCCACCTTCTTCCACCCATCACAGCCCCGTTGCTGACAGTTCTCATTCCCTCTTCTCCCTCCCCATCCACCCATCTACTCCCTCACCTTGATCCACCTCGTGCTTCCCCTCCTCCCTTCTATATATTGCGTGCCTCCCCTGTTTTGCCAGTCCCGATGAAGGGGCTTGACTGGAAATGTTGACTGCGCACTCCCTTCCACGGATGCTGCCCGACCCACTGAGCTCTTCCGGCTCCTTTGTCAGTTGATCAGCATCCAACTGATGGTGGTTTGCTGGATCCTGCTGTGCACACACTGCCCAGCACAAAGCTGTCGGACAAAGCGCTTCAAGGCCAAGATCACAGCAAGCTCTTGCAGGGTTGGGCTGGGGGGCTGCTCGCAAGGAATCGCCAGACATCCCTGTGCCAATGTATCCTGCCCACAATGCTCTGCAGAACAAGAGAAGCACCGACCAAACCAGCAGCAGAACAGCTCCATGATGCGACTCCCCGGGGACACTGTGCCACTGCAACTGGCAGGTAGCGGAGATGGAGGGGGCAAAAACTGACAGGTTTCACTTACTTGGCCCCTGAAAGGAGCAATAGTCAACCACTTTTGTGCGCCAGGGCACAGCAACAAACCTCAGCGGACAAGTAGGCTTCTGAGTTCATTATTAGTAACATTTTTTTAAAAAACATCTACTTTGTTCATTGAGGCCTCTAGTTTACTGATCCTTTTAAGCTATCTCTCCACATTGGGGTAGTGGTTACGAGGGAAAGTGAAACAGAAAAATGGTAAAATCATAAACACAAGACTTTCTGCAAATGCTGAAAATCCAGAGCAACGCACACATCGATGGAAATAAACAGTTAACATTTCGGGCCAAGACCCTTCATCAGGATTGGACAGGAAGGAGGAAGATAACCATATAACAATTACAGCACGGAAACAGTCCATCTCGGCCCTTCTAGTCCGTGCCGAACGCTTACTCTCACCTAGTCCGAATGACCTGCACTCAGCCCATAACCCTCCATTCCTTTCCTGTCCATATACCTATGCAATTTTACTTTAAGTGACAATATCGAACCTGCCTCTACCACTTCTACTGGAAGCTCGTTCCACACAGCTACCACTCTGAGTAAAGAACTTCCCCCTCGTGTTACCCCTAAACTTTTGCCCCATAACTCTCAACTCATGTCCTCTTTTTTGAATCTCCCCTACTCTCAATGGAAAAAGCCTATCCACGTCAACTCTATCTATCCCCCTCATAATTTTAAATACCTCTATCAAGTCCCCCCTCAACCTTCTACGCTCCAAAGAATAAAGACCTAACTTGTCCGACCTTTCTCTGTAACTTAGGTGCTGAAACCCAGGAAGGATGTCAGAATAAGAAGGTGGAGGGACAGGGAAGGGATACAAGCTGTAAGGCAATAGGTAAAACCAGGTTGGGGGTGGGGGAGTAAGAAGCTGGGAGTGAAAGGTGGAAAAGGCCAAGGGCTGGAGAAGAAATCTGACTGGGAAGGAGAGACAGGGAAGGAAGAGGGGCACCAGGGGGAGGTGATAGGCAGGTGAGGAGAAGAGATAAGAAGCGAGAGCAGGGAATAGAAGAGAAGGGATAGTAAAACCATCCACAGGGTCAAAAGCTGTAAGTGGCAAGTCTTTGAGAACTTAACACTCCCATGATGCACCTCCTGGTGCCAGAGCACCTCATCACCATGCACCAAAACAACACACACAGAAACTGCTGGAGGAACTTAGCAGGTCAGGCAGCATCTACGGAGGGGGAATTAACAACCAATGTTTCAGGGACCAAAAATTCTGTGTGGTGTTACTCCAGATTTCCAGCATCTGCAGAATCTCCTGCTACCCAATCCTCTAAAGCCCACTTCAAGGTACAATGAATAAAAACTGCTCTCAAGTAATCCCCTCTATAGATGCTGTCTGACCTGCTGAGATCCCCCAGCATTGTGTGTGTTAGGCTGAATGAAATCAGAGTTTTGTTACAATTATTCCAGCTGATAAGTAATCTGGTCTTCGAGTTGAGGGGATTAAAATATAAAAGGACGTAATGCTGAGGCACTGGTCAGACCACATTTGAAATACGGTGAGTAATTTTGGGCCCCGTATCCAAGGAAAGATGCTCTGGGTCTGGCGGAGATCCGTAATGATTTCAGGAATAAAAGGTTTAAAATATGAGGTGTGTCTGATGTTTCTGGGCCCATACTTGATGGATTTGGGGGTGGGGGGGGGGGGGGAAGAAAATCTCATTGAAACCTACCAGATGCTGAAAGACCTGACTAAGTAGACATGGAGAGGACCTTCCACAAGTCTAGGACCAGAGGGCACAGCCTCAGAATGGAAGGATGTCCCTTTAGAATAGAGATGAGGAGGAATTTCTTCAGCCAGAGGGTGGTGCATCTGTGGAATTCATTGCCACAAATCACTGTTGGGGGAGGGGGGGGGACAAATCACTGGGTATTGTTCTGCCCTTCGGGTAATTCATTTACGCTTTCCAATGTGATTCAGGGCACTCGGCCTTTATTTTAATGAGCAGTTTCAGTTCTGTATTAGGTCACTTCCTGTGCAGCCAGGAAGTATAAAAGCACAGTGGCTGGCAGTAGGCCAAAGGTTTACGTGATGAGCTAAAGAAGTTTCTGTCTAAAACCATCTTGTTACTTCCCCAGCAGAAGCATTGCTTTTCAACTCCTTATTCACCATGCCATGGCATTGAGTCTGCAATAAGCTCGGACACAAAAATCTGACCCTCGTGTCATTTTTGGGTGGTGTTTGGTTGACTGTCTAATTGATGTTACAACTCCTCAGTAAGGGCAGTACAGGTGTATTTAAACCAGAGGTTGATAGGTTCTTGATTAGTCAGGGGGTTTACTGAAGACTTGTGGAAACTGTGTGATGGTTTCTTTCGAACTTATGCTATTGTTTGCACTGTTGTAACTATGTGGTTTTGTGTAGGTCTTGTGGCTTTAGTTTTTGGTTTGTTGGGTGGTAGAGTTGGTCTTCTGACTTGGTGTGTCTGGGTAGTCTTGTTTGTCTGGTGGATTTGGAGCTCCTTTCCGGGGAACGCGCTAAGACGGTAGCGCGATATTAATACGCAGCAGCCTCTCCAGACTCTGGATTTGGGGATTACCAAACGTTATGTGGTTTTTCTTGTGTGGTCTGTTTTGTCGTGTGCTTTTGTGATATCATTCTGGAGGAACATAGTTTCATTTTTTAACTGCATTGCATTTGTGGTTTCTAAATGACAATAAACCGAAATTCAATTCAATTCAAAAAGCAGCAGAATGGGGTTGAAAATACAAACAGCATGACTGAATGGCAGAATAGACCCAATGGGCTGAATGGACTAATCCTGCCCCTTTGTCTTATGGCCTTGTGATGAAATGAACAGGTTATCAACATTTAATGTGTTGAATGGGTAAAGATTCCTGAGGGCAGTGGGGCTAACTGCACAGTTCCCTCAAGGAGCAGGGGAGCAGGCACAGAAAGCCATCGGCCATCTTGTGCGGCCTGCTTTAGGTCGTGGACGCTGCACCGTAACGCCAGAGCTGGACAAGTTCATTCTTGCCGCCTCTGGGCCAAGTGAGGTGCAGCGTTTGAGTGGGTGAGGTGTGCCACAAACTGGGAGTTCACCGTCTCAGGGGCTGCCAGCACAACCTGCAAACAGGTACAATCCCAGCATCTCTCGTCGCTACCATGCAGGATTCTGCAGACGCTGGTAATGCACGACACACACACACACACACCCCCCCCCCCCCACCCGCTGGAGGGACTCAGCAGGTCAGGCAGTGAAAAGAGTACAGTCGACATTTCGGGCTTAAAGAAGAGGGAAGAAGCCAGAATAAAAAGATAGGGAGAGGGGAAGGAAAGGATCTGGAAAGTGATAGGTGAAGTTGGAAGCTGGGGGGGTGATACATGGAAAAGACAGCCTGAGGGTTCCCTCCACCCCCTTCCCAATTACTTTTGGTTTAGTCCCAATCCCCTAAACCCGACAAGTTTCTGTGCTCAGTTCTGGTCGCCTCACTACAGGAAGGACGTGGAAACCATAGAAAGGGTGCAGAGGAGATTTGCAAGGATGTTGCCTGGATTGGGAAGCGTGCCTTATGAGAATAGGTTGAGTGAACTCGGCCTTTTTTCCTTGGAGCGACGGAGGATGAGAGGCATTGATCGTGTGGATAGTCAGAGGCTTTTTTCCAGGGCTGAAATGGCTAACACGAGAGGGCATAGTTTTAAGGTGCTTGGAAGTAGGTACAGAGGAGATGTCAGGGGTAAGTTTTTAAAAAATATATAAACACAGAGGGTGGTGAGTGCGTGGAATGGGCTGCCGGCGGCGGTGGAGGTGGGAACGATAGGGTCTTTTAAGAGTCTCCTGGATAGGTACATGGAATTCAGAAAAATAGAGGGCTATGGGTAAGCCTAGGTAGTTCTAAGGTAAGGACATGTTCAGCACAGCTTTGTGGGCTGAAGGGCCTGTATTGTGCTGTAGGTTTTCTATGTTTCTAAGTTTAAAGAGGAACTTTGTCACATGTACATCAAAACATCCAGTGAACTGTGTCGTTTGCATCAACGACCAACAGAGCCCGAGGATGTGCTGGGGGCAGCCCACGAGTGTCACCATAGTTCCAGCACTAACATTGCTTACCCACAGCTGACTGACCCCAACCCGTACGTCTTTGGAATGTGGGAGGAACCCGGAGCGCCCGATGATACGCACATGGTCATGGGGAGAAGGTACGTACGTACTCCTTACGGATAGCAGCAGGAATTAAACCCTGGTTGCTGGGCTCTGTAAAGCCTTGCGTTTACCACTAGGCTGCTGTGCCCCCCACTGACCTCCCACCCACTCTCAGTCGGGGGAACTGAAGGCAAGGTCTCACTTTTATTTCATCAATGGGTTCCCACAAAAGTAAAGGCAGCCATTTCAACCATGAACTTCCCACACTAACTGCTGCGGGCTTAAATCTGGGGTGCAATGGCTGAGGGAGGGGAGGGGGGGTTGCCTTGGAAATCCAATGTTTACGTTCATGCTTTGGGGATTTTTTTTGTTTGTGGATATGTCTGTGAAGAGTAAGAATTTCAGGTTGTAGACATTTTTTGATATTAACTTGAAATGAGGGCTCAAAATACAGAATACTGATATCCAGGGGCAACTAGGGATCACTGGCAGTCAAACAACGCCAGCATTTTTTGCCCATCCTTAATTGCTCCCGTTAAGAGGCGACTATGCTGCAGGCTTGGAGTCACAGTTCAGACCGGACAAGGTCAGCAGATTCTCTGAAGAGCATTAGTGGAAAAAGCTGGGTGACCACAACAATCTAGCAGCTTCACAAACTCTGCCAATATGATTTTTACTGCAGATCTTTTTAAAACAAGTGCAACTTCCTAGCTGCAATAGTGAGTTTCAAACTTATGGTCAAGGCCTCAGAATAGTTTAACCACAATAGTATCATTTTCATAACATGCCGCGGATCCTTTTGAAAGCAGAAACACACAAATACACACACACTAAGGCTACACCTGCCTTAAAGTGGCAGGTGACTTGGAGTGGGGGAAGAAGGAAGACAAGGGGTTCATACCTGTGGCATGTCCAAGCTGAGGGTGGTGTCACAGGACAGGGACAAAATGTTGATGAACACTGCGATCGGCTGCGCCCAAATCCTTCTCGCCAGCAACCGCTGACTAAGAGCGGGAGGATCACGGTAATTGAAATAAAACTTAGAACTCAACGTCAGTCCCAGTCAGGAGCAGCCAATGTCTTCATCCCTGAGGGCAGAGGGGTGAGGAGAGGAGGAGGAAAATTAGAAGCAGTTCCAATGTTGTTTCATTGAGACAAAAAGGAAAATGACACCAGAAACGCTCAGCAGGTTAGGCAGCATCCACAGAGCAAGACAAACAAATTGACTCTTTCGCTGAGTCGTTGAACGTTCTGGGATTCTGATGGAAGACCACTGACCTGAAATGCCAGTCCCGTTTCCCTCTCTGTGGATGCTGCTCGACCTGCTGACTATTTCCAGCAATCTTGCCTTTATTGCCGATTTCGCGTACCGTAAGACAAAGGAGCAGAATTAGATCAGTTGGCCCATTCAGTCTGCTCCACCATCCACTCACAGCTGATCCTCCCCCCACCCCACCACAGGATTTTGCTTCTATGGACATCCCGTGTGCGGAGTGTGGCCGAGATACAGGACCAGAGATGTTATAGGAAGCTTTACAGGGGATTTTCCAGGATGCTGCCTGGATTAGAAGAGCATATTTTATGAGGACAGGTTGAGTGAGGCGAGGCTTTTCCCTATGGGGTGACAGAGGAAGAGTGGTGACTTGATAGAGTGGACAGCCAGAGTGGAAATGGCTAGTATGAGGTGGAATAGTGTTAAGTTAATGGGAGGAAAGCATTGTGTGTGGGGGGGGGAGGGAGGGGTAAGAATGTCAGAGGGAGGTTATTTTCTCTTCACAGAGTGTGGTGGGTGTGTGGAAGATGCCGTCAGGGGCGGTGGTAGAGGCAGCTACCTTAAGGGTATTTAGATAGGATGAAAGAAGAATGTCGGCCATGTGGGAGGGAAGGAGAAGATTGATCTTTGAGTAGGTTAATAGGTCAGCACAACATTGTGGGCTGAAGGGCCTATACTGTGCTACAGGACAAAAATAAAATCCCCCACTGCAGACAATTATTGGGAAAGGAGGGCCGACCGGCTGAAGGAAACCCAAAACACCGTATATGGAATCGTGCAGGATTCCCCAAACAAGGGAGGCAAATGCAACGTTAAATTTAATTTCAAGAGGACTAGCATATAAAAGCATGGATGTAGTGGCGAGGAACTGCATTTGGAGTATTGAGCGCAGTTCCGGGCGCCTTATCCAAGAAAAGATGTGCTGATATTGGAGATGGTCTAGAGGAGGATCACAAGAACGATCCTGGGAATGAAAGGGTTAACGTTTGAGGAGCGGTCGACGGCTCGGGACCTGGAGTCACTGGTTTAGAAGAATGGGGGTGGGGAAGAACCTCGGTGAAATTTATTTAACATTGACAGGTCTGGATAGAGTGAATGTAGAAATGATATTTCATACTGTGGGAAAGAGACTTGGACCAGAGGACATCATCATTCAGGCGCTTTGCCGTTCGGCGTGGGCAATCATGTCTCTCCATCCATCATGGTCCCTGACCCTCGAATTGTAGTTGTTGCCTCCCCTGTTTCTAACCGTGATGTTATTCCATCTGTCATTTCACTCTCTGTCTGTCTCTGCTCGTTTCCTTCCAGCTTTCCAGTTGTAACTGAATGTTCTTAATGTCTCTCTTCACATGATGTGTCCAAAGAATTTTGATTGCTGTTTTCTGATTATTTTTAAAGTAATATACATTTTGTTTTTGTTCTCTGTAGAACTTCTTCATTGGGTATCCTGTCCGTATATGATATGCACAGCATTCTTCTGAGGAACCACATCTCTGCTGCATCGATTCTCTTTTCCAGTGCATTTGTGACGGTCCATGACTCGCAGCCATACATCAATATAGGGAGAATGTAGCAGCTGAGAGTTCTAAGGCGGATGTCAATTGCTATTTTCTTGTTCGTTAGGATGTTTCTCATTTTGGTAAATGCTATTCTTGCTTTTATGTCTGTTTCGCATTTGCCATCAGACGTTACCCATGATCCAAGGTACTTGAAGTTGTGAACTTGTTTCAGGATTTCATTTCCCAATACGATCCTACAGTTTGGGATATCAGGTTTCTTTGATATTACCATTACTTCAGTTTTGTTTTTGTTTAAGGTTAGGCCAAGTCTTCCGCTCTCTGTGTTGATGGTAGAATCTAGTTTCTGTAAATCTACTTCACTGTCTGCTGTCAGTACCGTATCATCCGCATAGCGGAGGTTGTTGATATTGTGTCCTCCTATACTTAGTCCAGGTAGGTCTTGTATAGTCCTCATGATGTTTTCACTATACAGGGAGAACAGGTCTGGTGATAGAACACAACCCTGTCTGACTCCTGGCTTCATTGGCTCACCAATACTCTTACTCACCAATCTCGTTGTCTATCCGTATGGCTGCACTTTGTTGCCAGTAGAGATTCCTGATTACTCTTAGATATTTTCCATCAATATTAATATCTTTAAGCATTTTCATGATGACTTGGTGTTTCACTGTGTCAAAGGCTTTTGTATAGTCAATGAAACAGAAGTATAGATTTTCTATAGATCTTCTATTGACCTTTCGATAATATTCCTGAGAATACAAGTGGCCTTTGATGTTCCCTTGCCTTCGACAAAGCCGCACTGTTCTTCACTAATCTCTGGTTTAATTTTGTTGCTTATTCCGAGCATGATGATTCTAAGTAGAATTTTTGTGAGGTGGCTCATTAAACTAATTGTTCTGTGTTGTCCACACTCTGTTGCACCTGGTTTCTTAGGTAGTGTAATGAATACTGGCTTTAAAAGATCTTCTGGTACTTTGCCACTGTTGTATATTCTATTCAATAAGATGGTTAACTTCTCTACACCAAAACCTTCTAGTGCTTCATACAGTTCAACCGGAATGTGATCTGGTCCTGATGATTTCCCCTTTTGCATCTTCTTCATACTGTAGCATGCTCCGCTTCTTCTTTCAGTATTGCTGGGCCCTCGTTGTCGTTGCCGATATCAAAGTTGTCCCCTCAGACTTTGACGTATTCTGACCATCTTTGCATTATTTTTCCTTTTTCCCTAATTGTAGAGCCATCTTTTGCTTTTATACATCCTGTTGTTGCCCCGCTTTTCTTCCGATTTGTGACCTCTTTGATCTTGTCGTACATGTGTTTGCGTTGTTGGTCTTCTGCAATTGTTCTACTAACTTACATTTTTCCTTAAGCCACTTTTCCTTTGCAGCTTCAGAACTGAGGGCCATCCATTCAGAATGCAGGTGCACAGGAATTTCTTTAGCCAGAGGGTGCTGAATATTTAATTCATTACCAAAGGCATCTTGTGGAAGCCCAGTCATTGGGTAGATTTAAAGCAAAGGGTGAAAGGTTCTTGATTAGTGAGGTTATCAAAGGTTACGGAGAGACGGCAGGAAAATGGGGTTGAGAGGGATAATAATTCAGCCATGATTGAAAGGTAGAGCAGACTTGATGGGCTGAATGGCCTGATTCTGCTCCTATGGCTTATGGACTTATGGACAGAGCCAGTCGAAGGGGCTAGGAGATGATGGAGACAGTGCCTGACCAAAAGGGAGGAGATGGAGAGGGTAGACAGCAGTGGTCAACTCATTACAGAGAAGAAACGTTTCAGGCTGGGGTTCGCTGCTATGCAAGGAAAGGGAGCCAAGAGATTTAACCAGAATGTGCATAAAATTAGCCTAGGCCCAACCAGAATGAACAAGATGAACTATTTTCCATTGCCAGAGAGATTGGTAACTAAGGGGAATTTGGGATGACTAACAGGGGAGTAGAGGGAGTGTGTATTTCACTTCAAGAACGGGATTTCTGGACACCAACCCCCTTTCACCCACCAAAGAGGGAGTGCAAGACTGAGGGGGGCAGAAACCTATCCCACATTTACACCTCTCCCCTGGATGAGCTTGTGACACACAGGCTGTAGGCTGGCAGACGGGCAGCGGCTTAACTACAGTATGTTTATCATTTCCGCACATACCCCACCACCCCAAATGTAGTCCCCACCACCCCCCCAATACCTCCACCATCAGTTGTATTGACAGGAGACGCTGCCTCAAGATGGCAATGTCTAAAGATCCCCGCCATCTTCCCACAGCCAGGTACAGAAGCCTGACGTCCCACATCACCAGGTTCAGCTACTTCCCTCCAACCCATCGGCACAATCTTGCTCACTTAGCAGCACTGACCAAGGCAGACTTGCTTCTTTTTTTATTGCAGTTGTATTTCCTTTTAACAACTGTGTATAACTTAATGATCAATTCTTGTGAAAACTGCTTAACTGCGGCTATGTGGCTGCAAGTCCAGCGCACCTGTGCGTATGACAAACTTCACTTTGACCTTGTCTGGCATGCTTAAGCCAAAGCAACTCGGGTGCTGAGAAACTCCGGGACTTGTTTATTATACAAGAGCCTCCCTCTGTTAGTCAGAATCTGGCTTATTATCACAGACATACAGGTATGTCATGAAATCTGTTGTTTTGTGGCTGCAGTACAGAGCAGCATTAAAAAATACAAGTTACTATAAGAAATATCAAACTATAAACAAGCAGTGCAAGAAGTAGCTTTTGTTATTCAGAAATCCGGTGGCAGAGGGGAATAAGTTGTTCCTAAAACATTTAGTGTGTGTCTTTAAGGTAGAAGAGAGAGAATAAAAACACCCACTCCATAAACTGAGGTTAAATCAACTCCGTTAAACATTCAGAAGTTAGCATCAAACATTCTGTGCAATCAGAAACGATCTGAAGATCCACAGGGGTGTCACTCGAGACGGCGACCGACTGATTTAGCACTCAAAACAACAAACCACAATCCCCACGCTCAATTCCCCCGGAGAGTCTCAGCTGAACAGCCTGTGGCAATCGAGAGAGTGCGGCTGTTACAAAGCTTGCCGTCAGCCAAGGGACCGCCGAGCTAGAAACGGGTTAGCAGAGCGTAAACAAATTCCTTCGCCGTCTCTGGCCCGCGCTCAAGGTAACCAGCTCAAAATTCTCAGATAAAGCAGCACAAGACAAAGTAACAGCTGTCAGGAATCAAAGTGCTCCGTCGTGTCTGGCCTGTTAAGTCCCAGATGCCGAGCATCTGTCCGGACTGCACTGGCTGCCCTCTGCGGTTATGCCAGGGGGAGGGCAGTGTGTCTGAAAGCACACAGCTGTGCTACCCAGCCTCGCCGTTAGGTAAACAGGCCGAGATAGAGTGGATGCGGAGAGGACGTTGGCGTGGGGGAGTTTAGGGCCAGAGGGCACAGCGTCACAGTGGAAGGACCTCCACCTCTTTAAAAACAGCGAGGAGGAGGAATTTCTTTACCCGAGGGTGGGGCGAATCTGGGGAATTCATTGCCACAGACGGCTGTGGAGGCCAAGACTGGGTGTACTTTAAAGCAGCTGTTGACAGGTTCTTGATTAGTAAGGGTGTCAAAGGTTATGGGGAGAAGGCAGGAGAATGGGGTTGATAGGGAAAATAAACCAGATTCATATTTATTTATCACATGCCCGCCAAAACAGAGTGAATTGCATCGTTACTGTTAGCAGCCAACACAACCTAACGATGTACTGGGGGCAGGGCGCACATTCCAGCACCAACGTAACATGTTTACCAGAACTCGATATACACAGATCACCGGAGGAACTCAGCAGGTCGGACAGCATCCACGGGAATGAATAGACAGTTGACGTTTTGGGCCAAGACATTCAGGACTGAGAAGGAAAGGGGAAGATGCCAGAATGAAAAGGTGGGGGAGGGAAGGAGGAATATGATAAGGGAGGAGAGTGGACCACAGGAGAAAGGATGAGGGGACCCGGGGGAAGTGCCAGGCAGGAGAGAGGAGGTAGGTCAGAGGAAAACAACAACAGCAAAACAAGCCTTGTTTTAAAAAAAAACAAACACAAAAGCACACACACATACACAGTCCTCCAGCCATCGGGCTTTCACTTCCAGACTATCAGTCGAATGGCAGAGAAGACTCAGAGGACTGAATGGCCTGATTCTTATAGCCTTCCATCGGTGTCTGCCTCTCGGACCACTGCTGTGGCTTCGAACAGTCTTGCGACTATCAGAGACCCTGTTAGTTGCAGCAAGTCACAGAGGTGAGGTTCTGCACAGCCGTTTAACCCAGTGTGTCCGCAGTACAGCCCACAAGGTCGGGGCAAAGATAGGCAGGTCGGCAGAGGGGGTGGGGTGGCTCTGCTCGTAAAAAAAAGAGAAACCAAATTCTTAGGGAGAGGCGATCGGAAGATGTATTATCCTTGTGGGTAGAGTTAAGAAACTGAAAGGGTAAAAAGACCCTGATGGGAGTTATATAGAGGCTTCCGAGCAGTAGCCAGGATGTGGGCTACAAATTGTAATGGGAGATAGAAAACACATGTTAAAGGGCAATGGTACAATAGTCATGGGGGATTTCAATATGGTGGTTGACAGGGAAAATCGGGTTGGTGTGGGAATCCCAGGAGAGAGTTTATAGAATGCCTACAAGATGTCTTTTTAGAAAAACTTGTGGTTGAGCCCTTTAGGGGATCCGCTATTCTGGATTGGGTGTTGTGTGATTAATTAGATTCAATTAGGGAGTTTATGCTAAAGGAATCCTTGGAGACAGTGATCATAATATGATAGAATTCACTCTGCAATTTACGAGGCAATAGTCAAAGTCAGATATATCAGTATTACAGGTGTTACGAATGAGGAGCAAATCTGATGGACAGACAGGTCCAGAATCGCCAATGCCCGCCCCCCCCCCGCCCCTTTTTGAGAATCGCAAGATCGCTATTATTTCGGGTCTGAGACCCAGGAAATGAGAGAGATACACATCATGTCAGTAATGAGAGAGACACGCAGGAATACACAAAAAGTGGAATGTCTCCTAACAAAAAGTGGAACGGAACCACTGATTACTGCTATTGTCTCTTGGAGATGGGATTGTGTATTGAGTACTGTACTATTCATTGAAGCCCCTCAGGGGACAACCAGAGTGGTCTGGTTGAGGGATTGCATCATCCCAACCTGATTGACATCTGATACCCCGTGAGCGAGGATAAAAGACGGGTCTGGGGAACACCCCTCAGGCGCACCAGGAGAAACGCTAGAAATCCAGTGACAGCGTTTTATGGCGAAAGCCGGTGAGAGCTCGTGTGTGTCCTCCCTTGCCTGGGTGGCGGGCTCATCACGGAAGAACGGTTTAGCTAAAGGAGAGGTCATACTTGAACGGCCACAACAACGAGACACCGACGGATCAAAATCATAAAGGAAGGTTGGCAAAAACAATAGCGGTAACTGTTCCCATTCTTCTATCTCTCTCTCTCTCCAACAATTGCAACACAGCGACAAACAAACGACGGCAGCCTGTGTGAACTGAAGCGAACTTTATATTTCCATCGGACAATTCATTATCCCCTAGACAACGATAGAGCTTATTTCTTATTGATTATTATTATACCCGCACTTTTAGGTTTAGTATTGATGATGTATATTATCTGTATATTTGCATTGATATTATTTTTGTGTATTTTTACTAATAAATACTGTTAAAAATAGTATCATCAGACTCCAACGGACGTCTCTATCTTTGCTGGTAAGTAACCCAGTTACGGGGTTCGTAACACAGGGGAGTAATGCGAATTATAGAGGCACGAGAGAAGAGCTGGCCAAGGTTGATTGGAAGGGGATATGAGCAGGGATGACAGCAGAGAGCAGCAATCGCTGGACTTTCTAGGAAAAATTTGGAGGGCACAGGATAGATAAATCCCAAGGAAAAGGAAGTATTCTAAAGGCTGGATGACGCAACCGTGGCTGACAAGCAAAGTCAGAGAGAGAGAGAGAGAGAGCATAGAATTGACCAAAAAAAATTGGGAAGTTAGAGGATTCCAAAGTTTTTAAAACCCAACAGAAGGCAATTAAAAAAGTTATAAAGGAGGAAATGACGAAATATGAAGGTAAGCTAGCCAATCATATCAAAGAGGATACCAAAAGTTTCTTCAGATATACAAATGTAAAAGAGAGGCGTCGTAGATATCAGACTGCTGGAAAAATGGTGCTGGAGAGGTAGTAATGGGGGACAAGGAAACAGCAGACAAACTAAATAGTATTTTCCATCCGTCTTCACTGTGTAAGACGCTACCTGTATAGCGGAAGCTCCAGGTGTCAAGGGTCATGAAGTGTGTGAAGTTACCATTACTAGGGAGGTTTTTGGGAAACTGAAAGGTCTGAAGGTAGATAAGTCACCTGGACCAGATGGTGTACACCCCAGGATTCTGAAAGCAATGGCTGAAGATATTGTGGAGGCATCAGTAATGTTCTTTCAAGAATCCTCTGGCATGGTTCCAGCGGAGTGGAAAACTGCAAACGTCACTCCACTCAAGAAGGGAGTGAGGCAGAAGAAAGGAAACTATAGGAGAGTTAGCCTAACCTCAGTAGTTGGGAAGATATTGGAGTCAGCTGTTGAGGATGAGGTCTCGAGGTACATGGAGGCACATGATAAAATAGACCAACATCAGCATGGTTTCCTTAATGGAAAATCTTGCCTGACAAATCTGTTGGAATTCTTTGAGGAAATACCAAGCAGGTAGACAAAGGAGAGTCAGTTGATGTGTACTTGGATTTTCAGAAGGCCTTTGACAAGGTGCCACACACGAGGCTGCTTAACAAGAAAAGAGCCCTTGGTATTACAGGAAAGATTCTAACATGGATAGAATATTGACCGATTGCCAGGAGGCAAAGAGTGGGAATAAAGGGAGCTTTTGCTCGTTGGTTGCCGGTGGCTAGTGCTGTTTCACAGGGATCAGTGTTGGGACTGCTTCTTTTTATACGTCAGTGGTTTGGATGACAAAATTTATATTTTTGTGGCCAAGTTTGCAGATGATATGAAGATAGGTGGAGGGGCAGGTGAGGAAGCAGGGGGGTTAGGCATATCGGGCAAACGTGCAAAGAAGTGGCAGATGGAATACAGTGTCGGGAAGTGTACGGTCAGCACTTTGTAAACGGAACAAAAGTGTAGACTATTTTCCCAAATGGGCAGAAAATTCAAAAATCCAAGGTGAAAGTGGACTTGGGAGTCCTTGTGCAGGATTCTCAAAAGGGCAACTTGCAGGTTGAGTCAGGGGTGAGGAAAGCAAATGCAATGTTAGCATTCGTTTCACAAGTATTGGGATATATAAGCAAGGATGTAATGCTGAGGCTGTATAAAGCACTACTGAGGCCTCACTTGGAATACTGTGAGCACTCTTGGGCCCCTTATCTGAGACAGGATGTGCTGGTATTGGAGAGGGTCCAGAGGAAGTTCACAAAAAAAATGATTCTGGGATTGAAAGGGTTAACATATGAGGAGTGTTTGATGGCTCTGGACCTGTACCCAATAGAATTTAGAAGAACTGTGGGGTTGGTGGGGGGGAGGGGCAGGGGGTAACCAAACACAGACTGTCCTCCAACTGCAGGACAAGTCTCCAGGGTTCGGTCAACAGGATGACTTCCGATTGACCTTTGGGTTTCAACCTTTGGTATTGACCCCCTGGCCAGGTGAACCACTCGAGTGGGGACCCTCCCCACCTGTGCAGCCGACATCCCGAGGGAAGAGGAGCGTGGGGGAGTGCTGTGAAGAGGAAGAGGAGAACTGGGAGACACGGGGAAGGGAGTGGCAGGGCTCAGTGGAGCTCACTGTTTGCACACTCAACAAGGAAGACAAGATAACTGGAATGCAATACAAACATAAAACAGGTCAAACACTTTCATTTGAAGCTGACAGACAAACGGGCAGCATACAGTGAAACCCAGATACGATCAGACTCAAGCCCCGGGGGTTGTAAAACATTGCATCTCGGCCCGACACAAGGTGAGGCTCACGGAGGCAAACTAAAATAGACCCTGGGCTGTTACAGCAAGATAGAGGCCATTCAGCCCATCGAGGACCCCTCCCAACTACCACTATCCCTTTGGCTTCCTACTGTCAGGCAGAAGGTACCACAGTATAACAAGGACCGTATGGCTGGGTAACGGCTTCTTCCCCCGGGCTGCAAGACCATTTGTTCCCACCCAGCACACGTTATTATACTACAGGACCAGTAGCATTATACCGCTCCATATTTAACTACATATTATATATGCACTTTATGCCAACTCGTACATGTACAGAATATTTATTTTTATTCTGTTAATATTGCTTATCGTGATATATTTACTGTGTTTGTACTTTGGTCCCAGAGGAACATTGTTTCGGTTAGCTGTATACGTGTGTACTTGGAGTGACAATAAACTTGGACTTGACTCCAGCTGCTGGAAGAGGAATTCCACCAGTCCCAACTTCCCTACTGGTTATTCTCCATCCCAGTTCCCTGCTGAAATATCCGAATTATACTGGGGGGGGGGGGTCATTTGCTAAAGAAATACAGGTTAAGATCAGAGATAGACAGCCTGGCAACAGGCGTTTCAGCCCATCGAGACCCTGCTGACAGTCAAACTGATCTTATTCTTTGCTTCCCACTTTCCCATCACGTCTCCTCTGATTCCACCGTGGGGGTGGAGAGAATCTACAGTGGCAATTAACTCACCATGTCCGCCTTTAGGATGTGGGATGAAAAAGGTACTGGGGTGGGGGGGGCACACAGTCACAGGAAGTCCTCTCCCCACCACCAGTAAAACTGATATTGCTGCCCGTTTTCCCTGGAGTGAAGGAAGCCAAGGGGTGACCTGACAGAGAACTACAAGGGTATTGAAGGGTAGATAGATGGGCAGGATTTTACCCCTTTGTGAGGGTACCAAAACCTGGAGGGCATTGGTTTAATGTGAGTGGAAAGAGAGCTGAGGGGCAAGATTTTTAAAAAAAAAACATAGTGGATGATACCTGAACTCTCCCGGAAGAGGTGATTTCAGAGGCACGGAGGCAGACAGAAAGGTGCCGGAAAAGGGCCAGTTAACATCATGAAGAGTTTCACCCACT
Source organism: Hemitrygon akajei (assembly GCF_048418815.1). Lineage (NCBI taxonomy): Eukaryota > Metazoa > Chordata > Chondrichthyes > Myliobatiformes > Dasyatidae > Hemitrygon > Hemitrygon akajei. Next base: position 17,181,589 of record NC_133146.1, on the reverse strand, counting down.
CTGCCCACGGACTGCATGTCCCCGGTCCCACCAGGGAGGAGGCTACGTAGCATCCACGACAGGCTGATCAACACCTCCACCCACTAGCTCACCCCTCCACACCCCCAACCACCACTACCTTCTCACTTCCTGTCAGAGTCACCTTGTGTACAGACACCCCTGAACCTAGCGTCACTTCGTGGAGATACAATCAATTGGTACACACAAGCTATCTGATGTATTTATAGTCACAGTGTTTCTTTTTAAAAAAATCTAATTGGGTTTATGTTCTGCATCAGATCCGGAGTAACAATAATTTTATTCACTTCGAGATGGAGTGGGGAACAGGCCTTTCTGAAACAACGAGCTGCCCTGGCCAGCAAACACCTATTAAACCAGAGGCTAATCACAGGACAATTTACAGTGACCTGTGGGAGGAAACCAGGGCACCCGGAGGAAACCCACACAGTCACCTTAACTCTCGTGTACTGGAAACAGCATTAAATAACCTGGAATCTTGATTTCGAGGTTCACTCAATTGGCAAGGTATATTGCAGGTAAAGGTGATTAGTGTAGACGTGCAAGAGTTAATTGTCTTTGTACAGCTCATTTTGTCATTTACAGCAGTTTTAATGTATAGCACTATGCTGCAGCTGTGGTACAATCTCATGACATAAGTAAGTTTTGTTTTTATAGAGCACGTGAGTGTGTGGAATGCCTTGCCGGGGTGGTAATACAGGCAGATACATTAGGGACATCTAAGAGTCTCATGGATGATAGAAAAAAAATGGAGGGCTATGTAGAAGGGACGGGTCTTAGAGCAGGTCAAATGGACAACATAAACTGTGGGTCAAAGGACCTGTTTTACTTTATATTCATAAACCTTAATCTGATCCTGAGGCTGAGAACTGAGTGGCCATAATGTTACTGAACGGTAGGACAGGACCGAGGGGCTGAATGGTCAATTCTTGTTCCCATTTCTTAATGTGCCCTTTATCACCAGGATGTAATTTCAAATTTCTCTGCGACAGAAGAGCGAAACGCCAAGAAGACGAGGACTGTACTGATGGCTTTCCCCAGAGCCGGCAAATCCCAACCAAACCCCGACATCTTGCTGAAATCCTAGCTGATCCGCAGACAGGCTAACGCTGCGAACGTGGCAGCCAGCCAAGTGCACTGTGCACAGCGTTTCTGGAACGCCAGGCTATTAATAGTGCTGACCCAGTCAGTGACAGATTTCTGTCACATCTGGTCTGTGTGGGCAGGAGTCCACTGCCTCCTCCCACCCCCCCCCCACCACCCCACCCCCGGAGGAGGGAACCCAGAGACATGGGACCCCCAACATGCTTGAATTGTCCTCTTTTATCTGCTCTTGTGCGGGGGGGGGGGGAAGAAAGAGGAGGGGGGGGAGAAAGAGGAGGGGGGGGAGAAAGAGGAGGGGGGGGAGAAAGAGGAGGGGGGGGAGAAAGAGGAGGGGGGGGGAAGAGGAGGGGGGGAAAGAGGAGGGGGGGGAAAGAGGAGGGGGGGGAAGAGGAGGGGGGGGAAGAGGAGGGGGGGAAGAGGAGGGGGGGAAGAGGAGGGGGGGAGAAAGAGGAGGGGGGGGGAAAGAGGAGGGGGGGAAAGAGGAGGGGGGGAAAGAGGAGGGGGGGAAAGAGGAGGGGGGGAAAGAGGAGGGGGGGAAGAGGAGGGGGGGAAGAGGAGGGGGGGAAGAGGAGGGGGGGAGAAAGAGGAGGGGGGAGAAAGAGGAGGGGGGAGAAAGAGGAGGGGGGAGAAAGAGGAGGGGGGAGAAAGAGGAGGGGGGAGAAAGAGGAGGGGGGGGAGAAAGAGGAGGGGGGGAGAGGAGGGGGGAAGAGGAGGGGGGGAAGAGGAGGGGGGGAAGAGGAGGGGGGGAAGAGGAGGGGGGGAAGAGGAGGGGGGGAAGAGGAGGGGGGGAAGAGGAGGGGGGGAAGAGGAGGGGGGGAAGAGGAGGGGGGGAAGAGGAGGGGGGGAAAGAGGAGGGGGGGAAAGAGGAGGGGGGGAAAGAGGAGGGGGGAAGAGGAGGGGGGAAGAGGAGGGGGGAAGAGGAGGGGGGAAGAGGAGGGGGAAGAGGAGGGGGGAAGAGGAGGGGGGAAGAGGAGGGGGGAAGAGGAGGGGGGAAGAGGAGGGGGGAAGAGGAGGGGGGAAGAGGAGGGGGGAAGAGGGAGACACACACACAGTGCAGGAACAGCACGGTAGCATAGCGGTAAGCACACAACGCCAGCAATCGGGCTTCCAATTCCCACTGGGAAGGAGTTTACCCGTTCTCCCCACGACCGCCTGGCTTCCCTCTGGGTGCTCCAGATTCCTCTCTCAGTCCAAAGTCTAGTGAGCTGTGGAAAGGTCACGGTGCCACTAGAAGCATGGTGACATTTGCGGGCTGCCTCCAGCACATCCTCAATGGTGATGAAAGCCAGGCCTTTCACTGAATGTTTTCGATGTAAATTTGACAAATAAAGCTGATCTTACTTTCATCTTTTATTTGTTTGCGTGCCAGAGTGCACTGCCTCCCTCCTGTCCTCCGAGGACAGAAGCCAGCCACACACAGGACTTGGTGCGGCCCCTTGCCCGTGTGTGAGCGTCTGTACCAGAACGAGGGAGTCAAGACTCCAAGCTGTCTGGTGTCAGAGGCAAGGCTTGAGATTGAACAGTCCCTCTGTGAACCAGAGAGGGAGAGAGACAGACAAATCGTTTGAGCTCTCGGCCCTGCCGAGCCAGACAATTATTTCTGAAGTGACCAATGAGAGGAGGCTTCACTCCCAAGCACAGTGCAAGCAGCCTGGTCACAGCTTGGGACGGGGTTAAATCGATCAGGTGCCTAGCAATCAGTCAGAGACGGTGCCGACCACTGCCGCTCAGCTGACGAGACCAGAGCCAAACAGTGACTCAGCATTCCGCCAGCTCCACTCGTCACGTCAACTCTCCCAACCCCCCGCACACGCTGGGCCGAGGGCAGACCAGCCTCGCATTAAAAAGGATTAACTATTTGTCACAAGTACCTCGAAGCTCTGGAACATCCAGCGAAATGCGTCCTTTGCGCCAAAGACCCAACACAGACCGAGGACAGGCAGGGGGGCAGCCCCCAAGCGTCGCCAGGCTTCGAGGAGGAAACTGGAGCACCTGGAGGAAACCCTCGCATTCACAGAGAGAACGCGCAGACTCCTTTAAGACATCGGCAGGAATTGGACCTGGATCGCTGGCGCTGTGCTATATCCGCGGGCTTCTGGAGTTCTGTCACACACCAACACTGGGAACAGGGCAGCAGGCTAGTCAAAGCACAGACACGTCACCACGAATAACCTTGTGAATCATGTTCTTGCAGGCGTTTACAGGGGAGAGGAAATCCAGTACTCCATGTACAGCACACTTTCGGAAAGAGCGACACGGTATCACCAGACTGTCGGGTGGAGTAATGCTGGCTCAGGGGGGTGACCGTGGGGACTTACCCTCACTCTCCTTCATGGTGATATCATGGGAATTCCAACAGTGCAGCACACCCTCAAACTGCACTGACAGCTGCATCGAGAGGGGGTGAGATGGAGCTCGCAGTCTACTGATGGCACCCCGCTGACCCGCGGCCTGCGGCCCACCGGACGGGACAACGCCGCCGGGCCCATCCAGGTGTAACAGCAAACTGAAAGGCCACACGGTGCCGGAGTTTGACTACCGGCGATTCAACTGCTGCGCACCAGTCAAAGGTGACCTAGCCGAACAACCTCAGCTGATGGGAATACCAGCAAAAGCAACAGAATTGTTGTTACAGAAAAAAGTAGATAAATAAGTAACAGACTACGTCTTGAATACAGAATTAAATGATTCTCCACAGGTCTAACAGCTAATCCAATTTTCTATTCCAACAATGGGTGCCCAATAGAACACGATTAGTGAAGTTCCTGAAACGTGGGTGTCGTCACTTCACTGCTGCATTCTAAGTCTCTACTTCTAGGCTTTGTCTATGGTTCCCTGTTACCGCATTAGCACAATCCACATCCCCATTTACCAGTTATTAACCCTCGCTACTCTTTCCCGCTGCAACACTTGGCATTTCTGCTCCACTGTCCCCACTCACGCAACGGTCAGCCTCGCCTGTAACCGTCCCGACCGGTGCCCTCCACCCCTCCTCATGGACCACCCAGCGTTCTCCACACTCCTTGGGCAAGGTAGCTCAGCCAAAATCTCAAATGGATTTATCACCCACCGCAATACACACGGGCAGATTTACAAAATTCGGCCCATCGAGTCCGCTCTGTCATTCCATCATGATAGATAGATAGATAGATAGATACTTTATTCATCCCCATGGGGAAATTCAACTTTTTTCCAATGTCCCATACACTTATTGTAGCAAAACTAATTACATACAATACTTAACTCAGTAAAAATATGATATGCATCTAAAATCACCCTCTCAAAAAGCATTAATTATAGCTTTTAAAAAGTTCTTAAGTAGTTTACTTAAATACACTGAGTCCTAACCCCGGCACTTTAACATATCTTACTCCTGGCGGTTGAATTGTAAAGCCGAATGGCATTGGGGAGTATTGATCTCTTCATCCTGTCTGAGGAGCATTGCATCGATAGTAACCTGTCGCTGAAACTGCTTCTCTGTCTCTGGATGGTGCTATGTAGAGGATGTTCAGGGTTTTCCATAATTGACCGTAGCCTACTCAGCGCCCTTCGTTCTGCTACCGATGTTATACTCTCCAGTACTTTGCCCACGACAGAGCCCGCCTTCCTTACCAGCTTATTAAGACGTGAGGCGTCCCTCTTCTTAATGCTGCCTCCCCAACACGCCACCACAAAGATTTATTATCCCTCCCAACCCCGTTCTCCTGCCTTCTTCCCATAACCTTTACTTCCCTTACTAAACAAGAAGCTGTCAACCTTTGCTTTGAATATACCCAGTGACTTGGCCTCCACAGCCGCCCGTGGCAATGAATTCCACAGACTCACCACCCTCTGGCTAAAGAAATTCCTCCCCACCTCTCTTCTAAAGGGTTAGGGTAAAGGGACGTCACATGAGTTCTCGTTTCACATTCACCCAAAGTGTCCCCACACAAATTAATCTGTGCAGTATTCGCTCCACGTGCGCCCTCCCCTCTCTGAACCCAGCTGCATCCGCCAAGCCCTCCTCCCCCACTTGCCCGTGCATCCCCTCTGCTTGGGTCAAGGGGGCAGTGTCAGGAGTAATTCAGCTTGGAAACAGGTTCTTCAGCCCAACTCATCCATGCTGATCAAGGTGTCCATTCCAGCCAGTGTTTGGCCCTCAAAACGTCTCCCTGTCAACATGTCTTTTCACACATGCTAACTGCTCCCACCTCTACCACTTCCCCGGCAACTTGTTCTAAATAACAATCGTCCCCTCAAGATCCCCCTTAAATCCATGCTCCCTAGTTTTATTTTTAAAACTCCCCCTACCCTGGGGGGGGGGGGGGGGGGAGAAAACAATTAGCATCCAGCTTCACTATGCCCCTCAAGATTTTATGAACGTCTACAACGTTGCCTCTCAGCCTCCTTCGCTCAGTGAAAGCAGAAGGAAAGGTCTCGGCCCAAAAAGTCCACTGCTTATTCCTCTCCGCAGACGCTGCCTGACCTATCAAGTTCCTCTAGCATTCTGTGTGGGTTACCCCAGGCCCTACAAGAAGTGGAGAGGATTGTGGGCACATCTCAGCACATTGGAGACCAGCCTCCTTCCACAGACCATCTACACTTAACGCCCCAGTAAAGCAGCTGGAATGATTACAGACCCCCACCTACCTTGCACATTCTCTCTTCTCCCCTGACCAATTGAGCACAAGATATTAACCTTGAAAGCACGAACCACCAGGCTCGGGGACAGCTTCTACCCCATAGCTACTCCGTCTGGCAGAACTGGTCCTCATCCTCAACAATTTCTCCTTCGGTCTCTCCCACTTCCCTCGGACCCAAGGGCGTCACGGCTCCCAGTTACGCCAGCCCTTGCATCGGTCACGTGGCACAGCCTAGGCTGGCACAGCATGCCGCCCCAAACTCTTCCTACGCTACACTGACCACCGCATAGTTGTTGCTTCCTGCATCCATGCAGAGCTCAATGACTCACCAACTTTGCCCCCAACTTCCACCCCGCCCTCAAATTTACTTGCACTTATCCTTGCAAGCGGAATCAAGTGCCACACCTGCCCCTACACTTCCTCCCTCACTACCATTCAGGGCCCCAAACTGTTCTTCCAAGCGGGGTGGCACTTCGCCTGAGAGTCAGCTGGGGTCATCTACTGCACCTGGTGCGACTCCCTGTATCATCAGTCGGACCCCACGGAGATCGGAAGACCACTTCGCTGAGCGCCTTCACTCTGTCCGCCGCAAAACGTGGGATCCCCCAGTGGCCACCCGTTTCAATTCTACTTCCCAATCCAACATGCCAGTCCATGGCTTCCTCTACTATGAAGTCACACTCAGGTTGGAAGAGCAACACCTTATATTCTGGAGGCTACCCAGACAACCTGATAGCACGAACATCTTGCACCTCCCCCCTCCACCATTCCCATTTCCCTCTTTCACACCTTACCTGCCCAGCACCTCCCTCTAGTGCTCTTCCTCCTTCCCTTCCCTTCATGGTCTTCTGTCCTCTGCTATCAGATTCCCCTTTCTCCAGCCCTTTATCTCATTCAACCTCCCAACTCTTCACTTCCTCTCCAGGAGGCACCTATCCCCTGCCACCTATCCCCAACCCCTCCCCTTCTTATGCTGACTTCTTCCCCCTTCTTTTCCAGTCCTGATGAAGGGTCTCGGCCTGAAACGTCGACTGTTTACTCTTTTCCATAGATGCTGCCTGACCTACTGAGCTCCTCCAGCATTTTGTGTGGGCTAATCTTCTCGTTTGTGTCCATCGTATTGTACTAGGGAGCTGTTCCTCCAGCATCTTGTGCTCTGTAAGATGGACCCTTGACCTGACTCTGCCATTATTCTCTGTGCTTGCTTTACTTTCTCTGTAGCTGTAACACTCTATTCTGATTTTTCTTGCGTATACTGTTCATTTAGGTCACCTCATTTATGTAATTTAACAAGTTTTTCAACTACATTTCAGTAAACACGACAAAAATAAAAACAAACTAACTCCCATTTCTTTTGACTCAACCCCACCATTCACAGCAACGTCCTTGTGAATCTTTCCTGCTCTCTTTCAGGTCTCGTCGCATCCGTGGCGGTACCTGCGTCATTCTGCCCAGCGTCACTCACCCCTGACCACTACAGGAGGGAGGAAAGTGGGAGAGCCTTGGAGATTGGACTCGTGGGCAGGTACACCCATCAGCCAGCAACCGCCTGACCTAACGTGGTCTTCACGTGACCAATTGAGTCGTGCCGAAAGATGGAGCAAAGGGAGAACGAGGGGAGGGTGGTTAAAAGAATGGATCCCATACGAATGCCTTTGAGCAATGTCGTTGAGTGAGCTGGGGATTTCCTCTTTGGAGCAAAGGAGGATTAGAAGTGTTCAAAGTAACTTTATTATCTGAGTACAGAGACTGCAGATGGATAATAGGCGTAGATTGAGTGGACAGCCAGAGGCCTTCTAGTTGAGCGAAGCATTGGGGGGGGGGGGGGGAGGGGGGGAAGGAAAGATGCCAGAGGGAGGCTTTTAAAAAAAAACACACGGAATGGTGGGTGTGTAGAATGCACTGCTGGGGGCAACGACAGAGGCAAATGCATTAAGTGACTCTTTAGACAGCCACATGAATAACAGAAAAATAGAAACATAGAAAATAGGTGCAGGAGTAGGCCATTCGGCCCTTCGAGCCTGCACCGCCATTCAGTATGATCATGGCTGATCATCCAACTCAGAACCCGGTACCTGCCTTCTCTCCATACCCGCTGATCCCTTTAGCCACAAGGGCCATATCTAACTTATACAGAAGTAGATTGCTTGGCCTTTCTTCTGCACAGATACTACTGTTGCCCAGATTGAGACCTGGCTGGACTTGAACTCACAACCATTTGCCTCAAAGTCCAGTGCTGATACTACTACACCAGCAGCCAGCCCAATGAAAGGCTATGTAGGAAGGAAATGTCAGATTGATCTTAGAATAGGTTAAAAGGCTAGCACAACATTGTGGGCTGAAGGGTCTGTATTGTACTGTGGTGTTGTGTGTCCATCCATAAACTTACATCAAGCAGACAGCCGATTCATTTTTGCTGCTCCTCTTGCTCAAGGTACAGAGACCGTCCTTCCCCGACACCCGTAATTAGAATCAGGACCGTGCAGATCTATCCCAGCTGCTGAGGCAGTCACATGACCAACCAACTTTTAATTGAAAGGTTGTGGCTTCAAGTGCCATTTAGACACTGTTAGTTTAAGGGTCTAAATTACATGCTGGACTCAGCACGAGTGCAATTGTGAAGGAAGCATGGCAGCACCTGGAGTTTGGGAAGATTCAGCGCGACACCTAAAACTTTAACAAACTTCTCTATTTGTGGGATGGAGAGTATGTTGACCAGCTACATCACAGCCTGCTCTGGAAACACCAATGCCCTTGAATGCAAAATTCTTCAGAAAGCAGTGGATACGGCCCAGTCCATCACAGGTAAAGCCCTCTCCACCACTGAGCGCATCTACATGAAGCTTTGTCGCATGATGCAGCATCCATCATCGGGGCTCCCACCACCCAGGACATGCTCTCTTCCCACTGCTGCCATCAGGGAGGAGGTCCAGGAGCCTCGGGACTCACACCACCAGGTTCAGGAACAGTTATTACCCCTCAACCATCAGGTTCTTGAACCAAAAGGGACAGCTTCACTCACCCCATCACTGAAATGTTGCCACGACCCATGGACTCTCTTTCAAGGACTCTTCATCTTGCTTCTTTATTGTTTCTTTCTTTTCTGCACCGCACAGCTTGTTGTCTCTCGCACACTGGTTGAACACACAACTTGGTGCGATCTTTCACTGGCTCTATTACGCAGTTATTGAGTATGCCCGCAAGAAAATGAACCTCAGGGTCGTTTACAGTGACACAAGTATTTTGATAATAAATTACTTTCAACTTTTCTTTTAAATTGCTGATTTTATAGTGTTCTCCCTTGTAGTTTTAGCTTTCTTTATACTTGTGTTTGCACAATTACTTGTTTGTCTGCAAACATTTAGTACACTTAGTTCTACACTTCCATAGTCTGTCCAGAAAGCTGAGATGTACCCAGTCGGCACCTGTTTACTAGTTTCTTATCCAAACCAGCTCAGACTGGTTGTCAGGATAAAGGGAGACCATGTGCTCAGGCTCCTTTCTCACTTCTCTGCCTCGCTCATTAGCTGTACCGTGATGACCAGCTAATAAGACAGCGGTAACCATAAGATTTGTGCCTCAGTGTTGACTTCCCGAGAACCTTCTAGACAGCATCATCTCCAGATCTAACACAAACTGTGCTGAGAGACTGCTGCAATGTCTTCAGACGAGACCCCCGTCTACCCTAACCCAGTAAACCTAATGTCCGGGTCAATACCTCAACGACTACACTACTGCAAGTGACCAGGTCACATTACGGTGGAGAACGCAAGAACGTCGTAGACTCGAACCAATACATCCCTCATTATTAATAACTACAGGAGATGCTGCCCCAAGGTGGCAAGATCTGTTATCAAAAACACAAGAAAGTTTGCCAATGCTAGAAACCCAGAGCAACACACACAGGAACTCAGCAGATCAGGCAGCATCTATGGAAAAGTAATAAACAGTTGACATTTTGGGCTGAGATCAGTTCTGATGATGGGTCTCAGCCCAAAACATTGACCGTTCATTGCTCTCTCCATAGATGCTGCCTGACCTGCTGAGTTTCTCTGGATTTCTAGCATCGGCAGAACTGCTTGTGGTTTTGATAACGGACATTATCAAAAAGGTCCCCACCATCTGGGCTATGCCATCTTCTCACAGCTGCCATTGGAACGAATCTCAAGGTTGTATAATGTATACATACATCAACAATCGGCACAACATGGAGGGCTGAAGGGCCTGTACTGTGCTGTAATGTTCTATAATAAATTTACTTTGATCTTTCCCTTCAACAATTTGGTTCTTGATCCAATCGGCACAGCCCTAACCATCACCTCGGGTAAGCAACGCTGAGCACTTTGCAACACTTTTTTTGTTCCAGATGTGTTCTGTTACGTGTAGTTTTATGCTTCTCCTGCGAGCTCTGCTACCTGATGCTGTGTGCCTGAGACACCACCGCAAAGTGAGTTTTTCATTGCACCTGTGCAGACGTCGACTTGAGCAGACAACAATAAACTCGACTTCCTGTGTACAAACACCGTTTCCTGAATCACAGCGGCCGGCTCCTCCCACACTCCCAAAACCTTCCTCTCAGCTGCACGTAGCCAGGCTCCACCAGGTCAACGCGGTGCCCCTGGGGTCTGATACGGGGATTGGGCACGGAGGCATTGCTGCACGGGATAAGGAAAGGCTGCAGATTGTTGCAGACCCAACCTGCCATCACGGGTACTAGCCTCCCCACCGCTGAGAGATCTTGAAAAGGCAATGCCTCAGAAAGGCAGCACTCAATGTGGGATCCTCACCGTGTAGGACATGCCCTCGCCTCAGGGCTACCATCAGGGAAGAGGTACAAAAGCTTACAAGTGACTGTGGCGGGCAGCCATTCCCCCTCCCACACCACACACCACTACACCATTCAACGCAGCCATGGCCTCTGCTCTACCGGCCTGCCAGCTCCCCACAATTATCGATTCCCCGACCCGTCACCACTCTGTCCCAGCATCGGTTACATTCAGAAACTTTGATCCCACAGCTCTCGGAGAAAGACAATTCCAGTGAGTCACTGGTGAAAATGCCCCTGCTCTTCCCCACCTCCAAAGGGAGACTCCCTTCGTGTCTTCTTAACGCAACAAGCACTAAGCCTAAACCCCTGGGACAGGTCTGTGGGGTTAGAGAACACTCTGCTGTGGACAAAACTACTCACGTTAAGATAACAAACACTTTAGAAACATCAAATGCTATTAAAGTTCTGCTGCGAGGTTCACTTCCTCATTTTGCTGAATATCCAAAAGGTAATGGTTGTGACTGCTCTGAACAATCTTCTCCACGTTCCACTTCCCACCAGCGCCACCCTGGCGATCTTGTGTGAGAAGCTCCCGTGTTTCCTAATGGTCCCAGAGGCCATTTTGGCCCACTGAATCTCTGCCAGCCCACAGACCAATCCCAATCCCTCGTTAGTTGTGCCTGTGACCTATTCTCCCCATGTTGGAGCGTCCGGAGGAGGTTCACATGAATGACCCCAGGACTGAAAGGGTTAACGTACGAGGAGCTTTTGATGACTCACTGAGTTTAGAATCTCATTAATTCCTATTGAATATTGAAAGGCCTAGATAGAGCGGATGTGGGGAGGATGTTTCCTCTGGTGGGGGAGTTTAGGTCCAGAAGGCACAGCTTCAGAATAGAAGGACATTCCTTTAGAACAGAGATAAGGAGGAATTTCACAAGCCAGAGGATGGTGAATCTGTGGAATTCATTGCCTCAGACAGCCCTAGAGGCCAACTTAAAGTGGAGGTTGTTAGGTTCTTAATTAGTAAAGTAAGGATGCAAAAGTTACAGGTCATAGGCAGCCGAATGTGGTTGAGAGGGATAATAAATCGGCCATGATAGAATAGTGGAGCAGACTTCACGGGCTTGATCTGCTCCCATGCCTTAGGATTTCTTCATTGTCGTCCCTCCCAGAGTCTACCCACAGACAATTTACAGAGACCTATTACCTCAACAACCCACGTGCCTTTGGGATGTGGGGGGGGGGGGGGTAGAATGAGGAACCAACATGGTGGCAGGGAGAACGTAGAAACTCCACACATACAGAGCCCAAAGCTTGAATCCAACAGGGTTGCTAGAGACGACAGGCAGCACATGTACTAGCACCAACACCCAGTAGACCTTTATCTGTCTTCCACACCGTGACTCCTTACTCGAGGGAATTTGGAGGCAGTGGAGGGGCAGAAAGCCGATTCCAGAGATGCAGAGGTTAGCCTACGAGGAGAGACCGAATCACCTGGGACTATACTCTTACGAATGAGAGGCGACCTTATAGAAAACAGTATGAAAATGACAAGGCAAGACAGAGGAAGGAAAGTTGTTTCTACTGGCACACGAGACTAGAACTAGGAGACAGACCCTCAAGATTTGTAGGAGTAGATTTAGGACAGGGATGAGGAGAAAAACACAACACACAAGGTTACGGAGATCAGGGCCAACCATGGATATTGCGCCCTGGCTGTCTGCGTACACAAGCCAGGGCAGTATGATTCGGAGAGCAAGCTGTTACCCACACAGCAGGCCCCCACCTCTCCACGCAGCCGATGATTCAGCAGAGCCCAATGCAATGTGGCACCAGAGGTATTGCAGGAGTTGCCAGTCAGCATTGAACTCAACATCAGACCGCCTTAGGGACTCCAGCTTCAGATTTTCCCTCTGAGTTTACTCCCAAAGCCTGCCCCATGAGTAGGTATCGCTGCAAGGCAGCCGATGTTTGAAATCAGTTTTCCTTCTCCTAGATGAACTGCCAACCAAAGCTAACTAGCCCCATCTGCCTGAAGCAACTGGTTTTAAGGTGCTAGTAACCCTCCTTTGCCTCTTCTCCTGTCAGTGGAAAAGGTTCCGCTAGGCATAGTAGCTAAACCACATGTGAAGGCCAGGAGTTGGACTTGGTTGTCAGAGGCTATTTGATTCACGTGCCATTGGGAGCAGTTAATAGTAATGGGAGATCATCTCTGCTACCTCCCCCAGCTATAATCATCTTAAGACACGGTAGCTAGGTAGATTTTTGCTTCCAGGGAATTAAGGATTATGGAGAAAAAGGAAGGTAGGGAGGGCTGAGATCACGTCCAGATTAGCCATGGTCTTCGTGAATGGCAGAGCAGACTCGATGGGCAGAATGGCCTACTCCTTCTCCTAGCTCTTATGTTTTTTTTTATTACTCCCCTTCCAGAAGACAGTTTCTCTCTCTCCTCCCCCCTCCCAAGAAACCTTCTTCAGATATTTTAGGCATCTCAAACAGATCACCCGTTAAACTTCCAATGAGCACAAACACATGCAAGTAGAACAGTTATGGTTCTCTAGACACCTCAATTCAAGAATGTCTACTTCAGCCTTGAAGACCGTGACTCCCTCCTCCATGGCTCTCTGGAGGAGAGAATTCCAAGGACTCCACACTCTCAGAACATACTCCTCACTTCCATCATCAATGGACAATCCTTTACTCCAGGTCTCAGCCCCTATATTCTGGATGCACAATGGGAGCCTGTCTCTCTACAATGACCCTGCGAGTTTGCTACGATTACCCCCCCCCCCCCATTCTCCTCAGCCTTGACAATGCCAGACGTCTCCCCTTCTGTCACTCCCACCTGCTGGCTCCCTTGCTTACTTATTACCACCCACTTTACCAAACAGAATGCGTCATGAAATTTGTCGTTTTGCTGCAGCATAACAATAACTATAAATTACCAGTATATAAAAAGAATAAATTAAATGAGTATTGCAAAAGGAGAGAGGAAAATACCGAGGAAGTGTTCATGGGTTCATTGCCCATTCAGGAATCTGATGGCAATGAGGCAGAAACTGTTTGAGGCATTGGCTTTTGAAGGTTGATGCCACGATGGAGCTGTATCAATGCTCAGATGGAGCATTCTAATTGGTTGTATCACTGTCTGGTGTGGAAGGGCAACTGCACAGGATTGGAAAATACTGCAGAAAGTACAATTTCCTGCAGCATTTTCCGATTGTGTACAATCAGCCCCTCCAAACCAGATGGCGATGTAACCCGTTTGGGCAGGTCGCCAAAGACATGAGCAAATTTCTACAGAGGTACCATGGAGAGCACTCAATCTTCTCAAACTCCTAACGAAATATATTCGCTGTTGGGCCTTCTTTGTAAATGCATCAATATGTTGGGCCCAGGATAGATCCTCAAAGATGCTGACACTCAGGACCTTGAAACTGCTCACCCTTTCCACTTCTGATCCCTCGAAGATGACTGGTGCGTGTTCCCTCATCTTACCCTTCCTGAAGTCCACTATTAGTTCTTTCGTCTTACTGATGTTGAGTGCAAGGCTGTCGTTGAAACACCTCCCAACCAGCTTATCTATCTCACTGCTGTACGTCTCCTCGTCACCATCTGAAATCCTGCCAAAAAGAGTTGTGGCGTCAGCAATTTTGTAGATGGCATATGAGCTGTTCCTGGCCACACAGTCGTGGGTGTGGAGAGAGTAGAGCAGTGGGCTAAGCACTCACCCTTGAGGTGCGCCAGTGTCGATCGTCACCGAGGTGGAGATGTTATTTCCAAGATGGTGGTCTTCTGGGGAGGAAGTCAAGAACCCAGTTGCAGAGGAAGGTTCTGGAACTCTTTGATCAGAACTGTGTAGTGAATAAACAGCAGCCTGATGCAAGCATACTATCGTCCAGGTGATCCAAGGCTAAGATTGCATCCACTGTGGACCTACTGTGGCAATAGCAAGGACCAGGGCCCACTGCAACCTGCCTAGGCAGGTGTCGATTCTAGCCATGGCCAACCTCTGAAAGCATTTCATCACAGTAGTAGTGAGTCACAGGGTGATAGTCATTGAGGCACTGATATTACCGTTGTCCTTTTAAAGCAGGTGGGGACGGCCGACTGCAGTTGTCCTTGAACACTCCTGCCCGTTGGTTGGCACAGGTTTTCAGAGCCCCACCAGGCACTCCATCAGGGCCTGACACCTTGTGAGGGTTCGCCCTCTTGGAAGACGTCCCGATGTCGGCCTCCGAGACAAAGATCACAGGGTCACTGGATGGTGCAGAGCTTTGCACGGGTATAGTTTTATTTCACCTTTCAAAGCGCGCATAAAAGACGTTGAGCTCATCTGGGAGTGAAGCTTCACTGCCATTCATGATGGGTGAAATCGCCGGCCTCTCTCTTCTATCCCCGCATCCAAATCATACTGCGACTTTTCCCCTCCAGTCCTGGCGAAAGGTTGTTGACCCAAAGGAAGAATGGTTTCTCTTCCCACAGGTGCTGCCTGACCTGATGAGTACTTGCATTGTTTTGGTTTTATTTAGGCATACAGTCGGCCCTCCTTATCCGCGGATTCAACCAACCACGGATCGGGAAAACCCGGAAGTTCTCTCTCCAGCACTCGTCGTTTCAGCATGTACAGACTATTTTTTCTTGTCATTATTCCCTAAACAATACAGTATAACAACTATTTATACATAGAATTTACATTGTATTAGGTACTATAAGTAATCTAGAGATGATTTAAAAGTACAGGCAGTCCCCGGGTTATGAATAAGTTCTGTTCCTGAGTCTGTCTTTAAGTCGGATTTGAAGTCGGAACAGGTATATCCAGTATTATTTAGTGTCAGTTAGTCAAACGTTTGTCTTAGTATATAGTATACATTTTACCTTTCTATGCATATAAGACACTGAAGAAACATATGTATTTCAATAATTAACCACTGCGTTGCTTAGTAATAATTGTAGCTTTCATCGGGGCGGGGCCTTTCACATGCTCCATTAAAATTGTTCCGATCGTTGACTGACTGTAGCCCAACGCTTTTCCAATGACCGACAGCGTTTCACCTCTTTCCGAGCGCTTTATTACTTCCACTTTAATTTCAATTGTGATCGTGATTATTTTCTTGAACAGAAACACTGCGGATTCAGAGCTGCACTGGGTCCCAAAGTCCACCGCACTGAGACAAGTTAAATAAGGTCTGGGGTTCTGCTGGGTCCTAAAGACCACAGCACTGAGCCAGGTTAAATAAGGGACTTGAGCATCCGCGTTTTTTGGTATCCGCTAGGGGTATCCCGGAAACAATCCCCCGCGGATAAGGAGGGCCGACTGTACAGCACAGTAACAGGCCCTCCCAAATCTGTGGCACCCAAAACCCCCGTGTGACCAATTGACCTACTAACCCACACGCCTTTAGAACGTGGGGGGAAACCAGGACACCCAGAGGAAATCCACGAGGCCACAGGGAGAACATACAAGCTCCTTATAGCAGCAGGAATTGAACCTGGGTCGCAGTAGTGTTATGCTAACCACAACATGCATCTAGTGTGCAGTGTCGAGGGTAGCACTTGTCGCTCTCACTTTCAGCTTCCGTCGCTGGCTAGCAGTCTTGTGAAAACGAGAGCCGAGCGTGCGAGCCTCTCCCTGCCAGTACACAGCCTCTCTAACAGCAAGAGAAAAAAAAAATTCAGACCATTGCCAAGATACCACAAAAAGATTTAATCTAGTTTGAAAAAAAAATCACCCTCGGTGTCTATGCTGATTTTGTTCAAAGAACACAGCAGCGTACACGGGATGAATTCCGCCATTGAGAACTATTATGAACTAATACAGTTTTATAGCACTGTGGTAGCAATGGTAGGCTTCTAATTTGATCTAGATTTTATTTAAATCCAAAATTTGTTACTCAGTTAAACAGTAGCTTTGTGAGCCGTTTTGGGTCCCTTATCCAAGGAAGGATGTGCTGGCGTCGGAGAGGGTTCAGAAGAGGTTCATGAGAATGATCCCGGGGAATGAAAGGATTAATGTCTGAGGAGTACTCGATGGCTCTGGGCCAGAACTCACTGGAGTTTAGAAGAATGGGGGGGGGGGGGGGAAGAATCTCAGTGAAACCTATCAAATACTGATGCACAGGATGTGGAGAGGATGTTTCATACAGCGGGTGAGTCTAGGACCAGAGGCCACAGCCTCAAAATATAGGGAAGTCCATTTAGAACAGAGATGAGGAGGAACTTATTTTTAGCCAAAGGGTGGTGAATCTGTGGAATTTGTTGCCATGGACAGCTGTGGAAGTCAAGTCATTGAGTGTATTTAAAGCAGAGGTCGACAGATTCTTGATCAGACAGGGTGTCAAAGGTAAGGGGAGAAGGCAAGAGAATGAGGTTCAGAGGGATAATAAGTCAGCCATGATAGAGCAGACTTGATGGGCTGAATGGCCAAAGTCTGTTCCTGTGTCTTATGGTCTATTTCCATGAAACTTTGGCTAATTGGGACGGCCACTTAATTGGGTCAAAGCGTATTGGTCCCGATATGTCCCAATTAACCAGAATCCACAGTGTGGCCTCCGTCGGTCGTGGTCGACCATGGGTACTGCGCCTCTGGTAGTCACTGGCAGTGGCTTCTCCAGGGCGCAAGCCAGGGCAGAGTTGATATGGAGATCTGTCTATTGCCCATGCAGTGGGAGCCCCCCTGCCCCCATGCTGATGACAGGTCCAAAGGAACGACGAAAGTCGATGCAGTTTGGTGCCAGCAGCATCGCAGGAGTTGCCGTGCCGGTGCTGGGTTCAGCAGTCAGCCGCCTTCGGGACTCCGACTCCGGATTTCCCCTCGGGGTTTACTCCCGAAGCCTTTCCCGTGAGCGGGTATAGCTGCAAGGCAGCGGAGATTTGAAATCAGAGTTCTCCCTCTCCTAGATGAGCTACCGTCCGTGGTTAACGAGCCCCATCTGCCCGGAGCAACTGGTTTTAAGGCGCCAGTGGCCCGCCTTTGCCCTTCTCCTGTCAGTGAGAACAGCTCCGCCGGGCATAAGAACTATGCCACACGTGAAGGCCCGGAGTTGGACTTGGTTGTCAGAGGCTATACTTGGAAAACATTTCATAAGAATCCACTGTACTTGGAAAACATTTCACAGAAAATCTTCCTGTGAAACTTTTTTGGTTCCTTTTATCCTAAAATCTCCAAATAACAAACACGGTTTACTGGGGAAACTTTGCCTCCCACCACAGACAATTCCCCCGCCCAAAGGAAAAGGGAATTCGCAGTGTAGAGGAAAGTACTTGGAATCCTTGGGTTATTTAAATCCAACTCACTCGAGAAAGCACAGTCACTGTTGATATGTAGGAATGTGGAAGCTAATTTGGCCCACAGCTATGTCCCATGAACAGCTGTGTTTTAATGCACCACCTTGTCTGTTTTGTTATTTAAGTGTTGATCTAGGGATAGATACTGACCCCAGGATTTCTGGGAAGAACTTTCTTAACTATTAGAACATAGAACAATACAGGCCCTTTGGCCCACGATGTTGTGCTGACCTTTTAAGCTACTCCAAAGATCAATCTAACCCTTCCCTGCCGCATCTCCCCATTTGTCTTTCATCCATACACGTGCCCATCTTGAGTCTCTTAAATACCCCTAAAGATCTGCCTCCACCACCACCCCTGACAGTGCACTCCACGCACCCACCGCTCTGAATGAAAAACCTACTTCCGACGTACTATTCTAACTATACATTCCGCCAATCACCTTAAAATTATATTGTATTATATTAGATATTGCCACCCTGGGATAAAGGCACTGGCTATGCCTCTAATCACCTTATCCCTCTATAAAGATAGATAGATAGATAGATACTTTATTCATCCCCATGGGGAAATTCAACATTTTTTCCAATGTCCCATACACTTGTTGTAGCAAAAACTCATTACATACAATACTTAACTCAGTAATAATATGATATGCATCTAAATCACTAACTCAAAAAGCATTAATAATAGCTTTAAGTCACCTCTCACCCTCTTTTGCTCCAAAGAGAAAAGCCCTCGCTCAGTCAAACTTTCCTCATAGGCAGCATCCTGGTAAATCTCCTCAGCAACCTTTCTAAAGCTTCCACATCTTTCCTCTAATATCAGAGGGGTACATGATATTCCCAAAAGTGGTCTAACCATAGTTTTAATATCCTATCCATAGATTCCTAGATGAGTACATCACAGAAACAGGCCCTTTGGCCCATCTAGTCCATGCCAAACCAGTTTAACTGCCTATTCCCAATGACCTGCACTGGGGCCATACCCCATCATCCATGTACTTAACCAAACAATGTCCTTAAACATCGAAATCAAGCTTGCATGCACCACTTGTGCTGGCAGCTCGTTCCACACTCTCATGGTCCTCTGAGAGAAATTTCCCCTCATGGTCCCCTTAAACTTTTCATCTTTCACCCTTAACCTATGACCTCTACTTGTAGCCCCACCCAACCTCAGTGGAAAAAATCTACTTGCATTTCCCTATCTACGCCCGTCATAATTTCGTATACTGCTATTAAATCTCTCCTTAATCTTCTACGTTCCAAGAGATAAAGGCTTAATCTATTCAATCTTTCCTTATAACTCAGATCCTCAACTCCCAGCAAAGTCTTTGTAACTTTTCTCTGTACTCTTTCAACCTTATTTACATTTTTCCTGTTGGTAGGTGACCAAAACTGAACAATACTCAAAATCAGGCCTCACTAATGCCTTGTACAACTTCAACATAACATCCCATCTCCTGTACTCATTACTTTGATTCATGAAGGCCAAAAGCTTTCCTTACGACCCTATCTACCTGTGGAACCACGTTCAAAGAATTATGAACCTGTATTCCCAAATTCCTTTGTTCTGCAGCATTCCTCAGTGCCCTACCGTTCATTGTGCAAGACCTTACCTGGTTGGTCCTACCAAAATCAAAACCTCACACTTGTCTGCATTAAGTTTCATCGGCCATTTTTTGACCCATTTGCCCAGCTGGTCCTGATCCTACTGCAAGGTTTGGTGGTCTTCCTCACTGTCCACTACAACCTCAATCTTGGTGTCTTCTGAAAATACGCTGATCCAGTTGACCACATTATCATCTACAAACGTTTGTAGATCATTGACACAGATGACAAACTACGACAGATCCAGCACAATCCTTAGGGCATCCCACTAGTCGCAGGCTTCCACAGACAGAGAGGCGACCATCTACCACCACTCTCCGGCTCCTCCCACTAAGCCAATGTCTAATCCATTTTACTACCTCCGAGCGACTGTCCAACCACGCGGGATCTTGTCAGATCCAATCCACAGCTCCAAAGACAGAATAGCATCCTGATGCCTGAAGAGTCCCGTAATAACTACATCCAGAATCCTCTCAGAACACATCCGTGTCCAGCCACCTCCATCATCCATCAAGCAAGAAAACAGCATCCAAAGACCGCATCGTCCAGGCCAGACTCTCTCCTGACTACTACCACCATCAGGCGGGCAGGCGGTACGGGAGTGCTCAGGGACACTTACTACCCAGCAACCATCACTTCACTCACCACAACTCTGAACTAATTCCACAATCCATGGACTCGCTTCCAAGCACTGTACAAATCTTGTTCTGTGTTATTCATTTTTTTATTTATCAGTCTTTATGTATGGTTTCTCACAAGATCTACTGCAGTTCTTGATTTTCCTGTAAATGCCTGCAAGAAAATGCGTATCAAGGCGACTAATAACGTACTTTGATGATAAATTCCTTTAACTTTTCGACCTCCACTGCAGCACTTGGAGCTGGCACCTCACCCATGCACTGTTCCCACGTCTGTTTGCTGCCAGTTTTCACTGCAGGGCAGGATTTCCAAATTCCTCACTCCGGGAGAAGGCCCGGCCCTCAAACCCAGGGAGCAGTATCTGTGTCTGCGTTAGAACGGCCAGCACATTTCCAAATGCCTGTGTAACCAAGTGCCCTTACCTACTTCAGCTAGCAACACGTACACATTTGGTACAGACCTCGGTGTCTGCTGCCTGACGATCTGTCCTTGACTGGAGACCTTGAGTTAAACAAGCCTTCGCTCGCATTACTTAACAAGTGACACATGTGATAATGCACTGGTCGTCTTCACCACTCCCCAAGGTCCTAGTGCCCTAGATCACCCAGATCGATGTACACTGCATCAAAAGTAATGCCCGCGGTTCAGGTCAGATTCAAAACACAGCGCCAGCAAAATTCCTGCATTTGTATAGCACCTTGGAAAGCCCACAAGATGGTGGGTATATGGTTCGAGCTGCCAGAGCAAGGGGCAGAGGCAGGGACGTTGGTAACATTTAGGTAACAGCTGGTATATATGGATAGGAAAGGTTGAGGTGCAGATGGGCAAATAGGAATGACTTGGATTGGAATCTTGGTCAGCATGCACAAGTCGGGCCGAAGGGCCAGTTTCTGAGCTATATGACTGACACAAGATGCTAATAGCTAATATGACAGCTCCAGAAGAATTTTCAATGTGTACATTTATCCAGGCATACCTAGTTAGTGGTCTACAATGACAGGTACAGGACACACAAGTTCCTCGATTATTCTAAACCAAAGAAATACTGACACACTGACACACACACAGTGCTGGAGGAACTCGGCAGGTCAGGCAGCGACTAATGAAGGGGAATAAACAGTTGACGTTTCAGGCTGAGAACCTTCATCAGGACTGGAAAGGAAGGGCTGGGGGAGAGGTAGGAGTACAGAGTAAGGTGGTGAGGGGGTATAGGGGAAGGAGTGCGAGCTGGCATGTGAGAGGTGAGACCAGGTAAGGGGGGAAAAAGTTGGTGGATGGGGGTTATATGAAATAAGATGGAGGTGGTAGAGCTGAAGAAGGAATCTGATCCTCTTCCATGGTCCACTGTGCTCTGTCAGATCCCTTCTTCTTCAGCCCTTTACTTCTTCCAGTGTTGGTGCATGGCCAAGTGGTTAAGGCGTTCGTCTAGTGATCTGAAGGTCGCTAGTTCGAGCCTTGGCTGAGGCTGCATGCGTGTCCTCGAGCAAGGCACTTAACCACACATTGCTTTGCGATGACACTGGCGCCAAGCTGTATGTATGGGTCCTAATGCCCTTCCCCTGGACAACATCGGTGGCGTGGGAGACTTGCAGCTTGGGCAACTGCTGGTCTTCCATTAAAAAAAACCTTGCCCAGGCTTGCATCCTGGAAACTTTCCAAGGCGCAAATCCATGGTCTATCGAGACTAACGGAGGCCTACACACCTACTTCTTCCGCCTAACCTGTCCCAGCTTCCTTCTTCATTTTGTTACTGCTGTTCCAAGATTTCCAACATCTGCGGAGTTTAATAATACCTCAGCTAGGAAGCAGGATTTAAGGACATCCAACTGTGGGGGGAGAAAGACAGAAAAGTACTAATTCTCCAGTGTAAGGCCCTGGCACCATGTATGGGCTCCAATGGAAGAGCAACTAAATTTGGAAATATGAATAGGAGAGGTCATGAAGTGATCGAACAAAGGCATGGAAACAGGCCCCATGTCTCAACTGGTCGTGTCGATCACAGATTCCTCCTGCTAGTCCCAATTTGTGCGTGTGTGCGTGAATATTAAGCATTCTTGCTTAAATAATTCATTACAGGTTATCTGCATAAATATGTAAAATGCATATGTCATTATGCGACCAAGCGGTATGTGTGCACCTCACTTAAAGTAAATTTTAACATACATGAGTTATCTTCAGACTCTCGCATTCCTTTGAATTACTTTAGTGTTTTAGAGTTAAAAAAAACACAAGTGGCGACAAGGTATTTTTAAAACGAACCCGAGACGGCTACCAACTTGTTGAAGCTGGTTTAAAATAAAGCAGTGCAGCACATGTTCTTTGGAAAGGAATACACGATCGAGTTCTTTTTTTTAAAAAAAAGGCCAAAAATAGAAAAATTCACGGGTTCATAAACAGTGAGTACAGGGTGATAATAATCATTAAAAAAAAACAGAAATGGCTGGCTAGATCAGAAAGATAGACATGCTCGATTGCTCAATGGGTAACTGGCTCATGTATATTGAGCTAATTGAACAGTATTTTGAACCAAATTAAATAGCCAAATGAGAAACTAGTACCAATTTTATTGAGCTCATTGGGCTTAAAGACAACCAGTTTGTTCAGAAGTTCAACTGCTCTAATCAAACCAGATGAAATGAGCTTGCTGATATCATGAAACTAATCCAGGGACATTTAGAACCAAAACCATTGTTCACTGCAGAACGCTTTAGGTTTCATAAACAGAATCAGAAGTTAGTCCATTTTGGCATGTGGCTGAATTGAAGGTGATGTCTGAACATTGTCAGTTCAGTGATGGGCTTAATGATACACCAAGAGATCACTAAGTTTGTGGAATCTTACAAGAAAGATTCAAAAGCAACTCCTAACTGAAGTACAATTTGCATTTAAAAGAGCAGTTGAAATCACTGTATCAATGGAAATGGCAGACTGAGATGTAATTGACTTGCAGTCAGGAATGAAAATGAAAGTGAACAAAATTGCAATGCCCCAACAGAAACCTTCCTGACTGAACAAATTGTGTTACCATTGTGGCAGTGGCTCACATATACCAGATCAACGCAGGTTTAAAGGTGAAAGTTCCAGGTTAAAGTACAATTATTATCAAAGTATGCATGCATACAGTAAGCAACCCCGAGATTCATCTTCCCACAGACAACCACAAAACAAAAAATCCACGGAACCTGTTCAGAGAAAAATCAGACACCCCAAGCTCAGAAAAAACAAACAAATCACGCAAATGGCAAAAAAAGGAGAGGAAAAAATCTCAGATTACAAAACACCAGTCCACAAAAGTAATCAAAAGAGTCCAGGGAGATCCAGTTTCAGCTCAGCTCCAGTTCAATGTAGCACTGTGCCGTTCGTTATCTGAAAACCCCAATCAAAATCATTCAAAATAACAAAAATAAAGAAAGAGTGACCAGAAATACATCCATAACGTGAATGAAGTACAGAGTCCAATCCACAACTGTGTCGATTAAACCTTGCCCAAGATCCAGGTCTCCAGCACTGTCCTCTGGCAGCATCGAGAGATCATTCAAATGCAGGGACCTTCCTTCGGGACCAGTGAACAAGAGGGAGCGAGACACTGTCACACGCAGACACCTTCCCCCGGCAGCAGCAAGCGAGAGGCTGGTAGACGGCTGCATTCCGCTTTCGCTTCAATTATTTCAATCTTCCTCGAGCTTTAGTCAGCGAGAGCGGTGAGGAGTCGTCGATCGTGGGCTCGTGCACCATCTGCAGACTTCTTGGCCTCCCGGTTGCATTGCCACCCTCAGAGGCAGCAGAGCGCCAGATCGCTCAATTGGTCCAAAACCACACCACCAAAATATAGACTGCATGCTCCGACAGCCGCAGAACCACTTTTGGAAAAAAAACGATGTAAAAGAAGTGGAAAAAGTAATTTTGTGCCCTTAGCTGCTGGCAACAAAGTAGGACACAGACAAAGAGCAGGACGGGCAGACAAAAATATATGCACTGCACAAGGAAGAGAAAAAGATGAAAAGTCAAGTTGCACTTTCAAAAGGAGCACTAATCCGCATGCTGTTGATGATAAATCTGATGAGTGACACAGGTCTGTGCAGCCTTAAGATTTACAAGAAGAAAACTGATAAAAGACAAGCAATATGGTTTACACCAGAAGTGAACAGCAAACTAATTAAAATGGAATTGGACACTGGCTCAGCTGGTTTTAGTCATTCCACAAAATGAGTTCGAATGACATTTGAAAGATACTGAGAAGAAGCTTCTGGCAATTCAACTAAGATCTTATACCAGAGAAACGATGACTCCTGTGGGAATGACATTTGCAAGAGTGAAGTACAACAACCAACAAGCGACATTGGGCTTGTATGTGTTAAAAGCAGGAGGGCCTCCATTGTGGCATTGTGATTGGCTGAGATAACTACAACTTGACTGCAGATCAATTCACTATTTGCATGCCACATTCCCTGCAAGAGTCAACTGAAAGCTAATTAAGGTAGGTGTCAAGCAGTGTTCAAGGATGGCACTGGAAATATATCAATACTTTATATTCCGTCTGGGTAGCCTCCAACCTGATGGCATGAACGTCAATTTCTCAAACTTCCGGTGATGCCATACCCCACCCCCCCCCACCATTTCCCTCGCTCCCTTATCTGCCTATCAACTCCCCCTGGTGCTCCTCCCCCTTCTCTTCCTTCCATGGCCTTCTGCCCTCTCCCATCAGACTCCTCCTTCTCCAGACATACAAAAAAGTTGGATGAACTCAGCTGGTCGCGCAGCATCCGTTGAAAGAAGCAGTCGACGTTTCAGGACCTGCTGAGTTCGTCCAGCTTTTTTGTACGTCTTGATTTGACCACAGCATCTGCAGTGTACTTTGTGTCCCCCTTCTCCAGCCCTGTACCTCCTTCACCAATCAACTTCCCAGCTCTTTACTTCATCCCTCCCCCCAGTTTTACCCATCACCCTGTGGTTCTTCCTCCCCCCACCCCCACCTTCTTACTCGGACTCTTTTTTTCTATTCCCGAGGAAGGGTCTCGGCCCAAAACATTGACTGTACTCTTTTCCATAGATGCTGCCTGGCCTGCTGAGTCCCTCCAACGTCCTGTGTGTGTTGCTTATCAAGAGTAAAATACTGTTAAATGAAAATGCTGCTCCCAAGTTTTATAAAGCCCATCCTATTTCTGTGACAAAGTGGCCAGCGAACTAGATCACACGGAGGCTGAAGGAATTCTTTCCTAAGTTGAGTGGAGCCAGTGGTCCCAGTAGCCAAGAAGAAAGGCTCTGCCAGAACCTGTGGTGATTTTAAGGTCACCATCAGCCCAGTACTGAAAGTAGATCAATATCCTCTGCCCAGGATAGAGGATACCTTTGCAAACCTTTCTGGAGGGAAAGTGGACAGCTGAGGCCCAGCTGCAGATGGAGATGAGAAAGTCCAGTGTTTCTCACCGTAAACACGCACAAAGGGACTTATCGCTACAATAGGAGTAGCATCTGCACCTGCTCTCTGGCAGAAAGCAATGGCCCAGGTGCTGCAAGGCTGCCCAGGGACTCCGTGTTACCTGGATGACAACTGCCATCATCAGCAAGGAACATCTCCAAAATCTCAAGACAGTATTAAAAAGATTATAGGCTCAGAGTACAAAGCGACAAGCATGAATTCTTTAAACCAAACATCCATTACTGTGATCACACTATTGACGCACAAGGATTACTGCGTGCTGAAAAAAAATTCAAGCAGTGAATGGCACAAGGCCAAAGGATATGTCACAGCTGTAGTCTTTTTTTTAAAAAAGGATTTGTCAATTACTACAACAGGTTCCCACCAAGCCTGGCCACTGTGCTCCACCCCTTCATGTGCCTATTTAAGTGTTTCTTAACTGTCCCTAATGTATCTGCCTCTGGCCCGGTGTTCCACGCACCCACCACTCTGTGTGAAAAAGCCTACCTCTGACATTCCCCCCCCCACCCATACATTCCTCCAATCGCTTTAAAATTATGCCCCCTCCAATTATCTAGCTAGTGAAAAGATCTGGCCCTGTTGAGGGGGGAGGGGTATAGTCAATGATTTGGGAAATGGGGATCATAAGGAAAATTACAAAATGTAAGGAGAAGGTGGCGGAGTAGACTGAAAGAAAGTTTCCCTCCCCACAACCTAAAGTGGACTAGTACAGGTTGAAGAGCAAGATGTCAATATGGGGTACGAGTATTTTTTATCTTCTCCCCTCCCACAAGGATTAGTTAGAATCTGGGACGTACAACTGGAGGCAGAGAGGCTCAACACACGAAGAGCATCTAGACCAGAACTGAGGCACGGAAATGGGATCAGCTTAGATGGGGCTGGTGGTTAGGGTTGACACAATGGGTCAAAGGACCTCCTTCTGTGTTGTAGGACTCATCAACAACAGCTTTTAGATAGCATTCAGCCAGAGAAATATTACTGACCAACCAGTGATGGGTACCAGACAATATTCTGATCATTTGTGGGGTGGGGAGGTGCAGAAGTGGGTTTTAAAAGAAAGAGCAAAAATTGTAAGTGATTTTGGGTCCCATATCTAAGGATGTGCTGGCATTAGAATAGAGTCTGTAGTAGAATAATCCCAGGAATTAAGGGTTAATAGAGTCATAGAAAAGTACAGCACAGACCCAGGCCCTTCAACCCATCTAGTCTGTGCTAAACCATTTAAACTGTGTACTTCCAATGGTCTGCACCCAGACCTGAGCCAACCATACCCCTACAAACCTCTTATAAACATTGAAATCGAGCACTCTAATGCATCACTTGCGTTGGCAGCTCGTTCCACACTCTAACAACTCTCTGAGTGAAGAGATTTCCCTTCATGTTCCTTGTAAACTTTTCACCTTTCACCCTCAACCAATGACCTCTAGATGTAGCTGCACCCAACCTCAGTAGAAAAAGTCTGCCTGCATTTACCCTATCTATACCCCTCAGAATTTTGTATACCTCTATCAAGTCTCCTCTCCATCTTCTATGCTCCAAGGGAAATAGTCTTAACCTAATGTATGACAAGTGTTTGATGGCTCTGGGCCTGTACCCGCTGGAGTTTAGAAAAATGAAGGGGGAATTCTCCTTGAATTCTATCAAATATTGATAGGCTAATTGGTCACATGGGTGTAAATTGGGGATTGTGGCTCACTCAGCCTGAGAAACCTGTTATTGTGCTGTATCCCGAGTAAATAAATGACCAAACAGCAGATGGAGAAATTCCTGCTCGTCTCAGTCCGATAGCCTGATCCTCAGTCAACAAAGTCCCAAAGTCTACCTGAAGGAACTGAGGGTTCGGCCCCTCCCCGAACTCTCTACACTTCAATGAGATGGGTCAGCCTTTTTCACCCAATCCTCATTCAGCCATCCTGAGTCAATCCAATCAACAATGGCAAAGTATAATTCATTATCAAAGTACGGAAATGTTACCGTATACCCTGAGATTCGCTCCCGCAAAGGCATTTATAGGGATACAAAGAAATACAATGGAATTTAAGAAGAACTCAGCATAAACAAAGACTGACAAACAACTAACGTGCAAAAGATGGCAAACTGTGCAAAACAGAAATTACTGAGAACATGAGTTGTAAAGAGTCCTTGAAAGCAAGTCTGTAGAATGTGGAATCAGTTCAGTGTTGAGGTGACTGAAGTTATCCTCGCTGGTTCAGGAGTCTGATGGTTGTAGGGTAATGACTGTTCCTGAACCTGCTGGTGTGGGACCCAAGGCTCCTGTACCGCCAGCTGATGATAGTAGCGAGGAGAGAACATGGCATGGATGGTGAGGGTCTTCGATGATGGATGCCACATTTCTTGCGGGTGCCATTTCCTTGTAAATGTGATCAATAGTGGAAAGGGCCTTCCTTGTGATGGACTTGGCTGTCTCCACCTTTCTGTAAACTTTTCCATATCTGGCTACTGACATTTCCAATATCGCCCTAACCAAACTCACCTTTACACAAGGACAAAACCACACCTGTGCGGGCCACTCCAGACGAGCCTTGTCAGTGACAGCAAGTGATCCTCGCTAGTGTCCTCCCTATAAATAAAGGGCAGCACACCACACACCTTGTCTGGATAGGTATCGGCAGTACATCCTGCCATCAGTCACCGTACAGCAGCGGTGGAGGGAGTGATTAGGGCTGCGTTTGGGCTGCTTTGTCCTGGATGGGGTCAAGTTCCTCAAACATTGTTGGGTCTGAATTCATCCCGGCAAGTGGACAGGGTTCCATCACCCTTTTCACTTGTGCCCTGTGGATGGTGGGAAAGGCTTTGGGGTGTTGTTGGCAAGCCCCTCAGATTCAGATTCAGATTAGTTTATTGGCATACCCACGCATGAAGCTCACAGAGAAAGACAGTTAAGACATAGGAGCAGAATTGGGCTGTTCAGTCTGGTGTCCGCTCCACCATTCTTTCATGGGTGATTTATTAATTTTCTCAAAGTCATTCTCCAGCCTTCTTCCTGACTAATCAAGGAACTATTAATCTTGGCTCTAAATATACCCAATGATTTGTCAGTGGCAATGAATTTCACAGATTCATCACCCTCGGGCTAAAGAAATTACTCATCTGTTCTACAGGGACGTCCTTCTATTCTGAAGCAGTGCCCTCTGGTTCTAGACTCCCTCCACTATAGGAAACATTCTCTCTATGTCCACTCTATCCAAGACTTTCGATATTTGATAGGTTTCTATGAGATCTCCCCCAAACTCCAGTAAGTACAGGCCCAGAGCCATCCAATGCTCCTGTCTATTACCACTGTATGCTAATAATAATTACAAGTACAAAACAAAAGAATGGACTCTTAAGATCTCAGGCTCCACAGCAACAAATAGAAGTCCACTTTGAAATTATTCACCAGCCCAAACCCTGACTCCAGCAGAGTGCAGGTTTGCAGAGTAACATGACAATGGTGTTGTGTAATGTGATGCAAGGTCAGAGATGCCACATCAAACCCAGCACAAAATCCAGTCACCACCTCCACCTCAGCTACAGTCAGTGGCCCCCTTTCAACCTTACTAATTTCAAAATTAACTCCCTACACAACGTCCAGCTGATCTCAGGCGCCTGTTATCTGTGGGACAAATGATAGGTCTGAAGGGGCAATTAGACAATTGCAGTTTCATCTTCCACATCGGTGAATCTTTTTTGCAATTTTACCTACGGCTTCCAAAGGACTTCAGCCAACCGTTCATTCAGCACTCACCCATCGCACTCAATTACCGACACAATAACTCATCCTTTGTACTTTAAAACCTCCCACACAAGAAGCATTCTACTGCTCACAACGCATCCTTTGAACTTTCTCATCTCTGGCTAGAGACCTGTGAAAACACTTAAACAGCCCAAAGATGTTTCCGAAACAACATAATCCACGTGACATCAGATACACTGGCATACCAAAAGTATTTGGAAAGACCCATTAACAGAATATAGAACAGTACAGGCCCTTTGGCCCACGATGTTGTACTGACCTTTTAACCTACCCCAAGGTCAATCCAACCCTTCCCTCCCACGCAGCCGTCTAGTTCCCTTTCTTCATGCGCCAGTTGAAGAGTCATCACCCTCCATACCTTCCTCCAATCACATTGAAAACCTTACAATTACACCCTCGTTGCGTTAGCCATTTCTGCCCTGGGAAGAAGCCTCTGGCTGTCCACTCATTCTTTTTTTTTAGATCAAAAAAAGATTGAAAATGAAAAGAGATTAAATACAAATCAGAGAAGTTATATCAAATACATATTTCAATACAAGTACAAAGAAAGGAGTGTACACTGTCAAAATCATGTATAGTACAGTATTGAGCCAACAGATAAAAGGAAACACAACTCCTCTTAACAATTCATAAAAAAGACTCAATATTTCTATTCTTGAGAAGAAACCCCCCCACTAAACTAACCTAAAACAAAAAAAAAACTGGGCAGTCCATTTGAGGATATAATTATTTTAAAAAAATTGGCCACTCAATCTATGTCTCCTCTGCACTATTTATTTCCACAATTTATAACTTTTACGTCTTGCATTGTATCGAGGCTGCAAAACAATGTATTTCACCTCATCAAATCATCTCTTATCCTCCTTTGCTCCAAAGAGAAAAGCCCTAAGCTCACTCAACTCATTCCCAAAAGACCTGCTCTCTAATCCAGGCAGCACCCTGGTGAATCTCTTCTGCACCGTCTCTAATCCAGGCAGCACCCTGGTGAATCTCTTCTGCACCCTCTCTAATCCAGGCAGCACCCTGGTGAATCTCCTCTGCACCCTCTCTAATCCAGGCAGCACCCTGGTGAATCTTCTCTGCACCCTCTCTAATCCAGGCAACACCCTGGTGAATCTTTTCTGCACCCTCTCTAATCCAGGCATCACCCTGGTGAATCTTTTCTGCACCCTCTCTAATCCAGACAGCACCCTGGTGAATCTCTTCTGCACCCTCTCCAATCCAGGCAGCACCCTGGTGAATCTCCTCTGTACCCTCTCCAATCCAGGCAGCATCCTGGTGAATCTCCTCTGCACCCTCTCTAATCCAGGCAGCACCCTGGTGAATCTCCTCTGCACCCTCTCTAATCCAGGCAGCACCCTGGTGTATCTCCTCTGCACCCTCTCTAATCCAGGCAGCACCCTGGTGTATCTCCTCTGCACCCTCTCTAAAGCTTCCAACATCCTTCCTATAATGAGGCAACCAGAACTGAACACAATAATCCAAGTGTGGTCTAACTGGAGTCTGTTTTTTTTAAAAAAATATTATATTTCACACACACACACACACACACACACACACACACACACACACACACACACACACACACACACACACACACACACACACACACACACACACACACACACACACACACACACACACACACACACACACACACACACACACACACACACACACACACACACACACACACACACACACACACACACACACACACACACACACACGAGTTGCAACACTACCTCTTGGGTCTTGAGCTTAATTCCTGACTAATGAAGTATTAATACTTTGAATACTTTTCATCTCATGAAATTATCAGATGACCAACCGGCACAACACAGCAACGGCATCCAACACATGTACTACACCACATCTGGGGTATCTGTTCTACAGATTCTTGCTGGATCCCTTGGAGCAGTAACACTTTCAGGACACTGGCAGAAAAAAAACTACAGAACTCATAGGATTGCTCAATTACCATCAGCCTATGCGCTGTAGCACCAGAGGTCCCAACATACTAGACAACTGTTACATGAATGCCCACCACTCCGTGCCCAAACTACATTTTGGTAACTCGGATCACTGGGCTGTCCTTCTCCCACCTGAATACAGGTTGAGGCTAAAGAGGAAAGCTCCAGAGATAAGGATGACAAAGAGGTGGTCGTGGGAGGCAGAGGAACGGCTACAGGATTGCTGAGTCAGTAGGCCGGGCCGTGTTCAAGGCATCATCTGTGGATCAGAATGAATGCACCATGGTTGCCATGGACTGTTGTAGACAAGGGTGTTACCACCAAATCATTCAGCATCTTAACCCAACCAGAAGCCCTGGATGAACCACGAGATCGGCAATCTGCTGAGGGCCAGATCAGAGGCATTCAAGTCTGGTGATCAAGAAAGTTACAAGAGGTCCAGGCACGATCTCCAGAAAGCGAACTCACATGCGAAGTGGCAAATCCGAACTAAACTTGAATCGATGAAGGGTGCTTGACAGCTGTGGCAGGGCTCGAATACCATCACCTCTTACAAAGTTAAATCAAGCGACAGAGGAGGAGGCAGCAGGGCTTCACTTCCAGTTGAGCTCAAAGCTTTCTATGCTCGCTTTGACCAAAACATGGAGGAAACCACTACAAACACCCACAGCCCCCGATGATCTTGTGATTTCAGTTCTGAGGCCGACAAACGAGCAGCCTTCAGAAAGTTAAGCACATGCAAAGCATCTGGCCCAGACGGGGTAGCTGGACAAGTTTTAAAACCTTGTGCTGATCTATTGGGTGAAGTGTTCACCAAGATCTTTAGCCTCTGGATTCGGCAGTCCAGTGTATCCAGCTGTTTCAAGCAGTCTTCAATTATACCAGTGCCTAGGAAGAATGTGGTAACCTGCCTCAATGTCTATCATCCAGAGACACTTCCATCCACTGTGAAGTGTTTTAAGAGGTTGCTGATAAAACATGTCGACTCCTGCCTGCCAAGTGACTTGGATCTGCTCCAATTTGACTACCGGAGCAACAGGCTCACGACAGATGCCATCTCACTGTCTCTTCACTCAACCCTGGACAGCAAAGATGCACACATCAGGACACCCTTCATTGGAAGCTGAGCCATAGTCAATATTATCCCCTCAAAACTAATCATTAAGCTTCAAGAACTTAGGCTCCATTATCTCCTTGTGGAATCGGATCGAGTTCCTCACCCATCAGTATGGATTGGCAACAGCATCTCCTCCATGGTCTCCATCAGCGCTGTGTGTTTAGTGTGCTCAGCCCCCTGCTCTACTCACTTTATACACAGCTCCACTGCCAAATTCAAGTTTGCTGGCAACACCACTGTCACAGGCCGAATCAGCATATAGGAAGGAGACTGAAAATCTGGCTAAGTAATACCATAACAACAACCACTTAATCAATATCAGCAATGACAAGGAACCGAATATTGATTTCAGGAGCCGGAAACCAGGGGTCCATCAGCCGGTCCTCATCAGAGGAGGAGAGGGTCAGCGACTTTAAATTCCTCTGTGTCATTTCAGAGGAACTTGACCCAAGCCTAGCATCTTAACTTCCTTAAGAAGGAAGTTTGGCAAATGCCTCTACTTCCTCAGGAGTTTACTTAGATTTGCTATTACACCTAAAACTTTGACATACTTGCATAGATGTGTAGTGGAGAGTATAATGACTGGCTGTGTTGGCATGTGGCCTAGTGGATAAGGCATCGGTCTAGCGATCTGAAGGTCACTGGTTCGAGCCTCTGCTGAGGCAGTGTGTTGTGTCCTTGAGCAAGGCACTTAACCACACATTGCTCTGCGACAACACCAGTGCCAAGCTGTATGGGTCCTAGTGCCCTTCCCTTGGGCATGGAGAGGGGAAGGCTTGCAGCATGGGCAACTGCCGGTCTCCCATACAACCCTGCCCAGGCCTGTGCCCTGGAAACCTTCCAAGGCGCAAATCCATGGTCTCACGAGACTAACGGATGCCTATTAAAAAAAAAGACTGGCTGCATCACAGCCTGGTATGGAAATGCCAAAGATATTGAATGGAAAATCCTACACACAGTAGACGATATGATACAGGTAAAGCCCTCCCCACCACTGAGGACATCTACACAAAGCATTACTGCAAGAAAGCACATCCATCATCAGGGACGCTCGTCACCCAGGTCATGCTCTCTTCTCACTGCCGCCATCAGGAAGATATCCAGAACTCACATCACCAGGTTCAGGAATAGTTAATACCCTTCAACCAATGGTGATAACCTCACGTGCCCCATCACTGAAATGTTCACACAACCTGGGGACACACTTTCAAGGACTCTTCATCTCATGTTCTCGATATTTATTGCTCATTATTATTTCTTTTTGCATTTACACAATTTTTGTCTTTTGCACAGTGGTTGAACGCCCAAGATGGTGCAGTCTTCCACCGATTCTATTATGTTTATTATTCTATTATGGTTTGATATGCCTGCTAGAAAATGAATCAGTGTCGTATACAGTGACATACATAAATTTACTTTGAACCACATAACAATGGGCTAGGTCAAACAGGATGGGCAGATTGGCTTCATCCTGTGGTGCAGTGGCTACATTAGTGTCACGGGATGATGCCTGGGTGTCAATTATCCCCAGCCAGCGTGACAGTGACAATCTACTCTTAATACTCACTGGCATTACCATTGCCGATTCCTCCCAGCAACAGCCCGAGAGTCACCGCTGATCAGAGTTTGCAGCGTCTCCCCATGACCGCGTGGGTTTCCACTTGGTGCTCCAGGTTCATCCCACATTCCACAGACGTACACTACGCTAGCGACGGAAGTGCTGCCCCCAGCGCACGCTCAGACGGTTGACATTTCACCGCAGCTTTCAAAGTTTTGATGCACGTGTGACAAATAAAACGAATCCTTAACAGAGACCTCCGCTCACAGAGCACACAGCCAACGGGCACAACGGCCACCATCATTTATACGGCACCTTTCCTCAACTCTGCTAACACAAATCACAGCACACCGTGGAAAAGTCAATCCCATCAGTTACTACGAGAGGAGCAAACGGAAAATCGGCGCAGTGGGCTGTCTGCACGCCGCATGGTGCTTCCTGGGGGGGGGGGGGGGGGGGGGGAGGAGCCTAAACCAGACTCCCCGTGGATTTGCTACAGAAAGTCAAGAACCGGACAGTCAGCTACAAAGCAGAGGGACTGGGAGAGGGAAGCATTTAGTTTTCAAACCCTATCCCCCAACAAAGAAAAACCAGGCACTGCTCGAGAGGCAGATGATCCTGGGATTCCCCCGGTTGCTGGACAGATTCAAAGGGAGCAGCTCAGGAGCTCAGGGCCTGCACAGGTTCACCCACGCAACCTCAATCCTGATCACAAAACAAAGCTGGCAGCTCGGCAGCAAAGGAAAACACATGACACACACACACACTGTGACAAACAAGCGCAGAACAACAGGTTAGTCCAAAATACAGCGTTTAATGTGGTCAAACGAGGTTCCGCTTCCTCCACAGAGACAGACAGAGGTGCAGAGAGAGTTGTGTCAAACACCTTGCAGGAGGGGTGCGTCAAAGGCCTTCCAGTGGGGTCCAGGGGATTTAGAACTCAACCCGCTGCCGTTGGCAGCTGACAAAGGTGAGTGGAGACACATCAAGGGCTGTGCCAGGTCATAAGTATTTCTGACAGAGATTCAAACCTAAACATGAAGTTAATGATTCAAAATTTTCGCCGTTTTAGTTCATTACATTTAAACAAATCCACTATATTATAGACTATGATGCAACACACCTTTTAAAAACTCAAGTAACATTGAGGTACCTCACCACAACTACACTCAGCATCTGGCCTCAGATCTGGCTGATAACGTAGCAAAGTAGATCAGCAAATTTGTGGACGATACCGAGATCGGGGGGGCACGGTAGACAGCGAGGAAGATCATCAAACCTTGCAGCAGGATCTAGACCAACTGGGAAAAAATGGGCTGAAAAATGACAGGTGGAGTCATTGAGTCTGCTCCGCCATTTTATCATGGCCGATTTATTAACCCTCTCAACCCCAACCTCCTGCCTACTCCCCGTAACCTTTGACACTCTGATCAATCAAGAAACTATCCTCTGCTTCAAATATATCCAATGTTTTGGCCTCCTCAGCCACCTGTGGGAATGAATTCCAGAGATTTACAAAGTACATGTACGTCACCATCTACCCTGGGATTCACCACGCTCAGCTAAAGAAATTCCTCCTCATCTCTGTTCAAAAGGAAAGCACTTCTATTCTGAGGCTCTGCCTTCTGGTCCTAGACCTCTCCACTACAGGAAACACCCCCTCCATGTCCACTCTGTCTAGGCCTTTCAATATCTGATAGGTTTCAATGAAAAGCCTCCTCTTTCTTCTAGACTCAAGCAAGTACAGGCCTAGAGTCATCAAAAGGAACAAACCAGCCAAGGTGTCCTCCCTAGGGTAGCCCCATCTGCCTGCAGTTGGTCCTACCCCTTTAAACCTTTCAGACCCAAGTACTTACCCAAATGTCTTCAATACTATTGCACTCGCCTCAACCATTTTCTCTGGCAGCTCAGCCCACAACCCTCCCCTCCATGGTTTGTACACCTCTTATAATTTCACTCCCTCAGTCTCCTATCTGCCAAGGAATAAGCTCCTAGCCTGCCCAACCTCTCCCAGATCGCTCGATTCCAGGCAACAGTGAAGGGCCCTTCGGCCCACGATGTTGTCCCAACCTACACAACCATACTCCTCAATCAATCCAACTCTTCCCTCGACACAGCCCAGACTTTCTCACATCTGTGTCTACCTAAGAGGTTTGCATTTAAATGTTCCGGTTGTATCAGTACCTACCGGCACTCCCAGCAGTGCACTCAACTCCATGTTTAAAAATAACCTCTTCCCTCCACTCACCTGCGCTCTGACCTTGGCCACTGCCACCCTGGGAGAACGTACTAGCTGCCAACTCTATTGGGTCAAACAAAAGTCTAACCCAACCTTGAAGGCACATAATGACTCAGTATTAACATCTCCTTGAAAAAGAACTCGAAAACGTAAAATGGTGCTCGTGAACCCGCACGTTAATGTTCTCAAATTTCCCTTCAGCTCTCAACTCCCTTACAGGCCAAGAGGCTACCAGTCTCGGTGTTGAACATATTCAATGACCACTATTTCTAGGAGAAAAGAATTCCAAACAGTCCCCACCCTCACACAGAACAAATATTTCCTCATTTCTGCCTTATATAGACAACTCCCCAGTCTGAAACAACACCCTCACTGCGAGGTTCACATAAAGGGAATGCCACCTCAGCATCTCCCCCACTGATTCCCTCCTCCAAAACAGGTCCCGTTAGGTCAACTCCCATCTCCCCCCCCCCCCCCAGGGAACATCAGCCCAATTTAGACCTCTCAATCTTTCTGCCTTCTCCCTGTAACCTTTGACCTCTCAACCTTTCTGCCCCTGCCCATCCCCCACATGATTCACCTGTTGTCGGCCAACCAACACATACTCCACTCTCCCCTCCTAACCCTCCTCACAGCCCCCCACACCCTGCTCTCATGACTACACCCCTCCCCTACCTGAAACCTCCACAGTGGGCTTCACAGCTGAACACGTGAGAAGACAACTGAAACGTCTCCACCCAAGCAAGGCTGTAGGCCCGGATGGTGTCAGCCCCAGGGTGCTCAAAGTCTGTGCCCCCAGCTATGTGGAGTACTTCACCATGTCTTCAACCTGAGCCCAAGTCTCCAGAGGGTTCCTGTACTGAAGACACCGCGCCCCAGTGGCTCCAATGACTACAGACCGGTGGCATTGACCTCCCACATCATGAAGATCCTGGAGAGACTTGTTCTAGAGCATCTCCGGCCTATGGTTAGGCCAAACTTAGACCCCCCCCCCCCCCAG
This sequence comes from Hemitrygon akajei, assembly GCF_048418815.1. Lineage (NCBI taxonomy): Eukaryota > Metazoa > Chordata > Chondrichthyes > Myliobatiformes > Dasyatidae > Hemitrygon > Hemitrygon akajei. The sequence continues at coordinate 17,144,454 of NC_133146.1, read as the reverse complement.
TTCACCCCGACTAGGAGTTGAGGATGCCATCGTCTACCTGCTGGACCATGTCTACGCCCACCTGGACAAGCCGGCGAGCACTGTGAGGGTCATGTTTTTTGACTTCTCCAGTGCGTTCAACACCATCCATCCTGCTCTGCTGGGTGAGAAGCTGACAGTGATGCAGGTGGATGCTTCCCTGGTGTCATGGATTATTGATTACCTGACGGGCAGACCACAGCACGTGTGCTTGCAACACTGTGTGTCAGACAGAGTGGTCAGCAGCACTGGGGCTCCACAGGGGACTGTCCTGTCTCCCTTTCTCTTCACCATCTACACCTCCAACTGCATAGAGTCTTGCCATATTCAGAAGTTTCCTGATGACTCTGCCATAGTTGGATGCATCAGCAAGGGAGATGAGGCTGAGTACAGGGCTACGGTGGGAAATTTTGTCACATGGTGCAAGCAGAATCATCTGCAGCTTAATGTGAAAAAGACTAAGGAGCTGGTGGTGGACCTGAGGAGGGACTAAGGCACGAATGACCCCTGTTTCCATCCAAGGGGTCAGTGTGGACATGGTGGAGGATTACAAATACCTGGGGATACGAATTGACAATAACTGTACTGATCAAAGAACACTGAGGCTGTCTACAAGAGGGGTCAGAGCCATCTCTATTTCCTGAGGAGACTGAGGTCCTTTAACATCTGCCAGACGATGCTGAGGATGTTCTACGAGTCTGTGGTGGCCAGTGCTATCATGTTTGCTGTTGTGTGCTGGGGCAGCAGGCTGAGGGTAGCAGACACCAACAGAATCAACAAACTCATTCGTAAGGCCAGTGATGTTGTGGGGGTGGAACTGGACTCTCTGACGGTCGTGTCTGAAAAGAGGATGCTGTCCAAGTTGCATGCCATCTTGGACAATGACTCCCATCCACTCCATAATGTACTGGTTAGGCACAGGAGTACATTCAGCCAGAGACTCATTCCACCGAGATGCAACACTGAGCGTCATAGGAAGTCATTCCTGCCTGTGGTCATCAAACTTTACAACTCCTCCCTCGGAGTGTCAGACACCCTGAGCCAATAGGCTGGTCCTGGACTAATTTCTTATTACTTATTATTATTTAATTATTTATGGTTTTATATTGCTATATCTCTACACTATTCTTGGTTGGTGTGACTGTAATGAAACCCAATTTCCCTCAGGATCAATAAAGTGCGTCTGTCTGTCTGTTACTAATGATGAACCTATCCACCTCCTCTTTAAATATACCCAATGACTTGGCCTCCATGGATGTCCGTGGCAATGAATTCCATTGATTCACCACCAGTTGACTAAAGAAATTCCTCCTCATCTTTTCTAAAGGGACTTCATATTCTGAGGCTGTGACTTCTGGTCACTACTGACAACATCCCTTCCATGTCCATTCTACCTAGGCCTTTCAATATTTGGTAGGTTTCAATGAGATCCCCCTCCCCCATTATTCTAAACTCCAGTGAGAACAGGGCCAGAACCGTCCTCAACCATTAACCCTTTCATTCTCAGGATCTTGCTTGTGAACCTCCTCTGGACTCTCCCCAATGCCAGCGCATCCTTCCTTAGACATGGGGCCCAGAAATGCTCACGATATTCCAAATGCAGTCTGACCAAAGCCTTCTAAAGCCTCAACATCACACCCTTGCTTTTACGTAGTAGCTCTCTTACATCGAAGAAAACTCAGGATCAGCTGGTGGACCTCCTCTGGACTGCATTTGATGCAACTGCATCCCTCCGAGTCGAACAAAGCTGGTGGGGTATCTCCACCACCCTGTACAGATGCCCTATTTTTATACCCTAGTCCTCTTGGCAACTTTAAAAGTGCGGTTAACGTACCTGCCTCAACTACTCCTCGGACAGCTGATCCCATAATCCTTGCAACGTACCCTTCAACTCAATTTCAAGACTGTCCATTGCCACTCCTCAGTACACAAGGATTAAAAACAAATTAATTGTTACTCCAGATCTGATGTGGGATAAATAAAAACACACAATGACAATAAAGAACACAATAAATGAATCTCGCCTTTCCCAATTACTTTCTGCAGATGAAGGAGCAACAAGATAACTGTGCAAGCTGAAGGAATAATCACTAGAGATTCTGCGGATGCTGGAAATCCAGAGCAAGGTGATGGAAGAGCTCAGCCGGTCGGGCAGCATCTGTGGCAGTGAATAAACAGCTGATGTTTCAGCCGGAGTCCTGATTGGCTATTTATTAGTTTCCATAGATGCTGCCAGACCGACTGAGTTCCTCCCGCATCGAGAGAGTGCGGAGCCAATAGAATAACTGTTTGGTTGGAGATCTGTATGGACGTTAACACAGAGCTGACCACCCTCTGGTGACGAACGAGCCGCCCGGTTGGACAGCTCCGTCTCAATGTACACAGTTTAATATTACAGACTAGCTTTATTGTCACGTGTATCAAAACACAGAGTGAAATGAGCCATTCGCGTCCATGACCAACGCAGTCCTAGGATGCGCTGGGGCAGTCCGCGAGTGTCACCACACTTCCAGCGCTGAATTAGCGTGCCCACAACTTACTAACCCATAGGCCTTTGGGCTGTGGGAGGACACCAGAGCACCCAGAGGGAACGTGCAAACTCCTTACAGACAGAGCTGGGAATTGAGTGGCAATCGCTGGTGCTGTAAATTGTTACGCTAACCACTACCCTACCGTGATGCCCAGCGGCACAGACGTTAACACACAGCTGGTCAGCCTACAGAAGCCAAAGGAGCCACCCGACCGGTAGCTGTGTCCCTGAGCTCAGGGAAGGGACAACGTTCTGTATCAACCAGCCTAGGGTAAAGGGCCACCAACAGCAGCTAATTGCACTTTTAAACAACTCATGCCAAGACCACCAGACAGGGGTGTCCAGGACAGAGAGAATAAGGGCAGGGGTGGGGTAGGGGCAATGGGGCAGCAAAAGAGGAACAGGAGGAGAGGCTCAGGGAGAGAGCTGGGGCCCCGGAAACTAATGGAAGCACAACCAACGACTGCACAATTAAACCAGGAAGGAGGACCAGGAATGCCCAGTGATCTCAGAACTCTCATGGTGCTGATGGGTCGCAGAGGTCAAGCTCAAGTTTATTGTCATCCAACTGTACGTATATATAGCCAAACGAAACGGGGTTCCTCCGGACCACAGTGCACCCACAAAACATACATCACACACAGCACGTGAAACCAAATTATACCAAATAAGTTAACAAAATACAATTTAAAATGTATGTGGCGAAACCCAGCATAAACAGTACAGCAACCAGCTCGCGGCCCTAGTGACGAGATCTTGGTGGTGACAGGGTATTCACTGGTCTCACACCCTGAGGGAAGAAGCTGTTACCCAGTCTGGCAGTCCTAGCCCTGATGTTTCTGTACCTCCATCTAGACGGTAATAGGTCAAAGAGATTGCAGTGGGTTTTACTGTCCTTTGTAAGGTCTTATGGTCTAATGATTTGTACCAGACTATGATGCAGCCAGACAGGACACTCACTGTGCTCCTGTAGAACGTTGTTAGAATGGGGGCGGGGAGCCTTGCATACCTCAATCTCCTCAGAAAGTGCACGTTTCTGGGGTTTCTTGACTAATGAGGTGGTATTGTAGGTCCAGGTTAGATAGTCCGTTATGTGCACACAAGGAACTTTGTGCTCGTCCCTCTCTCCACAGCAGTGCCATCGATGGGCAATGGAGAGTGGCCGACCTGCCCCTTCCTGAAGTCCACAATCATCTCTTTTGTCTTGTCCACGTTGAGACCAAGGTTGGTGCTCCCACACCATCTGACGAGCCTCTCTAGCTCCCCCTGTAGGCCGACTCATCATTGCTGCTGATGAGGCCGACCACTGCTGTATCATCGGTGGACTCGATGAGGTGGTTCGAGTTGAATCTGGCAGTGCAGTCGTGAGTCAGCAGTGGATTGAGCACGCAACCCCGGGGGCACCAGTGCCCAGTGTGACGGAGCTTGAGATGTTGCTGCCAATTCAGACTGACTGGGGTGTTGTTGTCCAAGATCCAGTCACAGGGAGGACAGCTTACCCACCAGCCTCTCGGGGATGATTGTTCTAAGTGCCGAGCTGAAGTCAGTAAACAACATCTTGGTGTACAAGGCATCGTTTTCTAGAGTGGAGGGCTGAGGCCATGGAATCCCCAGTGGACCAGTTTGAGTGGTCGGTAAACTGGGAAGTTCCCAGTGCAGCTGGAATGAGGGATTCTATACCGTCCACTACCAGCCAGTTCACAATGAGACAAGAGCCCTGGGGGGCGGGGAGGGGGGGGTGTCCTCAGACTTAATTGATGCAATTACAAAGAGGGCACACCAGCAGTTATTTCATTGGGAGCTTGATGAGATTTGGTATGTCACCAATGACTCCAGAAAATTTCCACAGACATACTGTGGAGGGCGTTCCGAATGGCTGCATCACCGTCCGGTATGGAGGGGCTGCAGAGGGATGAAACCTGAGTCAGCTCCATCATGGGTACTAGCCTCCTCAGCACTGAGGACATCTTCAAAAAGGGGGTGCCTCGAGGAGCTGATGCCCATCATGAAGGACCCTCAGCACCCAAGTCATGCTCTCTTCTCATTACTGCCATCAGGGGGGAGGTACCGGAGCCTGAAGACCCACTTGCAACATTTTAGGAACTACTTCTTCCCCTCTGCCATCAGATTTCTGAATAGTCCATCAACACCACCTCAATATTTTGCTCTTTCTACACTCATCTTAAAATATTCTTATTGAAAGTTAAGGCAACTTTAATATATAGCACTGTACTGCAAACCAACCAACTTCACAACATGTCAGAGACAATGAACTGGATTCCAATATAGAGATCCTGGTGGGATTTGAAAACAAGAACAACGCCAGACAAGCACAAACTGTACCTCTTCCCCACAGCATTACCTTAAATAGCCCTGCACTCTGCAGCGGAAACTCCAACTCAAAGCAGAGAAACCCGTGTGCATGAAAACCCCACCATACAGCTCTTAACGGCAGCTCCGGGCACCAACGACTACTCACCATCACCTCTGTACCTTCCCTCCACACCGCCAGTTGCGCCAGCACCGATCCGGTCGCGGATTATCGGCAGTTTACAGGAAGGAGCTGTGAAAAGACAGGCTCAGATTTAACATGCATCGAACGCTCTCCAAAAAGCTGCTCCTGTAAAACTGAAAGCGTAGTAATACCGAGTCTTGCTTTTTCCCTAAATAGACGCGGGTTTCCTCAGTTTGTGTGCAAGTCTCAGCTCGAGACATACAGTTTGCAGAGAGCGTCAGGACATATCAATTCCCAAGATTGATTTCCGATATTGGCGGGTCCTACGGTTGACTCCTCTGTCCATCCTGTCATCCGCCATACCTCAGCATCCCGAAACAACCCCCGACTGCCTCCCTCGACCTCTGCTATTAAAACAGCCACATTAAAAACTCTACCGGGAAAAAAACCCTCCAGTTTTGTAATAATGACTTTTAAGTCACTTTTCGATTATAAGCAAAACTGTTTCACATCCCCCTTCAGGCTTTAGATAACAAGGAGAATCTTCAAGGAAAAAAAATGTATTTCATCAGACGACACTTTAAACATTAAAAGGCAATTAAAAATTACTTTTCAGTTCACAGCTGAACGTATATTACATTAAAATTGGCTGCATACGCTTTGAATTATTTCTAGGGCAAGAGTGGTGGGGGGGGCGGGAATGTAGGAATTTAAAAGGCTGCATGTTATTTCAGACTTATCCAGGCATCGATATTCCACAGTTCACTCACTGATTTATTAAAATATTTATGTCTCTCCCAGACCACATCGCTCACTTTGTCCAAATTTGCATAGAGATTAGTATTACATAAAGAGTTTTCTTTTCCTCATCAAACTTCCCATCTAAACCCCTCAAAAAACTTCTGACTGAACTTTGAATGGCTGGTATTGATGACATAATTTTATGAGGAAAGGGGCATTTTTTTAAAATATAAGTAATTGGAGGGAAGTATGGAGGGACGTCAGAGGTAGTTTTTTAAAAAAACACAGTGGTGGGTGGCTGGAACATACTGCCAGGGGTGGTCGTAGAGGCAGACATTTAGGGATGTTTCTCCCCACCAAGCCCCAAAACAGGAAATACAAACAAGATACTGGAGCATTAGGCCATTTGGCCCATCGTAACTGCTCCACCATTTGATCATGGCTGATCCATTTCCCTCTCAACCCCATTCTCCTGTCTGCTCCCTGTAAACCTTCCACACCATGACTTATCAAGAACCTGTCAACCTCCACCTTAATGACGTGGCCTCCAGAGTCACCCGTAGCAACAGACTCCACAGATTCACCAACCTCTAGCTAAAGAAATTTCCCCTCATCTCCATTCTAAAAGGACCCCCCCCCCCATTCAGAGGATACCTTGTTCGGTCCTAGACTCCCCCACTACAGGAAATATCCTTCCCACTCTTTCTAGGTCTTTCAAAATTTGACAGATCTCAATGAGATCCCCTTCATTCTTCTAAATTCCAGTGAATACTGGCCCAGAGCCATCAAACACTCCTCATATGGCAAGCCTTTCAATCCTGGAATCATTCCTGTGAACCTTCTCTGAACCCTCTCCAATGTTAGCATGTCCTTTCTAAGATAAGAGGCCCTGAACTGCTCACAGGACTCCGAGTGAGGTCTCACCAGTGCGTTTTAAGCCTCAACACTCAATCCTTGCCTTTATATTCTTAGCCCTCTTGAAATGAATGTTTAACATTGCATTTGCCTTCCTCACCACAAATTCAACTTGCAAATTAACTTTTAGGGAATCCTGCACAAGGACTCCCAAGTCCCTTTGCACCTCAGATTATTTGAATTCATTCCCTGTTTAGAAAATAGAGTACAATTTTATTTCCCCTACAAAGTGCAAGGCCACAATGCATTCCATTTGCCGCTTCTTTGCCCACTCTCCTAGTGTGTCCAGGTCCTTCTGTAGCTTCCCTGCTTCCGTAAAACTACCTGTCCCTCCGCCCATCTTCACAGCGTCCACAAACAGCCACAAAGCCGTCAACTCCATCGTCGAAATAATTGATGCACAACGTAGAAAGAACCGCTCCCAACACCGATCCCTGTGGAACACCACTAGCCACCGGCAGCCAATCAGAAACGGCTCCCTTTATTCTGCAGGAAGGTGGATCTCTCCCCCCCCCCCCCCCCATGGATGCTGCGTGGTTTGCTGAGTATTTCCAGCATTTTTTTTTAATTTTCAAGATTTCCAGTTTTCTGCAGTATTTTTTTTTTAATTTGCAGTCTTCCCGGAAGATTATCTGTATAAACTTCAGTGTGAAATTCTATTAGAGACTCTTTGAAAAGATCATGAGGAATAAATGCCAATATGAATTTGAATAAACTAAATGTAGGTGACATTACTCATCAGCCCACTGATTTACAATGTTTAAAGCATCAGCGTTCTTCTTTGTGAATAAGGATCCGTCTCTAAACGACTTCCATGTAAACACTCCAGAATGGAGCTGAGGATCCATTGAACAAAATTAAAATTATAAACACTGGCTGAGGAAATACTGAAATCACTGCCGGGTTCTCGATTCTGGAAAGAAAAGGCACTCCTCTCGACCAGCAGATTAAATTCCTCCTTCCCGTTCTCCGTGCAATTTAGACACATCCCCTGGCCGCTGAGGTGTTTGTGATGGCTGGGGATTGGAAGAGTGCGCATTGAACTGGACAAATAACACAGGCTGGAGCACAGCTGCACTGCACAGACTGGGAGAGGACACAAGGTCAGACAGAGAGGAAATTAAACACTCCCACATCTAACAATATGGTGCATTTGTTCTCCGGGAACTCGTATCAGTTCAGTTTCATTTTCCAGTGTCAGTGCAAGCCGGCTCTTATCATGAGAGCTCACAGAGTTTCTCTTTCACATTTCCCCTCCCATTCCTATACGGGAGTCAGCTGGGTAGACCCCCCACTCTCCCGGACATGGGCGCAGCGCCCAAAGGAATTCTGCAGTGTTACCAGGGCGGGCAGACGTTAAACTGATATCCCATCTGAAACAGAACATAGTACAGCACTGGACAGGCCATTCGGCCCGCAATGTTGTGCTGACCTTGATGCCAATTTACACTAAACATCCTCCTCCAGGTCGCTCCATTGCCTTCATATTCGTGGATCTGCTTAAAAGCCTCTTAAACTTTACCAAACTCCTACTATTCCAGTAAGCCTGATAATCTTTTAACTCCTCGAAACTGCAATTTTCACAGCAATCCGTTCCTGGTAGCCAACACTTCCTGCACTTAAAAAAAAAAGCACAACTTGCCCCTCATGCCACCTTTAAAATACCCCCCTCTAACCCTTGAAAACACATGACATTTCCACCCTGGGGCAAAGATTTTTCGAAGTCTGCTTCCAAAGTGGATGCAGTGGGTTATTTTGAAGAGCAGAGAAGATTTCCCCAGGACCAACAGAACCACCAGCATTATTATCATACCATTACAACACCACTCTCCCGCAGCAGCTTGCCCTATGCTAACGGCTGGTACGCTCGGACAGTAAATTCACACCATAGCACATGCAATGTGAACATTATCTTGAAAATTAAAGTGAATTCAAATTTTTTTAAAAAAAAAACTGCAGTTGCTGAAAATCTGAAATCAAAGCAGCAAATATTCCGCAGGTCAGTCAGCATACGTGGAGGGCAGACAGCGTGCACTTGGAGTACTGCATTCCATTTTGGTCACCCCATTTCAGAATCCAAGGATTACAGGAATAGCAGCAGTTTGGTGAGGTTTAAGAGGGTTGTAAACAGAGCCGTGAATATGAAGGGAATAGAGGGATCTGAATGATACAGAGGAGGATGTTTAGTATAAATTGGCATCAAGGTCAGCACAACATTGTGGGCCGAATGGCCTGACAAATACTTTACTAGGTTCTATCTCAGATGGGATATCAGTTTAACTCTTCCCCTCCCACCAGTAGATTGCACCACACCCCCTTCCCTATGGGCGCTCTGCGGTGGGGGTGTCACTTTCGGGACACTGCCCACGTCCTGGAGAGTGGGAGTGTAACTTTCTGACTCCAGACAGAGACCCTGAGGCATGGAGAGCAAACAGAAGAGATTTACCAGGATGCTGTAGGGACTCGGGGCTACGTGCTACAGGGAACGGCTCGACAGACTTGGGTTGTTCTCTCTGGAGCGTTGGAAGCGGAGGGGAAACCCGACACAGTGTTCTTGTTCACATTATGAGAGGCATACAGACAGTCGGAATCCTTTCTGCAGGGTAGAAATGTCACACACCAGAGGACACATCTCTAAGGTCAGACGGGGAAGTTTAAAGGTAGCGAGAGGGACAAGTTTTAAAAAAAAATTCTGAAGTAAACACAGCGGTAGGTACCTAGATTGGTACACAGCAATACTGGAAGCAAGCCAAGGGTCTCAGCCTGAAACAGCAACCATTTATTCTCCTCTATAGATGCTGATGGACCTGCTGAGTCCCTCCTGCATTTGCATGATTTCCAGCCTCTGCAGAATCTCTCGTGTTTACGGTGGAGCTTCACAGTATTTTAGATAGACACATGAATATGGAGGGAATGGGTGATGTACACGAGGACATTTAGTATAAATTGACATCAAGATCAGCACGACATTGCCGTACTGTTCTATGATCTATGAGTTAATGTTCAAGCAGAAGACCCTTTATTATATCCACGTTGACTTTGTTCTTCTCTCGGATGTCACCAGACTTCCTAGCCATTTCCCCGCTTCTGCCCCCTTCCTTTCCAGTCCTGATGAAGGGCCTCAGCTCAAAACATCGGCCGTTTATTCCCCTCCATAGATGCGGGGGAGAGAGGGGAGAGAGGGGAGAGAGGGGAGAGAGGGGAGAGAGGGGAGAGAGGGGAGAGAGGGGAGAGAGGGGAGAGAGGGGAGAGAGGGGAGAGAGGGGAGAGAGGGGAGAGAGGGGAGAGAGGGGAGAGAGGGGAGAGAGGGGAGAGAGGGGAGAGAGAGGAGAGAGAGAGACACACACACACACTCAAGGTTTCCAGAATCCCTTGCATTTATGGCTTCCAACAGCTTCCATTTTAATTTATATTGTCCAAGATGTTCTTTCAAACATTTCTGGCTTTCTTCACTCTGGACGCGACCATGAGGTACCACTGGTTCAGCTGATGCCTGCTCCTGGTCACTTGTTACTCTTCCCTCAGCTCCCTACCACATGACTTTCACCCAACACCGTCAATGTGGGTACTCCAGGCACCTCACCGACTCTCTCTTGGAGCAAAGTTCTACACAAGCTGACCACTGACGACGTCAGGCCAGTTGCCCCAGGGGTGGAAGCAGTACAAATATTTAGGGGTGGACGAGAGCCCAGAAACTTGCCTATACCCGAGGCTGGAGGTGGTCAAGGGAGGGAGCAAGACAAGAAAGGGGTATGAAGACAAATACAGAGGGAGCGTCCCAAAGATATAGGGGCAGTAGGAAGCCATTCAGCTCATAGAGTCTGCTCCTTCATGGCTGATTTATGTTCCCTTACAATCCCCACTTTCCTGCCTTCTCCCCGTAACCTTTGATGTCATGACTAATCAAGGACTTATCAATCTCAGCTTTAAATATATTTTGGCCTCCACGGCCATCTGTAACAATGAATTCTGTCAATTCACCATCCTCTGGCTCAAGAAATTCCTCCTTAGCTATTCTACAGGGACACCCATCTGTTCTGAGGCTGTGCCTCTGGTCCTAAACTCTTCCACTATAAGAAACATCCTCTTCTCATCCGCTAAGTCTTTCAGTATTCAGTAGGTTTGAAAGAGATCCCCTCTCATTCTGCTAAACTCCAGTGAGCGCAGGTCCAGAGACATCAAACAGTAACCCACACAAGTCAGATACAGCCCGGCTCAGTCTGGCATCTGCTCTGCCCAAGAGCACAGGAAATTGCAGAGAACTCTGGACACGGCTCAGCACATCAAAGAAACTAGCCTCCCCTCCAAGGGCCATCGACACTTCCCACTGCCTCAGGAAAACAGCCAACATAATCAAGGACTACCTTCATGCCAGCTATTCTCTCCTCCACCCCCGCCCATCAGACAGAAGATACAGAAGCCTGTAATCATAGACCATCGCAGGTTCAAGGACAGTCATCGAAAAGCGAAATCATGATCTGCCAGTCTGCCTCGCCGTTTCCCTTTCACTTTCTCGCCTCTCTGTAACACAATACTCTGCATTCTGCTCTCGTTTTTAATGGAACACAGGGAATGGAAATTAGCAAACGCTGTGAAATGAGGTGGGGGTGGTGATTAGAGAGTGAGATCTTATAGGAAAACGAAAATGTGGTGAGATGTGCGGCTATGATAGGGCAATGATAATAAACCTCATTCCCATTCCCCTCTGAAGCCATGGCTGGACAAGCACACCCATAGACACCCTCACCAACACTGGCTCTGTTTCATCAGGATTTGAGAGGTCTTGTTCTGCCAAAGACTTCTGCAAATTGTTACAGGTGTACCATGGAGGGGATTCCAACTGGATGCATCACCGTGTGGTAAGGAGGATTGGAAAAAGCTGCAGAGGGCTGTAAACTCAGCCAGCTCCAACATGGGCACTAGCCTCTCCAGCAACGTGGACATCTTGAAAAGACAACGCCTCAAGAAGGTGGCATATAGCTTTAACGATTCCCCCAAACACCCAGGACGTGTCCCCTTCTCATTGCTACCATCATGGAGGAGGTATAGGAGAAGGAGGAATACACTCAATGTTTTAGGAACAGCTTCTTCCCCCCCCCACCACTGCCATCAGATCTCTGAAAGTACTGGGAATCGCACACTAGACAAATTACAGCAGTGGTTTGCCATTGCCTTCTGCGAGGTGAGTTGTTTTTTTTTTAAAAAGAGATCACCGGCTCTTAACGGGAGCCGGCTGGATTCGAACTCGGGACGTCTTGCCCCGAAGTCCAGTGCTGATGCCACTACGCCACACATTTTTTATTGTAACTCAGTTTTTAAAAAATTATGCATTGCAGTGTACTGTTGACACAAAACAACATATTTCACGGAATATGCCAGTGATATTGAATCTGGTTCTGATTCTGCATTAGTACCCTAATGAGGGTGGTATCTTCACCAACCCAGACTGCAACCCTCTCCTTCTACTGCTCACCCCCGCCCCCCCCCCAACTTATGCCACTACTTACAAGAGTAAAAATGTCTTCCCACCTGCAGCAGGTTCATCGGCTTCGCCTGACCCCCGCAAGGACCACCATGGTGGAGATGGTCACCAATCTGCACCTTCCTACACCTCTCCCACTTTCCAATCCTTTCCCACTCGCTGTCACTTCCCACAATCCCACCCTCTTCCCGATTACCCGACTTGACCCATTTTTCTCCAGGCAGTTCAACACCTTTTCCCTACCTCCTCCACCACCCAGCGGGATCACATTCACCCCCGTGGCCACAGTCCTGTCTGCTCCCATTACTCCCAAACTTGCTTTCTGCATTGCGATCTCAAACCCTCTCCCCCCGGGTCTCCAGGATTCCCACTGTCTGGCACTGATTTGGTTTACTGTGAGAGAATTGGAATCAAGTTTATCATCGCTGACGTGTCGTGAAATTTGTTGTTTGGCCATCCTCCTTTCATATTCTACCGAGAAAATCAGCTCAAGTTTGAATAGATTCAGAGAGCACTACAGTAGAGAAACAGGCCCTTCAGCCCATCTAATATGTGCCAAACTATTATTTTGACTACTCCCACCTACCTGAACCTGGATCACAGCCCTCCTTACCCCTCCCATTCATGTACCTATCCAAACTTCTCCTAAAAACATTGCAATTGAACCTGCACCCACCACTTCTGCCGGCAGCTCGCTCCACACTCTTAAATTGAGGATGTTCCCTCTCATGTTCTGTAAATAATTTAATGCTGTTCCCATCCCCAACACAGCATGCCATCTTCTGCCACGATCAGAGGCATTTCCTTCTTTCACCCCAACACCACTCCTCCCGTTCGGGATGCCCCCACCCCCTGCCCCTGCATTTTACCAACTACTGCATAGATAGTTAAGCTTTTAAATCTAAGGAAACCTTGGCATCAGCAGCAGCCCATGACCAGAACTCGGAGGCACAACAAGTGTATCTTGGTAGAGGGACTTTCCAACATCCTGTGAGATTCCTGGAAACAAATCCCCAGGCAGAGAGGAGGAGCAAGTCACTGCCATTCACAACAATTCCCTTCTTCCCACTCTCTCACTGGATACATCCAGCTCCAAAAACAATACCCAACTCCTGGAGTGCATTTAATTCTACGGTAAACACAACACCACAGCACAGTACAGGCCCTTCTGCCCATCATTTTGTGCCAACTTTTTAAACCTACTCCAAGACCAATCTAACCTCTCCCTCCTAAAGAGACTCCATTTCTTCTCTCATCCATATGCCTATCTAAAAGGCTTATAAACGCCCCTAATGTCTCTACTTCTATCACCACCCCCACAGCAAATTCCACACACCCACTACTCTGTGCAATAAACCCAGCATACATTCCCCCAAATACCTCAGAATTATGTCCCCACATATCTGTTTGACAACAAGTCTGACTGCCCATTCTTCATCACCTTGTACACCTCTATTGTCACCCTCCATCCCCCTTCAAGATATTCTGAGAATAAACACAAAAGGTTCTGCAGGTATCGACACACAAGATGCTGCTGGAACTCAGCAAGTCAGGCAGCATCATTAGAAAGGTACAACCAGTTGACGTTCCTGACGAAGGGTCTTGGCTGAAACGTTGACTGTGTATTCCCCCTCCACCGCTGCTGGCTAACCTGCTGGATATCCCGGCACCGTGTGTGCTTGGATTGCTGAGTGACTTGTTTTATCTCTGGGAGAGATTCTAACAAATCCAGGAGGGGGGAACATTCTCCTCATTTCCCTTTACCCTCTGACTGCGAACCCCACAATCTCCTCCAACCTCAGATCCATTTCTTCTAACTTCAGACAGTATCCATCATTAAGAACTCCCATCGCCCAGGACATGCCCTTTTCTCATTGCTATCATCCGAGAGGAGGAACATTTTCCAAACAGCTTCACCTTTCGGAATGGACAATGAGCCCACATACACTAGCCCTCTACACCATTCCTCTTTCCTCCTACTAACAGGATTCATTTTTTGTGTTTCTTATTTATAGTTTTTAATGTTGTGCACTGTACCGCTGCTTTAAAACACTTCACAATACATGTCAGTGATAATAAACTTGATTTTGATTAGTCTGGTATCCACCAGGAAAGGAGTTCGGATTTGAACAGGTTTGTTAGAAAAACAATAAAAAGAGCAAAAGTGACTGATGTCTGTCTCGGAAAGGCCACACCACTCCTCCCTCCTCCACAGAATCCCATGATATATAGAGAATTATAGTGTGACATTGAACCGTCTTGAACAAAACACCGGAGGAACTCAGCAGGTCAGGAAGCATCTATGCAAATGAATAAACAGTCGACGTTTCAGGCCGAGATCCTTCTTCAGGAAGAGGGGAAGACACCTGAATAAAGAGGTGGACTGGGGGGGGGGGGGGCAGGGTGGTGGATATAGCTGGAAGGAGAAAAGGTGAAGGACTGGAGAGGAAGAATCTGATAGGAGAGGAGAATGGACCATGGGAGAAAGGGGAGGAGGAGGGGTGGACCTGGGGGAGGTGTCAAAGAGGTAAAAGGCCAGAGTAGGGAATAGAGGGGAGAGTGGAGGGGATTTTTTTTTTTAAACTGGGAGGAGAAACGATATTCCTGCCATCCGGTTGGAGACTACCCTGTATAAGGCGTTGCTCCTCCACCCTGAGGTGGCCTCATCGTGGCACAAAAGGAGACCGTAGACTGACTATGCTTGGAAGACACGGAATAGTGTGTTCAATTCTGGTCACCTCCTTATGGGAGTGATGTGGAGAGGGTGCAGGGGAGATTTACCAGGATGCTGCCTGGATTAGAGAGCATGTTCGATCAGGATAGGTTACACGAGCTGGGGCTTTTCTCTTTGGAGAGCTGGAACTCTCAGAGGTAGAGTGGATAGGCAGTGACTCTCCTCCCGGGGAAGATATGGCTACTACAAGGGGGCGTAATTTTAAAGTGATTGCAGGGTGCTGGACCGTACCTGTGAGGTAAGTTTTTTTTTAAATGCACAGTGGTGGGTGTGTGGGAATCAATGCTGGGGTGAGGGTAGAGGCAGATACATTTCAGAAACATTTAGATAGGCAGATGGACGATAGAAAAACTGGAGGGCTGTGTAGGAGGGAAGGGTTAGATTGATCCTAGGGTAGGTTAACATGTCTGCACAATATCCCGGGGCAAAGGCCCTGAACTGAATCCAATCAGAATCAAGTTTCGTGTCAGTGGCACATGTCATGAAATTTGTTTTGCAGCAGCACATAATAAAACTATAAATTACAATTAGGAATATGTTTTAAAATAAATTTAGAAGTGCAAAAAGAGCAAAAACCTGAAACATGAAAAGTAGTGAGGCAGTGTACGTGGGTTCGCTGTCCATTCAGAAATCTGACGGCGGAAGGGAAGAAGCTGTTTCTACAACACTGAGTGCGCGTCTTCAAGCTCCTGTACCTCCTCCCCGGTGGTAGCAACGAGAAGAGGGCACGTTCTGGATGCTGGTGGGGTCCTCAATGACGGGTGTCGCTTTTTAAACTCTCTGTTCAATGACAGGGGAGGGACAAACCAATCCACCGCAATTTACAATAGAGAAAGTATTGCGTTTGCGTCCACTTGAAGCCATGTACAAGCGGGGGAAATCCCCACGGGGTTGGGCCAGTGCCAGGAGGTGGAGTTCCGCGCAGAGTATTTAAAAAATCGGCCCCTCCGAGCAGGGGTCAGAGAGGGTGCCAATGGCTGGGCCTCAAAGAAAACAAGGCGCGAAGTTAACTCTCCGCACCGAAACTTTTAACTCCTGACAGGCAAACTCGGGAATATTTTATTACTAAGAGTTCACCTTGGGTGGGGTGGAATGAAGGGGCGGGGTAGACGGATCAGGCTTTGGGCTTTCAGAGAGAGGTGGCCCTGTGTTCGGGAACCGTAGTTGTCCGGTCTGCAAAGGGCACTCGAGGAGTCCAGCCTCCCCAGCTTTAAAAGGACTCCGAGGGAGCTGGCCCTCTGCTCCGGCACCCTCGTAGCCAATTTCCGCCCCGCTAGCAGCCCGAACCCGGAGTTGGTGAGAATTCAACTCGCGGCCACTCCATCCGTCCGGGACCCTGTCCACCCTCTGGAGCACACACGCACACACAAATCAGCGACCGCCTTCCTCCCAATCCACAGAGTTTGGGAAAATAAAACATTACAGAGGGAGAGCAGCCGGTGCAGAGTTCCCGGCAGCTGAACGGGAAACGAAGGCGCCCCCGAGCCCGGACCCTCCGGGGAGGGTGAAGTCGGCTAATGGGTGGTGGGTAGGAAGTCAGCAATGTGATCAGAAATCATCCTCCCCTCCCCTCCCTTCCGCACCCCCTCAAATCACGAAGCAAATGAGGGCCAGACGGCAGGCGGACGGGGCTACAACACTGTCACGGCGACTGTAACAACGGCACGGCCGGGACGAGGCAACAAGGTGAACTTACTTTTCCGCAGGTGCGAGGGGGAACTCGCCGTTACCTGAGAAGCACAGCCGCCCTCCTGCTCTCCGCCCGTCAGCTCCTGCCCCACTTCAGCTGCTCGGTTTGTTTTGATTCCGTGTAGCTGATCATATGACCGGCTGCTCGAACCCTCCCCACCCCCTCCATTCCCCTGTCACATGCTCCCTTGTCAGTCGCGGAATTAAAGCGGCGATGCCTGTCTGTCCCACGGCGGCGGTCTGCAATGCCTTCAGGGGTAGGCAGCTCGCAGGACGCAAAATAAATGATCCCCCCCCTCCCCAATTTCAGCATCTGCAATACCCCTTCAACAACAGCAAACGGATTTGCAGGAACAGCGGAAGGGGAGAGGAGGGATCTCAGTTTGTTACACCGAACCGGTCCAAAGTGCACAGAAGTGAGCGAGAACGCTGTGCCCCTGGGTGGCGGGGGCAGGGCGAGTTTTGGGAGCCCGGGAAATTGCGCACAATATTATCGGGCTCTGTTTTGCCCCCACGTGTGAGGGTCGGGGAGAGATTTATCCAGGGAAAACCGTGCCATCTCTTCCCGCTACTACCATTAGGCAGGAGGTACGGGAACCCCAAGTCCCACCCCACCAGGTTCAGGAACAGTTATTACCCTCCAACCATCGGGCGTGGATAACTTCACTCATCTCAACTCTTGAACTGATTCCACAACCTACTGACTCACTTCCAAGGACTTTTTACAACTCCTGTTTTCGGTTTATAATTTGCACAGTTTGTCCCCTTTTCCTGTTAAGTAGAAGAAAATGAATCGCGTATGAACTTTGAACCTTGAACTGTGTTTTCACTGGGTCGGGGGAGATTGGGGCGAGCAGTTTCAGGATCTGCGGGAGTCTGATGCAGATATAACGTGATAGGGAGGGGGTATTTGAGGAAGAATACTTCCAGTACAAGAGATATCTATGGCCCAGAGCTGACTGCAAGTGGTGAAACAGACAGACAGGGGAGGGAAATCATTGACAGGGTTCTGGGGAAAGAGTGGGGCCGAGGCAATGGCTGACAAGGGACTACGAAATAGGCGACGGCCCCTGTACAAGTAAATTTAAACTATTAATCAGCAAGAACCCTCACCACCCGGGACGTGTCCTGTTCTCATTACTACCGTCAGGGAGGAGGAACAGGAGCCGGAACACGCACACTCAATGTTTTAGGGAGAGTTTCGGCCCCTCTGCCATCAGATCTCTGAATAGTCCATAAACACCATCTCACAGCCCTGAAGAAGGGGCTTGGCCCGAAACGTCGACTGTTTATTCCTTTCTATAGATGCTGCCCGACCTGCTGAGTTCCTCCAGCGTTTTATGTGTGTTGCTTTGGATTTCCAGCATCTGCCAACTTTTACCTCACTGCTTTGCTCTCTTTTGCCCTATTTTATCCCTTCTCACCTTAGTACTTTGCCCTCTGGTAATTAATATTCCTACCCTGGGAGGAAATCTACCTTGTCTCCCGAAATTCTATAAACTTTTATCAGCCTCTGATGCTCCAGAGAAAGCAATTAAAAATTGTCCAGCCTCTCCTTATAGATCATGGTCTCTAGACCAGGCAGCACCCTGGTGACCCTCTTCTGTACCCTCTCCGCAGCCTCCACGTCCGTCCTGTAATGGGGCAGCCAGAACAGCATGCAGCAATCCAGTTGTGATGTAACTGGAGTTTCATGACCTCCTGACCCTTGCACTCAATCCCCTGACCGAGAAGGGCAAGTAAAGAGGGACGGAGGAGAAGTTAGCTTTCGTCGTTACAACGTACGTTGAGGCGGACAGTGAGATGCATCATTGGCGTCAGTGTTCCACACAGTCCGAGGACGTGCTGGGGGCAGCTGGTAAGTTCTGCCCCCGACGTGGCACGCTGTGGTGAACGACATATACCTGTCTGGACATCCCCCCCCCCCCCCCCCCGCTGACTGCTCCTGTGGCCCCTCCCACAGACCCCCCCCCCCCGCTGACTGCTCCTGTGGCTCCTCCCACAGACCCCCCCCCCCGCTGACTGCTCCTGTGGCCCCTCCCACTGACCGTGGCTCCTCCCACTGACCCCGGTATAAAGGCGGTTGGAGCCTGAGTCCCGGCCTCAGTCTCCAGGATGTAGTGTGGTGGTCAATTGCTGCTTGTTCTTTCTTCCAGCCAATAAAAGCCTATATCTCGCCTCACGTCTCCGAGAGTGATTGATGGTGCATCGCACGCCCACAACTCACTGGCACTAACCCGCACATGGGAAGAAACTGGAGCAAACCCGAGTGGTCATGGAGAGAACATACAAACTCTCTAAGACCTTAAGACATAAGAGCGGAATTCGGGTCATTTGGCCCGTTGAATCTG
The DNA here is from genome assembly GCF_048418815.1 of Hemitrygon akajei. Taxonomy (NCBI): domain Eukaryota; kingdom Metazoa; phylum Chordata; class Chondrichthyes; order Myliobatiformes; family Dasyatidae; genus Hemitrygon; species Hemitrygon akajei. The sequence goes on along the minus strand of NC_133146.1, from coordinate 17,125,539 downwards.
CTCCGCCATTCCCTCATGGCTGATTTACTATCCCTCTCAACCCACAGTCTTCTGCCTTCTCCCCGTAACTTTCGATGCCCTGACTAATCAAGAACCTAGCAACCTCCATTTTAAATATTCCAAATGACTTCGTATCCACAGCTGCCTAAGGCAATGAATTCCACAGCTTCACCACCAGTGGCTGAAGAAACTCCCCCTCACAGAGTCATACCGCACAGAAATACGTCCTTTGGTCAACTAACCCGGATGCTCGTCCCATCTGACACGTAACCTTTCGTTTTAATTTCGAGATACTGCACAGATCAGGTGCTTCCAGCCCAAAGAGCCACACCACCCGGCAGCCCACCTATCACCCTAGCCTAATCACAGCACAAATGATTATGACCAATTAACATGCCAACCGGGGCGCCTTTGGACTGTGGGAGGAAACCAGAGCACCCAGAGGAAGCCCACGCAGTCACGAAAAATCATGCAAACTTAACTACAGAGGGCGCCAAAATGGAACTCCAAACTCTGACGCCTCGAGCTGCAAAATTGTTGCATAAACCACTACACTACTGCGGCACCCCAACCTTCTAAAGCTTTCTTATCGATGTAGATGTTGTTGGAAGGCCATTGCACATACATAAACCCTTGTGTAGAAAACACTGGCCTCGAGTTCCTATCAAACCTGTCCCCTCTCACCTTCAACCTATTCCCTCTAGTTATTGATTTCCCATCTCTGGGGGAAAAGATTGAGTGCACACTCGCCCTCTCTCTGCCCCTCACGATTTTTATACTCTTCTGTAAGAGCACCTCTCAGTCTCCTATGCTCCAGGTAACAATTCAACTTTTCCCTCGAAATCGGTCTGACAAGTCCTGGCGCCGTCTTTCCAATTTAGTGACATCTTTCCCTTAGCAGGGCGATCAAACTCGAACACAGTACTTCAAGTGTTGCCTCGCCTGTGTCCTGTATAACCCACACTATCACCTCCCAGCCCTCCGACTTGGGAAGGCCAGCCTGCTTCACCTTCTTGTCTGCCTGTGATGCCACAGAAAGATCAAATAAATTAGCCACGATCGAATGCTAGAGCAGACTTGATGGGCTGAATGGCCTAAATCTGCTCCTAGGTCTTATGGCCACTTTCAGGGGATGATGACGTTATACTGTAAGGTGCCTCTGTTGTACAACACTCCCCAGGGCTCTTCAACTCAAAGCAAAAGCCTGACCTGTGACTGGCCAGATCACAGCTGATCCAGGTCAGTGTCCGTGCCCCAGGATTTGTAATCTCCCTCCTCATGAAGCCAGGTCCTATTTAGGGTCAACTGGGACCAGAAGAACAAACAAGGTCAAAGCCCAATGATGTAGATGTCCTGTCCTTGTCCCAAAGGTCCCAATGAGCTCACGTTCGTGAATGGTGCCAATAATCTGATTACGATAGAGGACAACGTTCAGTACACGTGGCGCACTCCAGAATCAGGCTCATCATCACACTGGCACATGTGAAGTTCATTGCTTCGCGACCACAGTGCGGGACATAAGAAGTTACAATGTGAAATATATTTAAAAATAAATAAGTAGTGGATAAAGAGAGCAAAATAGTGAGGTAGTGTGCCAGTGGGGCAATGGGCAGTGAGTATGGATGGGTCCATGGGCCATTCAGAAATCTGGTGGCGGAGGGGAAGAAGCTGTTCCTAAAACACTGACTGTGCACCTTCAGGCTCCTGTACCCCTTCCCTGATGGCAGCAATGAAAAGAACATTTCATTTGTTTTCAAGACTGCGACCATCTGCAGTTACGTTTAGCAGCTTTTGGCTGCTCTCTGCACCCTTCCCTCTGTTAAAGAACGTTAGGGGGTAATTGTGGCTTTTCACTCTCCGCCCTGGGTCACAGGCTCAGGGTAATAATGCAGAAAAAATCAGCATCGGGTGCCTCACTGAACGCCCAAAATGAGTTAACAGCTGGGCCCAGGGCCAATTCTATGTGCACATTCTCTCTTCAGAAAGGAATCCACCCACTGCAGGGACTTTCCACTCCGACCTGCATTTAACTTCAAGCTCAAAATCAAATTTAATTGTTATTCAACCACATACATGTATACAACTAAACAAAACAGAGCTCCTCTGGGGCTGAGGTGCAAAACACAGTACGTACAGTCACAGACAGCACACAATATATTAGCACTAATCCCTGAGCGACACGGCCTGGAGATTGATATTCCGTGTTGACGTTGGAGCTGAGCACTGCAAGCGGACTGGGGCGTGGAGCAGGCAGTGTCTGGGAAGCGGCGGGGAGGAGAGGCACAGAGCCAGCATTTCCATGAGTGCCGTTCGCCGGGGTTGGAAAGGTCAGGGTGGGAAATAATCCTTAGATGTTGAGAACGGGGAGGCTGTGGGGATGGAATGAAAGGGAAGAGGGAGGGAGGGAAATGAAGGGTGGATCTGTGACCGAGAGAGGGTGGTGAAGAACGTGAGGCTTGTCCGAGGGACGGGTAAATAGGAGTTGAGTGAACTGGCCAACTCACGGTGGGAGTGACATGATCCATTGTCGATTGACACCAACACCACAGGACAATCACACTTAAGAAGGAGATGAACAGATACCTGGATACCTGAGGTAGAGCAGGGGTCCCCGCCTTTTTTATGGCATGGGTCAATGCCATTGAGCAAGGGGTCCATGGACCCCAGGTGGGATCCCCTGAGTTAAAGGATTATCTACGATTCGTTTGAACGGCAGGGCTGGCGTTCTCCTATCACTCGTGTCACAACTTTCTAAGCTCCATCACCAGTGCACCGTGCTTAGTTACCTTCTGTTGTTCTAATGGGCTGTGCCTAGGCTGTCACTGAGCTCGGGAGGGTGCAGAAAAGATTCCCAGGGAACTTCTGGGGACTGGAGGGCTCAGGTTATCGGAGACTGCACAGGCAGGGGCTGTTTCCCCTGGAGCGAAGGAGGCCAAGGGCTGACCGTAGAGGTTTATAAAATCACGAGGGGCATGGCTAAGGAGGATAGTGACAGTCTAAAACTAGGGGCCACAGGTTTAAGGTGAGAAGGGAAAAATTTAAAGGGGATCTGAGGGGCGCCATTTTCACACATGTGGAACAAGCTGCCAGAGAAAGTGGTAGAGGTGGGTACCATCGCGACATTTAAAAGTCATTTAGGTAGATACATGGAAAGGAAAGGTTTAGAGGCTTGGATGTGGACCAAATACAGGCAAATGCGACCAGCCCAGGTAAACATCTTGGTCAGTATGAATGAGCTGGGCTGAAGGGCCTGTTTCTGTGGTATAGTCTATAACTGTGACTTTTCTCCTGAGATTCCTTCCAGTGTGTGTTGTGGAGATAACTCCCAGCAACTGTTCTGGGCGATTGGCAACTGGAATCCTGAGGTGAGGGATTCAGGAGGGCAGGTGTGTCCCACAGACCCACCGTGGTCCGTAAGGAGTTTGTACCTTCTCCCTGTGACCACCTGGGTTTCCTCTGCTTCCCCCCTACATTCCAGAGAGATATGGGCAATAAGAACGTTGACTGTTTTACCCTTTTCCGTAGATGCTGCCTGGCCTGCTGAGTTCCTCCGGCGTTCCCTGAGCCTTGCTTTGGATTTCCAGCGTCTGCAGATATTCTCTTGTTGGAGTAATAAGTTATGGCTGCCTCCAGCACAACCCTCGGACGGTGTTAGTCGTTGATGCAACCGTTGCATTTCACAGCGTGCTTCAATGTTTCGATGATTAGATGTGACAAATAAAGTCAATCTTATCTCTCTTCTGGCTGAATTTGGTGAACCTGGACAGGCTGGGGCTGTCTTTCCTGGGGAGAAGGACCCGAGGTGTGACCTTGTATGCTCATAAAATCATGAGGGGTGTAGGTAAGGTAGACCGTCACAGTCGGAAACTAAAGGGCACAGGTTTAAGGTGAAAGATTTAAAGGGGATCTGAGGGGCAACTTTTTCATACAGAGGGAGGTGGGTGATGAAAGCTGTTCAGCAGAGACATAAAAAAGGCAATTTTAAGGTCTCTTGGATCAAAGTGAAACCATGACAACCAGCATCTTATCTGCCAACTGTGTCACGGTTCACGGCTCAGTGAGGATGGTAATATTGCTCAGTCTAGCCGCCAGCATGACATCCAGATGAGCAGATTCCCTGGAGGCAATCTCCTCGTGCTCTCGAGAACTCCCTGTGACACAGCTCCAACTCGAAAGGCAAGTGACGCATTGTTCTTTACAAGAGGAACAACGTTTGACCGAGAGAGAGGGAAAACAAATCAGCCATGATCGAATGGTGAAGCCGAGCTGGTGGGATGGATCGTCCAATCCTAGTCCTACGTCTTATGATCTAAGTGGGGGTATCCAGATCTGGGAAGGACAGCATCAGAACAATGGGGTTACCCACTGAAGTCAAAGTCAAGGTCGAGTTTGTTGTCTGCACAGATCCACGTAAGCACTCCCAGCAGCATCACAGGCACAGCACACACAAGAAAAACGTAAATTAAACATTAATTCATATGTTTTGGTTTTGCCCTAAAATTGAAAAGTTTTGGCAGGAAGTATTCCATACCTTCTCACAACTTTTTAGGGTCCAATTTGACCCAAATCCCCTTACTGCCTTGTATGGTATTATTGCAAATGAAGATATAACTTTAAATACTCCTAACGTACAGGTTTTAGTTTTTACCTCTCTTTTAGCAAGGAGAGCAATCTTGCTTAAATGGAAGGAGTCTACCCCTCCTACACATCTCCAATGGCGACGTGATATTATGTCTTATTTGAATTTAGAAAAGATCTGCTGCTCAGTCTTAAATTCGAAACAATCTTTTTATGATATCTGGGGACCTATCCTAAATTACTTTTCCAATTTATAAAGTTGACTTTTATGCACAGCACAGCACAGACTTTTATGTATATTTCTATCTTCTCTTCTTAAGCAAGTGTTTTTTTGTCTAATTATCCATTATCATCCATCAGCTTTTTTCTTTGGTAGTTGGTAGGGAGTTGACTTTTTTCAATATAAAAAATTTCTTTTATGATGGATGACCTATCTTTAAATTTTTGATTATGGAGTGGTATACCTTTATGTGATGTGCTATAACATTTTGATCACTTTTATTACAATATATGAATGTACACAAGTTATGTTGAGATGCGTCTATGTGTTGCACTCTGTAAATCTTGTTTTTTCTTCTGAATAAAAATATTGTAAAAAGAAAAGAAAAACATTAATTATACAAAATTACATAGGAAAGAACACAATTAGAACAAAGTAAGTCCACTGTCATGCCAAGTGTTGATGGTTTGGGTTGTGCCGGTTGGTCCAAGGACCGAGTGGTTGAAGGGAAGTAGCTGTTCCTGAACCTGATGGTGTGGGACTTCAGGCTTCTGTACCTCCTGCCCGATGGTAGCATTAGGGTTAGGGCTGGGATTAGAAGAAAGCTGCGAGAAGGTGTCATGGCCCGGATGGTGACGATTTTTGATGATGGCGTTGCCTCCTTGAGGCAGTGCCTCCTGTAGACACTACCAACGGAGGGGAAGGATGTGGCGGTGATGGTCGGGCTGAGTTCACCACTCTCTGCAGCTTCTTATGTTCCTGTGCATTCAAATTTCCCTATCGGACCACAATGCGGCCAGTTCAGGTTGAAGAGGCGATGAAGAGGAATTTCTACCTTCAGAAGGTCGAGATTTGTAAGAATTGGCCTCAGCTGGGGACTGATGGAGGCTGAATTATTGACAGACATTCAGGGGTGGATATTGTCAAGCGTTTGATGTGGACGGGAGCCAAGAGTTTCAGAATCAGAATCCGACACAGGGAAAGGTGGCTGACTGTGAAATTGTTGCACTGGAAACAAGTCACAGAGCAATTGAGTAACATAGCACAGATACAGACCCTTCAGCCCAACTAATCAATGCTGACCACGGTTCTAGTACCAAGTTCCTGCAATTGGCCCATGACCCTTTAACCCACAACCCTCTATGTCCCTATCCAAGAGCTTCCTGAATTACACGAACGTACCTGCCTGAACCATTTCTGCTGGCAGCCCCTTCCATATACAGTATTTACCATCCTCTGTGCGGGGAAAATTTGCCCATTAGGTTTATTTTAAATCTTTCCCCTCTCACCCTGAATCTAAGCCTGCTGGTTTCGGTCTCCACTACACCGGGTAAGTTATCATCCACTTTCTCTATGCCTCTATCATAATCTTAAACATTTCTATAAGAACATACGAAATAGGAACAGGAGTAGGCTGCCCCATCGAGCCTGCCCTGCCATTCAATAAGATCATGGCTGATCTGTCTGTAAACTCAGCTCCATCGACCAGCCTTTCCCCCATAACTCTTAATTCCCCTACTATGTAAAAACCTATCTAACTGTTTCTTAAATATATTTAGTGAAGAAGCCTCAACTGCTTCCCTGGGCACCCCTCACTCTCCTACGTCCCGGGGAATAAAGACTCAGCCTGGCCAATCTTTCCCTGTAACTCAGGCCCTCTAGTCCTGGCAACATCTTCATAAAAATCTCTGCCCTCTTTCCAATTAACCACTTTCTTCCTGTAACAGAGTGACCGAAACTGTACACAACGCTCCAAGTGCAGTCTCACCGACAGCTTATCCAACTGCAGCATAATGTTCCAGCTCCTATAGTCAGAGCCCTGACTGATAAGATGAAGGGACCTGACCTGAAATGTCGACTGCCCACCTCCTTCCACAGAAGCAGTCTGAGCCACTGTGTTCCTCCAGCATTTTGCTTGTCCCTATGAAGAGTGATAAGTTCTATGGGGAGTTAACATAAAAATTATGGCCGTTCAGCCATCTGACCACTCTACCATCCTATAAGATCATGGCTAATCTGATCTTGGCCTCAGTTTGACTCTCCTGCAAGTTCCCCGTAACTCCCACCCCTCTTCAATCTTCACATTTCTTCCTTGCATAGCTCTCTGAGAGAATTCAGAGAGTCACATCCCTCAGACAAGCAACTTCTCTTCTTCTTAAATGGTCTGAAGATGTTTTATGTCACTGGTTCCAGGAGTCCCAGCACTCAACCATTGAGGCTCATTTTTGTTTCAACAAGCTCACCTCTCATTCTTCAAACTGTCCTCATCAGACAATCCCTTCATCCCAGGAATTAAAGCACATAGAACATAGAATTGTACAGCTCAGTACAGGTACTTCTGCCCACAATGTTGTGCTGACATTTTAACTTACTTCCAGATCAGTCTATTTCTTCCCTCCTACATAACCCTCCATTTTTCTTTCATCCATGTGCCTGTCTAATATTCTCTTAAATGTCCCCAATGTATCTGCCTCTGCCGTTGATGCACCATCAATAACTCTCTGAGACATGAGGCGAGATATCAGCTTTTATTGGCTGGAAGAAAGAACAAGCAGCAATTGACCACCATGCTACATCCTGGAGACTGAGGACAGGGCTCAGGCCTCAATCGCCTTTATACCGGGGTCTGTGGGAGGAGCCACATGAGCAGTCAGCGAGGGGGCGTGTCCAGACAGGTATATGTAGTTCACCACAGCCATCACACCAGGCAGGGCATTCCACGCACCCACCACTCTCTGTGTAAAAAAAACCTACCTCCGACACCCTTCCATTCACCTTAAAATTGTGCCCTCTTTTCATTTGCAGCCTGGGAAAGTCTCTGGCTCTTCATTCAATCTCTGCCTCTTTTCAGCTTGTATATCTCTATCAAGTCACCTCTAACCCTCCTTCGCTCCGAGGAGGAAGGCCCTAGCTTGCTCAGCTATCCTGCTCTCCAATCCAGGCAGCATCCTGGTAAACCTCCTCTGCACCCTCTCTAATCCAGGCAGCATCCTGGTGAATCTCCTCTGCACCCTCTCTAATCCAGGCAGCATCCTGGTAAACCTCCTCTGCACCCTCTCTAATCCAGGCAGCATCCTGGTAAACCTCCTCTGCACCCTCTCCAATCCAGGCAGCATCCTGGTAAACCTCCTCTGCACCCTCACATCCCAATTATCCCGATGAATCTTCTTTGAGCGGACCCCAGTGCAAGTATATGTGAGTACATCGGTTTATTATTGTCACGTGTACCGAGGCATAAACCCGGGCTCGCGTACCATCCACACAGATTAATTCTTTAGAACAGCGCATTGAGGTAAAACAATAACAGAAGGCAGAATGGAGTGTTGGAGTTAGAGGAAAGTGCAGTGCAGGTAGACAATAGATCATAAGGAGGTAGACTGCGAGTTCAAGAGTCTATCTTAAAGTACTAGGCGATTGTTCACGAGTCGGGTAACAGTGGGGTAGAAGCTGTCCTGGGGCCTGGTGGTACGTGCTTTTGTACCTCTTGTGTGTTGGGAGAGGAGAGAATGTCTGGGGTGCGTGGGGCTTTTGATTATACCGGCTGCTTTGCGAGAAGTGGAGACGGAGTCCACGGAGGGGAGGCTGGTTTCTATGACGTGCTGAGCTGCGTCCACAGCTCTCTGGTCACGGGCAGGGCAGTTGCCTCACCTAACGGTGATGTATCAGATCGGATGTTTTCCGTGCTGCATGGAGACGTGTCGGTGAGGGTCAGAGAGGGCATGCCAAATTCCTTTAGCCTCCTGAGGAAGTAGAGGTGTGGTGAGATCTCACGGCCTTGGTGTCTATACACACGTGTGTATGGACCAGGAGAGGCTATTGCTGACGTTCACTCCTAGACACCCGAAGCGCTTGACCTCAGCACTAGATCCTCACCTGGTACGTCCGACGTTAGTGTAGGTTGGGAGTAGCCGCTGACACAATGGAATGCAAAGCAGAGCTCGGATATATTTAGCAAACAATAAGGGAAGTCATTGATGCCTGCTAAAGTTCCAAGTCCCGCGCAGATCCATTACAGTTGCCTGAAGATGGCATTGTGATCTGCCTGACTGGAATTGAACAGACAGCAGCAGCCCCAATGCTCAGTAACGTGAATGTAGCAGTTTTACCGAGGAGATTGTTGAGGTTAAGCAGTGGGAGTGAAGGGATTTATAATGCCAACAGCAACAGCATGCCAGACTCAATTAGCATAGAATCACAGAGTCAATCAGAACGGAATAGGCCCTTCACCCCATCTCATCCATGCCGACTGTATTACCCAGTGTGAGTTCCGTTTATGACCCACAGCCCTCTAAACCCCTCCTATCCAGTCCATGTACTTATCCAGATAGCTTTTAATGTTACTAACGTGCCCTTCTGAACCACTGTTTCCGGTAACTCGTCCCAAATATGCACCAGCCTCTGTGTGACATTGCAACCCCTGATGCCCCTTTTAAATCGCTTGCTTTTGATCTTAAAAGTATGCTCCCTGAGTTTTACTACACCCTCCCTCCAATGTCTGCAGAGTCACTTGAGTTTATAAGACCACGTGCTTTCACCCTGTCTACACCTCTCACAATCTCTGTCAGATCACCCCTCAATCTTTTTAACATCAGGACCCATAAAGAGGGGTGATCTGATAGAGCCAGTTAAAATTATCAGGGGCACAGACAGGGTGAAAACACATAATCTTTTTATGATTAATGTTATTTGTCACATCTACATCGAAACGTGCGGTGAGAAGCATCACTTGCGTCAACAAGTCGAAGAATACGACGGGGGCAGCTTCCGGCGCCAATGTACTTAAACCCATCAGCTTTTCATCTCTACCTCAGGGAGCGGGTACAGAGGGCACACACTCAACGATTCAGGAGCAGCTTTTCCCTTCTGCCGTCCAACTTCTGAATAGGCGTGAACATAACTCACTACTTTTTTATTTCCATTGTTTGCACGACTTATTAAACTATTTAATGTGTATTATAAATCGTGCATTACAGCAGTGGCATATATACATATATATTACTACTGTAATCAAAATCTTTTTCTCTGTTATTATGTATTGCAATGTACCACTGCCGCAAAGTTAACAAACATCATGACAGATGCCGGTGATATTAAACCTGATTCTGAACTGGGGCATAGGCATCCAAACAGCAGTTCACCAGAGTCCTCTGTTCTGGGCCAGTCTTTCAAAATGTCTCCAGGTGCAGCCCATCTTCGAAGATCCTTTTCTCCCAGGGTTGAGGACTTTGGAGCTTCTGCTGGGTTTTTTACAAGATGGCGTTGCTAGGCCCCACGCCCGACCCTCCTCCTTTTGCAGTCAGGCTTGGGATCAAATTAACATACTTGTTATTGGGATCAAAATAACATACCCACAACTTACTACCCCTACCTGTAGGTCTTTGGATTCCTCCGGGAGGAATTCCTCCGGGTGGATTTCCTCCGGATTCCTCCGGGAGGGAACCGGAGCACCCGGAGGAAATCCACACGATCACAGGGAGAACGTACAAACCCCTCACCGACAGCCGAGGGAATTAAACCCCAGTGGCCGGTCACTGGTGCTGTAAAGTGTTGTGCTAACTGCTGAGGTAATTGTTCCAAGCAATAAAGTTCTAACTGAAAACACTCGAGCATTAAGTTTGCACGTGACAAGGATCCCAGACAACCCACTCCTTGCTGTGTGGCTGGAAAACTGCCGTGGACCTCACCATAGGAAGCTCCAGGGAACAACCCATAGACCTGCAAATCCACCACTCTGGAAGCATTATTCCTGGTAATGATCAGCGACCAGAATTCTCGCGCTCTACCTCTGTCTGGTACTGTCTCTTCAGCATTGCTTTTTTCATCACTTCAGATCTTTTCCCAACTCTGTTGTTCGGTGTTCGTTGGAATTGGTTTAGTACTGTCACAGTGAGAAGCTTGCCTTGTGTTGACCTGCATTCCGTTTGAGCAGATCAGATCATTGCATGTTGCCAAAGGCACTGCGGAAGGCATTCTAACCGGTTGCGTCACCATCTGGTGTGAAGGCACCAATGCACAGGATTGGGAAAAGCTGAAGAGGATTGTAAACTCGGCCAGTTCCATCATAGGCACTAGCCTCCCCAACACCAGGAGCATCTCCAAAACCAATGCTCGAAAACGCTCCATCCATCGTTAAGGAACCTCACTGTCTAGGACATGACTATCAAGGAGAAGGCACAGGAGCCTCAATGCTTTAGAAATATTTTCTTCCCCTCCATCGTCAGATTTCTGAACAGATAACAAAACAATGGACACTACCTCACTATTTTTTTGCTCTCTGTTTTGAAGTTGAGGCCCACCATTGGTTGGGGTTGACCATGGATGGAGCGAGCCAGGGCAGTACAATATGGAGAGCAAGCTGTTGGCCACATAGCAGGCTCTTCCTCTTCACGCAGGTGATGAATCCAAAGGAACGGCAGAGACCGATACAGTTTGGCACCAGTGGCGTTGCAGGAGTTGCCAGTCAGCGTCGAACTCAATGTAGGACTGCTTTTCTTAGGGAGTCCAGCTCCGGACTCTTCCTCAGGAGTTACTCCTGAAGCCTTCCCCATGAGTGGGTACGGCTGCAAGTCAGGATTGAGATCAGAGTTTCCCTCCTCCTAACTGAGCTGCCAACCACAACCGACCAGCCCCATCTGTCCGAAGCGACTGGTTTTAAGGCATCTTTGCCCCTTCTCCTGTCAGTAGAAACAGTTCCGCGGGTTTAGTAGCTAAGCCACACGTGAAGGCCAGGGGCTGGACTTGGTTGTCAGAGGCTGTTTGAGGCGCACGCCATTGGGAGCATTTAATGGGTATTGGGAGCTCATCCCCATTACCACCCCCAGCTGTAACAATTTTAATGAACCTTTTGTATTTTTTTAACTTATAATTTATAGTATATTTTTTTTATCACACTGTCCTGCTGCTGCAAAACAACAAATTTCATGACACACGTCAGTGATAATAAACCAGGTTCTGATTCCACAGTGCACTGAGGTAAACCAGTAACAGAGCGCAGAATAAAGTGTTACAGTCACAGAGAAAGTGCAGAGCAGGCCGACAGAAGATGTTGTACTTATTATTACCAATCTTCTTCTTCTTTTGCCTGTAACGCACCTGCAGCAATGAAGGTCCTCCATCAATGCTGGTGCTCCGGGCTTCCTTCATCGTGTCAGTAGCTTCCTCTCAGTTCACTGTCAGTCACACCAGTCCTGGCTGAAAACTCAGGGATACCGTCACACTCAGATGTAGAAGGATTCTTTATTGTTGCTTCTGCAACAGTCAGTCAGGGTTGTTAGCCCCGAGCTGGAGGACCGGTGGGCCACTCTTAGTCTGGCCTCGACCCTTTGACCTGTTTGGTATGGGTGACCCTACCAAGAGCCCTGACTCCAGCCGACATAGATCTACGAGTCACTGAGACACACAGGCCTTTAAACCCCATGACAAGGTCGTGGTCCTTCTGGAGGTTATTATTACCATGTACACTGTCAACTCCGTGAGCTTCGTATGAGCAAGGAATTGCATTGCACTGTGGTGGACAGAACAATAAAGGATCCAAACAGGTGAACAACACGCACAAAATTCAGGAGGAACTCGGCAGGTCGGGTAGCATCTGTGGAGGGAAATAAACAGCTGATATTTCAGAGCCTTCAGCAGGACTGGAAAGGAAGGGGGGCAGACGCCAGAATAAGAAGGTGGAGGGAGGGGACGGTGTCAGGTGATAGGTGAGAACAGGTGAATGAAGTAAGAAGCTGGGAGGTGATAGGTGGACAAGGCAAAGGGCTGAAGAAGAAAGAATCTGATTGGGAGTGGACAGTGGACCATGGAAGAGAGGGAAAGAGGAGGGGAACCAAAGGGAGGTGATGGGCAGGTGAGGAGAAGGGGTGAAAGGGTAACCAGAATAGGGACTGAAAGAGGGAGAAGAGGTTTGGAGGTGAAATCACCAAAAGTTAGAGAAATCAATTCCTTTTCAGTCCTAATGAAGGGCCTTGGCTTGAACTGTTGACTGTTTATTCTCCTCTATAGATGCTGTCTGGCCTGCTGAATTCCTCCAGCATTTTGTGTGCATTGCTCAAGATTTCCAATGTCTGCAGAGTCACTTGAGTTTATAAACTACGAGCTGAGTCTGCTGTGAGCTAACTGATTGAGACAAGTAGGTACAGATCTAGTTGATTGGGCAGCTAAGGATGCCGGGCCACCTTGGTGGATCTCAGTCACCTTGAACCCTCTTGTCCAACAGGAGGCTGAGTCATGCTTTGCTCCAGTGACTTGAGGTTAGAAATCCTGGACAAATCTCCAGCCTGGAGCCGTGGGAATGCTGAATCATATGCACCACGGAACGATGCAGAATATCCTCAAACATGGCTTGACACAAGGGCAAAGTCTCTATGCACTCATATCAACCCCTCCACCAATTATTAGAGTCATACAGAACACAGAAACAGGACCTTTGGCTCAGCCAGTCTATACTGACAAAGGTGCCTGTCTAAGCTGGTTCCATTGGCCTATGTTCCTCTCCACCTTTCAGATGCATGTACAGTGGTGCTAGAAAGTTTGTGAACCCTGTAGATTTTTTTCTATATTTGCATAAACCTGATCTAAATATGATCAGAACTTTGCACAAGTCCTAAAATTAGATAAGGAGATCTCAGTTAAATAAATAACAAAAAATGATACTTGGTCACTTATTTATTGAGAAAAATGATCCAACATTACATGTATTTGTTGGGAAAAGTACGTGAACCTTTGCTTTCAGTAATTGGTGTGACCCCCTTGTACAGCAATAACTTCAGCTAATTGTTTCCAGTAACTATTGATCAATCCTGCACATCGACTTGGAGGAAGTTTCGGCAATTCCTCCTCACAAAATGGCTTCAACTCTGGGTGCTGGTGGGCTTCCTTGCATGAAATGCTTGCTTCAGGTCTGTCCACAACATTTCTGTAGGATTAAAGTCAGGACTTTGACTCGGCCATCCCAAAACACAGATTTTCTTCTTTTTAAACCATTCTGTTGTTGCTTTACTCATCTTTCGGATCATTTGTCTTGTTGCATTAACCAACTTCAATTAAGCTTCCGGAGACGGTCTGCTACTTTGACATTCTCCTGTAAAATATCTTGATACAGTTTTGAATTTATTGTTCCCTCACCGATTGCAAGCTGTCCAGCAAAGCAGCCCCAAACCATGATGCTCCTTCCACCAAGCTTCACAGTTGGGATAAGGTTCTGGTGTTGGTGTTGGCGTGCAGTGCCTTTTTTCCCTCCAAACATAGCAAGGCACACTTCTGCCAAAAAGTTCAACTTTTGTCTCATTTGTCCACAGAACATTGTCCCAGAAGCATTGCAGAACATCCAGATGGTCTTTTGCAAACTTGAGAAGCGCAGCAATGTATTTTTTTGGAGAGCAGTGATTTGCTCCGTGGTGTCCTTCCATCAACACCATTCTTGTTCAGTGTGTTTTTCTTACACTGGACACATTAATAAACACTTTAGCAAGTTCTAGAGATTTCTGCAGGTCTTTTGCTGACACCCTTGGGTTCTTTTTCGCCTCCTTCGGCTTTGCACGTTGTGCTCTTGGTGTAATGATTTGCAGGATGCCCACTTCTAGGGAGAGTAGCAACAGTACTGAGTTTCCTCCATTTGAAGACAGTTTCTCTTACTGTGGACTGATGAACATTCAGCTCTTTAGAAATGCTTTTGTAGCCTTTTCTAGCTTGATGCATCCCTGCAATTTTTCTAAGGCTCTCTGGAAGTTGTTTTGATCGAGGTATAGTGTACATACAGATTTTTCTTGAGAAGAGCAGGCTCAATCAGTAACCTGACTTTGTGTGTCTTTTCTATAGGGCAGGGCACCTCCACAACCCACATCTCCAATCTCATCTCATTGATTGCAACACCTGGCTCCAAAGACAAGGCATTACCCCAGAGGTTCACATACTTTTTCCAACAAATACATGTAATATTGGGTCATTTTGCCTTAAATAAATGCACAAGTTTTTTTGGTGTTATTTATTTAATTGGGTTCTCTCTATCTAGTTTTAGGACTTACATGAAGATCTGATCACATTTTAGGTCACATTTATGCAGAAATAGAGAAAATTCTGCAGGGTTCACGAACTTTCTAGCACCACTGTTCCTGTCCAAATATCCTTTAAATACTATTGTACCTGCCGCAACTACCTTGGCGGCCGGAAAGGAAGTGGGAAGGCGGCAGAATAAAAGCACAAGGGAAGGTGTACAAGCGAGCAGGTGATGGGTGAGACTAGGTGAGCGGGGGAGGGAGTATGAAGTAAGAGGTGATGGGAAGATGAGGTAAAGGGCTGAAGAAGAAAGAATCTGTTAGGACGACAGTGGATCAACCTTTGTACAAACATTTCCTTATTCACCTTAACCCATGTCCTCTAGTTTTAAATTCTTCAATCTTGGGGTGGGGGGGGGGGGGAGAAGTGTGCATGCGTCATATCTCTGCCCTCATGGTATTATACACCTCTAAGATTATCCACTCCTCCCCCACCCCGCCAGTCTCCGATGCCCCAACATTTAAAGTCTGAGTCTAATCTCTCCCTCTAACTCAGGCTCTCGAGACCTGGTAACATCCTCACCATTATCACATCGTGCACACACTCAGCTGATCTCCTCACGTTACAGTCAGTTCAGTGCTGCAAAGTGCTCCGAAATACTAAAAGGGATTGGGCTTGCAATGAGCTAGCAAGGACTCAATGGGCCAAACGACTCCTTCCATACAGTAAAGATTCTGCTATTTGACGTAATTCCTCCTAATTAGCTGTGTCAGGAGTGCAGATACCACCTCTCTGCCTCTCTCCCTGAAACAATTAAACAGAAGCAGTGAATAAGCACAGGTGAAAGGAGATATATGAAATTTGTGGGTGTATCAGGGACATCAATAAAAAAACAAATTAAAGTTGGAACACATTTATTGCACCAGCTAAATATAGTTTACAGTATTGAATAGGTTGTTTACTTTTAACATCTTAATATTTTAATTATAAAATAAATCTTCTACAGAATTCACAGAAGTACATGATTTATTACATTAACTCACTATGCATGACACAAACATTAGTGCTCTTTATAAAAAGAATTAATTGGGTAGAGTCGAGTTCTTTCAATGAAACAAGACTAGTGTGAGTTTCATCCCAGAATTCTGCGATTTCCTCTAAACTCTCAACCCCTGAATCATTGGGGTGACAGCATCCCTTTCTTCCTTGCTACGGACTTGGAATACAAAGAAAATGTGGAAGTTTACTCGAGACGGAGAAAGGGAAATCTGTTGCAGCACTAGGTCTGAGGGAGCGGAGAGACAACAGGGAACTCCAAACAAAAAATACACCTTCGACAGTCAGCATCTGTGGAGAGACAAGTTTATGAGTCAGTGCAAAGCCTCCCTAGCAAGGAATGAAAAACAAAGGAATGAGGGGAAAATGGGGTCGTAGAAAGCTGTGACACAGGTCTCCGGGGCTGTTGGGAAAAGTGGGGAAGAGTTGGCATGAGGACCAACAGGAAGAAAAATCTCTTCACTCGGGGGGAGGGGGTGAATCTTGGTTATTAAAAAAAGGATTCCAGGAAATGGTTGGTGCTTCTGTCTTGAGTATTTGCATGTCTGGGATCAGTGGATTGACTCGGTGTTCACACGTCTTGAGAACCTGGGGATGGGACAGCCAGCTGGAGGTAGGTCCCGGACTTTGCAAATCCATCACCTTCTCTTTCCTATCTGTCCTTTAGACCCGCTGAAAAATCCCCCATTTGCCCACTGAAGCTTTGATAGTTTACTCAGGGAAACAGTCCCTATGTTGACAATGCCCAACACTTTCAACATTTCAGACTCTCTCAAGCCAACACTAAATCACCAAAAGCTTCTCCTTGTGCAACTTACCTGATGCCTGCAAACCCTTGTAAATCCGAACTGGACGTTTGCCCTTCTGTGATCCGTCATTAATCTGGGATATATTACCCCCCTCCCCCCCACCACCCAGGACTTGCCCTCTTCTCATTAGTATCATCACGGAGGAGTTACAAGAGCCTCAAGCCCAACACACAACATTTTAGGAACAGCTTCGTCCTCTCCACCATCGTGAACACTATCTCACTTTTTGCCGCGCACACAGATTGCTGTAAGAACCCAGCGGGTCGGGTAGCATCTGTGGAGAGGAACAAATGATTGATGTTTTGGGCTGAGATCCTTCAGCAGGACTGAGTCGGTCTGAAACCTCGACGGTTTATTCCTCTCCACAGATGCTGCCTGACCTGCTGAGTTCCTCCAGCACTTTGTGGCGTCAGTACCCAGCTCTGGATCTCTTGCAGAACCTCTTGCTCCTACCTCACCATGTTGTTCTCTTTTCGCACTAGCTGTTTTTTTTATATTTCTTGTTGACATAAATAGCACATACTTACTTTTATAATAAATATACTTTGAATCTGTACTGTTGCTGCAAAATAACAAATTTCACGTCAATTATAGCAAACCTGATTCTGAACTACGGCAATTTTACATTCATACATCTGAGTGATTGGGCAAGAGCAAGGAGACGGGCGTGAGGACATGCGTGTGTAAAGAGAACGCGAAGTGGGCTGTTGATGCTGACAGGTCAGGTGAAGAGGTAACAACATAGCGGGTGGAATATGGAATACAGGGCCATCACTCCAATGGAGAAAAGCAAGCAGAGTATTTATTACAGTGGTGAGAGACCCGGCGTCTTTGTAGAAATCAGATGGTAAAGCAGTAATCACAATCAAAGAACCCCCCACTCACCCTCCACAGACATTCTCTCTTCCCTTCCCATCAGTCACAAGGCAGAAAGCCCGTACTGCCAGCTGCCCCACTACCGTGGTTGATTGACTTAGACACCAAAGTTCTTTTGTTCCTTAATACTGCTTAGCCACCCCCCCCCCCCAGTACTTATTGCTGAAATAATCCTCCTCGTCTCAGTCACATTAACTTTTACGGCTGGTTTTCTTTTCACACGTCAAGTCGGCTTAGAGAGCTCCAGCCTTTCTCTTGGGGAGGTGGTTTTATAGAGATGTACAAGAGGCAAAGATCAAGTTGACAGCCAGTAGCCCCAGGGTGGAAATGGTCAATGTGAGGGAGCATAACGTTTAAGAGGAAATAACTTTCCCCCAGTCACCTTAAACACAAAGTGGTGAGTGCACGGTACACCCTGCCAGAGGTGGCTGTAGAGGCATTTACATTAGGGGCATTTAAGAAACTCTCAGACTGGTACACAGATGATAGAAAAATGAAAGACTACGTGGGAGGGAAGAGTTAGATTGAACTTGGAGTGGATTAAAGAGTTGGCACAACATTTTGGGCTGAAGGGCCTATACTGTACTGTTCTATGTTGCATTAAAAATTTAAAGATCTCCTTTGTATGTCTTCAGCTTGCTTGCATGTTCCCCTTCCTCATTCTTGAGCATTCGCTGCTGAATTTTGCAAGCCTCCCACTTGTGTTCACCACTTTTTGTTTTTTACAACTTTAAAAGCTTTTTACTTTGATCTTTAACTTCTCTTTTCATCGTAGCCAAGAGTGAGAGCATCTTGTCATAGATTTAGAATAGAATGAACATCAGAAAGTTTACTGGAGAACCTCAGGGGGAGGGGAAAATGTGCTGCAACAGAGGTCTGAAGGAACAGAGAGACAACAAAACTCCAAACAAATACACTGTCAAAAAGAGATTTACTAAGTGTAAACTAATTTTTTTTTAAAAAAAGTTTAAAGTGTTAAAAATTGTGCCTCTTAAAGTTTTCCAAATCACACCTAGGGCAGTTTGTTTTACTTAAGTCCACGTCCCAGGTTTCTGAACACAATTATTTCAATCTTTATACAAATTTCAATCACACTGAGGTCACTGTTCTCAATAGGCCTCCTAATTCCCAGGTCATCAATGAACCCTTTACATTACAGCAGATTTACAATAGACTGCTTTCGTTGGCCCAACATTGGGATCTGGAAAACTCCCTGCCTACTCTGCACTCAACTTCCACACTGTGGCTGTTAACATGACTTGTCCAGTTTGTCCCCCTCCTTTCCTGTGTCATCGTTACACACACCTTTAATTGCCAAGGGATCTCTAACCCGATACATCAACTGTTTCGCTCCCTACAGATGCTGCCTAATTCACTGAGCGTTTAGATTTTCTTAAATTTTAGATATCCAATATTTGTATTTATCTGCCAAAAAAAATGTCTAGCTTCCTGTGTTTATGTCACATCTAATACCTGGAATTGGTAGCTTTTATTTTGTGGGAAGGTTTATGGGATAGGCTTTCAACTAACTGTATTGGTGGGCACCAGTTACCAGGATTAGGGGTGAATCCCTGCCGCTGTCTGTAAGGAGTTTGCTTGCTCTCACTGTGACCTTGCAGGTTCCCTCCCACATTCCAAAGACGCATGGGTCAGTAAGCTGTGGGCACATTATGCCGGCGCGCGGGGCGCGGTGACCCCGGGCTACCCCCAGCACATCCTCGGACTGCGTTGGTCATGGACGCATATTGTTGCATTTCACTGACGTACGCGTGACAAATAAAACCAAACTAGATCTTGAAATAGCTGCTGTTAACGAGAGGGAGGACAGAGAGAGGGCATTTCCTCTTCTGGGAAAATCCTCCAGCTAGAGGTCACTGTTTAATAACATGGGACACTTAGTTCTCCTTAGGTGGAGAGATGTTGCCCCACCCACTCATGCTCAATGGCTTAATGATACTATGTCCTGTTTAGACCTTGAAAAAATTCATTACTCACTTCTCAATTCCGACATAAAATTTCCAAAGGCGTGGGGGCCTTTTCTTGAATATTTTCATAACTCCTCTTTAGATTAAGTTTATTCTTTTTAATCCCTTACTTTCAGCTTTTTTTTCTCTCTGTAAGTTTTATGGTTTCTTTTTGATGGAAATTACAGTATAGTTTGGTAGTGGGCATTATTATTCTTTTTTTATTTATATTTACAGTTTTGTCAGGTCAAATGCTCTGATTATTCTTTAAAATTTTTTACATATTGTAATGGTTGGCCTGGAGTTTTAAAGTAGGAGGGAGGGAAGGATACTAACTTTATGATTTTATTCTAGGTGCTGTTTCCTTATTGTTATGAATTATGTAATTGATGTGTTTACTTTGCACTGTATTAATCTTCACTTTGTTGTTGGGTTTTTTGTTTGTAGTTGGTTTGTAGAAATGCAATAAAAATTAATAAAAGAATCACCCACTGAAGACATTCCCCCCCCCCCCCCCCAGAAGGTCATATCTGCAACTCTCATCCTTAAAGGCAGTTGGAAGCAGAGTCCATGAAAATTAAGGCAGAGGTCAACAGATTTTTGGTTTGGGGTGAAAGTTCACAGAGTCAGCAGCAGGGAGCTGGGATTACAATCTGAGCTTTCAGGATGGCAGGCGATGGGCTGATTGGCCTACTCAGACACAGATTTCTGCAGCATGGAAACAGGCCTGTACTCACCGGAACTCAGCAGAATGCGGGGGGCGGGGAATCTAATTGAAACCTACTGAATGTTGAAAGGACTAGATAGGGTGGACATGGGGAGGTGGATTCCTATGGTGGGGGTATCTAGAACTAGAGGGCACAGCCTCAAAATTGAGGGGCGACCCTTTAGAACAGAGATGAGGAGGAATTTCTTTTAAGCCAGAGAGTAGTAAATTTGTGGAAGGCTCTGCCACAGACTGCAGTCTGTCCGTGGATATATTTAAAGCAGAAGACTGTTTCCTGATCGGTCAGGGCATCAAAGGATATGGCGAGAAGGCAGGTGTATGGGGTTGAGTGGTATCTGGGATCAGCCATGATGGAATGGCGAAGCAGACTCAATGGGCAGAATGGCTTAATCCTGCTCCCATGGCTTATGGTCCTAACAGGCCAGTTGGCCCATCTGCTCCATGCTGACCAAGGTGCCCCCCCCCCCACTCATCCAAGCTGCCAGTTCAAGATAGTCCCATTTACCCATAAACCTTTCCAATCCATATACCTGCCCAAGTCGCTTTAGAAAGCTGCACTGGAAGCTCATTCCACATACACACCACACTTTGTTTAAAAAACAGGTTGGCCTTGAAGTTCCTGTTAAATTATTCCTCCCAACATTAAACCTGCACTCTCTAGCTCTCAATTTCCCAACACAGTGAAGTGTACATTCACCATATCTATGTCCTTTATTATTAAAGTTCACATACATCACCATACACAACCCTGAGATTCATTTTCTTGTGGGCATACTCAATAAATTCACAGAATATTAACAATAACAGAATCAATGAAAGACTGCCCATCTTGGGCATTCAACCGGACTGCAGAAGACAACAAACTGTGCAAATACAAAATAAAAAATAATAATAATAATAATTAACAATAAACAAACACAAAGAACATGAGATGAGTCCTTGAATGTGAGTCCATTGCTTGTGGAAACATTTCAATGATGGGGCAAGTGAAGTTACCCCTTTGGTTGAAGAGCTTGGTGATTGAGGGGTAATGACTGTTCCTGAACCTGGTGGTGTGGGTCCTGAGGCTCCCGTACCTCCTTCCTGATGGCAGCATGGCCTGAATGGTGGGGGGGGTCTGAGAATGGATGCTGTTTCCTGCAATAGTGTTTCATGTTCAACGGTTGGGAGTCTTGATCCGTGATGAACTGGGCCATATTCACTAATTTTTGCAGGACTTTCTGTTCAAGAGCATCGGTGTTTCCATACCAGGCTGTGATGCAGCCTGTCAGTATACTCCCTACTGACTAGACATCTATAGAAGTTTGTCAAAAGTTTTAGGCATCATGCCGAAGCTCCACAAACTCCTGAGGAAGTCGAGGTACTGCCGTGCTCCCTTCATAGTGGCACTTCCATGCTGAGCCCAGGAGAGGTCATCTGAAATGAGGACACAAAAGAATTTAAAGTCGCTGACCCTCTCTGCCTCTAGTCCTACGATGAGAACTGGCTCGTGTGCCTCTGGTTTTCTTCTCCTCAAGTCTTTAGTCAGTTCCTTGGGGTCTTGTTGACATGGAGTGTGAGATTGTTGTTGTGACATCACTCAGCCGGATTTTCAGTCTCCTCCGTACAATGCTGATTTATCATCACCCTTGATTCGGCCAGTGACAGTGGTGTCAAGAAACTTGAATTTGGCAGTGGAGCTGTGCTTAGCCAACACAGTCACAAGTGTAAAGCCAGCTGAGCAGGGCAGTGCATATGTGGGCCTCGGTACACTTCTACATGGCCTTCTTGGTTCCGCTTTGGTTCTATGCTGTAGTTCTCTTTGTCTCCTATGACGTCTTACTCTGTTCAAACTCTCCTTATAATTTAATCTGGAGTCCTGGCAGCATCCTTGTTCCTAATTTGTATGTATGTACGAACGGAGGAGGAAAATTCTTCATTCTCGTCACATGGGGAAAATCAGCGTGATGCTTCCCCCCACCACCAAGTGGCGCTGTCGCTGCCTGCCCTAACAATGTCACAGCTCTGCCACCTGCTGGCAACTGTAATTAATGCAAAGTCAAATCAAAGTATTAATCCGCAACACACACTAAATGCTGGTGGAACACAGCAGGCCAGGCAGCATCTATAGGGAGAAGCGCTGTCGACGTTTCGGGCCGAGACCCTTCGTCAGGACTAACTGAAATAAAAGATAGTAAGAGATTTGAAAGTAGGAGGGGGAGGGGGAGGGGGAAATCTGAAATGATAGAAGACCGGAGGGGGTGGGATGAAGCTAAGAGCTGGAAAGGTGATTGGCAAAAGTGATACAGAGCTGGAGAAGGGAAAGGATCATGGGATGGGAGGCCTAGGGAGAAAGAAAGGGGGAGGGGAGCACCAGAGGGAGATGGAGAACAGACAGAGTGATGGGCAGAGAGAGAAAAAAAGGGGGGGAATAATTAAAACAGGGATGGGGTAAGAGGGGGAGGAGGGGCATTAACGGAAGTTAGAGAAGTCAATGTTCATGCCAACAGGTTGGAGGCTACCCAGCCGGTATATAAGGTGTTGTTCCTCCAACCTGAATGTGGCTTCATCTTGACAGTAGAGGAGGCCATGGATAGACATATCAGAATGGGAATGGGACATGGAATTAAAATGTGTGGCCACTGGGAGATCCTGCTTTCTCTGGCGGACAGAGAGTAGGTGTTCCGCGAAATGGTCTCCCGCTCTGCGTCAGGTTCAGCGAAACGGTCTCCCAGTCTGCATCGGACTCTAAGATCACTGACGTTTGTAGGAAAATATAGAAATACAGTAGCCTACAAAAAAAATCCCATAGACAAAAAAAACCGATGTGCAAATAAAAAATACCGAGAACACGTGTTGCACAGAGAGCTTGACAGTGAGTCCATAGGTCGTAGAATCAGTTCAGAGTTGTGGTGAGTGAGTCAGGAGTCTGACAGCTGTAGGGCAGTGCCTGCTGCTGAACAGGTTTCTGTACCTCCTGCACTACAGTAACCGTGAGAACAAGGCACGGCCTGGATGGTGGGGGCTCCTTGAGGATGGATTCTGCTTTCTTGTGGTAGGGCTCCTCATAAATACACTCGATTGCCTGGGTTGCATCCACCGCTTTGGTAGCATTTTCTGTTCCTGGGCGCTGGCGTTTCCATGCCAGGCCATGACACAACCGGTCGGGATATTTACCATTGTGTATCTATAGAAGTTTGTCAAAGGTTTTGGTGACGTGCCAAATCTACGCAAATTTCTAAGCATGGAGAGGCAGTGATGTGTCTTCTTTCTGATGACACTGATGTGCAGGTGCAGGACCCAACCTCTGATAACACCAAGGAATTAAGCTACCGACTCCCTCCGCTTCCAAACTGCTAATGGGGACTGGCTCGTGGACCTTCTTCCTGTGGTCAATGACCAGCTCTTTGGTTTTGCTGACATTGAGCGAGAAGATGTTGTTTCAGTTTTCCTTCTATAAGCTAATTCATCAGCGTAAAGGTTTAGCTGCTCAACGATAGCGGAGGTTCCAGCTAAACTCTGTAACTCAGGCCACAGACCTCTTCAGGGAGCAGCAACACAAACAGACATTCTGCCCTCTGCTGCACAAGGAAAAATGGCCAAGTTCGATCTCCGTTCACCTTTGAGACAGTCCCCTCAGACGGACCTGTGCCCAGAGGTGGCGGAGCGGTGGGCGGTGCCTGCACCCCACCCTCGGAGAAGATCAGGTGAACCTACCGGCAGCGCTCTCCCAGTCCGCGCGCATCATCTGCTGGAGAGAGACTGAACACCTCTTCACTCCGAGGACAGTGCGATTGTGGAACGAGCTGCCAGTGGACGAGGCGGGTGTGAGATCGATTGTAACATCGAAGAGAAGTTTGGATAGATAGATGGATGGGACAAGCATGGGCGGTGCGCGGTGGTCCAGGTGCACGGAGGTGACATGAGGCAAAAGACTAGGCTGGCACGGACTAGACAGGCTGAAAGCCCAGTTTCTGTGCTACACTGTGCTATGATTTATGACTTAGAAACACGAATCGCTATTACCACTTGGAAGAGTTGTATTAAAACCAAAATTATTAAAACTACACTAACAGTTAATTGAAAATCTTCAGTAAAAAAAAATAATCAGGAACCACGGCAATTACTCAGGTCAGGCAGCAGCTACAGAAAGAGAAATCACAGTTTAAACTGTTTTGCTCTGCACGATCTGCTGAGTGTTTCGAGCATTTTCACTTGGTTTTTGTATTTCAATATAAATTATTTTTTTTTAATATAAAGTGGGCTCCGTAGGCATGGAGTTGTTGGGCAGGGAAAGGGACTATCCACAGGTCCAGCCATCCTTAATAAAGGCAGAAATATTTTTGGTTAAAGATAGACTTATTTGTCACATGTACATCGATACGATAGGGTCTTTTAAGAGTCTTTTGGATCGGTACGTGGAGCTTAGAAAAATAGAGGACTATGGGTAAGCCTAGTAATTTCTAAGGTTGGGACATATTGGGCACAACTTTGTGGGCCGAAGGGCCTGTATTGTGCTGTAGATTTTCTATGTTTCTATGAAACATGCAGTGAAATGTATCACTTGCATCAAATCAACAAGGATTGTGTTGGGGGCAGCCTGTAAGAGTTACCACGTTTCTGGTGACAACAGTGCAAGCTCACAACTTACTAACCCCAACCTGCAGGTCTTTGGAATGTGGGAGGAAACAGGAGCACCTGGAGAAATCCCACGTGGTCACAGGGAAAACATTTAACCCCTTATAGACCGCGGTGGAAAAGTGTTACGCTGCTGTGTCACCCTTACACCAGTCACGTCTCTGCTCCCTTCCTGAGGGTTAGAAATGACCACGCAAGTTTCCTTGTCTGAGATATTGGGGCCCTGCCCTCCGACTGTCCAGCTGGGTCACAGTTCCTACTTCTGCATTTACCCACCCCTCTCACTAATGGAAATTGCAAGGCAGATCGAGACTTTCGCCCTCAGTCCCTCCGGAAGGAACGGTTAATCACCGAAACCGCTGGGCACCACGGTTAGTACGTTACAGCTCGGAGTGTCAGAGTTCAATCGCGGCGTTCCTCTGTAAGGAGTCTCTGGATCCTCCCTGTTGAATGAGTGGGTTTTCTCTGGGGGGGTCTTCTGGCTTCCCCCAACAGTCCGAAGCTGAACCAGGTACATTAATAGGTTAAATGTCCCATGATTAGGTTAGGGTTAAATCTGGTTTTTCGGGGTTTGCTGGGTGGCGTAGCTGGAAGGACCTGACCATGCTGCATCTCTGAATAAATAAACAGAAGCAACCTTCACTTGGCGGATCCCGAACACGAAAGCTGAAAAGGAAAACTTCCCGCTGGCTGATGGGCAAATCCCCGGCTGGTCATAGACTCACAGACATGTAGCACTAAAGCAGGCTCTTCGGCCCAGAGGCAACCAGGATACACCATCCCAGCCAGCCCCATACCCCTTTAACCAGGGAGTCCCAAACTTTCTGCCATGGCCCCCTACCATTAATCCAGGGGTCTCTGGACCCCAGGTGGGGAATTCCTACTCTAAACCTTTCCTACCCATGAACCTGCCCAGGTATCTTCTAAATGCTGTTATCGTATCCCCAGCAATCATTTCTCCCGGCAGCTCATTCCATACACACACCGACCCCACACGAAAAAGTTGTCTCTCGGTTCCCTTTCTTTTAAATCTCACCCCTCTCACTTTAAACCCATGCCCTCCAATTCTCCATTTCCCAAAAAGACTTTGTACTTTCAGCCTGCTGATGCCCCTCATGAGGGCACTATACCAGGTATATTGGGGCAACATTACAAGGGTGGGGGGATACCTGCTGTTCACTCACAGGGCTCCTCGGGGGGGCGGGGGGGGGGAATATCCCTCCTAATGTTTCAAATCTAAAACTGTCCTGTTCTCGTTTAAAGGAATCAATCCACTCGCAGGGTAAGAGTACATTTGCCCAGTTTAAACTTCACAACTGTCAAGCACACCACTTGAACCCCTGGATCAGATCGATTCATCACATCTGCATGGAAACGTGCAGTGAAAGCTATCGATTGCATTAGCAATGACAATCCGAGGGATGTGCTGCGGCAGCCCACAAGTGTCGCCACATATTCCTGCGCCAACGTGGCGTGCACACGATGCTCCGCAGAACAACGTAAGCAACAGCAAAGCCAAAGCCCCTTTTGTCCCTCCTTCCCTCCCACTCACTCACACAGTCAGCCCTCCAACTCCAGCACAGGCCTCTGGTGAGCTCAGGGACACTGGGCATCAAGCAATCAGAACCTGGCAGACCCAGCACCCTCACCCTCAGACCAACCACCGGCCTTTGGCACAGAAGTGTTTTCTTGGAGTGTCCTGTAGGAGGGAGAGGTGGAGAGGCTTGACTAGGAGTTTCAGAGTCTGGGCACCAACCCAACTGAACATTCAACCTGTTCCTTTCCCAGATCTTGCAAAATTTCAATGATTCAGGGGTTAATACTGTAAAATAAGAAGCCGTATGAGTAAAATAATTGACCGATATAAAGGGGCATTAAATATCCTTGGGCGTTTATGAGGGTGCTTCACAAAAATCTCTGTTGACCATTTAGATTTGCTTATTTAGATCTGTATTTGATTATGGCTGTGTGGCTTATGGATCAGTTTCATCTTAAAATTGGAAGTGTTTGGACGTGATACGAGCACAGGCTTTAAGACTGCGTTGTGGTGCAGTAAGGTCGTCTCCTGTTTCAGCTGTACTGGCTGAAATGACAAAATTACCCTGCGAGTTGCGGAGGCTGAGGTTGTTGTTAACATAGCGGGTTAATCTGAGGGGGCAGAGGAATGATCACCCTGTTGGAAGACTGTTGGGAACATCGCAAGAAGAGAGTTTTCAGCTTTGGGTGGCTGGGTTCCTATCACGCTAGGAATATGGGTTTCAAACCACAAACCAAAGGGTTTCGGCACAGAACGAGGACTGTACCTTCCCCCCCACCCCCATAGATGCTGCCTGGCCTGCTGAGTTCCTCCAGCATCTTGTGTGTGTTGCTAGGAATATGGGTTTGTTGGATTATTCAATATGGCCCACTGTAGCTTCTTCAGTAACCCCACCCTGCACTTTTATCCCCCCCCAAGACTTCAGTTGATTTTAGGTTTCATGATTTAATGAAATCCAAGGATTGTGATCTGCCTGAGAGTCTGACGGTTCAGGAAGATTATTGTGATAGGTTGACCATTTTTACTACTGGATCAAAAGATAAACAGGGAATGTTGGTGCGGCTCTTTCTGTGCCTGAATTACAGGTAACAATAAAGAAATGTCTTGCTATCAGTATATACTGTAGAACTGGTTGCCATCATTTTGGGCTTAGAGTGGGTGGGGGGGAAATCTGTCCTTGCAAAGTTGTCATTTGTTCGGGTTCTTTTTCGGTTTTGACCCGTCGTAAAACAGGTCATTCTAACAGTAGGTCAGATTTACTGCTGGAAGCTCTTCCAAACTTACTTCATATTCAAAGTATTGGCCTTCATGTCTGCTCCTTATGGGTTCCTGCACATAGAGGTGTTGAAGGGAATGAGCAGTTCGACTGTTTGGCCGAAAAAGCTGTTAAAAGTTCATCTGTGGATATAGATCTTCCACTTAGCAAATTAGAAGCTAAGGGGTTGAGGGGTTAAGACTTAGGGGATTATGTCAAGTCTTGTGGGATAATGGGCATGAGGGGAGACACCTTCACAGAATACATGAAACTGCTGGATTGATGGGAGAAGGGGGTAAAACAAGAGGGGAGGAATTAGATTGACTCAACCCAGAAATGGGCAAACTATGCTTAATTATTCCTTGTACCTTTTTGGAAAACATCAGCCTGGAGTGTGTGGGTGTTGCCATCATTATGAAACAGTGGAACGCATTCTTTTACAATGTGAAGCATACAAGGCTGAAAGAAAGCAAATGCAGGCTGGGGGCTGATAGATTTCATTTAAAACCTTGACTGACTAATTTAATTCACAATATTGCCTTTCCTCATTTACAATCTATAGGGCTTTAAGGGGTAATTTAGGGTTCATTCGATAAAGAACTAGTGGGGGGTTTATTTCTCAATTCTTTACACCACACTCCAGTCCAGTTGGTGGCACTAATGCACGTTTAAGTTGCCCTGCCAACCACCATTAAAAGTAGGTAGAGGAAGAAATTAAGAAAACCGTGGGAGTGAGTTACAAGATGGGATTGAATCCAAGCGTTCATGGGGTTTATATATAGAACAACAGATCCCTGGGACTGGGTTACAGTCTGGGATCTAATTCAGGGTGTTTATATATAGAATTACAGATCCCTGGGACTGGGTTACAGGCTGGGATCTAATTCAGGGGGTTTATAAATGGAACAACAGATCCCTGGGACTGGGTTACAGTCTGGGATCTAATTCAGGGGGTTTATAAATGGAACAACAGATCCCTGGGACTGGGTTACAGGCTGGGATCTAATTCAGGGGGTTTATAAATGGAACAACAGATCCCTGGGACTGGGTTACAGTCTGGGATCTAATTCAGGGGGTTTATAAATGGAACAACAGATCCCTGGGACTGGGTTACAGGCTGGGATCTAATTCAGGGGGTTTATAAATGGAACAACAGATCCCTGGGACTGGGTTACAGTCTGGGATCTAATTCAGGGGGTTTATAAATGGAACAACAGATCCCTGGGACTGGGTTACAGGCTGGGATCTAATTCAGGGGGTTTATAAATGGAACAACAGATCCCTGGGACTGGGTTACAGTCTGGGATCTAATTCAGGGTGTTTATAAATGGAACAACAGATCCCTGGAAGTGGATTACAAACTGGGAACTAATCCAGAGGTTCAAGGGTGGGGGGGGGGGGAAGGAAGGGAGTAGGGTTATCTACGATATGAGCAGGGAATGTGCGATGAAGCAGCAGGGCCCAATATCTGGCCAGCTCCCCTTGCCCAAGTCTAGGAAAACTTCTGCCTTGAGGGGATAGAAGAAAAATGGCACCTGAAGCAAATCGTGGGGGCATCAAGGTTGAGTTTCCTTCCTCCTTCTTCCCCCACCCCATGAAGAGATACAGCATCTCCTTTTCACACAGAGGGCTCTTCAGGGGCACGAGTACACAAGTCCAATTCAAACTTTAAACTGACAACCATGATAACTGAATACCTGGATTGGGTTCCAACCTGTAACCCAATCCCAGTGATCAGCCATTCTATATATAAACCTGCGAACTCCTGCATTGGATCTCAGCCTGTGACTCACTCTTGGCAATCTCTTATTCTATATGTAACCCCACCCTCTCACTCTTCACTGAGGCCCTCCCTCCCCCCCACCCCATCCTTCACCATTACCCTGTGGGTACCTCGTCACCAACGGCTCCAGCGTCGTCTTGTCTTATTCCCAGAAGTAGCGGAGGTACCAGAGGGTTTCATTTCTCAGCTGGGGTCCAAAGAGAGGATTCATCTGAGCCAGCAGAGCGATGAGCCAGCTATGGAGAGAAGAAATTTACCTATTTATACGGCCCCGTAACAGGCCATTCTGGCTCAGTGAGCCCACACCACCCAATTACTCCCACGTGACCGATTAACATACTCCCCTGTATGCCTTTGGGAATGTGGGAGGAAACCGGAGCACGAGGTGGAAACCCACACAGTCATGGGGAGAACGTGCAAGCTCCTTATAGACAGCAATGGAACTGAACCCAGGTCACTGGCACTGTAATAATGTTACACTAACTGCTATGCTACCCTGTCACCCCAAGTGGGCTCCCTCCCTCCCTCCCTCCTGCCATCTGGGAAAAGGCACCGAAGCATTCGGGCTCTCACGACCAGACTATGTAACAGTTTCTTTCCCCAAGCTATCAGACTGCTCAATACCCAGAGCCTGGACTGACACCAACTTACTGCCCTCTACTGTGCCTATTGTCTTGTTTATTATTTATTGTAATGCCTGCACTGTTTTGTGCACTTTATGCAGTCCTGGGTAGGGCTGTACTCTAGTGTAATATTTTTTCTGTGTTGTTTTTACGTAGTTCAGTGTAGTTTTTGTACTGTATCATGTAACACCATGGTCCTGAAAAACGTTGTCTCGTTTTTACTGTGTACTGTACCAGCAGTTATGGTCGAAATTACAATAAAAAGTGACTTGACTTGACTAAAGCGGAGGTTCTTGACGAGCAAGGACATCAAAGGTTACAGGGGGAGAGGAGGAGAATGGGATTGAGGGGGAGAGGAGGAGAATGGGATTGAGGGGGAGAGGAGGAGAATGGGACTGAGGGGGAGAGGAGGAGAATGGGACTGAGGGGGAGAGGAGGAGAATGGGATTGAGGGGGAGGGGAGGAGAATGGGACCGAGGGGGAGGGGAGGAGAATGGGACCGAGGGGGAGGGGAGGAGAATGGGATTGAGGGGGAGGGGAGGAGAATGGGATTGAGGGGGAGGGGAGGAGAATGGGACTGAGGGGGAGGGGAGGAGAATGGGATTGAGGGGGAGAGGAGGAGAATGGGATTGAGGGGGAGAGGAGGAGAATGGGATTGAGGGGGAGAGGAGGAGAATGGGATTGAGGGGGAGAGGAGGAGAATGGGATTGAGGGGGATATGACAGAATGGCGGAGCAGACGCAATGGGCCAAATGGCCAAATTCTACTCCCATGTCTCGTGGTCTAATCTAACCAGGTGTCTGCAGCAGATTGCCAATGTTCCGAAACAAGGAAAAAAACTCAACGTGACCCCACGTTCAGACACATTCTCTAGTCAGGCAGATTGTAGTATGTTAAATGACATTGCTTTCTGATCGGCTGCATCACTCTCCGGTATGGTGGGGGTGGGGTGGGGGAGGGAAGCTACTGCAAAGGATCGAAGAAAGCTGCAGAGAGTTGTAAACTTAGCCAACTCCATCACGGGTACTAGCCTCCGTAGTATCTTCAAGGAGCGATGCCTCAAAAAGGCGGCATCCATCATTAAGGACCCCCAGCACCCAGGACATGCCCTTTTCCCACTGTTACCATCAGGAAGGAGGTACAGAAGCCTGAAGGCACACACTCTGTGATTCAGGAACAGCTTCTTCCCCCCTGCCATCCGATTTCAGAATGGACATTGAACTCACGAACACTACCTCACTACTTTTTAAATTTCTATTTTTGTGTTACTTATTTGATGTAACTATTTTATATAGTTACTGCAATTCAGTTTTTTTCCTATATTATCATATATTGCAATGTATAGCTGCCACAACGTTAACAAATTTCACAACATATGCCGATGATATTAAACCTGATTCTTTATTCTAAATTAGGCCCAACCGGGAGTGATAAACTGCACAAGGACGAAACCAGACAACTACAGCAGTACTACAGGTGATGACTGCAGTTATAATGCCACGGCGTAAAGGGGTCTAACTCAGTCGTGAGAGCCAACCGAAATCAGGTGATGAGTAGACCTTCAGCTTCCTGTCACGTGCCTAGCTTTCAGTCTCTCCCTCTCTCTCCACAGACGCTGACTGACCTGCTGAGTATTCCCAGCTTGTATAAACACAAGAGATTCTGCGGATGTCTTTCTTTTCCAATCTTCTTATTAATATCAAGATGACTTTCATATCATGAGATTTGACCTCTTTCCAAACCTATTCTCTTGTGTTAATATATGCAGGGAAGTTCGGAGTTGATGACACTAATGGTCCTTTCTTTTTTTTTTAATGTTATAAACAGCCCATGTTCTTTTCTTTTCTTAGTTTTTTTTTTGGTTAGTATTGTTTAGATTAGTTTTGTTTGAGGGTATATTTTCTTTTTGGATATGTTAATCCTTTTTTATGTATTCTACATTTGTACTTGAACATTTTTGGGAGGTTTATTACCTTTGTATTAACTGAATATATAATTATTTGTATCCATTAACAATGTAATCCCAACAATTGTGTAGGAATATTATGTTATATCCATTATCTTGATTCTGTGGTTGTCAGAAATCCAGGGTCACGCACACAAAATGCTGGGGGGCTGTCAGCAATCCAGGCAGCATCGATGGAGAGGAATAAATGGTCAGTTGTTTTGAATTGGGACCAGGACTTAAGACTGTTTATTGCTCTTCATAAATGCTCTGCAGACTGGCTGAGTTCCTCCAGCGTTTTGTGTGTCTGTGTTTCAGTTATGCTGGATTTCAAGCATCTGCAGTATTTTATTTACCCAATTTCCTGTCCATCTGCTCTTTGCCCACCATCTGAACCTCAAACCCCGAATTTTAATCCCAATATCTCAAATCCAATCCATCACGTCCAAGCTGACAGTTTCAGTAATTTCATCTTCTGGGTTTGTCCAAACCTCGAGAAGAGGGGACCCTGCCAGCAAACACCCCCAAGAGGCACGCCGGCCAACCCCTCTGAGCCAGGGCTTAGGATGCACGGTGTACTTACAAGAGGTAGCAGCAGACAGCTGTGGTCACGATCATGGTTATGATGACTCTGCAGAACAAAGGCAAGAAAGGATGAGAGCTCATTCAGTGAGAGCGACCAGCGGCAGCACTCGCCCGTCCCCACAGACAACAGGACACCAACGCCCCTGGAACGCAGGACAGCCCAGGAAGACCCTTCAGCCCGTGGTGTCTGTGCTGTACACAATGGCAAATCAATCTAAATCCCTTCTGTCTGCATACAATCCATATGCCTCCACACTTGTGTCTAACACCTGTCTCCACCACCATCCCTGTCAGTCTGTTCCAGCCATCCAACACTCTTACCTTGTCCCAAACATCCCTTTTTGAACTTTACCCTGCTCACCTGAAATGCATGTCCACTAGCATTTGATATTTCTGCCCTGGGGAAAAAAATGTCGACCGCCTGCTGGCCACTGTGAATCGGGTGGAATATTTCACGCCGTTCCCCTCCTGCTTAGGGAGTCCAGACAGAAACACAAGAAACTGGAGGAGCTGAGCACGTTGGACAGCACCCATGGAGAGAAGCGGGACAGTTGGTGTTTATGTCCAGACCCTTCGTTTGGGCTGAAAGGAAGAGTGGAGACAGCCAGTACAGAGGTAGGTGGGGGTGGGGGGGAAGAGGAGAAGGGCTGGAGCTAGAGCTGGTTGTAGATAGTTGAATCCAGATGACGGAGCTGATTGACAGGTATATCCACCTATCAGCTCCACCTTTTATGTTGGCTTTTAAGTTTCATTCCATGTGAAAGATCTCAACCTGAAACAGATGCTGCCTGACCCGACGAGTTCCACCAGTGTTTTCTGCTGCTGCGGATTCCCAGCATCTCCCAGTAAAAGCAGAAACACCGTCGTTCAGTCAGTCATGATCTTTGGGGGTGGGGGGGGGGTGTGTGTTAAAGTTAACGAAAATTTACTCTTCAATAGGAGGAACTTCAATGAGGACTTTGCTCTCTGCAAATCTCCAGAATCGGAGAGGGTTTGGACACAGTGTCATGCTAACAAGAATCAGTCATCAATAAGATGTCTTCATTAAACTATTTCAACAAAGGTAAAAATTACCAACCATAAACTAGTAAATTAATGATCAACATCTTCCTTCAACTGGACCAGAATTTTTATACACAACCTTTGGAACAGCAAAATGTCCGAGTCATAGAACATTACATCACAGAAACAGACCCTTCGTGCCATCCTTACTCTGCTAGTCCAATCAACACACACCTGGACCATATCTCTCCATACCCCTCCCATCCATGTACCTATCCAAACCTTTATGTTGTAATCAAACTTGCTAGCTCCACTTCTGCTGGGAGCTTGTTCCACACTTGCACTGCCCTCTGAGTTAAGACGTTCCTTCTCAGGTCCCTCTCAAATATTTCAGTTTTCACCCTTAACCAACTTCATTCTTCGCATCTGAAAGAATATGCTACAATTGTCACCGACTTCGTCGAGACCTGTGTGGATGAGCACGTCTCCAAGAACATACCAGATATCCCAAACTAGAAGTCATGGATGAGCTCAGATTCCCAGTCAGCTGGGGGATAGATCAGAGATGAAGGATCTTCATTGCTGTCCGAAACGCCAGTGGAATAACAGACAGCGAGGGCCTGATCTGTGACATTCAAGTTTGGTGATCCAGAACTCTACCAAGAAGTCAAGGTACGACCAATGAAAGGCCATCTTAATAGTGAAAAAGCAATTCCAAGTGAAGTTAGGGGTGGAATCAGACACACATCAGCTCTGGCAGGGTTTGTTGGTCATTATTTCTTGAGAGGCAAAACCTAACATCATGAATGGACGTGATTCTTCACTCTCTGATGAACGCTTTGAAAGCGAGAATGAAACTACTCCTGTACGAATCCCTGCAACATTTGGCAACCCTGTGATATCTGTCTCAGAGACCACGAGCAAAACATCCTGCAAGGTGTCAGGACCTGACGGTTCACCTGGTAGGGCATTGGAAACCTTTCCAAACATTGGGGGAGTGTTCAAGGACATCTTCAATCTAACGCTGCTGCTTCAAAAAGGGCATCAATCAAGAGCAGGGTGAGCTGCCTCAAAGACCATCACACATCTACAGTGATGAAGCAAAAACACAAAATGCTGGCAGAACTCAGCAGGCCAGACAGCATCTATGGGAGGAGGTAGTGACGACGTTTCCGGCCGAAACCCTTCATCAGGGGTTTCCAGCCCGAAACGTCGTCACTACCTCCTCCAATAGATGTTGCCTGCTGAGTTCTGCCAACATTTTGTGTTTTTATTTATTTCCAGCATCTGCAGATTCACTCGTGTTACAGTGATGAAGTGCTTTGTGTGGCTAGAGTCGACTCCTGCCTAGGAAAGAACCTGAACTCACTGCAAGTTGCCTACATTGTCCCATCAGCACTAATCAATTAGCTTCAAAAACTAGGGGTCAGCACCTCCCTCTGAAACTGGATCCTTGAACTTCTTCATCGAGAGGCCACAGTCAGTGCAGATTGGAAACAGTATCTCCTCTTCACTGACAATCAACAAGTATATGTACTTAGCCCTCTGCTTCACTCTCTCTACACCCATGAATGTATGTTTCGGCACAGCGCCAGCAGGACCTATAAAATGGCCGATGACACACCTGTTGTCCGCACAATCTCAGGAAGTAAAGAGGTGGCGTACAGGAGTGAAATACATAATCTGGCTGAGTGCCGTTGCAACGGCAACCTTGCACTCTGTCAGTAACACCAAGGAACTGATCACAGGGGAAGTCAAGGGAACACATAGCAGTCCTCATCGACAGCAGCGGTAAGGGCAAGTACTTTAGAGTGTCAATATCTCTGAAGGTCTGTCCTGGGCCCAACACGTCAATGCAATTGAAAAGAAGCAATGCCAGTGGCTGTGTGTCACCAGGAGTTTGAAAAGATTTGGTACGTCACAAATTTCTACACGTGCACCGTGGAGAGCACTCTTACTGGATGCATCACGCTCTAACGTGGAGGTGCCAATGCACGGGATGGGAGAAAGCTGCAGAGGGTTCTAGAGTCAGACAGCTCCATCGTGGGCACCATCGGGGACAACTTCAAAAAGGTGATACCTCAAGAAGGCAGCATCGATCATGAAGGGCCCAGGACACTGCCCGCAAGGCAATGGCAGTGTTTTGTACGGAGGTGGTCTGCCAAGAGCAACCATGGTTAAAGGACCACAATCACTCACATCACACAAGACGCCACTTAATGATGCGGATGACCACTCACCCAGGACATGCCCTCTCTTACTACAGGAGCACGAAGATACTCAACATTTAAGTATCTACCTTTAATGAACCCATGACCGTCACCTCACTATTTCCCCTCTCTCTTTTGCATTCACTTATTCAATTTATACATATAGTTCTCATTATAATTCACAGTACGTCTTATATATCACATGGCACTGCTGTTGCAAAACAACAAATTTCACAACACATGCCAATGGTAGTGAGCCTGAGTGTTTTTCCAGGTGACAGTCTGCCCAGAATGCAACGAAAACCAGGACAAAGTTATATTCCAGTTTACAATTGGAAGTAACAGTACAACAACAGCTCACAGTGAAAGTGTGTACAGACACCCCCACTCCTCCTCACCGGGTATAGTACAGGGGCTGCTTCCTCTTGTTGGAAGGGGTGAGGGATGAAAAACAAAGTCTCACCCTTCAACCCAAATACGTCCCCTTGTTCATTAATCACCTTTCCCCATTCACTGCCTCAGTCATCCCCCCCTTACCCATCTTTCCAAATCCCTGCCTCTCCCCTCCCCTCAAAACCAGCACCCTCTTCCCTCCCCCCCACCACAGCACCCTCTCCCCTCCACCCTGACTCCAGCATCCTCTCCCCTCCAACCCGACTCCAACATCCTCTCTCCTGCCCCTCCACCCCGACCCCAGCACCCTCTCCCCTCCCCTGACTCCAGCATCCTTTCCCCTCCACCCTGACCCCAGCATCCTCTCCCCTCCCCCAACCCCAGCACCCTCTCCCCTCCCCCTCTACCCTGACTACAGCATCCTTTCCCCTCCAACCCGACCCCAACATCCTCTCCCCTCCCCTCCACCCCGACCCCAGCACCCTCTCCCCTGACTACAGCACCCTCTCCTCTCCCCCAACCCCAGCATCCTCTCCCCTCCCCTCGACCCCGACCCCAACATCCTCTCCCCTCCCCTCCACCCCGACCCCAGCATCCTCTCCCCTCCCCTCCACCCTGACCCCAGCATCCTCTCCCCTCCCCTCCACCCTGACCCCAGCATCCTCTCCCCTCCCCTCCACCCTGACCCCAACATCATCTCCCCTCCCCTCCACCCCGACCCCAGCACCCTCCACCATGACCCCAGCATCCTCTCCCCTCCCCTCCACCATGACCCCAGCATCCTCTCCCCTCCCCTCCACCCCGACCCCAGCATCCTCTCCCCTCCACCCCGACCCCAGCACCCTCTCCCCTGACTACAGCACCCTCTCCTCTCCCCCAACCCCAGCATCCTCTCCCCTCCCCTCCACCCCGACCCCAGCACCCTCTCCCCTGACTACAGCACCCTCTCCTCTCCCCCAACCCCAGCATCCTCTCCCCTCCCCCTCCACCCTAGCACTCTCTCCTCTCCCCACCATCCTGACCCCAGCACCCTCTCCACACCGACCCCAGCACCCTCTCCCTTCCCCTCCGACCCCAGCATCATCTCCTCTCCCCCTCCACCCCGACCCCAGCACCCTCCACCACGACCCCAGCATCCTCTCCCCTCCCCTCGACCCCGACCCCAGCACCCTCCACCACGACCCCAGCATCCTCTCCCCTCCCCTCCACCACGACCCCAGCATCCTCTCCCCTCCCCTCCCCCTCCACCCCAGCATCCTCTCCCCTCCCCCTCTACCCTGACCCCAGCATCCTCTCCCCTCCCCCTCCACCCCAGCATCCTCTCCCCTCCCCTCCACCCCGACCCCAGCATCCTCTCCCCTCCCCTCCACCCCGACCCCAGCACCCTCTACCCCGACCCCAGCATCCTCTCCCCTCCCCTCCACCCCGACCCCAGCACCCTCTACCCCGACCCCAGCATCCTCTCCCCTCCCCTCCACCCCGACCCCAGCACCCTCTACCCCGACCCCAGCATCCTCTCCCCTCCCCCACCACCCCAACCCCAGCACCCTCTCCCCTCCCCCAACCCCAGCATCATCTCCCCTCCCCCCTGACCCCAGCATCCTCTCCCCTCCCCTCCACCCCGACCCCAGCATCATCACCTCTCCCCTCCCCCACCACCCCAACCCCAGCATCCTCTCCCCTCCCCCAACCCCAGCATCATCTCCCCTCCCCCCTGACCCCAGCATCCTCTCCCCTCCCCTCCACCCCGACCCCAGCATCCTCTCCCCTCCCCTCCGACCCCAGCATCATCTCCTCTCCCCTCCACCCCGACCCCAGCACCCTCTCCCCTCCCCTCCGACCCCAGCATCATCTCCCCTCCCCCTCCACCCCAGCACTCTCTCCTCTCCCCTCCACCCCGACCCCAGCATCCTCTCCCCTCCCCTCCATCCCGACCCCAGCACCCTCTCCTCTCCCCCTCCACCACGACCCCAGCATCATCTCCTCTCCCCCTCCACCCCGACCCCAGCACCCTCTCCTCTCCCCCTCCCCTCCACCCCAGCATCATCTCCTCTCCCCCTCCACCCCGACCCCAGCACCCTCTACCCTGACCCCAGCATCCTCTCCCCTCCCCTCTACCCCGACCCCAGCACCCTCTCCCCTCCCCTCCGACCCCAGCATCATCTCCCCTCCCCCTCCACCCCAGCACTCTCTCCTCTCCCCTCCCTCTCCACCCTGACCCCAGCACCCTCTCCCTTCCCCTTCGACCCCAGCATCATCTCCTCTCCCCCTCCACCCCGACCCCAGCACCCTCTACCCTGACCCCAGCATCCTCTCCCCTCCCCTCTACCCCGACCCCAGCACCCTCTCCCCTCCCCCTCCACCCCGAACCCAGCATCCTCTCCCCTCCCCCCGACCCCAGCATCATCTCCCCTCCCCCTCCACCCCAGCACTCTCTCCTCTCCCCCAGCACTCTCTCCTCTCCCCTCCCTCTCCACCCTGACCCCAGCACCCTCTCCCTTCCCCTTCGACCCCAGCATCATCTCCTCTCCCCCTCCACCCCGACCCCAGCACCCTCTACCCTGACCCCAGCATCCTCTCCCCTCCCCTCTACCCCGACCCCCACTCCAGCATCCTCTCCCCTCCCCCTCCACCCCGACCCCAGCACCCTCTACCCTGACCCCAGCATCCTCTCCCCTCCCCTCTACCCCGACCCCCACTCCAGCATCCTCTCCCCTCCCCCTCCACCCCGACCCCAGCACCCTCTCCCCTCCCCCTCCACCCCAGCACTCTCTCCTCTCCCCTCCCTCTCCACCCTGACCCCAGCATCCTCTCCCCTCCCCTCTACCCCGACCCCAGCACCCTCTCCCCTCCCCTC
Organism: Hemitrygon akajei; assembly: GCF_048418815.1. Lineage (NCBI taxonomy): Eukaryota > Metazoa > Chordata > Chondrichthyes > Myliobatiformes > Dasyatidae > Hemitrygon > Hemitrygon akajei. Next base: position 17,086,509 of record NC_133146.1, on the reverse strand, counting down.
CGACCCCAGCATCATCTCCCCTCCCCCTCCACCCCAGCACTCTCTCCTCTCCCCTCCCTCTCCACCCTGACCCCAGCACCCTCTCCCTTCCCCTTCGACCCCAGCATCATCTCCTCTCCCCCTCCACCCCGACCCCAGCACCCTCTACCCTGACCCCAGCATCCTCTCCCCTCCCCTCTACCCCGACCCCAGCACCCTCTCCCCTCCCCCTCCACCCCGACCCCAGCATCCTCTCCCCTCCCCCCGACCCCAGCATCATCTCCCCTCCCCCTCCACCCCAGCACTCTCTCCTCTCCCCCAGCACTCTCTCCTCTCCCCTCCCTCTCCACCCTGACCCCAGCACCCTCTCCCTTCCCCTTCGACCCCAGCATCATCTCCTCTCCCCCTCCACCCCGACCCCAGCACCCTCTACCCTGACCCCAGCATCCTCTCCCCTCCCCTCTACCCCGACCCCCACTCCAGCATCCTCTCCCCTCCCCCCGACCCCAGCACCCTCTCCCCTCCCCCTCCACCCCAGCACTCTCTCCTCTCCCCTCCCTCTCCACCCTGACCCCAGCACCCTCTCCCTTCCCCTTCGACCCCAGCATCATCTCCTCTCCCCCTCCACCCCGACCCCAGCACCCTCTACCCCGACCCCAGCACCCTCTACCCCGACCCCAACATCCTCTCCCCTCCCCCTCTACCCTGACCCCAGCATCCTCTCCCCTCCACCCCGACCCCAGCATCCTCTCCCCTCCCCTCCACCCTGACCCCAGCATCCTCTCCCCTCCCCTCTGACCCCAGCATCATCTCCCCTCCCCTCTGACCCCAGCATCATCTCCTCTCCCCCTCCACCCGACCCCAGCACCCTCCACCACGACCCCAGCATCCTCTCCCCTCCCCTCCACCCTGACCCCAGCACCCTCCACCACGACCCCAGCATCCTCTCCCCTCCCCTCCCCCTCCACCCTGACCCCAGCAACCTCTCCCTTCCCCTCCGACCCCAGCATCATCTCCCCTCTCCTCCACCCCGACCCCAGCACCCTCTCCCCCCTACCTTGACCCCAGCATCCTCTCCCCTCCCCTCCACCCCGACCCCAGCATCCTCTCCTCTCCCCTCCACCCCGACCCCAGCACCCTCTCCCCTCCCCTCCACCCCGACCCCAGCACCCTCTCCCCTCCCCTCCACCCCGACCCCAGCACCCTCTCCCCTCCCCTCCACCCCGACCCCAGCATCCTCTCCCCTCCCCTCCACCCCGACCCCAGCATCCTCTCCCCTCCCCTCCACCCTGACCCCAGCATCATCTCCCCTCCCCTCTGACCCCAGCATCATCTCCCCTCCCCTCTGACCCCAGCATCATCTCCTCTCCCCCTCCACCCCGACCCCAGCACTCTCCACCACGACCCCAGCATCCTCTCCCCTCCCCTCCACCCTGACCCCAGCACCCTCCACCACGACCCCAGCATCCTCTCCCCTCCCCTCCCCCTCCACCCTGACCCCAGCACCCTCTCCCTTCCCCTCCGACCCCAGCATCATCTCCTCTCCCTCTCCAACCCGACCCCAGCATCCTCTCCCCTCCCCTCCACCCCGACCCCAGCACCCTCTCCTCTCCCCCTCCACCACGACCCCAGCATCATCTCCTCTCCCCTCCACCCTGACCCCAGCATCCTCTCCCCTCCCCCTCTACCCCGACCCCAGCATCATCTCCTCTCCCTCTCCAACCCGACCCCAGCATCCTCTCCCCTCCCCCTCTACCCCGACCCCAGCATCCTCTCCCCTCCCCCTCCACCCCGACCCCAGCACCCTCTACCCCGACCCCAGCATCCTCTCCCCTCCCCCTCCACCCCGACCCCAGCACCCTCTACCCCGACCCCAGCATCCTCTCCCCTCCCCCTCCACCCCGACCCCAGCACCCTCTACCCTCCCCCGACCCCAGCATCCTCTCCTCTCCCCTCCCCCACCACCCCGACCCCAGCATCCTCTCCCCTCCCCTCCAACCCGACCCCAGCACCCTCTACCCCGACCCCAGCATCCTCTCCCCTCCCCTCCACCCCGACCCCAGCACCCTCTCCCCTCCCCTCCACCCCGACCCCAGCACCCTCTCCCCTCCCCTCCACCCCGACCCCAGCACCCTCTCCCCTCCCCTCCACCCCGACCCCAGCACCCTCTCCCCTCCCCTCCAACCCGACCCCAGCACCCTCTACCCCAGCATCCTCTCCCCTCCCCCTCCACCCCGACCCCAGCACCCTCTACCCTCCCCCGACCCCAGCATCCTCTCCTCTCCCCTCCCCCACCACCCCGACCCCAGCATCCTCTCCCCTCCCCTCCACCCCAACCCCAGCATCCTCTCCCCTCCCCTCCGACCCCTGCATCATCTCCTCTCCCTCTCCACCCTGACCCCAGCATCATCTCCTCTCCCCTCCCCCCTGACCCCAGCATCCTCTCCCCTCCCCTCCCCCCTGACCCCAGCATCCTCTCCCCTCCCCTCCACCCCGACCCCAGCATCCTCTCCCCTCCCCTCCACCCCGACCCCAGCATCCTCTCCCCTCCCCTCCACCCTGACCCCAGCATCCTCTCCCCTCCCCTCTGACCCCAGCATCATCTCCCCTCCTCTCTGACCCCAGCATCATCTCCTCTCCCCCTCTACACTAACCCCAGCATCCTCTACCCTCCCCTCTACCCCCGACCCCCACTCCAGCATCCTCTCCCCTCCCCCCGACCCCAGCATCCTCTCCCCTCCCCCTCCACCCCAGCACTCTCTCCTCTCCCCTCCCTCTCCACCCTGACCCCAGCACCCTCTCCCTTCCCCTTCGACCCCAGCATCATCTCCTCTCCCCCTCCACCCCGACCCCAGCATCCTCTCCCCTCCCCCTCCACCCCCGACCCCAGCACCCTCTCCCCTCCCCTCCACCCCGACCCCAGCATCCTCTCCCCTCCCCTCCACCCCGACCCCAGCACCCTCTCCCCTCCCCTCCACCCCGACCCCAGCATCATCTCCTCCCCCTCCTCCCCGACCCCAGCACCCTCTCCCCCCCTACCTTGACCCCAGCATCCTCTCCCCTCCCCTCCACCCCAACCCCAGCATCCTCTCCCCTCCCCTCCACCCCGACCCCAGCACCCTCTCCCCTCCACCCTGACCCCAGCATCCTCTCCCCTCCCCCTCCCCCCTGACCCCAGCATCCTCTCCCCTCCTCTCCACCCCAACCCCAGCATCATCTCCTCTCCCCTCCACCCCGACCCCAGCACCCTCTCCCCTCCCCCTCCCCCCTGACCCCAGCATCCTCTCCCCTCCTCTCCACCCCAACCCCAGCATCATCTCCTCCCCCTCCTCCCCGACCCCAGCACCATCTCCTCCCCCTCCTCCCCGACCCCAGCACCCTCTCCCCTCCTCTCCACCCCGACCCCAGCATCATCTCCTCTCCCCTCCACCCCGACCCCAGCATCATCTCCTCTCCCCTCCACCCCGACCCCAGCACCCTCTCCCCCTCTACCCCCGACCCCAGCACCCTCTCCCCTCCTCTCCACCCCAACCCCAGCACCATCTCCTCCCCCTCCACCCCGACCCCAGCACCCTCTCCCCTCCTCTCCACCCCAACCCCAGCATCATCTCCTCTCCCCTCCACCCCGACCCCAGCATCATCTACTCTCCCCTCCACCCTGACCCCAGCATCCTCTCCCCTCCCCTCCACCCCGACCCCAGCACCCTCTCCCCCTCTACCCTGACCCCAGCATCCTCTCCCCTCCCCTCCACCCCGACCCCAGCATCATCTCCTCTCCCCTCCACCCTGACCCCGACCCCCACCCCAGCACCCTCTCCCCTCCCCACCATCCCATCCAACGTACCCTCTGTTCGGGCCCTTGGGCACGAACCAGGGCAGGACGCAGCCGACCAGCCCCCACAGAACAGTGAAACAAATGACAGGAACCGTCACCGAGTGTCCACCCATCTCGTCCTCTCCGATCAACCCACGGCTCCCGAGTCCCCAACCTACCTGTCACATGACACACACTCGCCCCGCCCCCGACTCCTCTCTATAGGTGGGTGATGAACACAATCTCTGCCCATTGGTCCGTGTAGACATAATCAACATTCAGTTGGTTGCCTTGTTTGTCAATCATTGTTAATCCCAAGTATGATTGGCTCTTTATTTATCATCGGTTTATTCCCGTTGCCTCTAGAGATTCCCGATAGACTCTTTTTTGCCTCAAATGGGACGTTACAATAATATGAAAATGACATATTATACCAAATAATTGTTCTGTGGCTGTATCAGGTACTAATTATTGGAGAGGTTATTTTTGGTTATTGGAGAGGTGGTTCTGTGACAAGCTGCTCGCTAGTTATTGGTTTATTATGCCAAGCTGCTGAGACCTGATTGGTGGAGGTAGGTGCCACTCAGCATCTGAGCGGGCTAACAGTCTGGGGTAGGCAACAGTGAAAGGCGGATCAATAACGTTAGTGGTGTCGGATCCTGACCCTGAACTAGAACCGGTACCAGTCCGGGAGTGGCTCCGCTCACAGATTCGTGCAAGACCAAGAATAAAATAAAGAACTAAAATTTAGCTTGAGCAACACAGATATACGATGAGCTCAGCATCCGCCAAAAGCGGGGTAAACCAGTGGTCAGAGCTAATATCCCCTCTCGTTCTCTCTTCTTCTATTCTCCACTCTGGCCTCTCACCTCTTCTCCTCGCCTGCCTATCACTACCCTGGTGCTCCTCCTTCTTCCCTTTCTCCCATGGTCCATTCTCCTCTCCTACCAGATTCATGGTTCTCCATTTCCCATCTGCCCGGCGTCACCTATCACCTTCTAGCTTGTCCTCCTCCACCTTTATATTTTGGCGTCTTCCCCCTCCCTTCTCAGGCTCGAGGAAAGGTCTCGGCCCGAAACGTCGACTTATTTATCTATTTATTTATCCATTATCCATTTATTTCCATGGATGATGCCTGACCTGCAGAGTTCCCTCAGCATTTTTTTCCAGAATTCCAGAAGGCTGAATCAGTCTTTTCTTCAGGGTAGGGGAGACTAAAAGTAGGTTTAAGGTGAGAGAGAGGGGACCTGAGGGGCACCTTCTTCACGCAGAGGCAGTGGGGGCATGAGACAAGCTGCCAGATGAAGTGGTTGAGGCAGGTACATTAATAACACTTAAAGTGCATTTGGTCAGATACATGGGTAGGAAAAATTCGAGGGACACAGGTCATCAGCGAAACGGGACTAGCTCAAGTCGTGATGCAATGCTTTGATCGGAAACATCAGCAATCCCTCATTGTTTGTTGTTCAAGAGAACACCTAGGTTGGTATGGATGAGTAACGCACACACACACACACACACGCGCGCGCGCACACGCACACACACACCACACACACACACGCGCGCACCACACACACACACACACACCACACACACGCACACACCACACACACACACACGCACGCACACACCACGCACACGCACACCACACGCGCACACACCACACACACACACACCACCACACACACACACACACACCACACACACACACACGCGCACACACACACACACACCCACACACACGCACACACCACACACACACACGCACGCACACACCACGCACACGCACACCACACGCGCACACACCACACACACACACACCACCACATACACACACACACACACACACACACACACACACACACACACACACACACACACACACACACACACACACACACACACACACACACACACACACACACACTCACTCACTCACTCTGATGGAGCAACCCAGCAGGACAGACAGCATCTATGGAAAGAAATAGAGAGCCGACACTTCGACCCTACATCAGGACTGGAAAGGAAGCCAGGAGAAGCCTGAATAAGAAGCTGGGGGTGTGGAAGGAGTACAAGTTAGAAGATGGATGGGTGAGACCAGGTAAATGGGAAGGTTGGTGGGTGGGGGAGGAGAATTAAACAAGAATCGGAGAGATGAAACAGGGGTGATTGATAAGTTCGTGGCCTAAGGTAGAGGGGGAGATGAGTTATACAGCTCTCATTACATGCACGTGCAGGTCAAGTCTGAGTGATTATGCAGGAAGTTTGAAGTTAATAACTCATCTCCTTTTACCTTTGGCCACGAACTTATCATTCACCCCTAGCAGATGGAAGAGATAAAGGGCTGAAGAAGATGGAATCTGATCGGACTCAAAGGGGGTGTTTAAATCTGCGAGCAGCTGGCGTTGGATCTACTGAGACCAGGGGTGGAGTTGTTGGAATTTGGATGGGAGCTGGTGGTGTTGAATTGTGACTGGTGTGAGGTTGATGGGGAGTAGTGTAGGCTCAGGTAGCGGGGAGGATCTGGAAAGTGCGGGTTGGCGGGAGGAGGTTGGAATGACGTCGAATCCAGATCTGGAGAAACGGAAGAAGAAGCATAATATTGGGAGTGATTTCTAGTGATGGGGAGGAAGGGCGGGATTTCTTCTGAAAAAAAAGAAGGAAGACTGTTTTCAGTTCTGCATCTCATTCCCATCTAGATATGTCCATACATGGCCTGTTCTACTGCCATGATGAGGCCAAACTCAGGTTGGAGGAGCAACACCTCATCTACCGTCTGGGTAGCCTCCAGCCTGGTGGTATGAACATTGAATTCTCCAATTTCCGGTAATTCCCTCCCCCTTCCCCTATCCCAGGTCACTTTCTGCTTCTTTATCTCTACAGTTCTTTCATGCTTATCCCCTCCCCCTTCCCTCTTTATCTTTCCTCTGATTGGTTTTCCACCTGGCGCCTCTAGGCCCTACCCCCTCCCCTATCTCTATTACTGGCCTTCGGCCCTCTCTTCCCCCCCCCCATTCCTGATGAAGGGTCTCGGCCCGAAACGTTGGCTACTCTTTTCTCACGGATGCTGCCTGACCTGCTGAGTTCTTCCAGCGTTGTGTACATATTGTTTCTTATCAAAGATACCTTACTAGTGGATAAAGTGGTTTGTGATGTTCATAATAGATGTGGTGAATTGTTCTGCTCGGACATCTAGACGTACTGAGAAAATTAAAACTATTGTGAAAGCTGCAGAAATGTATCTTGGTATAACTGGAAGCTGTAAATGAAGCTCTAATGGTGCATATATCCTAGTCTACTTGTGAAGGTACATAATGGATTAAGTATATTGCTGTCCAACGTGAGAAGCCTGATTTACAATGGTCAAGATTTTAAGAAGTTTATTTCTGATTTGACAAATCCTTCCGATGTTATATGTTTTCGGGAAAGCTGGTTGTTATCACAAGTTTTTCTTTGCAGGATTGTATTGTTATTAAGTGTGATAGGTTGGTCAGTAGAGGGGTTGGCGTTTCCAGTTTTTTAAGGAAAGGAGCAGGGCATAAATTTGTGGATGTGAATGAGCGTATGAAGCACTTGTCGAAATATTTGATTCACCGGGTAGGGGGTAGTAAAGTGGTTAATTTTTACAATCCTATTGGAAAACTTTCTATTGATTTGTCGGAAAGTATATGTAACATTGTGAAGCTGTTTGCAGATTGATTGTAGAAGAATTTTTAGATATTTCTCATCTGGTGTGTCTTAATAACGGGAAGGGTACAAGACTTAATGTCCATATTAATTCTGAAATGGCTATAGATTTAACTTTAGTTTCAAACATACTGGCTGGAGTGAGTGAGTGAGTGGGATGTCATGGGAGATGAAACATTGGGGAGTGATCATTTTCCTATCTTTATAAGCTTGGACGGATTTATATAAGGGACAGGAGGTCACTTTTAGACTTATCACTTTCCAAATGACCTTTTAGAAGGTGAAATTTTGGTGAAGCAAATTGGGAGAAGCTTAAGGTTTTCTGGGCTGAATGTTGAGGATGGTGTAGATTTCTGCAATGAAAGGTTCTGTCACATTATTCATCAAACTGTGATTCCTATTAAAAAGGGCATTAATAGGAGAAAGGCTGTACCATGGTGGACAGAGGAGTGCGTAAAGGCAATTAGGGCGAGAAATAAGGCGTTTAGGAAAGTTAAGAAGTATCACTCTCCAAGTGACCTTATTAAAAGGGCACGGGCCGTGGTGAGGAAAGTGGCGAAGATTGTAAACTGGGTTTGCTGGAGGTCATATTGTGACAGAATTGGAAGGGATATTAAACTTGGAGATGTTTGGGGAATGATTAAGAAAATGTGGGGATTTGTAGGGATAATAATATTCCAGTACTGATTGATGAGGGTAACATTGAATCAGGGAAGGTTGAGTTACTGGCTAGGTCATTTGCTACAATTCATAATGAAGATGATTTAAGTGAAGAGGTTAAACAATGTAGGGGTAACGTTCCTGGTCTGCTGGAAACCAGGTTTTGCAGTGACAGTATTATTGATGTAGAATTTTCTTTGTACGAACTTAAGGAGGCTATTATTAGTACAGACCAAATGTCTCCAGGAAAGGATGACCTATGTTATTGTATGATTAGACGTATGACTGACAATCCTCTCGATAAAATATTAAAATTTTTGAAACATATTTGGAGGTTAGGCCATCTTCCTTCCTAATGGAAAATGGCAGTAATAGTGTTGATTCTAAAACCTGGAAAACCCTTGTCAGATCCTCCTAGTTATGGCCCTGTATCGTTAACATCTTATTCATGTAAGCTCATGGTAATACAGCGTTTGAATTATATTTCGGAAAAGAGAGGTGATATATTGTTTCATCAGCAGATTTTGGAAGGGTAGAATGATATTGGATTCAGTTTTATGTTTGGAAGATGATATTAGAAAAGCACGGGTAAATAAAGAAGTTGCAATAGCAACTTTGACATTGAAAAGGCGTATGATATGTTATGGAAGGAAGGTCTTTTGATTAAACAATTTCACAACATACGCCAGTGATGTTAAACCTGATCCTGATTAAACTATGGAATTTAGGAATGAGGGGGAGATTGTATAATTTTTTTCTCAGTTTTATTTGGATAGCCTATGCAGCTAAGGGTGGGCAAGGTATATCGTGTTTCTATGAGATAGAGACATCGTTTGTAACCCTTTATTATTTAATATTATGATTAATATTTTCCCTGAGATAGGTCCTGGGGTACTATAAACAGATGATGGATCTTTATGGATCAGAGGTAGAAATGTCCATTTTACTGTATATAGGCTGAAATTAGTGATTAATAAGGTTAAACAGTGGGGAAATAGATGGGGATTTAAGCTTTCAGTAGCTAAAACTCAAGTTATGTGTTTTACGAAGACCTGCACTTGACTTGAAATTATATAGTCAAGCTCTTGAAGAAGTGTTGGTGATAAGATTTCTAGGCATGTAGGTGGATAATATGCTTACATGGAAGCACCAAGTTAGTAAAATAATTGATAAATTTGAAGGAGCAATAAATATTCTCAGGTGTCCATGTGGTTATTCTTGGGGTGCCACATGAAAATCTTTGTCTAATTAGATCTGTTCTTGATTATTGCTGTGTGACTTATGGATCAGCTTCATCTTCGACTTTAAAATGTTTGGATGTAATACAAGTCCAGGCTTTAAGATTATGTTGTGGTGCAATCAGGTTAATTCCCTTTTTTGCCTTTTACTTTCTGAAATGGGACAATTAAGACCATAAGATATAGGAGCACACAAGTAGGCCATTCGGCCCATCAAGTCTGCTCCACCATTCAATCATAAGGCTGATCCAATTCTTCCAGTCATCCCCACTCCCCTGCCTTCTCCCCATACCCATACAACTCACCCTGTTAAAACTGTGTTGGAAGACTGTTGGGAACATCACAAGAAGAGTTTTTTTAGTTTTGGGTGAGTGGGTTCTTATCATGCTAGGAATATGGGTTTGTTAAATAATGTAATATGTCCCACTGTTGCTTTTTCAGTATCTCCACCTTGGTTTTTTATCAATGACCTTAGCTGACTTTAGGTTACATGATTTAATAAAATCTAAGGATTCTGTTATGCCTTGTTGGTTCATCAATAAATATTAACCATTTTTACAGATGGATCAAAAGAAAATTTAATTGGAATGTTGGTGTGGCTGTTTTGTGCCTGAATTACAGGTAACGATAAAGAAATGACTTACTAACCATTTATCAGTATATATAGAATTGTTGCCATCATTTTGGGCTTACAATGGGTGGAGGAAAGTTGTCCATGTAAAGTTGTAATTTGTTCAGAGACCTTTGCAGTTTTGATGAGCCTTAAAGCAGGTCATTCCGGCAGCAGGGCAGATTTACTGTTGGAAGTCCATCGAACATTATTTCATCTACAAAGTATTGGACTACATGTTTTCTTCTTGTGGGTCCCCGTATAAGGTGTTGAGGGGAATGAGCGGAATGATAGGTTAGCTAAAAATGCTGTTAAAAGTTCTATAGTAGATATAGACCTTCCACTTAGCAAATCAGAAGTGAATGGGTTGGTAAAGTTAAGAATTTGGGGGTTATGGCAAGACTTGTGGGATAATGGGCATAAGGGGCGACACCTTTACAGAATACACAAAACTTGGCTTTATGGGAGAAGAGGGTAAAACAAAAAAAGAGAAGGAATTATTTTGACATGACCTAGAACTGGGCAAACTAGGCCTAACTATTCCTTGTTGGAAATTATCATTCTGGATTGTGTAAGTTTTATGATCATTATGAAACATTTGGACGTATAACTGTTACAGTGTGAAGCACATAAATTTCAAAGAAATCAAATGCAGGCTTCATTACAATCTTTGGGGGTTGATCGTTCTCATTTTAAAACTTTGTAAAGTTATGGGAGTGACCTTACTTTAATTCACAGTATCATCTTTCATTACTTACGATCTGTAGGGTTTTTGGGGGTAATCAAGCTTCTTTTGAAAAGAGAAGTAGTAAGGGTTTTCCCCAATTCTCTACACCACACTCCAGTCCAGTTGGTGGCTGTAATGCACCTTTAAGTCCGACTGCCAACCGCCATAAAAAGTCAAAAGAAGAAGAGAAAAATCCGATAGGAGAGGTCAGTGGACCATGGAAGAAAGGGAAGGAGGAAGGGCATCATTAAGGGATGGATGGGTAAGGAGAACAGAAGAGGTGAGCTGGAATGGAAGATGGTAGATGGGCAACATTCCCTCTATTATTTTTACAACTGTGCGGACCGAACATTGCTCTGAGCAGGAAAAGTTTACACAACCGGAAAACTGAAGGGCACTCTAATTTTTTTTTGTAATATCTGAATACCATGAATATTTAGAATGAAAATTGAAAAATCATATACCTTTGATTTTAATTATTGATTAAAGGTTATAATAAAATACAGCACAACAAAGAAAATCTTGAACATTTAGTAAACTTTTTTTTTAACTGCATCAAAATCTAGCTGTGCAGTTACAAAGGCTATGTGCACAGGAGCATTTTGGCTACTGTGCGGCCATGAACCCGTGGAGCTTAGGGGGTGATGGTGGGGAGGAATTACCAGATGTTTGAGGAATTAATGTTTTATACCACCAGGTTGGAGGGTACCCAAAGGGAATATGAGGCGATGCTCCTCCACCCTGAGAATGGTCTCATTTTGATAGCAGAGTGGGCCAAAGGGACTGTTTCTGTGCTGTACAACTCTATGCTTCTAAGGGAAAAGGCTATTTAATGGCACCCTATGTTAAATGAGTCCGACATATAGCACGTGACGGGTGTTATTTGATCCTCTGCGTTCAAAGGGCAAAGTCAATTTTATATCAAAGTACATATACAGGAAGTCAGTATACATTGTCTTGAGATTCATTTCCTTGCAGGCATTTATAGAAAATAAGGAATACAATAGAATTTATGGAAAACTGTACATAAAGACTGACCACCAATGTGCAAAAGAAGGCAAATTGTGCAAAAAAACCCAGAAATGAGTTGTAAAGAGTCCTTGAAATTAAGTCTGTAGGTTGTGGAATCAGTTCAGAGCTAGCGAGTATGTTTTTTTTCTAATTATCCATTATCATCCATCAGCTTTTTTCTTTGGTATTTGGTAGGGGGTTGACTTTTTTATATAATTTTTTAATGATGTATGACCTATCTTTAAATTTTTGATTACAGAGTGGTATACCTTTATGTGTTATGCTATAACATTTTGATCAATTTTATTACAATATATGAATGTACACAAGTTATGTTGAGATGTATCTATGTGTTGCACTCTGTTTGAATAAAAATATTGTAAAAAGAAAGTAAGTTCAGAGCTGAAGTGAAGTTATTCAATCCGATGCAGGAGCCTGATGGTTGAAAGGTAATAACTGTTCCTGAAGCTTATGGTGTGGGAGCTAAGGCTCCTGCACCTCTTGCCCGATGATAGTCACGAGAAGAGGGCATGGCCTTAATGGTGGGGGTTTTTGATGATGTATACTGTTTTCTTGAGGCAGTGCACCAGGTAGATGGGTTCGATGGTGAGGAGAGCTATGCCTGTAATGGACCGGCTGTATCCATCACTAAGGGCGACACAGTAGTACCAGTGACCAGGGTTCCATTTCTACAGCTTGTATGTTCTCTCCATGACCTCCGCGTGCTACCGTTTGCTCCCACATTCCAAAGGGTTAGTAGGTCAATTTGAAAGGCCTGTTACCGTGTTGTGTCTCAAAATGATAAAAATAAAATCCTTCAGTCTTTTCCGTTCCTGAGCGTTTGTGTTTCCATTTATGCGACCGGTGACTATACTCTCCCTGTGCATCTATAAAAGTTTGCCCAAGTTTTAGATGACGTGCAAACTTTAAGAAAGTGTGCTTTCCTTATGGTGACTCGTGCTACCGACAAGGAATTTGAAGCTGCAGACGATTTCCTAGTGAGGACCGGCTCGTGGAGCTTCTGCTTCTTCCTCCTGCAGTCCAGGATCAGCTGTATGGATTTTCTGACGCTGTTCTGGCACCACTCAGCCAGCTTTTCAACTTCTCTCCTATAAGCCGATTCGTCGCCACCTTACTTTCGGCCAAGAGATCCTGCAGCAGCTTGCGTGTCGCTCCGGGAGCTACTCTGGAGGCGATGAGCCGAGCCCAAGCTCCGACTGGTTAGAGGTGGAGCCGCCCCTCTGTTGTTGTAGGCGGGTCCGAGCGCCGTTCTTCAGGGTTATGGCGATCGGTTGGGAGCGGGTCTGCCTCCGCCGAATCCTGCCGAGGGTTCCCGGGACGCGGGGCAGCGCCGGAACGGGACTGCGGGCGCAGTACGACGCCGTGGTCATCGGGGGAGGTGAGTGTCCGCTGAACGACCCCTGTCAAAGGTCGGCGGGGAAGGGGAGAGGGTCTACACTGTAAACGGAGATGAGAGCTGTTCACTGCCAACCCCGAAACGACACCGCTTTCTGCTCCGAGTGTGGTGTCAATATACTGCCTGAGGCGAAGTGGATGTGTGCAGGACGGCGGCGGAGAGAGAGAATGTCTGACTCTGAGTGTGTAAGGCTGGGAGTGTGAGTCACAGAAGTGTGTGAACACACTCAGGGTTACTCTCCGCTCTGTGTTTAATTCGCCGTCACTGTTCTGCAAAATTGAAACGCCGGGAAGGGTTGAGGTACTGGGTGTTATTCAGCGTGCTGCGCTCTAGAAGAAGAAAAGACTTGTTTTATTTGTCAGGTGCACTGAAATGCATCGTTTTGCATCAGTGGCCGACACAGTTGGAGGCAGCCAGCAAGTGTGGCAATACTTCCAGGGGCAACGTAGCATGATCACAATTTACTAATCCTAACTTGTACATTGGACTGTGGGAGGACACGGAGCTCCGGGAGGAAACCCACGTGATTACGGGGTGTGCACATGCTCCTTACAGGCAGTGGTGGGAATTGAACCCCAATCTCCCAGTCACTGGCCCTGTAAAGTGTTACTCTAGCCACTATCTGCAACGTGCCCCCCTCCTCAATGACAGCACTCTGAGTTCTGCTGGTTGCTCACATGGGCACAAACCGTCACCAGTAGGGGCAATGATGATGTTTTACCTTCTCCAGATACCAAATGAACCTGGTGGCATACTTGGGGATCCACGTGCCCTCGCCTAAACCTCCTTTGGAGACAGTGGCAGAACAGGCACAAAATGCTGGAGGAACTCAGCAGGACAGGCAGCGTCTATGGAGAGTTGATGTTTCGGGCTGAGACCCTTCGTTAGGATTCATGAAGTCTCCCTCTCCACCTTCTTATTCTGGCATCTACTCCCTTCCTTTCCAGTCCTGTTGAAGGATAATAAACCTGATCCTGATGTTTGACTCTATCACTCCATTGAGGCTGGAGATCTGCTCCTGTGAAACTCTCCCTCTCGCTCTTTTCCTTCTGCCTTTATGTCAGAGGAGTTAAAGTGGATTGAATTGTTTGTTATTACGGTCTAATATGGCATATAATGTGTCATTTGGCAGTCACAGTAGAATGCAAAAACATAAAATTACTATAAATATCAAAAACAGCAGAAAAAGGGAATAATAAGATAGTCTTCATGGGGAACACAGAATAGTACAGCACATTACAGGCCCTTCAGCCCACAATGTTGTGCTGACCCTCAAACCCTGCCTCCCATATAACCCCCCACCTTAAATTCCTCCATATACCTGTCTAGTAGTCTCTTAAATTTCACTAGTGTATCTGCCTCCACCACTGACTCAGGCAGTGCATTCCATGCACCAACCACTCTCTGAGTGAAAAACCTTCCTCTAATATCCCCCTTGACCTTTCCACCCCTTACCTTAAAGCCATGTCCTCTTGTACTGAGCAGTGGTGCCCTAGGGAAGAGGCGCTGGCTGTCCACTCTGTCTATTCCTCTTAATATCTTGTACACCTCTATCATGTCTCCTCTCATCCTCCTTCTCTCCAAAGAGTAAAGCCCTAGCTCCCTTATCTCTGATCATAATCCATACTCTCTAAACCAGGCAGCATCCTGGTAAATCTCCTCTGTACCCTTTCCAATGCTTCCACATCCTTCCTATAGTGAGGTGACCAGAACTGGACACAGTACTCCAAGTGTGGCCTAACCAGAGTTTTATAGAACTGCATCATTACATCGCATCTCTTAAACTCTATCCCTCGACTTATGAAAGCTAACACCCCATAAGCTTTCTTAATTACCCTATCTACCTGTGAGGCAACTTTCAGGGATCTGTGGACATGTACCCCCAGATCCCTCTGCTCCTCCACACTACCAAGTATCCTGCCATTTACTTTGTACTCTGCCTTGGAGTTTGTCCTTCCAAAGTGTACCACCTCACACTTCTCTGGGTTGAACTCCATCTGCCACTTCTCAGCCCACTTCTGCATCCTATCAATGTCTCTCTGCAATCTCTGACAATCCCCTACATTATCTACAACACTACCAACCTTTGCATCATCTGCAAACTTGTCAACCCACCCTTCTACCCCCTCATCCAGGTCGTTAATAAAAATCACAAAAAGTAGAGGTCCCAACACAGATCCTTGTGGGACACCACTAGTCACAACCCTCCAATCTGAATGTACTCCCTCCACCACGACCCTCTGCCTTCTGCAGGCAAGCCAATTCTGAATCCACCTGGCCAAACTTCCCTGGATCCCAATCCTTCTGACTTTCTGAATAAGCCTACCGTGTGGAACCTTGTCAAATGCCTTACTAAAATCCATGTAGATCACATCCACTGCACTACCCTCATCTTTATGCCTGGTCACCTCCTCAATGAAGTCTATCAGGCTTGTTAGGCACGATCTGCCCTTCACAAAGCCATGCTGACTGTCCCTGATCAGACCATGATTCTCTAAATGCCCATAGATCCCATCTCTAAGAATCTTTTCCAACAGCTTTCCCACCACAGACGTAAGGCTCGCTGGTCTATAATTACCTGGACTATCCCTACTACCTTTTTTGAACAAGGGGACAACATTTGCCTCCCTCCAATCCTCCGGTACTATTCCCATGGACAACGAGGACATAAAGATCCTAGCCAGAGGTTCAGCAATCTCTTCCCTCGCCACGTGGAGCAGCCTGGGGAATATTCCGTCAGGACCCGGGGACTTATCCGTCCTAATGTATTTTAACAACTCCAACACCTCCTTTCCCTTAATATCAACATGCTCCAGAACATCAACCTCACTCATATTGTCCTCACCGTCATCAAGTTCCCTCTCAGTGGTGAATACCAAAGAGAAGTATTCATTGAGGACCTTGCTCACTTCCACAGCCTCCAGGCACATCTTCCCACCTTTATCTCTAATCGGTCCTACCTTCACTCCTGTCATCCTTTTGTTCTTCACATTATTGAAGAATGCCTTGGGGTTTTCCTTTACCCTACTCGCCAAGGCCTTCTCATGCCCCCTTCTTGCTCTTCTCAGCCCCTTCTTAAGCTCCTTTCTTGCTACCCTATATTCCTCAATAGACCCATCTGATCCTTGCTTTCTAAACCTCATGTATGCTGCCTTCTTCCACCTGACTAGATTTTCCACTTCACTTGTCACCCATGGTTCCTTCACCCTACCATTCTTTATCTTCCTCACCGGGACAAATTTATGGGTTCATGGACTGTGCAGGAATCTGATGGTGGAGGAGAGATGCTGTTCCTGAGTGTGTGTCTTCAGGCTCCTGTACTTCTTCCCTGATGGAAGTAATGAGCGGAGAACATGTCCTGGATGGTGAGGGTCCTTAGTAATGGATGCCAACTTCTGGACCTTGGAAGGTGTCCTTGATGCTGGGGAGAGCTGGGGGAGTCTCCTTCCCTTTGCAGCCTCAATCGTGTCTCTTAGAGCCTCCATGACAGGCAGTGATGCAGTCAGTCAGAATGTTCTCCACTGAGCATCCATAGAGATATGTAAGACTTACTGAATCTCCTTGAACTCCAGACAAAGGAGAGCTGTTGGTGTGCTTTCTTTATGATTTCATCGATGCTGCCCGTGACCTTTGATGATTTCTGTGCCGCTTGAGAAAAGCACGTTTTGTGTGTGTTCATCTCACCCGGCTGCCCTACACTACAGAAGAGGCCTCACCCTGACTTTGATGCTGTGCATTGGTCAGAGTTCAGTGTAACTACAGGAGGTGCAGGAGCCTGAAGGCACACATCAATGATTCAGGAACAGCTTTCGTCCTCTCTGCCATCCGATTCCTAAATGGACATTGATCCCGTGAACACTCAGTCACTTTTTTTTATTATTTCTGTTTTTGCACTACTTTTAATTTAACTGTTTAATATACATGCATAAACTTACTGTAATTTATTTTTTCTACATTTATCATGTAGTACATTGTACTGCTGCCACTAAGTTAACAAATATCACAGTATATGTTGGTGATACTAATTCTGAACTCTGTTGTCCCAGTGTCTACCCTCTGCCAGCACTGAGGTGGGCATCAGAGCAATTTTCTTCTGGTGCCATCTCCCATGTGTTTATTTTCTCCCAGGTATTAGAACATAGATCACAGGAACAGAACCTTTGATCCACAATGTTTGTGCCAAACTAGTAATTAAATGCCTAACTAAACTCATCCCTTCTGCTTACACAGTGTCTATATCTCAGCATCACCCACACATTCCAAGAGCCTCCTAAACACCTCTGTTGTATCTGCTTTCACCACCGCCACTAGTGGAATTTTACAACATTCGACTCAGAAAATATGCACTGACAAACTTTGTGAATGGCGTCCAATTTTTTGTCTTCATATCCTAGCCCTAACTATTGTACAGGTGCTATGTGAATGTAAAGGAACAAAAACTATATGAGTGCTGGAGGAACTCAGCAGGTCAGGTAGCCAGGTGAGGGGGAAGGTGGGTGGCAATGTTCTAATTCTTTTTACAGCTGCGTGGCCTAACCACTACTCTAAGCAGGAAATTTTTACGGCCTGAAAAATGTGCGGCACTTTAATTTTTATGTAATGTGAATAACTAGAATGAAAATTGAAAAATCACACACCTTTCTAGAATACACATAACTGTTGGGTTTATGGGAGAAGGGAGTAAAACAAGGAGGGAAGGAATTATTTTGACATGACTTAGAACTGGGCAAACTCCTTGTATCTTGTTGGAAAGCATCATTCTGGATTGTGCAAGTTTTGTCATCATCATTATGAAACCTTTGGACATAATACTGTTACCGGGTGAAGCATTTAAGGTTAAATTAAATGCAGGCTTCATTAGTCTTTGGGAGTTGATAGTTCTCATTTTAAAACTTTGTGACGTCATGGGAGTGACCTTAACTCACAGTATCGTCTTTCATTACTTACAATCGATAGGGCTTTTTGGGCTGCTTTAGCTTTTCTTTGAAAAGAGAAGTAGCAGGATTTTCCCCCTATTTCCCTACACCACATTCCAGTCAGGTGGCAGTAATGCAGCTTTAATTTTGACTGTCAACCACCGTTAAAAGAAGAGAAGAATCTGATAGGAGTGGACCATGGGAGAAGGGGAAGGAGGAGGGGCATCATAGAGAGGCGATGGTTGGGTAAGGAGAACAGAAGGGGTGAGAGGGCAGCTGGAATGGGGAATAGAAAGTGGTAGATGGGCAACATTCCCCCTATATTTTTTTTTACAACCGTGCAGACCAAACGTTGCTCTGAGCTGAAAATGTATATGCAACCTGAAACTGAAAACACTCTAAATGTTTTTGTTTTCTGTAATATTATAATATGAACACTTAGAATGAAAAATGAAAAATCTCACATTTATTGATCAGAGGTTATTCTAAAATGCAGTACAACTAGGAAAATCATTAACGTTTCATAAACTTCTAGCCGCGTCCAATTCCAGGCGCGTGGCAACAACGGCGACGTGCACGGGAGCGTTTCAGTTACCGTGCGGCCACGCACTTGTGCAGCTTAGAGGGGACAGTGGTCGGTGTGTGGGGGAGGGGAGTAAAGTAAGAAGCTGGGAGCTGATAGGTAGAAGGAGTAAAAGGCTGAAGGAGGAGGAATCTGATAGGAGAGGAGTGTGGACCATGGGAGAGAGGGAAGGAGGAGGGCCACTGGAGAGAGATGATGGGCAAGTGAGGGGAAGGGAAGTACGTTTGAGTTTGTTTGTGTGGATTTCCAGCATCTGCAGAATCTCTTGCGTCTATATAAATGTATTTGTTGTTCATTGAAGCCATCAGCAGGTTACTTTGCTCGTGCTGAGTGCAATATCACTGTGAACAGCAGGACACTGACATGTTTTCTTCATTTCTCTAGGACACAACGGTCTCATTGCCGTACGTACACCTTCTTGACTTCCACTCTAATCGAGGTATTGTTCCTGCTTGAATTGGGGGAGCTGTTAACGCCAGGCGTAGCCCAGACTGTCTGCTCCCTGCACCGTGTACCCACGGAAAGTGGTCAACACTCCTCGGTTCCTCAGGAGAGAAGGGAGAAGAAGCCAGGCTGACTCCCCAATTCCTGCTGCTCGGTTTGGAATGATGTTGGGAAAGGCTGCAGACTCTGTCTTGGGCAACGAGAGAAGGGTTGGGGGGGCGGGATTGTTTCTGAGGGTGGATGCTCACAAGGAGATAGAATCAGAGAGACTCTGAAACAACTGAAGGGTCTCAGAGATGACAGGACAATTGGGGGTGGGAGCAAGCTGGCCCATCTCAGGTCCTTCATCCTGCAAACAGATGAGATCAGTCAGATGGATGATGTGGTCAGTGCAGGCATGGTGGGCCAGGGAGCCTGTTCTGGATCCCTTCCCCAGATACCTCCCAACATTGCTTGGTGCCAGGTTTTAGTTGAAAGTGCTGCTGTGACATACTCAGCGATGTTTGAGGATAACAACACACACAAAATGCTGGTGGAACACAGCAGGCCAGGCGGCATCTATAGGGAGAAGCGCTGCCGACGTTTCGGGCCGAGACCCTTCGTCAGGACAGATGTTTGAGGATGTTATGTAACAGTGTTATCTCATCACAAGCTGTTGTCATTCAGAGTGTATTCAAATGCATTCCGCGGGAACAGGATTACAGGAAGCTCGAAATCTGGCCTCTGCGGAATGTATGAATTACAAGCAGGCCTAGGCCACTTGGCCCTTCAAACCTGTCCCACCGTCATGGTCGCTCTGGTTGTAATCTCAACACTGAATCTTGTTCAGAATCTGAATCCAGGTTATTATCACTGGCCACACACAAAACTGGAGGAACACAGCAGGCCAGGCAGCATCGATGGGAAAGAGTAAACAGTCAACGTTTTGGGCAGAACCCTTCATCAGGACTGGGGAGAAAAGAGATGAGAAGTCAGAGTTAGAAGGTGGGAGGAGGGGAGGAAGATGTACAAGGTGGTAGATGATAGGTGAAACCGGGAGAGAGGGAGGGGTGAAGTAATGAGCTGGGCAATCGATTGGTGTGGCACATGTCACACTTGCAAGGGTACGTACCAGGAGGGAGATCAGTGGGGAGAGACGAATGGACAAGAGAGTCACGTGGGGAGTGATCCCTGTGGATAGTGGAAAGTGGGGGTGTGGTGGGATCCTGTTGGAGATGGTGGAATTAATGGAGAAACACCTGCCCAACACCTCCTCCCTCACTACCATTCAGGGCCCCAGACAGTCCCTCACATTGAGGGGACACTTTATCCGTGAGTCTGTGGGGTCACTTACTATACCCGGTGTTCCTGGTGGGGCCTCCTGTGTATCGGTAGGACTCTGTAGATTGGGAGATCACTTCGGCAAGCACCAGAAAAAGTAGGATCTCCCAATGGCCACTCATTTCAATCCTACTTCCCATTCCCATTCCAACATGTTAATCCACGGCCTCCTCTACAGCCACACTCAGATTGGAGGAGCAACACTGTATATTTCATCTAGGTAGCCTTTCCCCTGATGGCAGATTTCTCAAACTGGTAATTGTCCCCCCTTCACCATTCCTCTCTCTCATCTTATCTCCTTACCTGCCCATCACCTCCCTCTGGTGCTCCCCTCCCCATTTCCCTTTCTTCCATGGCCTTCTGTCCTCTTCCCTCTTCTCCAGCCCTTTATCTCTTTCACCAATCAACTTCCCAGCGCTACTTTACCCCTCCCCTTCTCCTGGTTTCAACTATCACCTATCACCTTGTACTTCTTCCTCCCCTCCCACTCTCCCGCCCCCCCCCCACTCTGACCTTATCTTTTTTTCCAGTCCTGAAGAAGGGGCTCGGCCCAGAACGTCGACTGTTTATTCATATCCATAGATGCTGTCTGATCCGCTGAGTTCCTCCGCCATTTGTGTGTGTTGCTTTGATTTCCAGCAGCTGCGGATTTTCTATTATCTGGTATCACTGGTGCATGTTGAGAAATTTTTTTGTTTGTAGCAGCAGTACAGTGCAATGAATAAACATCTCTAAGTTAATAAAAAGAAATATTTAAAAATAAACAATTAGCACAGAAAGAGAGCAAAATAATGAGGTAGTATTCATGGTTCCTGGGCTGTTCAGAAAACTGATGGTGGAAGGGAAGCAGCCGTTCCGAAAATGTTGAGTGTGTGTCTTCAGGCTCCTGTAGCTCCTCCCTGATGATAGTAATGAGAAGAGGGCACGTCCTGGTTGGTGAGAGACCTTCATGATGGATGCCTCCTTGTTGAGGTATCCGCGTTTGAAGATGTCCTCAGTGGCGGGGAGGTGAGTGCCCGCGATGGAACTGGCTGAGTTTACAACCCTTTGCAGCTTTTTCTGACCCCGTGTATTGGCGTCTCCACACCAGATAGTGATGCAGTCAGAATGCTGCCCATGGTACGTCAGTAGAAATTTGTTATAATCCTCGGAAAAATACCGAATTGTCTCAAACTCCTAATGAAATACAGCTGCTGGCGTGCCTTCTTCATGATTGCATGAATATGCTGGGTCCAGGGTAGATCTTCAGAGATACTGACACCCAGGAAGTTGAAGCTGCACACCCTTTTCAAAATATTAAAGAACTATGCTTCCTGTGTCCCGTCAAAGTCAAGTTTAGTGTCAGGTGCAAAAGTCCATGTGTGCACTGAGGCAGCAGAAAACTTCACAGGCTCGTAGCATCGGATACGCAGCACCCATAAGAAAAATAACACACACACACACAAATTTCTGGAAGAACTTAGCGGGTCAGGTGCATCAACGTAGATGAATAAACAGTCGACGTTTTAGGCCGAGCCCCTTTATCAGGACTGGAGAGGAAGAGGAAGCCAGAATGTGGAGGGAGGTGGAGTATAAGCTGGTAGGAGATGGTAGGTGGGTGGGTGGGGAGAGGTGATGGATTAAGTTAAAAGCTGGGAGGTGATAGGTGGAAAAGGTAAAGGGCTGAAGAAGAAGGAATCTGATAGATGAGAGTGGACCATGGGAGAAAGGGAAGGAGGGAGGTGATGGTTAGATGAGAAGGGGTAAGAGAGGTGCCAGAATAGGGAATAGAAAGAGAGAGAAAGGGGAGGGGGGGGGAGAAATACGAGGTGTTGCTACTCCAACCCGAGGGTGACCCCATCTTGGCAACAGAGGAGAATTTGGACTGACATGTCGGACTGGGAAGTGGAATTAAAACTGGTGGCTTATTATTGTGCTAATATTATTATGTTCACAAGAAAATGTAAATTATTTGTAACTTGTACATTCCGCCTATGAGGTTGTTCTGTAGTCACAAGCAGGTCAGACCGGGTAAGGTCAGCAGAATTCCTTCCCTGAAAGACGTTAATGAATCCACAAGATTTTTCCAACAATTGGCTAGTTTTGTGATTACTATTAGTAATTGTTAAATTCCACAACTTCTACAGAATCTTGATTACTTCTGTGTTTCACTAAAACAATATATCTCAGCTCAATAAGACAGAAAGACACAAACTCCAATGATCTAATTAGAACTACAAAACTTTGTTTATTAGGACAGAATGGAGCAAGCATTGAAATATTTATCTAGTCGTGCCCTGGCCCGTCTCACTGCATCACAGCTTCCGTCGGATCCACGGCATTGTTCATGAACAGTCCACGGCGAGGCCCCGAAAAACTAACACGCCTCCTGATTGCTCGACGTTTCGACCCTTTTCCCTGATATGAAATGCTGCAGGAAGTGGACCAAAACATTATCACCAGCTCAAACCACCAAATTAGAACCAGTCATTGCTTGCCACCACTCTTCACGAGTCTCACCCCGTGCTCCACTTGCGTTCACGTTCCCAGGGTGGTACTGCGTTCTTGTAGTGGTATTCCCATAATCGTAATCCGTGCTCCTGGGAACTTAGGGCTCACGTGTTGCTCAGAGTTACAGGGCACAGGGGAGATCCACGAGAAACAAGAAAGAATAAAGAGCAAAGGCAAACCGTAGTTTCATTTTGAGATGCATGATTACGAGTATGCACAGGTGCGATGGAAAATTTACTCATCAAATCAAGTTGAAGTTCAAGTTTATCGTCATTCCACCATCCACGTGTATACTGCCCAATGAAACAGTGTTCCTCTGGACCAAAGCGCACAACACAGTACCTGTAACTGATTTGAAATATTACCTCAAACAACTTAAATAATATATTCCAGAATATTGACACTCATTAAGGTGTACTTATGACACAAGGTAATAAGTAAACTGTACAACTCTACTGGTGCTTCATACACACTGAGACCTGGGTGGTGACAGGGAGTTCAACAGTCTCATGGTCTGCGAGAAGAAGCTGTTTCCCATTCTAGTAGTCCTTGTCCTAATGCTAGGGAGTCAAAGAGATTGTGGGACAGATGGAAGGGATCTTTGAAAATGCTAAGGGCCCTGCGTATGCAACGGTTCTGATAAATATCTCAGATGGGTGGAAGAGAAACACCGATCATCCTTTCAGCAGTCCTCTCAATCCTTTGTAGGGCCTTGCAATCGGATACCTTGCAATTCCTGAACCTGAAGGTCATGCAAGTCGGGGCACTCCCAATGGTGCTTCTGTAATAATTGGTTAGAAAGGGCAGGGTGGTGGATGGGGGAGCCTCACTCACCTCAATCTCCGCGGGAAGTGGAGACGCTGTTGTGCTTTCCTGGCTAACGAGGTAGTGCTGAAAGACCCGGTGAGACTGTCCATTTTGTGCACTCTGTTGGAATCTCTCTTTATTTCTGATCCTTATTCTCGGACAATTAAGAAACAGAGGAATGTTTTACCTCCCAGCTGCACGTTTAAAACTTCCTTTCTTTGTCTAGTTTTCCTTCAAGAAAATGTCCCTTGTTCGGGCGCCATATTGTTAGATATGTAATACCTAGTTTGTAATCCTTGGGGTTCTTCCAGGAGTCAAGAATGAAGGGCCGTCTTGATTCTTAATGATCATTTATTTTAAAGTACCAACAAACTAAAGAGGTGAGAGGTAAAGCTAAGATGAATGAAAAGTAGTCAGAAGTTGAAGATAAAAGAAAATAATGATGGCGCCCCTGAAAAATCCCATCACCTTTATAATCGAGATAAGAAAATTCCACAGATAAAATAAACCAATCATTGGTTGCACAATTATGTCGCATGGGTAATGTGCTAATACTTAGCCAATGAAAAATGAGAAAGCTGATTAGCCATTAGTTTAACTGCTGTACTGTTTGCTGGGAATGAACCACCACATACTGTGAAAAATAGATGAGTTTGTTAAAAAGTACAAATGATTAAAGTACAACTTTAGTCTTACATTAATTCATCTTACTAAAAAGTATTAAAAAACAATGGTTTCCAACAGTCCCCCCCTTTGATTCTATAAGGGACACTGGCAGAATCACATCTGAAAATTCAGGGGCAAAAATAAAACTTTAAGTATCTACGTTACAGAGTAATCAAAAACTATTCAAAATTATTTATAGTACTGCATATTTATTGTGAGTCATTTCAACTGGTGCATCATGAGCAGGAGAAATAGGCACAAATATAATAACAACAAGCATCAAAATAAAGTCCATAATGTTCAATAAAAATGTCCAATAATTATATTTGTGCTTGAAGTCGTCTCACCGTACTTGTCTTTATCTGGAGTCATTTCGGATCGATTGCAGTGGCTGGTGTGTTTCCACTTATGGTCTGCCCTCCTCCGATGGACCACTTCAATAAGCGGTGACCTGTTGGTAAACAGACTGAACAACTGGGGTTAGTTTTACACAATAATCAATTAAACCATCTACCATGATGTGTATATCAGCCTCTCTGAGATTGAGAGCTCCCAGCAGTGACCTCTTCAACTGGACTCAATTTTGTTATCTTGTTTTGGGGTTGCTCCAATGCTGCATCAAACCAAAGAAAGAGCTGTAGGCCGTGGTACACCTTCCTCGTGATACTTAGCCAACCGTTGTTTGATGATGCCGTTCATTCTTTCAACTTGATGACTCTGGATGATGTGGGCAATAAAAAGGCCATTCAATGTTTATCCATCAACATAATTCTTGACAAACACTCCCAGTGAGATGTGTTCCTTGGTCATAGTCAATGTGGCATGGAAATCCCCATCTAGGAATATTGTCCTTAATCAGAGTTTTGGCTGTGTATGTGGCTGTAACTGTACTTGCTGGGATGGTTTCCACCCATCTTGAGAATTTGTCCACCATTACTAGCACATCTGAATATCCTTGACTCTTCGATAAAGTAGATGTAAAAATGGACCAGGTGGGGCAGGAGTACTTAGTTGAGGTAGCTTCTCTGTTGATCCAGGGTTGGTTTTCTGGCAATGTAGTACATCTCTTAACTGTTTGTCGAGCTTGCATCCTGAACTTTGGATTCCACCACCCTGGAAGAATCTGTTGACCATCTTTTGCACTCCTGTGTGTTCTAAGGAGTGTATCTGCTGTGCCAGGTAAGGAAGGAGCTTAGCTGGGGCCACCAGTCTATGACTAGTGCCATATCTCCATACTCCATCGTCGTTTAGTAACCTACCATTTTCCATCCAGTATCACTTCTCTTCATTCGATCACTGATCTTGCATGTTCGTCTGTGACACAGTAACTTGGTTTCAGTTATCGGGCTTTCTTCTACCCCTGTTCTGCTGCCCTCTTTGCAGTTTCATCTGCAAATGTGTTTCCACAGCTTTCCAATGTGGTCATATTAGAGTGACCTTTACATTTCAACACTGCAACTTCTGATGGTACTTGCATGACTTTGATAAGTTCTCGTACTAGTTGGCCATTCTTGATTGGAGTTCCCGTGGTTGTGAGAAATCCTCTTTGTCTCCATAAATTTCTGAAGTCATGAACGACTCCGAAAGCATATCAGGAATCCGTGTGGATATTAGCTGATCTTCCTTCTGCTAGCCTTCAGTCCCTGCCTGTTGTGCAGAAGTACCAGGAGCCATGTTTCCCAAGGCCATTACTTCATAAGAACAGAAGAAATAGGAGCAGGAGTCGGCCATCTGGCCCATCGAGCCTGCTCTGCCATTCAATAAGATCATGGCTGATCTGACCATGAACTCATCTCCACCTACCTGCCTTTTCCCCATAATCCTTAATTTCCCTACTACGCAAAGATCTATTCAACCTTGTCTTAAGTATATCTACTGAGGTAGCCTCCACTGCTTCAATGGGCAGAGAATTCCACAGATTCACCACTCTCTGGGAAAAGCAGTTCCTCCTCATCTCCGTCCTAAATCTACTTCCCCGAATCTTGAGGCTACGTCCCCTAGTTCTAGTCTCACCTACCAGTGGAAACAACTTTCCTGCCTCTATCTTATCTATCCCTTTCATAATTTTATATGTTTCTATAAGATCTCCAAAACTCAAATCTTTTGGCCACACCATGAGGACAGGATTCCTTGGAGAAGACTCTCATGTTGGGTAAGACGGCAAAGGCTACGATGGATAGATAATATTACTCAGACAATGCATATGACCTCGGGGGATCTTAGGCAGTTTCCAACAAGAAGGCCTGGTGTGCAGGAGTCCGTGAGATCACAAAGAGTCGGACTGACTTAACGACTGAATAACAACATGAGACCTACTCCCACTCTTGTGAATTTCAGCGAGTACAGTCCCAGGTGACTTATTCTCTCCTCATAGTCTAACCCCCTCACCTCTGGAATCAACCTGGTGAACCTCCTCTGCACTGCCTCCAAAGCCAGTATATCCTTCCTCAAGTAAGGAGACCAGAACTGCACACAGTACTCCAGGTACGGCCTCACCAGTACCCTGTACAGATGTAGCATAATCTCGTTTTCATTTTCTCTGACAACAGCCCAACCAGGCATTTGAACTCCTTCCTCAATGGCTGAGGAGCTGTCAGAGTGCAGAACCAGATCTGGGCTCAACAAAGGGACTTCTTTATGGTAATGTGTATCTTCTTGACACGTTATTGTTCTTACACAGTCATGATCATCATCATCTTCCATGTCCTCTGGCAACAGTGTAGCTGGATTTGCTCATTGATGATAGTAGGTGCCTCAAGAACAGTGGTCCACTTGGACTACTGAGCAGCTGTCACTTGAGAGGCCCTGTTCATAGTCAGTGAAGTATGCACTGAGGGTGGGCATCAAACATTTAACGTCTGATCCAGCACATTGTTTGAAACAGGTAGGTTGCCTGCTCTACTCATAGACACTTAACCCATCCGAAGGCTACATTGCTCAATTTGGCAGAGTGATAACCAACAGGACGCTGTTGGAATCCACATTCTTGAGTTAAAACTGGCGTCATGTAGCCACGCTTCTTGTTAACAAACAGGGTAAATGGTCTTTCTGCATCAGGGATTCCTATCGCAGGTGCAGTACTTGGTATCACCTTTAAAGTTTGAAAAGCTTCTTCAGGGTCATCGGAGTGCTTGCTGCCTTTCAACAGACTGGTGAGGGGTTTGAGCAATTTCCACATGTGAATGGAACCGTGTGCTGTTGTAGTTGCACAAACCCAGACATGATTGAAGTTGCTGGACTGTTGTAGGTGACTTTGCTGATTTAACAGCCTTTGCACGATCTTCAGTGATTTCCCATTTGCCCAACTCATATAAGCCACTTCCTCACGTTGTAATGTGCCTTGCCCAAATTTGCTTTGTGTCCCTTGAGGGCCAGATATTCACGCAAATAAAGTACATCGCATTCATTTCCAGCTAGTAAATTAATATATTGCCGTGAATTCCAGTTTCACTTCTTCTGCTGGTTAGCAGGTATAGGCAGTTGGTTCATCTGTCTGGATCTTATTTGGACTTTGATATATTGTTTGGCAGTTTGCACCAGATTGTGGTAGGAAATGGGGCAGTTTCACTCCAATTTGCTTTTGCTAGCTTCACCGTTTTGGGAACATGTGATTTCAAACCATCCATGAAAGTTGACTTCAGAGCGCCGTCTGCGGATTCTTCCACATTATCTTCAGTTGTTCCTTGAACTCCTGAGTAGCTGATCCAAACTGTCTTCATATTCAGAAACATCACCTGAAGCTTTCTGTTTGCAGTCATCGTGTTGGGTGTTGTCATTCCAACCATTTAAAAAAAAATACATCCCAATCATCTGGTAAATTCCACTTATCCTCTCCTACACAATCTTCAGTTCACCATGCCAACTGATTTATTTGCTGAGTTGTTAGCATAGCAGCTAAAATTTGAATGCAGTTGGTATATATTCTTAATCCATTGAAGTTCAACCCAAGTCTTTGAGTTTCCTTTTTTTTTGGGATGTGGAAGTTCCTTGGACAAATGGTCCAATTTGCCAGTTCTTATTGTTTCTGGTGATTGGAAACCTCCTGTCGTTTTACAAAATCTCCGCCTGAGGAGAGCTGCAGATGTTGGCTGCAAAGAAGAAGGAAGTCGTAGTGAAACCGTGTCAAACTTCAGTCGGAGTACACTTGGAGTATTGCGTGCAGTTCATATAGGAAGGATGTGGAGGGTGGAGAAGATATGATAGGTTGGACAAACCTGGGTAGTTCTCCCTGGAGCACTGGAGGCTGAGGAGAGACCTGATAAAGGTTTTTAAAGTTAATTATGAGATGCATAGATAAGGTAGGCAGACAGAATCTTCTTCAGAGGGTAGAAATGTGTCAAACACCAGAGGACGTGCTTTTAAGGTCAGAGGGGAGAATGTTTTAAGGTGATGTGAGGGCACAGATTGGTAGGTGCCTGGAAGGGGTTGCCAGGAGTTGTGGTGGAAGGAGCTAGTTTGGTGGAGTTTATGAGACGTAAGTATGAAGGGGATGGATGGATATGGATGATACAGAGGAGGATATTTAGGTTAAATTGGCCTCAAAAGCAGCACAATGTAATGGGCTGAATGGCCTGTCCAGTGCTATACTGTTCTATGTTCACAATGCCCTGAGTGAGAAATAGATTTGGGTTTTTTTAAATTCAAATTATGTTCTTTCTTGTAAAAATAGTTCATTATTATGTTTATGTTTTTTTGTCAATAATGCTATGTGCCTGTGATTCTGCTGCAATTAAGTTGACTATTGCATCTCAGTGTACAAGTGGAAATGCTATAAGCTCGACTATCCCGTCCTAAGTAGGTGCTCCCTTATTTTAGAACAGCGGCCCTTGGTTCTAGAATACCCCACAATAAAAGACATCATTTCCGCATCCGCGTGGCCTAGTCCCCTTGCTCTCTCGCTCTTCTGAACTCCAGTGTCTCTTGCAGGCTGCCTACCTCCAAAAGTCTGGAGTGAACACGGCCGTGTTAGAGAGGCGGCACCTCGTTGGTGGGGCGGCTGTCACAGAGGAACTCATTCCGGGTAAGTGTGGCGGCATTAAATGGGGCGTGCCAGGAGTCCTCATCAGGTCAGGCAGTGTCCATGGAGAGAGAATGAGAGTGAACGTTTCAGATCGGTGACCTTTCCTCAGAACGAGGAGTGGTTAAAATTCAAATCCGTTTTAGAATTGGTGAGGGGGAGGACGCTGGGGAGTGGAGGGGAGGGTAGGGGAGGGGTAGGACGCCGGGGAGTGGAGGGGAGGGTAGGGGAGGGGTAGGACGCCAGGGAGGGGAAGGAATGAAAGGGAAGGTCTGAGATCGGGAAGGAGGGATGGAGGGTCTAATATAGCAAGTGACAAAATGAATGGACGATGGGTTACTACAGATGCCTGTCCTTCCCCTGCTCTGTGGTCCATGAACAGTACCAGGCTGTGGACACAGCCCAATCCACTCCAAGGACTTCCCTCCATGGACTGCCTCAAGAAAGCTACCAACGTCATCAAAGACCCCATCCAGCTTGACGAAGGGTCTCGGCCCGAAACGTTGACTGCTCATTTCAATGGATGCTGAGTTCATCCAGCTTGTTTTCATGTGTTGACCCATCCAGCTTGGTTGTTCTCCCTTGGACCCCATGTCAGTCAGAGGGTACATATAACACCAAGCTCCAAGACAAATTCTATCCAACTTTTATCAACTTGTCTAATAAAGATGAACTCTTGATCATAACAATCTCTTTGGTCATGGTCCTTGCTCCTTATTGCCTGCCTACACTTTCTCTGTAACTGCAACAATTTTACTCTGCGTTCTGTTACCGCTTTTCCCTTTGTACTACCTCACTGTTTCCTTTGGCAAAGGAGATGCCTCAAAGATAACACTAAAATCGGTCTGAAGGATTTCAGCTGGGAAGACATGGACACACGTGGAGGAGGTCTGTTTAAGAGGGAGCTGTCTAACATGAGGTCGACCTCCGCTGTGCTGTAGAGAACAAGCGGTGGCTGTGAAAGGAGAGACTGAACCAAAAACCCCAAACGCTAACCACAGCCACCACTTACTCTTACCCACACAGCACCAGAATAGGTGGATCCCGGATCAGCCTCTACAACCACCTGAGGACCCACCAATAGACAACTCCTTGTGAGTCATACTCGACTCGAGAGATTGCATTACTACCTCGATGTACTTGTGTTTTGAGCTGATTTGTATCGACAGTACACAGAAGTTTTTCACTGTGTCTCAGCACGAATCATTCCTGCCGCCAGGGGTTAATCAGAAGCACAAGAGATTCTGCAGATATTGGAAATCCAGAGCAACACACACACAATGTGCTGGAGGAACGCTGCAGCTTGGCAGCATCTGTGGAGAGGGATAAGCTGACAATGTTTTGAGACAAGTCCTTTCATTAGGACAGACTGGACAGATGTTGGCATTAGTACGGAGGGTGAAACACTGTCCCTTGGTTGAAGGCTTGAGTCCCAGAGGAGGAGAAGTGGGTGAAGGAGAATCATTATCTGAGATTGCTGAACTCGGAGCTGAGTTTGGAAGGCTTGGACGTGTTCGCTCAGAAGGTGCTGTTCCTGAAGTTTGTGTTGAACTTTGTTGGAACAGTGATGAAACAAAGATCAGGGAGGTCTGGATGAGATGTGGGAACTAATGTGAGAGGGGCCTGGAAGCCATCATTTCTCCCACATGGACCCACATCTAGCAAAGGGTTTGAAAGTGAAGGAGTCACTTGTGTTCTCAGTCTTACTTTTTAACTAACACAATTGTTCTTTGGCGTATCGGTTGTTTGTCAATGCTTACGGAAAGCATTGTAAAGCCGAGACTTTGTAATGCATTGGCCAGACCACACTTGGAGTACTGTGAGCCATTTTGGGCTCCTTTTCTAAGAAAGGATGTGCTGGCCTTGGAGAGGGTCCAGAGGGGGTTCTTGAGAATGATCCTGGGAATGAAAGGGTTAACATATGAAGAGCATTTGCTGGTTCTGGGCCCGTACTCGTTAAAGTTTAGAAGAATGAGGGGGAGATCTCATTGAAACATTGAGTATTGAAAGGCCAAGATAGAGTGGACATGGAGAGGAAGGCCTGAATGGTCCAATTCTGCTCCTACGTCTTATGGTCTTATTTGTAAATTCTGTTGTATTTCTTTATTTTGTTATGAATGTCTGCAGGAAAATGAATCTCAAGGTTGTACATGATAACGTAAGAATACTTTGATAAATTTTACTTCGAACTTTGATTCAAACAATCTCTGCCTCACCACACTCCTAAGCGCCGACACTAATGAAGAAACGTTATTGACTGCTCAGATTAAACAAGGCCAAGAAAAGTAGTCACAGGGGTGTGACCTTGTGTTATATGGAAGTTGGAAGCTGATGTTCTCCTGGGGTTAGTATCTACCCCTTGAGTTACTGGGTCCTGAAGGTGGGTCCTGGCCTGAAAGGTTGACTGTTTACTCTTTTCCATAGATGCTGCCTGACCAGTATTTTGTGTGTCTTGATATTGGGCCCTCAGTACCTTGCTTATGGGATCTTCCTCTGCAGAGATTCCATGCTGTGTTTCCAACATCGCAGGAGTGATACACTTGAAGAAGTCCTTTGTGAGCTCTGGGCTGGTTTGGGATGTCCCGAGGTGGTGAAAAGTGCTGTAAGAATGCACAGCCCTTTACATCGTGACTACGTGTGACTCTCTCAGCAGGAGATGATTCCATCCAGTCCAAGGACCAGGAGTTAGGACAAAGCAATGATTAACTGAGTTTGGTAAAATATACAGTACAGTAATAAATAACTCATAAAGTAGCCAGCAGGTTAGTAGGTCGATAATAGGATAGATATACCAACATATTTTATAGCCGTGAATGTTCTGTTGCAATGTTAGGCAAGGTAAGTGATAACAAGTGAATAATCGCCACCACAGAACACAGTACAGGTCCTTCAGCCCACAATGTTATGATGACCTTTTAACCTATCTAAGATCAGCCTAACTCTTCCCTTCCACATAACCCTCTGCTTTTTATTATCTATGTGCCTAAGAGTCTCTTAAATGTCCCTAATGTGCCTCTGCCCCCACCCCTCAAAGCACATTCCACGCATTCACCACTCTGTAAAAAACCTAGCCCTGATGTGGTGGCGTGTGGCCAAGTGGTTAAGGTGTTGGACTAGCGATCTGAAGGTCATGAGTTCGAGCCCCAGCCGGGGCAGCGTGTTGTGTCCTTGAGCAAGGCACTTAACCACACATTGCTCCAATCCACCCAGCTGGAAGTGGATACCGGCAAAATGCTGGGGCAAAACGCAAAAATAACCTCGCGATAGACTGGCATCCTATCCGGGGGGTGGGGTGGGGAGTCTCGTACTCTCAGCCGCTTCAGGCCGCGGAAACTGGCCTGATGAGCCCGTAAGGCTTGGGACAGATTTCAACTTTTGACTGCCATGCCTCGTACCCTTTCCTCCAATCATCTTAACGTGATCTGGAACCCTGCACGGTGACGGTGTGAGTGGGAGGGGGAGCATCGGACGGGACACTGGGAGAATTTCACTGCTTTACGATGAGGTCGGTTGCTCCCACTGAGGAGGTCTTCATTTCCCATTCCCTACAAAATATGAGACCTCTGACAGTACGTCACCGGCTCGGCCCTTTGCTGGCAATCCCACAAAAACACAGCCGTCCCCGAGATGCCCGCGGAGGAATGCTGCCGACCGCCCCGTGCCAGGCTGCAGGAGTACGGGCTGAGGGACGCACTGAAGCCTGGTGCAGACACTCTAAGGACCACGGTGTAGACCTTGGTTCTTCTGCTGGAAAGGGTTGGGGGAGGAAGCTCCTCAATTTTTGTAGTTGTGTAGCACCCTAGCCGGCAACAGTCTGGTTGGTTTTACGGAATGTAACAGAACACTATTTAACTCATTGATATGAGAATGAAAATGTGTTCCATGGCTTATTCTTTATTATGAATGGAGTTTATTTTGATATAAACGGATGGCAGTACGTCACCCTCTGAAATGGCTCATCTGTGGTAGCGAGTGTATCCAGGCTCTGTTCAGGAATCACAGGGCATGGCTACCGCAGGCATGTTGGTAGAGCCGTGACCTGGGTTCAGTCCTGAGCTCGGGTGCTGTCTGTCGCGCGCTCTCTCTGTGACCGCGTGGGTTCCCCCCTACCCGCGGGCGCTGTCCGCGTGTGGGGTTTGCACGCTCTCTCTGTGACCGCATGGGCCCCACCACCACCCCTGGGTGCTCCGATTCCCTTGCACGTCCCAAAAGACGTACATGTCTATAGGCTAATTGCCCTCTATAAATTCCCCCTAGTGTGTGGTGGGTGGGGATAAAATTGGGAAGTGGAGTTGGTGTGAAAAGAACATCGAACGGTACAGGACAGTACGGGCTCTATGGACATCAGTGTGATACAAACCTACTCCATCACCAATCTTGCTTTCCTTCCTACTCCATCCAGGTCCCTCCATTTTTCTTGCATCTATGTCTCTTCTTCTTAACCCCATACCACAACCCCTGTCGGGGCATGGGCTGCCCAGAGCGGCTCGCTAGAGTCCGCTGCACGGGGCCAACACAAGGCTGATCGGCGTCCGCTTTCACCACACGACTTCATAAGCCTTCGAGGTGAAGATCCCTCCTCTCCCAGGGATGAGGTCTTTGGAGATTCCGTTGGTGTTTCTGTAGCTCTGGGTTTTTATGGGATGGGTAACACACACAAAATGCTGGAGGAACTCAGCAGGCCAGGTAGCATCTATGGAAAAGAGTTGACGTTTTGCACCGAGACCCTTCACCAGGACTGGAAAAAAGAGATTAGAATTCAGAATAAGAATGTGGGGGGAGGAGAGGGAGAGGTACAAGGTGGTAGGTGATAGGTAAAACCGGGAGAGGGGGAGGGGTGAAGTAAAGAGCTGGCAAGTCGATTGGTGAAAGAGATAAAGGGCTGGAGAAGGGGGAATCTGATAGGAGAGGACAGAAGGTCATGGGAGAAAGGGAAGACGGGTGATGGGCAGGTAAGGAGATAATTTTAATGCAGGGTGTAATTTTAATGTGGACATGATAAGATGACTGCTTATTTTTTACCTCTTGCTCCTTCTCTTCTCATTTGTTCATCACCCTACTCTTTTCCTTTCAACCATTGTCCACTGTCCTCTCCTGTCAGATCCATTCTTTACCTCTTCCACCTACCACCTTTCAGCTTCTCAATTTATTCCCCTCCCCCACCCACCTTCCCCCTGACCTGGCTTCACTGATCATCTGCCAGTTTGTACTCCTCCGCTCCCCCACCTTCTTATTCTGGTTCCTGTCCCCTTCCTGATTAAGGGTCTCAACCCAAAATGTCAACTGTTTGTTCCTCTCCACAGATACTGCCTGACCTGATGAGTTCCTCCAGCGCTGTGTGTGCGTGTGCGTGTGCGTGTGCGTGTGCGTGTGCGTGTGCGTGTGCGTGTGTGTGTGTGTGTGTGTGTGCGTGTGTGTGTGCGTGTGTGTTACTCAAGCTGAACTGTCTCCTGAGCTGCTCATTTCACTGACTGCTCTAGTTAACCAGACTCTCAGCTCTCGGTTCTGTTCCTCTTCCGCCACAGGCTTTAAGTTTTCTCGGGCCTCCTACGTGCTGAGTTTACTGCGACCGCAGATCTACCGAGAACTGGAACTGAAGGTGAGGCCGTGGTTACAAACGTGGTCCCGGGGGCAAGTGGATCACCTAATGACCTGGCTCCTGCTTTCTGCTGGGTGGCTAATCCAAGCTGGGCCCAGCCCCTCACAGATATACCCCTGGTGGGTCCTGTCTGTCTCCCTCAAATTTACTCCAACTGGTTCCACTTCCCCAGGGTTTGTAGGGTTGATCTGGGATTGGCTGGAATTGACCTGACTGGGCTGTGATTGGCCAGGGTTGGGTTGGGCTGGAATTGGCTGAGTTTTACTTAGGCTGGATTGGCTGGGCTGCGATTGGCCATGGCTGGGCTGAGCTAGGATTGGCTGAGGTTGGTTCAGACTGGGATTGGCTGGGCTGGGACGGGCCGGGATTAGCTTGTGTAGGCTCAGATCGCATTCATCAGTAGTTAATACAAAATAATAAAACTTCTTCCCTCCTTCCACAGCTGGTCAAGCCCTTACACAGTGCATTGAGGTAGAACAAAACAAACCTAATCAGCCAATCACACGGCAGCAGCTCAATGAATAACAGATGCAGATTGAAGTGTAGCAGCTACAGAGGAAGCGTGGTGCAGGTTAATGTGGCCATGGCGAGGTAGATAGTGAGGTCAGGAGTCCACCACCGTAGCACAGCAGTTAGCACGATGTTATCACAGCTCGGGGTGTTGGAATTCGGAGTTCAATTCCGGCGCCCTCTGTAAGGAGTCTCTGTTTTCCCTGGGCGTTCTGGTTTCCTCCCACAGTCCAAAGACGTGCCGGGTAGGTTAATTGGTCATTGTAAATTGTCCCATAGAAACATAGAAAACCTACAGCACAATACAGGCCCTTCGGCCCACAAAGCTGTGCTGAACATGTCCTTACCTTAGAACTGCCTAGGCTTTAACCACAGCTCT
Organism: Hemitrygon akajei; assembly: GCF_048418815.1. Lineage (NCBI taxonomy): Eukaryota > Metazoa > Chordata > Chondrichthyes > Myliobatiformes > Dasyatidae > Hemitrygon > Hemitrygon akajei. The sequence goes on along the minus strand of NC_133146.1, from coordinate 17,050,635 downwards.
CTATTTTTCTGAGCTCCATGTATCCATCCAGAAGTCTCTTAAAAGATCCTATTGTTTCCACCTTCACCACTGCCACTGGCAGCCCATTCCACGCACTCACCACTCTCTGAGTAAAAAAACTTACCCCTGACATCTCCTCTGTACCTACTTCCAAGCACCTTAAAACTATGCTCTCTCATGCTAGCCATTTCAGCCCTGGGGAAAAGCCTCTGACTATCCACACGATCAATGCCTCTCATCATCCTATACACCTCTATCAGGTCACCTCTCATCCTCCGTCGCTCCAAGGAGAAAAGGCCGAGTTCACTCAACCTGTTCTCATAAGGCATGCTCCCCAATCCAGGCAACATCCTTGTAAATCTCCTCTGCACCCTTTCTATGGTTTCCACATTCTTCCTGTAGAGAGGCGACCAGAATTGAGCACATTACTCCAAGTGGGGTCTGACCAGGGCCCTATATAGCTGCAGCATTACCTCTCGGCTCCTAAACTCAATCCCACGATTGATGAAGACCAATACACTGTACGCCTTCTTAACCAGAGTCAACCTGTGCAGCAGCTTTGAGTGTTTTATGGACTCGGACCCCAAGATCCCTCTGATCCTCCACACTGCCAAGAGTCTTAATGCTATATTAGGTGGGGGTTAAATTGGGGCTGTCTGGGTTGCTGAAGTGGTGTGGTTTGAAGAGTCGGAAGGACTTTTTCCGTGGAGTATTTCTGAATAACAATATCTGAAATAAATTATCCTCCCAGGGGACCATTCGACAGTCTTGTAATAATGGGATACCACCTTGAGCCTGGTGGAAAATGCTTTCAGGCATTTGTACTCCCTGCCCGATTGGAGGGGGCAGAGGAGGGAAAGATCAGAATGGATGGGGTCTGCAGTGAGAACTGTAAACATGGATGTGTACTGGTGGATGAGGCCCGATACTTGGATAAGAGCAGAAAGTAGATCAAAGTGGTATAAAAGAACACAAAATAGTGCTACAGTTACCAAGAAAGTTCAGTACAGGTAGACCGTAAGGTGCAAGGGCTTCAACGAGGGAGAACAAACAACTGGGAGTACATCTTTATCCTCTTTTGTAACAGTGTTATAAGACCATTGGTGTTGGTCTATTATTGTCACGTACTGAGATTCAGTGAAACCCTTCCTTACAGGTCAAACCTTATGCAGTGTATTGAAGCAGAACTAGGTGAAGCAATAGCAGTACAAAGGAATTCAAAGAGACGGAATTTACACGCAGTGGCCACTTTATTAGGTACACCTGCTCGTAAATGCAAATACCTAATCAGCCAATCAGGTGGCAGCAGCTCAGTGCGTAAAAGCATGCAGACGCGGTCAAGAGGTTCAGCTGTTGTTCAGATCAAACATCGGAACGTGATCTTATGACCGTGAAATGATTGTTGGTGCCAGATGGGGTGGTTTGAGTATCCCGGAAACTGCTGATCTCCTGGGGTTTTCTCGTGTGCAGCAGTCGCTAGAGTTTACAGAGAGCGGTGTGAAAAACAAAAGACATTCAGTGAGCTGCAGTTCCATAGATGAAAATGCCTTGGTAATGAGAGAGGTCAGAGGAGAATGGGCAGACTGGTTCAAGCTGACGGGAAGGCGGCAGTAACTCAAATAACAACGGGTTTCAACAGTGGTGTGGAGAAGAGCATCTCTTAATGCAAAACATGTCAAACCTTGAAGTGGACAGGCTAGAGCAGCAGAAGACCAGGAACATACACTGTGACTATTTCATTAGGGGCCTCCTGTACCTAATAAAGTGACCACTGAGTGTAGATTTAAGAGCAGAGTGATTATAGTGAAAGTAATGCTTGGATCTGTAGAGAGCAGCCTGCCATGAATAGCCATGTTCTGGAACCATTGTGCTTAGTGCATTAAATGGACTCTTGACCTCACAATCTACCTCGTTTTGGCCGTGCACCTTGTGGTCGGCCTGCACTGCACATTTTCTGTAACTGTAGCACTTTATTCTGCATTCCGTTATTGTTTTGCCTTTTGCCGTCTCAATCCACTGTGTAATGAATTGATCTGTTTGAACGGTATGCAAGAGAGGTCAGCTTAGTACCTGTGACTGTAATAACATCAATTTACTGAGAGGTCTGTTTGCGAGTCTGGAACTCTCCTTGGGCCTGGTGGCTCCTGAGCTCATATCTTCTGCTTGATGGGAGGGGGGAGAAGAGAGTGTGAGCACGGTGGATGGGGGTCTCTGAGGCAGTGGGGAGTGTACTCAGTCAGTGGAGGGGAGGCTGGTTTGCGGAATGCCTTACGTGGGGTAGCCCGACGATGCACTTGGGGTAAAGCCTGCTCTGCAAGGGAGAACTTGCACTCTTTTCTCTGTGGCAGAGACACGGACTGAGGGTACACATCCGCGACCCCTCATCCTTCACTCCGATGCTGGAGGATGGCGTGGGAGGGAACCCGCCCCGCTCGCTCCTCTTGGGCAGCAACACAAAGGAGACACAGCAGCAGATCGCCCGGTTCTCACTGAACGATGCTCGGGTGAGTAGAGCTGGGGGTGAGGCACCCTTGGGTTTGGTGATCTTCTGGGGGGGGGGGGGGGGGTCTCTTGGGATCGAGGGCGATCAGATTTCACTCCAGTTCTGAGGTGATGGATGAAATCAGTGTGGAACTGCATGGATGATGCAAGAGATGTGAGATGGGGATAATTTGTGAGGAACTGTGCTGCTGTCATTACCTTTCTTGGGCTTGTGTCTGTTTCCATAGAACCATAGAACATTACAGCACAGAAACAGGCCTTTTGGCCCTTCTTGGCTGTGCCGAACCATTTTTCTGCCTAGTCCCACTGACCTGCTCCTGGACCATATCCCTCCATACACCTCTCATCCATGTTCCTGTCCAAGCTTTTCTTAAATGTTAAAAGTGAGCCCGCATTTACCACTTCATCTGGCAGCTCATTCCACACTCCCACCACTCTCTGTGTGAAGATGCCCCCCCTAATGTTCCCTTTAAACTTTTCCCCCTTCACCCTTAACCCATGTCCTCTGGTTTTTTTCTCCCCTAGCCTCAGTGGAAAAAGCTTGCTTGCATTCACTCTATCGATACCCATCATAATTTTATATACCTTTATCAAATCTCCCCTCATTCTTCTATGCTCTAGGGAATAAAGTCCTAACCTATTCAACCTTTCTCTGTAACTCAGGTTCTCAAGTCCCGACAACATCCTTGTAAATCTTCTCTGTACTCTTTTAACATTATTAATATCCTTCCTGTAATTTGGTGACCAAAACTGCACACAATACTCCAAATTCAGCCTCACCAATGCCTTATACAACCTGACCATAACATCCCAACTCTTATACTCAATACTTTGATTTATAAAGACCAATGTACCAAAAGCTCTCTTTACTACCCTATCTACCTGTGACGCCACTTTTAGGGAATTTTGTATCTGTATTCCTAGGTCCCTCTGTTCTACTGCATTCCTCAGTGCCCTGCCATTTACCTTGTATGTTCTACCTTGGTTTTTCCTTCCAAAGTGCAATACCTCACACTTGTCTGTATTAAATTCCATCTGCCATTTTTCAGTCCATTTTTCCAGCTGGTCCAGATCCCTCTGCAAACTTTGAAAACCTTCCTTACTGTCCACTACACCTCCAATCTTTGCATCATCAGCAAATTTGCTGATCCAATTTGCCACATTATCATCCAGATCATTGATAGAGATGGCAAATAACAATGGACCTAGCACTGATCCCTGTGGCACACCACTAGTCACAGGCCTCCACTCAGAGAAGCAATCCTCCACTACCACTCTCTGACTTCTCCCATTGAGCCAACGTCCAATCCAATTTACTACCTCACCATGTATACCTAGCGACTGAATCTTCCTAACTAGCCTCCCATGCGGGACCTTGTCAAAGGCCTTACTGAAGTCCATGTATACAACATCCACTGCCTTCCCTTCATCCACTTTCCTGGTAACTTCCTCGAAAAACTCTAATAGATTGGTTAAACATGACCTACCACGCACAAAGCCATGTTGACTCTCCCTAATAAGTCCCTGTCTATCCAAATACTTGTAGATCCTATCCAAAGCATGGATTCCATGTTCTCGGGATATATTCCGGATGCTCCTTTTCCATTCTAACCAATTATGAGCCAGCGACTCCCAGGAATTGGTGAGGATGTTGTGATTATCAAAAAGATTCATCCTGTAGAACATAGAATATTATAGCACAGTAAAGGCCCTATGACCTATAACGCTGTGCTGACCTTTTAACCTTTGACCTATAATGCTGTGCTGACCCTTCTCCAATATCTCTGTTGATCTTACACCTTCTCTATTGAGTATAGGAGTTGGCATGTTATGTTGAAGTTCTATAAGACGTTGGTGAGGCCTAATTTGGAGTATTGTGTGCAGTTTTGGCCACCTACTCACAGGAAATATGTAAACAAGGTTGAAAGAGTACAGAGAAAATTTACAAGGATGTGGCCAGGACTCGAGGACCTGAGTTACATGGGAAGATTGAATGGTTTAGGACTTTGTTCCTTGGAAAGTAGAAGACTGAGGGGAGATTTGATAGAGGAATACAAAATTAAGAGGGGTATAGATAGGGTAAATGCGAATAGGCTTTTTCCACTGAGGTTGGATACAACTCCAACTAGAGGCCATGGTTTAACGGTGAAAAGTGAAAAGTTTAAGGAGAACATGAGGGGAAACGTCTTCACTCAGAGGGCGGTGAGAGTGTGGAACGAGCTGCCAGTGCAAGTGGTGCAGGCGAGCTCGATTTCAATGTTTAAGAGAAGTGTGGATAGGTACACTGATGGTAGGGGTACGGAGGGCTATGGTCCAAGTGCAGGTTGATGGGTGTAGGCTGTTTAAATGGTTCAGTATGGACTAGATGGGCCAAAGGGCCTGTTTCTGTGCTGTACTTTTCTATGGTTCTGTCAATTTAACACTTCCCACATAGCTTTCCACTTTTCTATCATCCATCTATTGACCTCTTTAAGAGTCTCTAAATGCCTCGAGGATCTATCTGTCTCTACCACAACCCTGGCAGTGTGTTCCACACACCTACCGCTCTCTGTGTAAGAAACCTACCGTGCCTCTGACATCCCCGCTATGCTTTCCTCCATGCCCCATGACAATACTCGGAACGAAACATCCATTACAGGAGTCCAGGGTCAGAAAAGCAAGATGTTTCTTGCTGGTCCTGTTCGTGGAGATGGCAGAGTGCAGTGTGATGACCCTATGGCCACAAGTCTGCCTGAGAGCCACTAGGCAGGGCGGAGGGATTTAATAGGAATGTTGGGGAGGAACTGAACAATTTCATCACATTCCTTTCCACAGTCACTCCCCCCCACCTCCACTTGCCCTGCTGAGTTCCTCCTGCAGATAGTTTCGTTGCTTTGGATTTCACGATCTGTAGTGCGTGGTCTCTCCTTCCTATAACACTCACGTTTCTGAAGGGCACAACGAGGCCACTCTCAGGTTTGAGGAGTAACACTTCCAACCCGATGGCATGAAATTGGTTGCTCTAACTTCGGGTAATTTCTCCCCCTCCCCCCCACTTCTCTTTTTTGCCATTCCCCGTTCTGCTTCCTCTCTCATTCCTTCTCCTCAACTGCCCATCACCTCCCTCTGGTTTCCCTCTTCCTCCCCTTTCTCCCATGGTCCACTCTCCTCTCCTATCAGACTCCTCCTTCTTCAGCTCTTTACCTTTTCCACCTATCACCTCCCGGCTTCTTACCTCACCCTTACATCCCCCGCCCACCCACCTACCTCCTCACCTGGCCTCACCTATCACCTGCCAGCCTGTACTCGTCTCCCTTCCCCACCTTCTTATTCTGGCTTCATCCTTTCCAGTCTCGATGAGGGGGTCCCCACCCCAGCCGTCGACTGTTAATCCCCCTCCATAGACTCTGCCCGACCTGCCGAGTTCCTCCAAAGTTTGCGTGTGTTTCTCTTTCCTACTTGGCAGGCTTACGCCGCGTACGAAGCCTCGACCAGTCGCATCGCCGCAGCTATCCAGCCTCTCCTGGACTCGGTACCGGTGGACATCCCGTCGCTGACCGGCGGCTCCCTGGGGCAGAGACTCCAGTCACTGCGCACCGTGAAGCCTCTGGTGCAGGCAGGTAGGCGGCCGAAATCGTGCCCTGCGCTGAGCCCCCACCCTCCTCGAGGGGCCCCCGACCGATTGGTTCTGAAACACGGTCAACACTGGAGAAGATTGGACAGAGATCAATCCTCCGACCACATTTCATTGGTTCTCTCAAACTATGCTATGTTTAAACCTAGAAAAAATTATAAGTATTATATATGATCCTTCTATTAAATTTGAAAAGACTTGGAGGCCATTTATTCAATACTTTCACATGATGTAATTTCACCTTTTCCAAACATATTTCTTTCCCCCCCCCCTTTTGTTCTGTATGTGTAGAGAGGGTGGGAGCTCCGTACCTGTAGAGAGGGTGGGAGTTCCATACGTGTAGAGAGGGTGGGAGTTCCGTACGTGTAGAGAGGATGGGAGTTCCATACATGTAGAGAGGGTGGGAGTTCCGTACGTGTAGAGAGGGTGGGAGTTCCGTACGTGTAGAGAGGGTGGGAGTTCCGTACCTGTAGAGAGGGTGGGAGTTCCGTACGTGTAGAGAGGGTGGGAGTTCCGTACGTGTAGAGAGGGTGGGAGTTCCGTACCTGTAGAGAGGGTGGGAGTTCCGTACGTGTAGAGAGGATGGGAGTTCCGTACGTGTAGAGAGGGTGGGAGTTCCATACGTGTAGAGAGGGTGGGAGTTCCGTACGTGTAGAGAGGGTGGGAGTTCCGTACCTGTAGAGAGGGTGGGAGTTCCGTACCTGTAGAGAGGGTGGGAGTTCCGTACGTGTAGAGAGGGTGGGAGTTCCGTACGTGTAGAGAGGATGGGAGTTCCATACGTGTAGAGAGGGTGGGAGTTCCGTACGTGTAGAGAGGGTGGGAGTTCCGTACGTGTAGAGAGGATGGGAGTTCCGTACGTGTAGAGAGGGTGGGAGTTCCGTACGTGTAGAGAGGATGGGAGTTCCATACCTGTAGAGAGGGTGGGAGTTCCGTACGTGTAGAGAGGGTGGGAGTTCCGTACCTGTAGAGAGGGTGGGAGTTCCGTACGTGTAGAGAGGGTGGGAGTTCCGTACCTGTAGAGAGGGTGGGAGTTCCGTACGTGTAGAGAGGATGGGAGTTCCATACATGTAGAGAGGGTGGGAGTTCCGTACGTGTAGAGAGGGTGGGAGTTCCGTACGTGTAGAGAGGGTGGGAGTTCCGTACCTGTAGAGAGGGTGGGAGTTCCATACGTGTAGAGAGGGTGGGAGTTCCGTACGTGTAGAGAGGATGGGAGTTCCATACCTGTAGAGAGGGTGGGAGTTCCGTACGTGTAGAGAGGGTGGGAGTTCCGTACCTGTAGAGAGGGTGGGAGTTCCATACGTGTAGAGAGGGTGGGAGTTCCGTACGTGTAGAGAGGGTGGGAGTTCCGTACCTGTAGAGAGGATGGGAGTTCCGTACGTGTAGAGAGGGTGGGAGTTCCGTACGTGTAGAGAGGATGGGAGTTCCATACGTGTAGAGAGGGTGGGAGTTCCGTACGTGTAGAGAGGGTGGGAGTTCCGTACGTGTAGAGAGGGTGGGAGTTCCGTACCTGTAGAGAGGGTGGGAGTTCCGTACCTGTAGAGAGGGTGGGAGTTCCGTACCTGTAGAGAGGATGGGAGTTCCGTACGTGTAGAGAGGATGGGAGTTCCGTACGTGTAGAGAGGGTGGGAGTTCCGTACGTGTAGAGAGGATGGGAGTTCCGTACGTGTAGAGAGGATGGGAGTTCCGTACCTGTAGAGAGTGTGGGAGTTCCGTACGTGTAGAGAGGATGGGAGTTCCGTACGTGTAGAGAGGGTGGGAGTTCCGTACCTGTAGAGAGGGTGGGAGTTCCGTACGTGTAGAGAGGATGGGAGTTCCGTACCTGTAGAGAGGGTGGGAGTTCCGTACGTGTAGAGAGGGTGGGAGTTCCGTACATGTAGAGAGGATGGGAGTTCCATACGTGTAGAGAGGGTGGGAGTTCCATACCTGTAGAGAGGGTGGGAGTTCCGTACGTGTAGAGAGGGTGGGAGTTCCGTACGTGTAGAGAGGGTGGGAGTTCCGTACGTGTAGAGAGGATCAGAGTTCCGTACGTGTAGAGAGGGTGGGAGTTCCGTACCTATAGAGAGGATGGGAGTTCCGTACGTGTAGAGAGGGTGGGAGTTCCGTACCTGTAGAGAGGGTGGGAGTTCCGTACGTGTAGAGAGGATCAGAGTTCCGTACGTGTAGAGAGGGTGGGAGTTCCGTACCTGTAGAGAGGATGGGAGTTCCGTACGTGTAGAGAGGGTGGGAGTTCCGTACGTGTAGAGAGGGTGGGAGTTCCGTACGTGTAGAGAGTGTGGGAGTTCCGTACGTGTAGAGAGGATGGGAGTTCCGTACGTGTAGAGAGGGTGGGAGTTCCGTACGTGTAGAGAGGATGGGAGTTCCGTACCTGTAAAGAGGATGGGAGTTCCGTACCTGTAGAGAGGGTGGGAGTTCCGTACGTGTAGAGAGGGTGGGAGTTCCGTACGTGTAGAGATGGTGGGAGTTCCATACGTGTAGAGAGGATGGGAGTTCCGTACCTGTAGAGAGGATGGGAGTTCCGTACGTGTAGAGAGGGTGGGAGTTCCGTACGTGTAGAGAGGGTGGGAGTTCCGTACGTGTAGAGAGGGTGGGAGTTCCGTACCTGTAGAGAGGGTGGGAGTTCCGTACGTGTAGAGAGGATGGGAGTTCCGTACGTGTAGAGAGGGTGGGAGTTCCGTACGTGTAGAGAGGATGGGAGTTCCGTACGTGTAGAGAGGATGGGAGTTCCGTACGTGTAGAGAGGGTGGGAGTTCCGTACCTGTAGAGAGGATGGGAGTTCCGTACGTGTAGAGAGGGTGGGAGTTCCGTACCTGTAGAGAGGGTGGGAGTTCCGTACCTGTAGAGAGGATGGGAGTTCCATACCTGTAGAGAGGGTGGGAGTTCCGTACGTGTAGAGAGGATCAGAGTTCCGTATGTGTAGAGAGGGTGGGAGTTCCGTACCTGTAGAGAGGATGGGAGTTCCGTACGTGTAGAGAGGGTGGGAGTTCCGTACCTGTAGAGAGGGTGGGAGTTCCGTACGTGTAGAGAGGATCAGAGTTCCGTACGTGTAGAGAGGGTGGGAGTTCCGTACCTGTAGAGAGGATGGGAGTTCCGTACGTGTAGAGAGGGTGGGAGTTCCGTACCTGTAGAGAGGGTGGGAGTTCCGTACGTGTAGAGAGGGTGGGAGTTCCGTACGTGTAGAGAGGGTGGGAGTTCCATACGTGTAGAGAGGATCAGAGTTCCGTACGTGTAGAGAGGGTGGGAGTTCCGTACCTGTAGAGAGGGTGGGAGTTCCGTACCTGTAGAGAGGGTGGGAGTTCCGTACCTGTAGAGAGGATGGGAGTTCCGTACGTGTAGAGAGGGTGGGAGTTCCATACGTGTAGAGAGGGTGGGAGTTCCGTACCTGTAGAGAGGATGGGAGTTCCGTACGTGTAGAGAGGGTGGGAGTTCCATACGTGTAGAGAGGGTGGGAGTTCCGTACGTGTAGAGAGGGTGGGAGTTCCGTAGGTGTAGAGAGGGTGGGAGTTCCGTACCTGTAGAGAGGATGGGAGTTCCGTACGTGTAGAGAGGGTGGGAGTTCCATACGTGTAGAGAGGATCAGAGTTCCGTACGTGTAGAGAGGGTGGGAGTTCCATACGTGTAGAGAGGGTGGGAGTTCCATACGTGTAGAGAGGGTGGGAGTTCCGTACCTGTAGAGAGGATGGGAGTTCCGTACGTGTAGAGAGGGTGGGAGTTCCGTACCTGTAGAGAGGGTGGGAGTTCCGTACGTGTAGAGAGGATGGGAGTTCCATACGTGTAGAGAGGATCAGAGTTCCGTACGTGTAGAGAGGGTGGGAGTTCCGTACCTGTAGAGAGGATGGGAGTTCCGTACGTGTAGAGAGGGTGGGAGTTCCGTACCTGTAGAGAGGGTGGGAGTTCCGTACGTGTAGAGAGGGTGGGAGTTCCATACGTGTAGAGAGGGTGGGAGTTCCGTACCTGTAGAGAGGATGGGAGTTCCGTACGTGTAGAGAGGGTGGGAGTTCCATACGTGTAGAGAGGGTGGGAGTTCCGTACGTGTAGAGAGGGTGGGAGTTCCGTACGTGTAGAGAGGGTGGGAGTTCCGTACCTGTAGAGAGGGTGGGAGTTCCGTACGTGTAGAGAGGGTGGGAGTTCCGTACCTGTAGAGAGGATGGGAGTTCCGTACGTGTAGAGAGGGTGGGAGTTCCATACGTGTAGAGAGGATCAGAGTTCCGTACGTGTAGAGAGGGTGGGAGTTCCATACGTGTAGAGAGGGTGGGAGTTCCATACGTGTAGAGAGGGTGGGAGTTCCGTACCTGTAGAGAGGATGGGAGTTCCGTACGTGTAGAGAGGGTGGGAGTTCCGTACCTGTAGAGAGGGTGGGAGTTCCGTACGTGTAGAGAGGATGGGAGTTCCATACGTGTAGAGAGGATGGGAGTTCCGTACCTGTAGAGAGGGTGGGAGTTCCGTACCTGTAGAGAGGGTGGGAGTTCCGTACGTGTAGAGAGGGTGGGAGTTCCATACGTGTAGAGAGGGTGGGAGTTCCGTACGTGTAGAGAGGGTGGGAGTTCCGTACGTGTAGAGAGGGTGGGAGTTCCGTACGTGTAGAGAGGGTGGGAGTTCCGTACCTGTAGAGAGGGTGGGAGTTCCGTACGTGTAGAGAGGGTGGGAGTTCCGTACGTGTAGAGAGGGTGGGAGTTCCGTACCTGTAGAGAGGGTGGGAGTTCCGTTGGGAGTTGACGACACTTATGGGTTTTTTTTTCTCAGATATTACAAACAGCCCATGTTTCTTTTTCTTTTCTTTATTTTTAGTTATTGGTTAGTTTTGGATAGATTAGGTGTTTTGGGGTATATATATTTTATATATTTTCTTTTTTCTTATTTGTTATTCCTTTTATTTTGCTCTGTGTACACCATATTTGTATTTTGTACAATTTTGGGAGGCTTCATTCCTTTGTATCAATTGAAAATATATTCATTTATATTCACTATACACAATGTAATCCCAATAATTGTGTATCAATATTTGCTATTTTTGACATGTTGATATTAATAAAAAGATTGAAGACAAAAAAGAAGGAAAAAAAAACACTGGCAAAGAAATGTGACGGACAGACAGCCCCGCACAGGGGCGTGAACGGGCAACCTGTTCCTTCGCAATGACCCTGCGATCTCCTCAGACAACTTCCGCCCACCTTGCTTTCTACAGTTTATCTGTATTTGTCACACGGACACTGGAAATGTGTTGCAGACATCCATGGCCACCGCAGTCCGAGGATGTGCCCACAAGTGCTTACTAACCCTAGCTCACACGTCTTTGGAATGTGGGAGTGACCCGGAGCCCTGATTTTCCAACTGGCGCTGTAAAGTGATGCGCCAACCGTTACTCCCACTTTCCCCAACGTCCCACACCCTGCGCGATGGACCTCACCTCTTCCTTGAATCATGGCTGACAGATCGATTGTCCGTATCTCCCCTGATATCCACCAGCCCTCTCCTCTTAGCCTGGCCCTCAGTTTCCACCCGCCAGCCTCCCACTCAATAGTCCATCCTTTGTGAGTTCCATCACCTTCAACGTGACCCTGCCACCAGACACAACTCCCCCTCCCCTTTCAGTATTCTGAGAGAACTCTCCCCTCTGCAGTCCCTGTACACCCTTCCATCTAGACTTGTTGCTTCTCCCTTTTTGACGTTACCTCCCCATGTAGCTTCTGTCCTCCCCCCGCTCCCCCTCACCATCCAGGGGCATGCCAGTGAAATTATAGAGTCATAGAGCACTACAGCATAGAAACAGGCTCTTTGGCCCTCTGCCTGATCCCATCAACCTGCATCTGGACCATGGCACTCCATATACCTCCCGTCCAGGTACTTGTCCAAATTTCTCTTAATCATTGCAATCGAACCCACATCCACCACTTCCTCTGGCAATTCGTTCCACACTCTCACCACCCCCTGAGTGAAGAAGTTCCCCCTCGTGTTCCCCTTAAATATTTCTCCTCATAAATGTGTGTAACAGCACGAGGGGCATAGTGAGGGTGAATTCAGACTGTCTTCTCCCCAGGTTGGAGACTCAAGGTCTAGGGGTTTAAGGGGACGGAGAGGGGTGGGATTTAATAGGAAGGGGGATATATATGTTTAAGAGGCTGTCAGATAGACACATGGATTACAGGAAATGGAGGGAGATGGATGATGTACACGTAGAGGGATTGTGTTCAGTGCAGATATCGTGGGCTAAAGGGTCTGTTCTCACACTGTGTACTGTTCTATGTTCTAACCCATTCCAAACACATGGCCCTGCATGTATGGTCACCGTGGTAACAGCCAGTCAAAGGGGAGCAAGATCCCGTACAGAAGATGGTGATGGTGAGGGGGTAATGAAACTGTTTTTCTGTGGACTGGTGGGTGTAGCAATCACGGAACGCCACAGGCCAAAGCCCAGAGCTTGCTCAGCTCAGTAAGTCGTCCGAATGCGTTGAACACAATATCCACTCCTGCGTTGCTGTCTTGCAGGACTGAAACTGGGCAAGGATATTCCACAATTCTATGAACTTCTGACTGCGCCGATATCCAGGGTAAGCACCAGGGGCCAGCTAGCGTTCGCGTGAGAGCCCCAGAGGCCCAGTCCGGGCTCCGCAGTCCTTCAAGTGACCAGAGCAGCTTGCCAGATAAGTGCCAGGCAGGCGTCTATCTCCCCACTCACCCCCCCCAACTCCACCCCACCACTCTCCGCCCCCCCCCCCCCCCATCTGCCACTCACAGCAACACCTTCCCCGGGAGAGCAGGGATTGGGAATTAGGAAAGTGCAGCAGCTGGAAATCCAGCAGGACAACAGGGTTGGGCTGAATCATAAATCACTGTGATTGAATGGCAGAGCAACCTCGATGGGCTGAATGGCCTGCGTCTTATGACCTTAAACAAAAAATGTTGGATACAAGCAGCACCTGTGGAGAGGGGAGGGGGAAGGGAGAAAACGTGCCATCGAGTGCCGGTTTTGACAAAGGATCCCAAATATAAGACAAAAAAACCATTTCTCTCTCCACAGACGCTGCCTGTTTTGCTGAGTGTTTCCAATGCTTTCTGCTTTTAGTGGCATCAGGGCTGGGCCTTGAGGGACAAATGAGCAGGGAGAATCCTGTCTGACCTGAGCTGAGGACAAGAAGTTGGCTGGGCTCGCACTGGCTAACCCTGGAGCTCAGTGGGACTGGATGAGTTTTGATTTGAGTTCTCCTGTATCTCTGGTGGTGATGGCAGGTGACAGGACGGTACAAAGTGATCGCTAGCGCGCTGTTCACCAGCTGTCCTTGGGAGGGTCAGGAAGGACGGGTGTGGACTCCTCCAGCTCCCTACGAGGGAATCATAAACACAAGAGATTCTGCAGGTGCTGGGAATCCAGAGCAACACGCACAAAATGCTGGAGGATCTCAGCAGGCCAGGCAGCAAGGGGAATAAACGGTTAATGTTTCAGGTCAAGACCTTTCATCTCCATGGATGCTGCCTGACCTGCCGAGTTCTCCAGCATTGTGTGTTTGCTCCCCACAGGGCAAGCTTTTACCTCACAGCCCCCTTTTGGACGTGGCCCTGACATCCAACAGGACATTGGCCAGGGGTAAGGAAAGGATTAGTGCCACCTGCCTTCTCTTGTCAGTGGGGAGGGAGGTGGTGAAACTCCAGGAGCTGTTTCCCAGCAGAAATCCCTGAGGAGAGATCTGTCTGGGACCAGAGCGGACTGTTTCTGTGTTGCTGACCCACTCAGTCACCCTGTGCTGTTTCTGGCAGATTCTAAATCGGTGGTTTGAATCGGAGCCTCTCAAGGCGACACTGGCCACGGACGGAGTGATTGGCGCCATGGTCAGCCCGGAGGCCGCGGGCAGCGGGTAGGACCCTCGCCCTTGCTCTGGATCACACCTGCTGCTTCCGTTTGTAGAGATAAATATAACCATTAGTTTTATTTGTCACACGTGCATCGAAACATACAGTGAAATGAACTATTTGTGTTAACGCCCACAGTCCAAGGCTGTGCTGGAGCAGTCCACAAGAGTTGCCACGCTTCCAGTGCCAACATAGCCTGCCCATGGTGTACCAACCCTAGCCCGTACCCTTTTGGAATGGGGCAGGAAACCCAGGGCAAACGGGCTCCCGACAAGGATGAGCCCGGCTCGCTGTCACTGTGAAATGTTACGCTACCACGCCGAGATAGGAGACTTCCTCCTTCCCCCAGCTCCCAATCAGCATTAGCCATGATCATGTTGCAGTTTTCATGGGAGCTCGCTGTGTTCAAATGGGAATTCAACACGAGTTTCATTACAATAATGGCGCACTTCGCTCGTCTGCCGCTGACTGCAGAACGCTTCGGAATTTCCTGCCGTTTGAAAGGTGCTTTATAATGGTACGGGGTTGGAATACCGTGCGTAGGACTGGAGGAGAGTCGGTGGCGATTCTCTATACTAATCCCTGGGATGAGAAGGTTGAGCCGTCAGGAGCAGCTACAGAAACTGGGGCCATACTGTTCAGAGGAATGTTCAGTGTACGTTTCTTCCGGCTCAGTTGGAAGTCTTAGCAAAGATACAGGCCCTTTGGCCCATCTGGATGCTGCTGACCAAAGTGTCTCTCTGAGCTAGCCCTGTTTGCCCACATTTGGCCCGTATCTTCTTAAACCTTCCCTATCCATGTACCAGACCAAATGTCTTTTAAGCACTGATATTGTACCCAACTCCGTCTAGCTCCACTATTCCACTGCATCCCACCTTGTGTGCAGAAACTGCCCCCCAGGTCCTCTGGAATAAAGGGGACGTGACATGAGAGAGTAAAGGTGCTTCCACCGGGAGAGAGGCTCTTGAGTGAGGGGACAGAGTTATGTTTAACAGTGAGGTGCAAGTGAACTTCTGGCATAGGGTGTGAACCTCCAGAATTCTCTACCCCAGAGGGCAGTGGAGGGATTTAATAAGGAAGAAGATAGATTTTGAAAGATGAAGGAATTGAAGGATTGAGGGAACTGGTGCAGGAGAGGAGATTGGACCTGAGGGTCCATGTTGGTTCACTGCTGCTCCGTTTAACAGTGACCGTCACTAACCGGTGTGGTGCAGTTTGCGACTCTGGCCACCAGGTGGTGCTATCTGCTAAGGTTCTGACAACGCTCCCTGCACCATGCGCCCTGGGAGATCAAACTATCCTGATTCTGGTTGTGAGCTGGTACAATGGCAGGACCCTACAGAACAGGATGACCAGAGAGTAGTTTGCTGAAGGCAGCATCACAGGGAGACAGGGCGGTGAAGGTGTTTGGCACACTGCTCTTCATCAATCAGTGAATCTAGGGGTAACACGCACAAAGTGCTGGAGGAACTCAGCAGGTCAGTCAGCATCTATGAAGAGGAATAAAGAGTCAACATTTTGTCAGGATTGAGTTGGGAAATTATGTTGCAGTTATACAGAATGTTGGCGGGTCTACACTTGGACTATTGGGTATGGTTTTGTTCACTCTGTTGTAGGAAAATGTTATTAAATTAGAACGGGTTTGCCAGCATGTTGGTTGGACTTGGACCCAAGTTACGAGGAGAGGTTGTGTAGACTATATTCCCTTCCCCGAACGTAGGAGATTGCAGGGTGACCTGATAGAGGGAGTATATGTTTTTGAGAGACATAGACAAGTTGGAAGTATATAATCACTTTCTTAGGGAGGGGGTGCTAAAACCAAGAGGCATAGGTTTGAAATAGATCAGAGGCAAGAGATTTCGAAAGGACATCAGGGGCAGCTTCTTCATGCAAAGGGTGGTGTGTATTTGGAACCAGCTGCCAGGAACACTGGCTGAAGTGGGCACAATGTTTAAAAGCTATCTGGATAAGGCCTTGGTTAGGAGAGCTTGAGAGAACTATGGGTCATAGATGGGCAGATTGAACTAACTGGGTAGATGAGTTGGGCTGGAGGCTCTGGGATCATTAGCCGCCTCATATTTCAGAACTGGAATCAGTTGCATTATTACTGAGAGACGGTGCCTATAGAAAATATTCACCCCCCCCTCCCCCCAGAAGTTTTCATGTTTTACCCACTGAATCACAGTGGATTTAATTTGGCTTTTTTTGACACTGATCAACAGAAAACACTCTTTTGTATCAAAGTGAAAACAAATTTCTACCGATTGCTCAAAATTTATTATAATTATTAAACAAAATACTTGATTGCATAATTAATCACCCCCTTCAAGTCGGTATTTAGTAGATGCCCCTTTGGCAGCAATTACACTTTGAGTCTGTGTGGATAGGTCTCTATCAGCTTTGCACATCTGGACACTGCAATTTTTTCCCATTTTTCTTTACAAAACTGCTCAAGCTCTGTCAGATTGCATGTGGATTATGAGTGAACAGCCCTTTTCAAATTCAGCCACAAATTCTCAATTGGATCGAGGTCTGGACTCTGACTTGGCCACTCCAG
Organism: Hemitrygon akajei; assembly: GCF_048418815.1. Taxonomy (NCBI): domain Eukaryota; kingdom Metazoa; phylum Chordata; class Chondrichthyes; order Myliobatiformes; family Dasyatidae; genus Hemitrygon; species Hemitrygon akajei. The sequence continues at coordinate 17,034,121 of NC_133146.1, read as the reverse complement.
GACATTAACCTTGTTTTTAAGCCATTCCTGTGTAGCTTTGGCTTTATGCTTGGGGTGATTGTCTTGCTGCATAATAAATCTCCAGAGTCGCAGTTCTGTTGCAGACCACTTCAGGTTTTCCTCCAGGATTTCCCTGTATTTTGCTGCATTCATTTTACTCTCTACCTTCACAAGCCTTCCAGGGCCTGCTGCAGTGAAGCATCCCCACAGCGTGATGCAGCCAGCAACGTGCTTCACCGTCGGGATGGTGTGTTTTTGATGATGCTTTCGATTAAGTCTGATGGTCAAAAAGCTCAATTTTGGTTTCATCGGACCATAGAACCTTCTTTGAGGTGACCTCAGAGTCTCCCAAGTGCCTTCGGGCAATCTCCAGCTGAAATTTCATTTGAGTTTTTCTCCCCCCCCCCCCCCCCCCCCGAACAGTGGCTTTCTCTTTGCCACTTCCATAAAGCTGTGATTGGTGAAGCACCCGGGCAACAGTTGTTGTACACGCAGTCTCTCCCACCTCAGCCACTGAAGCTTGTAACAGACTGACAGACAGACATACTTTATTGATCCCGAGGGAAATTGGGTTTCGTTACAGTCACACCAACCAAGAATAGTGTAGAAATGTAGCAATATAAAACCATAAATAATTAAATAATAATAAGTTAATTATGCCAAGTGGAAATAAGTCCAGGACCAGCCTATTGGCTCAGGGTGTCTGACACTCCGAGGGAGGAGTTGTAAAGTTTGATGGCCACAGGCAGGAATGACTCTCCTATGACGCTCAGTGTTGCATCTCGGCGGAATGAGTCTCTGGCTGAACGTACTCCTGTGCCTAACCAGTACATTATGGGGTGGATGGGAGTCATTGTCCAAGATGGCATGCAACTTGGACAGCATCTTCTTTTCAGACACCACCGTCAGAGAGTCCAGTTCCACCCCGACAACATCACTGGCCTCCAGAGTTGTCATTGGCCTCTTGGTGGCCTCCCTCACTAGTCCCCTTCTTGAACGGTCACTCAGTTTTTGAGGACGGTCTGCTCCAGGCAGATTTGCAGCTGTGCCATATTCTTTCCATTCTTTGATGATTGACTTAACTGTACTCCAAGGGATATTCAGTGATTTGGAAACTTTCTTGTATCCATCTCCTGGCTTGTGCTTTTCAATAACCTTTTTGCAGAGTTGCTTGGAGAATTCTTTTGTCTTGATGGTGTAGTTTTTGCCAGGATCCTGACTCACCAGCAGTCGGACCTTCTTCTTCTGACTTTCAATGGCAATTGGCAGTCCCATTTAAAGGTACATTAGCGCCACCAGCTGGACTGGAGGGTGGTATAAAGAATTGGGAAACAAAACCCCTACTAGTTCTTTATCAAAATGAATACTAAATTACCCCCCCAAAATCCCTATAGATTGTAAATGATGGAAGACAACATTGTGAATTAAATTAAAATCACTTCCGTAGCTTAATAAGGTTTTTAAGTGAAAACTGTCAACCCCAAAAGACAGTAGCACAGCCTGCACCTGCTTTCTTTCAACCTCGTATGCTTCACATTGTAAAAGAATGTGTTCAACTGTTTCATAATGATAACAACACCTACACGCCCGAGAGATACGAGGAATAATTAAGCATAGTATGCCCAATTCTAAGTCAAGTCAATATAATTCCTTCCCTTCTTGTTGTATCTCCCTCTCCGAACAATCCAACAGATTTGTGTATTCTGTAACGGTGTCTCCCTTTATGCCCTTTATCCCACAGGTCTTGTCATAATCCCCTAATTCTTCACCCCACCAACCCCGTAGCTTCTAAGTGGAAGGTCTATATCCACAGATGAACCTTTAACAGCTTTTCTGGCCAAACAATCAACCCACCCATTCCCCTCAACACCTCTATGTGCAGGAACCCATAAGGAGCAGACATGAAGGTCAATGCTTCAGATATGAAATGAAGTTTGAAGATCTTCCGGCATTAAATCTGACCTACTGCTAGAATGACCCATTTTAAGCTGAGTCAAAACTGAAAAAAAAACCCCGAACCGTGCAAGGACAGATTTCCTCCACCCACTGTAAGCCCAAAATGATGGCAGCCAGTTCTACAGTATATATTGATAAATGGTTAGAAAGACATTTCTTTATTGTTACCTGTAATTCAGGCACCAAAACAGCCACACTGACATTCCCCGTTAAATTATCTTTTGATCTATCGGTAAAAATGGTTAATATATCCCAATAATTTTCTTTAACATACTGATGAATCAACAGACTCTCAGGCAGATCAAGATCCTTGGTTTCATTAAATCATGAAACCTAAAATCAACTAAGCCATTGGAAAAAAACAAGGTGGGGTTACTGAAAAAGCTACAGTGCATATTGCATAATCCAGCAAATCCTTATTCCTAGCGTGATAGGAACCCAGCCACCCAAAACTGAAAACTCTCTTCTCGTGATGTTCCCAACAGTCTTCCAACAGGGTGATCATTCCTCTGCCCCCTCAAATTAACCCGCTATGTTAACAACAACCTCAGCCTCCGCAACTGTAAGGATAATTGTGTCATTTCAAACAGTAAAGCTGAAATAAGGGACGACCTTACTGCGCCACAACACAATCTTAAAGCCTGTGCTCGTATCACATCCAGACATTTCAAAGTCGAAGCTGAAGCTGATCCATGAGCCACACAGTCATGATCAAATACAGATCTAATTAAACAAATACTAATAGTCAACAGAGATTTACATGTGGCACCCCAAGAATACCCACATAGACACCCAAGGACAGTTAATGCCCCTTTACATTTGTCAATTATCTTCCTGATATGGTGCTTCCATGTCACCTTATTATCCAGCCACATGCCAAAAAATCTTACCACTGACATTTCTTCAGGAGTTAGACTGTACAATTTCAAATTAAGTGCAGGTCTATTGATCCTCTTTGTAGAACATAACCTGAAATCTTAAAACCCCATCTATTTGCCCGTTGTTTGACCTTAATTGCCAATTGCATCCTATATACAGTTAAATTGGAATTTCTACCTCTGATCCACAAAGCTCCATCATCTGCAAAAAGTGATTTACCCGCCCCAGTACCCTATCTCAGAGAAAATATCATTAGATAGATAGATAGATAGATACTTTATTCATCCCCATGGGGAAATTCAACTTTTTTTCCAATGTCCCATACACTTGTTGTAGCAAAACTACCGGTAATTACATACAATACTTAACTCAGTAAAAAATATGATATGCATCTAAATCACTATCTCAAAAAGCATTAATAATAGCTTTTAAAAAGTTCTTAAGTCCTGGCGGTTGAATTGTAAAGCCTAATGGCATTGGGGAGTATTGACCTCTTCATCCTGTCTGAGGAGCATTGCATCGATAGTAACCTGTCGCTGAAACTGCTTCTCTGTCTCTGGATGGTGCTATGTAGAGGATGTTCAGAGTTATCCATAATTGACCGTAGCCTACTCAGCACCCTTCGCTCAGCTACCGATGTTAAACTCTCCAGTACTTTGCCCACAACAGAGCCCGCCTTCCTTACCAGCTTATTAAGATGTGAGGCGTCCCTCTTCTTAATGCTTCCTCCCCAACACGCCACCACAAAGAAGAGGGCGCTCTCCACAACTGACCTATAGAACATCTTCAGCATCTCACTACAGACATTGAATGACGCCAACCTTCTAAGGAAGTACAGTTGACAATATTAATCATAATATTGAATAATAAAGGGCTACAATTACTGTCTTGTGGGGTCCCATTCTCTCTCTCACAGAAGCTCGAATATACCTTACCTGCCCTTACCTGCATAGACCGTCCAAATTAAAAGCTGAAAAAAATTATATAACCTTCTTCTCACTCCTAATTTCCATCATTTAATCAGAAGACCCTCCCTCCATAACATATCATATACTTTTTTATTTCAAAATACTGCTATTACATCTTCATTTACCCGTGCTTTCCTAATATCATCTTCCAAGCACAAAACTGAATCCAAAGTCTTTCTACCCCCCTGAAATCCACTCTGGTAAAATGCTACATCACCTCTTTTTTCCAAAATATAATTCAACCGCCCCATTAGCAGATGTTCCATAAGTTTACACAAATGGGACGTTAATGATATTGGTCTATAACTAGTAAAATCCGACGGGGATTTTCCAGATTTAAGAATAGGCACTATTGCTGCCATTAACCATGAGGAGGAAGATGGCCTGAACTCCAAACACGATTCAAAACTGTTAGTATTATCTTGAGAGTTGTCGGCCATATGCTAAACATACAATAACATTCCTGGAGCCGTCTGGCCTATACTATTAATAGCTTTCTTAAATTCACACAAAGAAAACTCTACATCACTATCATTGCTACAGTTGGCTTCCAACAGGTCAGGGTATTCACTTATCAACTTATTGTTTAGCCTCTTCACAAATTATCTTGATTATGAATTGCATCAAATGACCGAGCCAGTAACTCAACCTTCTCTATTTCAGTAACAATCGTATTACTTTCTTTAATCAATACTGGAATGTTACTAGCCCAATGAACTCCCCCCCCCCCATTTTTGTTAATCATTCCCCAGACAACTCCAAGTTTAATATACCCCTTCCAGTTCTATCACAATATGACCTCCAGTAAACCCATTTTACAATCTTCACCACTTTCCTCACCACGGCCTGTGCCTTTTAAACTTAATAAGGTCACTTGGACAGTGATACTTCTTAACCTTCCTAAACACCTCATTTCTTTCCCCAATTACCTGTATACACTCTGTCCACCATGGTCCAGCCTTTCTCCTATTAATGCCCTTTTTTTAACCAGGAATCACTTCCACTGCAGCTTAACATGACATAACCTTTCATTGCAGAAATCCGCATCATCCTCAACATTCAGCCCAGAAAACCTTAAACTTCTCCCAATTTGCTTTACCAAAGTTCCACCTCCTAAAAGTGACCACAGATCCAAACCCAAGCTTATAAATATGGGAAAATGATCGTTCTCCAATGTTTCATCGCCCCTGAATCCCACTCACTCACTCCAGCTAGAATGTTCAAAACTAAAGTTGTATCTATGGCAGTTTCAGAGCTATTATGAACATTAAATATCACACCCACCCATCATTAAGACACACAAGATGTGAAATACCTTCTACAATTGAGCCATTACTGTCATTCTGTGAACAACCCACAGGGGACTATGTGCATCAGAATTCTCACACCAATCAACGCTAAGTGAGCTACAACAAATCAATGGAAAGCTTTTGTCGAGGGTTGTAAAAATTTACCACTTTAATGCCCCTACCTGTTGAAACAAAAACTTACACTACAAGTGCCTCAAACACTCCATTCGCATTAACACATCTCTGTCCTGTCCCTTTCCTTATAAAACTCTCAACACCTCCCCCTCTACCAACGAACCTATCGCACCTAATTACAATATAATCCTGCAAGGAAAAACTTAAATGTGGTAACACGAGGAAATCTGCAGATGCTGGAAATTCAAGTTCAAATGTGGTACAACCAGGTTTCTTGAATGGATATAACATCAGGAGGATTTGATCCATCCAATATTTTATTAAATTTCACGTAGGAAAATACAGAGTTCATGAGGATACATATTATGAATCGGAAAAAAAAGATAGAATAGTACAGAATGCTGTTGCAATCGGAGTACCTGGTACGGAAACCGCGCTGCGGCGGGCAGGAAGGCTCTGCAGCAGGTAGTCAAAGCTGCCCAATGCATCACTGGCACCAGCCCACCCACCATCAAGGACATATCGTATATGCAGAAAAGTGCTGGAAAAGGGCCAGTAACATCATGAAGGATCCCACCCACCCTGATCATGGACTGTTTATTCCACACCCATCAGGGAGGAGGCTATGTAACATCCAGACCAGGACCATAAGCCTTAAGGGTATGTACTTTCCCCAAGCAGTAAGGCTGATCAACACCTCCACCCGCTAACTCCATAACTACTTGATTATGTCCTGTCAGTTGCCTTATTTGCAGTCTTTATGGATGTACAATCAATCTATGTATATGTTATATTATGTTTTATATTTATTGTGTTTTTTTTGTGCTGGAGTAACAATTATTCCATTCTCCTTTACACTTGTGCACAGAAAATAACATTAAGCAATTTTAAATCCCTCAACAAATAAAGGCTGACACACCCTCCTTAACAACTCTGCCAGCTTGTGTGGCAGCTTTGAAGGATCTGTCGACGTGAGCCCCAAGATCCCCCGTTCCTCCGCACTGTCGAGAATCCTGCCATTAACTGTATTCTGCCTTCAAGCTCGGCTTTCCGAAGTGTCTCACGTTGCACGTTGGCAGATTGAACTTCCTCCGCCACTTCTCAGCCCAGCTCTGCACCCCGTGAATGTCCCATTGTAACCTATGCAGCCTTCCACACAACTCCACCAACCTGCAGGCTCCCGTACCTCCCCTCAATGGCAGTGGCGAGAAGAGGGTGGTGGTGAGAGTGAGGGGGAAGTGACCCGTCACAGTTTACACTTTGATGAGGTGTTCTCTCTTACCGAGTGTAGGTACGTTCTGCTCCATCACGTGATGGGGGAGCTGGAGGGTGTGAAGGGGGCCTGGGCTTACGTGGAAGGCGGGATGGGTTCCCTCTCCAACGCCATCGCCCGCGCAGCTACAGTTCACGGAGCCTCCATCTTTACGGAAAAGGTAGGAGACTGCCGCCCATGGACAGGTTCTGCTCATGTCCTCTCGGTGGGGAGTTTGGAGTGGGGGGGGGGATGATGAGAGAGATTCTGGGAGCAGCCGACTCAGGCTTGGAAAAACAACCAAAGGAAATGGGCAAGAAGGGGCAGTGAGAATGTTTTCACGCGCAGGAACATTGGTAGTGAAGCACGGTCAACTTTCCACAGAGAATTGGATGAATACTTCGGGGAGACAAAATGCAGGAGGAGCTCTGCAGGACAGGTAGCACCTATGGAGAGTCATTGTTTCAGGCTGAGAGTCTTCATCAGGACTGGGAAGTGGGGGGGGGAAGCCAGAATAAGGAGGTGGGGGTGAGGGGAAGGAGTGCAAGCTGGCAGGTGAGACCAAGGGAGGGTGAGTGAGAAGCTGGGGGATGATTGGTGGAAAGGCAAAAGATTGAGGAAGAAAAATTCTGATAGGAGAGGACAGTGTTCCATGGGAGAAAGGGAAGGAGGTGATGGGCAGGTGAAGAGAAGCGAATGGGTGAGAGGAGAACCAGAATGGGGAATGGTAAAAATAGAGAAGAGGGACCGTGGGAGAAAAGGGAGAAGGAGGTGTGGTCTTTTCATTTAATCCAGGGATGTGGGCTTCACAGATTGAGTCAACATTTAATTACCTATCCCTAGTTGCTCATGAGAGGGTGGTGGTGAGCTGCCTTTCCCTAGATGTCCTTGAGAGGGCAGTAATGAGCTGCCTTTCCCTAGTTGCCTTTGAGAGGGCAGTAATGAGTTGCCTTTCCCTAGTTGCCCTTGAGAGGGCGGTAGTGAGCTGCCTTTCCCTAGTTGTCCTTGAGAGGGCAGTATTAAGTTGCCTTTCCCTAGTTGCCCTTGAGAGGGCAGTAATGAGCTGCCTTTCCCTAGTTGCCCTTGAGAGAGCAGTAATGAGCTGCCTTTCCCAGTTGCCCTTGAGAGGGTGGTAGTGAGCTGCCTTTCCCTAGTTGCCTTTGAGAGGGCGGTAGTGAGCTGCCTTTCCCTAGTTGCCTTTGAGAGGGTGGTAGTGAGCTGCCTTTCCCTAGTTACCTTTGAGAGGGCGGTAGTGAGCTGCCTTTCCCTAGTTGCCTTTGAGAGGGTGGTAGTAAGCTGCCTTTCCCTAGTTGCCTTTGAGAGGGCGGTAGTGAGCTGCCTTTCCCTAGTTGCCTTTGAGAGGGCGGTAATGAGCTGCCTTTTCCCAGTTACCCTTGAGAGGGCGGTAGTGAGCAACCCGTCTCTAATTGTCTTTGAAAGGCTGGTGGTGAGCTGCCTCCTTAAAGCTTGAGATGTGGGTACAGCCACTGTGTTGTCAGGGAGAGAGCGACAGTGAGGGTGAAGAAATGACGGTGTATTTCCAAGTCAGGATGGTGCGTGGTTTGGAGAGCAGCCTCCGGATGGTGGGGCTCTTGCTGCCCCTGTCCTTCCAGCTGGTGGAGATGGTGGTCCGGAAGGTGAGTTGTGGCAATGCATCATGCAGTGCAACGAAGCTGCTGCTACTGTAGGGAAATCAGTGAATGGGGTGTCTATCAGGTTGAGTGAGGAGGAACTGTCCGGAGCACCCTTTCAATGAGCTAGCACAGACACACTGGGCCAAATAGCCTCCCTCTGTGCTGGTGGGAGGTGGTGGGGATGGGAGACAGAATTTGGGTACTCCACCTTTTCTTGGCTTCCAGCCGTCTCCGGTGACTTAATGAAACATTATCGTGGGGCGACGAGAGAGTAAAATCCTGTCACGTCTGGTTAAGCTGGTTCCCCATCCTCTGGGCTGAAGTCTCCCCACTGGAGCTGAACTGCTTTAATCTTGTGGTGTCGGGGAGTCGCCAGCCGGCAAGGTGATGGTAGCCTGATGAGTCCAAACGTGATCTTTACAGGCCCGAGGATCAATAGATTTGTGAATATCAAGGGAGTGGGGACCGTGGAGGAATATTGGGCTGAGGTGACAGACTAGGAAGTCAAAGTCAAATTAAATTTACAATCAAAGTATGTAAGTGTAAGTTACCATATACTACTGTACCTTGACGTTCATCTTTTTGCAGGGATTTACAGGAAAAAAAAATACAATTTATGGTGAACTGTACATAAACAAAGGCTGACAAATAAGCACTGTGCAAGAGAAGACGAATCATGCTTAGAGTAAAGGAAACACACTGAGTCCCCTCTACGCAATCTTTATTCTGGTCGCTCTCCGGAGAAATTGCTTTTTGGAGACTCTTGTCACCGGGTATGAGTAGCCACGCAGGTTGGGCCTGTGACTTTTTCCAACATTGGGCAGGTTCACGGTGTTGTGGGAGGGACGGTCACCGGTCACTCTAAGCCTGAGGGATTGCCTAGTCCTTGTGACCTGCTGCCTTTAAACTGAAACAAGTACCTCTGAATTTCTAAGGAGAGTAGGAAGGCAAGGGGAGAGAATTTGAAGAAGAGAAGAAATTAATATCAATGTCAAAAGACAAAGTAAAATTTATTATCAAAATACACATATGTTACCATCTTCTGCATTGAGATTTATTTTCCTGCAGCCATTTACAGAAAGATGAATAAACACAAGAGTTTATGAAAAACTATACATAAACAAAAACAATGTAACAATTGTAATAGATGAAATAATGATTACAATTATGTTACTATAGTATTTAATTTATTTAATAATAATTCTTTTATTTAATATTATATTTTTATATTTGCATAATTTATCTTTTGCATAAATGGTGAGGCAGGCAGGATGACGAATTTATGATGTTCTGTTTACTTGATCTCTCTCTCTCTCCCTCCCCCTCTTTCCCTCCCTCTTTCTCCATCTCCTTCCCTCTCCCTCTCTCCCCCTCTCCTCCCTCTATCCCTCCTCCTTCCCCCTCTCTCCTCCTTCCCTCTCTCTCCTCTCTTCCTCTTGTCTCTCTCCCTCTCTGTCCCATTTCCTCCTCCTCTCTCCTCTCTCCCTCCTCTCTCCCCCTCCCTCTCTCTCAACTCTTCCCCTCCCTCGCTCCTCTCTTCCCCTCCCTCCCTCTCCTCTCTCCACCTCCCTCTTGCTCCTCTCTCCCCTCCCACTCTCTCCTCTCCCTCTCCCCACCCCCATCTCTCTCTCTCTCCCTCTCCCCACCCCCCTCTCTCTCTCCCTCTCGCTCCTCTCTCCCCCTCCCTCTCTCTCTTCTCTCCCCCTCTTTCCTCTCTCTCCTCTCTCCCCCTCTTTCCTCTCTGTCTGTCTCTCTCCTCTCACTCGCCTCCTCTCCCTCTCTCCACCCCCATCTCTCTCTCCTCTCGACCCCCTTGGTAATTAGCCAGTGCGCTCGATTCTGGTGGATCAGAATGGGACTGCCCAGGGCGTGGTACTACAGGACAGGACAGAGATCAGAAGCAAAGTGGTTTTGTCCAATGCCACTCCTCATGTGACCTTCCTCAAGCTGACACCACAGGTGAGATGGGGTAGTGTCCCTCTCCCTCAACACCACATCACTGAGATGGGGTAGTGTCCCTCTCCCTCCTTAACACCACACCACTGAGATGGGGTAGTGTCCCTCTCCCTCCTTAACACCACACCAGTGAGGTGGGGTAGTGTCCCTCTCCCTCCTTAACAACACACCAGTGAGGTGGGGTAGTGTCCCTCTCCCTCCTTAACACCACATCACTGAGATGGGGTAGTGTCCCTCTCCCTCCTTAACACCACATCATTGAGGTGGGGTAGTGTCCCTCTCCCTCCTTAACACCACACCACTGAGGTGGGGTAGTGTCCCTCTCCCTCCTTAACACCACACCAGTGAGATGGGGTAGTGTCCCTCTCCCTCCTTAACACCACATCACTGAGATGGGGTAGTGTCCCTCTCCCTCCTTAACACCACACCAGTGAGGTGGGGTAGTGTCCCTCTCCCTCCTTAACACCACACCAGTGAGATGAGGGAATGTCCCTCTCCCTCCTTAACACCACACCAGTGAGGTGGGGTAGTGTCCCTCTCCCTCCTTAACACCACACCAGTGAGATGGGGTAGTGTCCCTCTCCCTCCTTAACAACACACCAGTGAGGTGGGGTAGTGTCCCTCTCCCTCCTTAACACCACACCACTGAGGTGGGGTAGTGTCCCTCTCCCTCCTTAACACCACACCAGTGAGATGGGGTAGTGTCCCTCTCCCTCCTTAACACCACACCAGTGAGGTGGAGTAGTGTCCCTCTCCCTCCTTAACACCACACCAGTGAGATGGGGTAGTGTCCCTCTCCCTCCTTAACAACACACCAGTGAGGTGGGGTAGTGTCCCTCTCCCTCCTTAACACCACACCAGTGAGATGGGGTAGTGTCCCTCTCCCTCCTTAACAACACACCAGTGAGGTGGGGTAGTGTCCCTCTCCCTCCTTAACACCACACCACTGAGATGGGGTAGTGTCCCTCTCCCTCCTTAACACCACACCAGTGAGATGGGGTAGTGTCCCTCTCCCTCCTTAACACCACATCACTGAGATGGGGTAGTGTCCCTCTCCCTCCTTAACACCGCAGGTGAGATGGGGGAATGTCCCTCTCCGTCCTTAACACCACACCAGTGAGGTGGGGTAGTGTCCCTCTCCCTCCTTAACACCACATCACTGAGATGGGGTAGTGTCCCTCTCCCTCCTTAACACCACACCAGTGAGATGGGGTAATGTCCCTCTCCCTCCTTAACACCACACCAGTGAAATGGGGTAGTGTCCCTCTCCGTCCTTAACACCACATCACTGAGATGGGGTAGTGTCCCTCTCCGTCCTTAACACCGCAGGTGAGATGGGGGAATGTCCCTCTCCCTCCTTAACACCACACCAGTGAGGTGGGGTAGTGTCCCTCTCCCTCCTTAACAACACACCAGTGAGGTGGGGTAGTGTCCCTCTCCCTCCTTAACACCACACCACTGAGGTGGGGTAGTGTCCCTCTCCCTCCTTAACACCACACCACTGAGGTGGGGTAGTGTCCCTCTCCCTCCTTAACACCACACCAGTGAGATGGGGTAGTGTCCCTCTCCCTCCTTAACACCACATCACTGAGATGGGGTAGTGTCCCTCTCCCTCCTTAACACCGCAGGTGAGATGGGGGAATGTCCCTCTCCCTCCTTAACACCACACCAGTGAGATGGGGTAGTGTCCCTCTCCCTCCTTAACACCACACCACTGAGGTGGGGTAGTGTCCCTCTCCCTCCTTAACACCGCAGGTGAGATGGGGGAATGTCCCTCTCCCTCCTTAACACCACATCACTGAGATGGGGTAGTGTCCCTCTCCCTCCTTAACACCACACCAGTGAGATGGGGTAGTGTCCCTCTCCCTCCTTAACACCGCAGGTGAGATGGGGGAATGTCCCTCTCCCTCCTTAACACCACATCACTGAGATGGGGTAGTGTCCCTCTCCCTCCTTAACACCACACCACTGAGATGGGGTAGTGTCCCTCTCCCTCCTTAACACCACATCACTGAGATGGGGTAGTGTCCCTCTCCCTCCTTAACACCACACCAGTGAGATGGGGTAGTGTCCCTCTCCCTCCTTAACACCACACCAGTGAAATGGGGTAGTGTCCCTCTCCCTCCTTAACACCACACCAGTGAGGTGGGGTAGTGTCCCTCTCACCTCCTTAACACCACACCAGTGAAATGGGGTAGTGTCCCTCTCCCTCCTTAACACCACATCACTGAGATGGGGTAGTGTCCCTCTCCCTCCTTAACACCACATCATTGAGGTGGGGTAGTGTCCCTCTCCCTCCTTAACACCACATCACTGAGATGGGGTAGTGTCCCTCTCCCTCCTTAACACCACATCATTGAGGTGGGGTAGTGTCCCTCTCCCTCCTTAACAACACACCAGTGAGGTGGGGTAGTGTCCCTCTCCCTCCTTAACACCACACCACTGAGGTGGGGTAGTGTCCCTCTCCCTCCTTAACACCACATCACTGAGATGGGGTAGTGTCCCTCTTCCTCCTTAACACCACATCATTGAGGTGGGGTAGTGTCCCTCTCCCTCCTTAACAACACACCAGTGAGGTGGGGTAGTGTCCCTCTCCCTCCTTAACACCACATCACTGAGATGGGGTAGTGTCCCTCTCCCTCCTTAACACCACACCAGTGAGATGGGGGAATGTCCCTCTCCCTCCTTAACACCACACCAGTGAGGTGGGGGAATGTCCCTCTCCCTCCTTAACACCACACCAGTGAGATGGGGTAGTGTCCCTCTCCCTCCTTAACACCACACCAGTGAGATGGGGTAGTGTCCCTCTCCCTCCTTAACACCACACCAGTGAAATGGGGTAGTGTCCCTCTCCCTCCTTAACACCACACCAGTGAGGTGGGGTAGTGTCCCTCTCCCTCCTTAACACCACATCACTGAGATGGGGTAGTGTCCCTCTCCCTCCTTAACACCACACCAGTGAGATGGGGTAGTGTCCCTCTCCCTCCTTAACACCACACCAGTGAGATGGGGTAGTGTCCCTCTCCCTCCTTAACACCACACCAGTGAGATGGGGTAGTGTCCCTCTCCCTCCTTAACACCACACCAGTGAGATGGGGTAGTGTCCCTCTCCCTCCTTAACACCACATCATTGAGATGGGGTAGTGTCCCTCTCCCTCCTTAACACCTCACCACTGAGGTGGGGAAATGTCCCTCTCCCTCCTTAACACCACACCAGTGAGGTGGGGAAATGTCCCTCTCCCTCCTTAACACCACACCACTGAGGTGGGGGAATGTCCCTCTCCCTCCTTAACACCACACCACTGAGGTGGGGAAATGCCCCTCTCCCTCCTTAACACCACACCACTGAGGTGGGGGAATGTCCCTCTCCCTCCTTAACACCACACCACTGAGGTGGGGGAATGTCCCTCTCCCTCCTTAACACCACACCACTGAGGTGGGGAAATGCCCCTCTCCCTCCTTAACACCACACCACTGAGGTGGGGGAATGTCCCTCTCCCTCCTTAACACCACACCAGTGAGGTGGGGTAGTGTCCCTCTCCCTCCTTAACACCACACCAGTGAGGTGGGGGAATGTCCCTCTCCCTCCTTAACACCACACCAGTGAGATGGGGTAGTGTCCCTCTCCCTCCTTAACACCACACCACTGAGGTGGGGAAATGTCCCTCTCCCTCCTTAACACCACACCAGTGAGATGGGGAAATGCCCCTCTCCCTCCTTAACACCACACCAGTGAGGTGGGGAAATGTCCCTCTTCCTTGACTCAACACATGAGACAGGAAATGTCCCTCTCCTACTATTGAGATGGGGGAGTGGCCCTCTCCTTCCTTGACTCCACACCAGTGAGATGTGGGAGGGGGGCGTAGATCTCACTAGCAAGGGGCTGAGTCTCCCTCAGGAACACCCAATGACATCCAGTGATACAATGGTTTGCGGGGGAGTTACTCTATTCTGGATTTTTGTATGTTTTTTGGACCTACTGTTATCCCAGCTGTAGGCCTCCATTTCCAGTACAGGGGGAGTGCTGCACAATCAGCCAGTCTCTCAAATCCAAGTTCTGCTGAAGGGAGATACAGCATGGTGAATGACCCTTCAGCCCATCATGTCGATGCCAGTATCAGTCACCGGTCTAGCAAGTTTCTGCAGCTGTACTGTGTAGAGTACTCTGATTCAGAATCACGTTTAATATCACCAGCATATGTCATGAAATTTGTTAACCTTATGGCAGCAACACAATGGATTATATAATATAGAAGAAAAACTGTAAATTACAGCAAGTGTATTAAGTAGTTAAGTAAGTAGTGCAAAAACAGAAATAAACAGTAGTGAGGTAGTGTTCATGGGCTCAATATCCATTCAGAAATCGAATGACAGAGGGAAAGAAGCTGTTCCTGAATCGTTGAGTGTGTGCCTTCAGGCTTCTGTATCTCCTCCCTGATGGTAACAATGAGAACAAGACATGTCCTGGGTGATGGGGGTCCTTAAAGGTGGGCGCCACCTTTTTGAGGCATCGCTCCTTGAAGATGTCCTGGATACTATGGAGGCTAGTGCCCATGATGGAGCTGACTAATTTTACAACTCTCTGCAGTGTACATCGATCCTGTGCAGTAGCAACCCCAGACGCTGATGCAACCTGTCAGAATGCTCTCCACGGTACATCCGTAGAAATTTTCAAGTGTTTTTAGTTGACATTCCAAATCTCCTCTAACTCCTAATGAAATATAGCCACTGTCTTGCCTTCTTTATTGCTGCATCAATGTGCTCAGACCAGGTTAGGTCCTCAGAGATACTAACACTCAGGAACTTGAAATTGCTTCCCCTCTCCACTTCTGATCTCTCGGTGAGGACTGGTGTGTGTTGTTCGTCTCACTCTTTCTGAAGTCCACAATCAGCTCTTTGGTCTTCCTGACACTGAGTGAAAGGTTGTTGCTGTGATACGTATGTTGCTCCTGCACGCGCTCTCGTCTCCATCTGCTAAAAATGGTTGTATCATCAGCAGATTTATAGCTGGCACTTGAGCTGTGCCTAGCGGCACAGTCGTGGGTATAGAGAGGGTAGAGCGGCCATACATCCTGCGGCGTGCCAGTGTCGATCGTGGGCGAGGTTGAGATGTTATTAACCAATCCGCACGGATTGTGGTCTTCCAGTTAGGAAGTCAAGAATTCCGTTGCCGAGGGAGGTACGGAGGCCCAGGTTCTGTAGCTTTTTGATCAGGACTGTGGGAATGATGGTGTTAAATGGTGAGCTGTGGTCAATGAACAGCATCCTGACGTAGGTATTTGCATTGTCCCGGTGATCCGAGGCTGCACGGAGAGCCAGTGAGATTGCGTCTGCCATTGACCTGTTGTGGTGACAGGCAAATCGCAGTGGGTCCAGGTCCTTGCTGAGGCAGGAGTTCATTCTAGCCATGACCAACCTCTCAAAACATTTCATCACCGTAGATGTGAGTGCTACTGGATGATAGTTGTTAAGGCAGCTCACACTACTCTTCTCGGGCACTGGTTTAATTGTTGCCCTTTTGAAGCAGTGAGAGATTGAAAATGTCTTTGAACAGTTGGTTGGCACGAGTTTTCAGAGCCTTACCAGGTACTCCATCGGGGTCTGTCACCTTGCAAAGGTTCACCCTCAGCCTGACGTCGGTCTCTGAGACAGAGATCGCAGGATCACCGGGTGCTGCAGGGATCCTCATAGCTGTGGTTTTATCCTCCCTTTCAAAGCGGGCACAGAAGGGGTTGAGCGCATTTTGGGAATGAAGCAGCACTGCCATTCATGATGTTGGGTCTGGCCTTGTGGGAAGTAATGGCCTGATAGCTTGCATCATATGGAGGGTCCAATGCACAGGGTGGCAGGAGGCTTCAGAGGGCCGTCGATACAGCCAGCTCCATCACGGGCGCTCGCCTCACCACTGTCAATGACATCTTCAAGAGATGGTGCTTCAAGAAGGCAGCATCCATCACTAAGGACCCTGACCATCCAGGACATGTCTGCTTCTCATTACTGCCATCAAGGAGGTGGCACAGGAGTCTGATAATCCACACTCAACATTTCAGAAACAGCTTCTTCCCCTCCACCGTTGGATCTCTCAACAGTCCACGAACGCTACCTCACTGTTGTGCTTTACTTTTCACACATACTGAACCATTTTGTATGTTTCTTATTATAACTTCTTTGATATTGATCTGTAGTGCTGCTGCCAAACAACAAATCTCGTGGCATATGTCAGTGCTGATAAACCTGATCCTGATCTCATTGTCAACATCTCAGGGGATCCACTACTTTGATTCGATCATGAAGAAGGCACATCAGTGGCTCGACTTCGTTAGGGGTTTGAGGAGATTTGGATAGGAATGTTGGTTGGCATGGATGAGTTGGGCCGAAGGGCCTGTTTCCGATCTGTATGACTCTGTTAGCGAATAAAAATTAATGATGGCTTTAATGGCAGATGATGGGTGGGTGGGTTGGAGATACGTCTCTACCGAAGGTGATACAAGGTGCTCCTTCCTTCCGCTACCCTTGAGCAAGGTGTAGCACCTGCTTAGCAACCCCCCCCCCCCACCCCCCGATCAGGGTCACGTGAAGCCGTGGGAGCAGGTGGTGAATACTTGTATGACAACCGGTGCAGATCACAAGTCCTGGTTATGCGACCACTGACTCCAGGCAGACAATCTCTGAGGAGTATTGGTAATGACTGGGCTCACTCACCTTGAAAAGACCCTGGCCAGCAGCAGGCAATGGCAAACCACTTCTGTTGAAGAGCTTGCCAAGAGCAATCATGGTCGTGGAAAGACCATGGTCACCCACGTCTAATGACAGGGCATGTGATAAATGAACGAATGTCAGGTACTTCAGTCAATGGGTTTCAATAATATTTTATTTTGAAGAGAGAGTCAGCAGAGGTTTGGGGGATGAAATTCCGGTGCGAAGGTGTGGTGTGGTGGTCTGTGGGATAATGATTAAACACAGGTATAGAAATGGAAGGGTGATGACTGCTTCCGCCCCCCTGCCCCACAACTAAATCCCCATCAATTTTTTCCCAAATATCCTCAGAATCCACAAATTAAGGAAAATTTACAGTGAGGAATTAACCAAATGGCCCACATGTTGTTGGGATGTGGGAGGAATCAGAGCAGAGGGGGAAATCCACATAGTGAATGGGAGAACGTGCATGTTCCTTACAGACAACGTTGGACGTCAGGATTGAAAATGGGGGTCTCTGGGCTTTGGTAGCTGAATGCATGGTCTCCTTGGTCTGAAGAGAAATGAGAAGTTCTCCCCTCCTACCTGGGACCAATATTTATCTCTTGTCTGGTAACAGCAATTTGTCTAACCCTTGCCATGTTTCTGTTTGTGGGACCTTACCGGAGGCTCTGAAAGGTGTTACGCAAATGCAAGTCTTTAACCTGGGTTTGGTCTCCATCTGTTTCAGAAGTCGATGCCCGAAGAGTTCATTAAGGAAATTTCATCCATTGACTATACATCACCAGTGACAAAGATCAACGGTAGGCTGGCCCTCCGTGAGGTAGGGAGCGCGATATGGGGGAAGCGACCTCTGGTGCCCCACGGACTCCTCCCCAAAACTCACCCACTGTTAGTGCAATGATGGAGGGGTGAGCTTTGGGGGGGGGGTGGATTCTAGGGCCAACCGGCTGAAAGCAAGTCCATCAGCCAAGGAATGTGAGATGGCCCGCTGGTCCAACTTGGACGCCCACAGAGCTGTCAACGGCTTGTAGGGCTGATGGCGGTCACCAAGGTAGGGAGAGCATGGAGAGGGTTAAGGAGAAGGATGAGGATTTTACATTTGGAGACAATGGCTACATTATTACGTACCTCCTGTACCTAATAAAGTGGCCACTCAGCGTATGTTCCTGGTCTTCTGCTGCTGGAGCCCATCCACTTCAATGTTCCACATGTTGTGCGTTCACAGATGCTGTTCTCCACACCACTGTTGTAACGTGTGGTTACTTGAGTTACTGTTGCCTTCCTGACAGCTTGAACTGGTCTGGTCATTCTCCTCTGACCTCTCCCATTAACAACGTGTTTTCGCCCACAGAACTGCTGCTCACTGGATATTATTTAATCTTCACACTATTCTCTGTACACTCTGGAGAACGTTGTGTGTGAAAATCCCAGGAGATTGGCAGCTTCTGAGATACTCAAACCACCTCAAACATTCCATAGTCAAAGACACTTTCTTCCCCCATTCTGGTATTTGCTCTGAACAACAACAGAGCCTCTTGACCACGTCTGCATACTTTAATGCATTGAGTTGCTGCCACATGATTGGCTGATTAGACATTTACATTAACGAGCAGGTGGCCAGAGTGTAAATAATAGTGACCTTTGCCCTGACACCACACCAGAACTGAATAACAGAATGGCAGTAGTTTCTGATGCCGAGGGAGGGCCATTCTGTTCATATCTGCCTCTCCGAGTTAGAAATTAAGAACCCCTCTTCCCACACTGGGTCTGTCACCCTGCAGCCCAGAGCTCTTCCTGTTCTTTTCAGTCAGTGAGTTGTGGACTCCATCAGACTCTGGGTGAAAACACTATTCCTCATCTTCCCTCTAAATCCTCGATCAGCTCCTTTGAATCTATGCCCTGTTCTTTGACCTGGTTGCTAAGGGAATTAGGTCCTTTCTATTTCCTCTGCCCCCCCCCCCCCACCCCATAGTTTAGGCACCTCCACAAACTTTCCTCTGTTCCAAAGACAACAAACTTTCAAGACGGGTTAGGCAGCATCGTAGAGAGAAAGGCTCAGTTGGTTTCTGGTTAGATTATAAGTCATAGGAGCAGAATTAGGCCATTTGGCCCATCGAGTCTGCTCCATCATTCCATCATGGATGGTTTATTTTTGTGGTTTGCAGTGAGGAGGGAAGCTTTGAGGGAAGAGTCCTGACGAAAGTGTCTCGGCCCAAAGCGAGGACCGTTTTCTCCCCTCCATAGATGCTGCCTGGCCTGCTGAGTTCCTCCAGCATTTTGTGTGTGTTGCTCTGGATCTCCAGCATCTGTAGAATCTCTTGTGTTTATGTTATGGAGTCTGTAGCCTCTCTACACCTCCATTCCACGCCTCGGCTAATAAAGCACCCAGTTTACCTTTCCAATCGCCACATTCTCTTGTCCACTCACCTTTGAGGATGTGTAGATGCGTCCCCCTTTCTGTTCCTCCACTCGATAACCTCCCGTCGATTGTACATCAGAGTGTTGGAGTCAAACAGGACAGATGTGGGTTCTTCACTGCACCACGTCCGTAAGACACAGGATCAGAATTAGGCCATTCAGCCCATCGGGTCTGCTCTGCCACCCTATCATGGCTGGTTTGTTCTCCCTTTCAACCCCGTTCTCCTGCCTTCACCCCCATCCTTTGATACTCTGACTAATAAAATAAACTATCAATCTCCACTTTAAATATTCCCAGTGACTTGGCCTCCATGTCTGTCTGTGGCAATGAATTCCACAGATTCACCACCCTCTGGCTAAAGAAATTCCTCCCCATCTCTGTTCTAAAGAGATGTCCTTGTATTGATTGACTGTGGACTTCAGGAAGGGCAGGACGAGGGCAAACACACCCGTCCTCATAGAGGGATCAGAAGTGGAAGGGGTACGAGTTCCTGGGTGTCGACATCTCTGAGGATCTGTATGTTGGTTCCCATACCCAACATGTTGATGCAGGTACAAAAAAAGGCACAATGACGGTTATATTACATTCGGAGTTTGGGGAGATCTGGTATGTCGTCAAAAACTCACATCGGTGTCCACAGATGTATCATGGAGGGCAATCTAACTGCCTGGTGTGGGGAGGGGGGTCCACTGCACAGAATCGTGATAAACTGCTGGTAGTTGGAACCTCAGTCACCTCCATCATGGGCTCCAGCCTCCATAGTATCCAGGACATCCTTAGGGAGCGGTGCCTCAAAAAGGTGGCGTCCGTCATTAAGGACCCCCATCACCCAGGACATGCCCCCTTCTCATTGCCACCATCAGGGAGGAGGTGCAGGAGCCTGAAGGCACACACTCAACGATTCAGGAACAGCTTCTTCCCCTCTGCCATCCGATTTCTGAATGGACATCAAGCCCCTGAACACTACCTCACAACTCCTTTTGCACTATTTATTTAATTTATATATATAATCTGAAGTTTACAGTTTTTATTATTACGAATAACAATGTACTGCAGCTGCATAACAACAAATTTCATGACATATGCCAGTGATATTAAACCTGATTCTGAGGCTGTGCCGTCTGGTCCTAGACTTTTGCACTATAGAAGCAGCCTCTCCATGCCCACTCCGTCTAGGCCATATATGTCAAACTCAAGGCCCGCGGGCCAAATCCGGCCCGCGGTGGAATTATCTTTGGCCCGTGAGATAATATCTAATTACTATTAAAGCTGGCCCCAGTAATCGAAGCGCCTATGGCGTATGATATGGCTAATGCTGAGTTTATTCAGGTACCAGGTTTTCAGGGTTTTTAGTGTTTATTCGGCAGTCTTCTTCATAAGAAACGGAATTTGTAAAGTGAAACACTTTGTAGTTATAGCAGAGACTGAGACACATGAGAGCAGGCTGAAAAAACGGAGGCAACAAAAGCTGCGTTCGCACGCGTCCGACTGATCTGGCCCGCATGAAGCTGCATTTTGCTCAATCCGGCCCGTGACCTAAAATGAGTTTGACACCCCTGGTCTAGGCCTTTCAATATTCGATAGATTTTAATGGGATCCCTCCTCAGTACAGGCCCAGAGCCATCAGACGCTCCTCATACGTTAACCTTTTCATCTCTGGGATCATTATCCACGCTGACTCTTGCTTCGTTGCACTCCCCCAACTGCACGACCCAGCGCTTCTCTGTATCAAACACCATTTGTCACGCAGCTGCCCAAATGAATAGCCCGCTTGTGTCTTCCTGAAGCCTAAAGCTTCCCTCCTCACAGCCAACCAAGGGCCCACTCTTCGCTAGATCCTCCCTGTAGGTCCAAATCATTTCGAGGCACCTCAAAGAGGGAGGAGCTGAGTGCCACACTCTGACTGGACATCTGCAAGAGGTAGTGTCACAAGAGGGAGGCATCAGCATCTGGACATACCCTCCTCTCATCACTACTATCAGGGCAGAAGTACAAGAGCCCAAAGACCCACACTCAGCATTTTAGCAACAGCTTCCTTTCCTCCATCATTAGATTTTTGAAAGGTCCGTGAACACTACCTCAATATTTTGCACTATTTATTTACTTTTATACATTATGTTATTAGTGTAATTTACAGTAACTTTTTACATCCATGAAACCTAGCAACACTGCCTCACTGTTTGCACTCCTCATTTATTATAAATAATACTGTATGTATGTGTATTTTCTCTTATTGTAATTTATAGTAGTTTTTTAATGTCTTGGACTTTACCATTGCCACAAAACAACAAATTTCACGACACACGTCGTTGTTAACAAACCTGACTCTGATCAGAGTGGTGCAGAGGAGAAGCACTAAAACATTGTTTCTCTCCGTTACCAGTTGCCGTGGATCGGTTGCCAGGATTCCTGGCAGTGCCCAAGACTGATGGGGTGCCCCCTGCCCGCTACTTGGCTGGCACCATCCACCTGAACTGTGAGGACACGGCCTACATCACGGAGGCGTACGACGAGGCTTACCGAGGGCTTCCTTCCATGAAGTGCGTCCCAAAGGGCTGGCTGTTCTTCGTTTTAGATCCACCACCCCCCACAACTTTCTCCATAAACTGGGGCCCAGGGGATCAGACTCACCACAACAACTTGCATCTCAGTAGCACCTCCAACACAGCGAGCGCATTTTCCACATCTCTTTTCCCCAGGGCTCGAGAATCAAGAGCTCGAGGGGATGAGGAGAGAGGGGCACGTCCTGATAGGGACGTGAAGGGTATTTTTTTTTAACCCGGAAGGTAATCCATATTATGGAACAAGTTGCCAGAGGAAGTGGTTGAGGCGGGTACATTAGCAACTTTGAAAAGACACATACAGCTGTTGCAGGTCGATGAGTTTGAGAGTCTGTGGTCAAGGTCTGGAGGCTCAGAGGTGATGTGCTGGGGCTGGAGGCCTGTTTGTGTATGGGAGGGTCGTTAAAGGGCTTGTTTTGCTGCTGTTGCTGTGCCGAACATGATGGTATACTATGTTGGTGCTGGAATGTGTGGCAACACTTGTGGGCTGCCCCCAGCAGTGTGTTGGTTTTTACCGCAATTGATGCATTCCACTGTATGTTTCGAGAAGGCAGGAGAGTGGGGTTGAGAGGGGTAATAAATCATGATGGAATGTTGGAACATACCTGATGGGCTGAATGGCCAGTATGTCACTACACCTGAAGCTGAATTAGAGATAGATGGATAGTGGGATATGGAGCAACCTTGGGCAACTGGGACCAGCTAGGTCAGTTCGCATAGATGAATTGGGCTGAAGGGCCTTTTCCATGCTGTACGGCTCTATGACATTATCAGATGAAAATTTATGAGAGCCTTCGTGCCAGATGTCCTGACCAATGGGTTTTAATAAAAAAAAATTTTAACTAAGAGAGGGGCAGCAGATGTTGGATGGGCTGCAAGGGTGGAAATTCCCGAGCTAAGACATGGCAGTCCGAGGGATAAAGGCTAGCCTTGATCAGAGATCACACAGATCTCTGGGCTGGAGGAGGTCACAGAGGCTGCGAGGGGTGAGATCATGGGGCACGTTTACAAGAAGATGAAGTATCTGAGGTGGGGAAGTGGTTTTGGTCTCTGACTCCCATGTCCTGGAGGTGGCGCTGTGGAGACGGGTGATACGTGGTACCAGGGGTGATGGGTGGGGGAGACCGAGTCAAATATTATTCCTTGAGTTAGAAAGTAGGATCAGCTTTATTTATGTGACATCAAAATATTGAAACATGCAGTAAAATATGTTGTTCGCGTCAACGGACCACACAGTCCAAGGATGTTCTGCAGTGTCACCATCTGTCCTGTACCAACATTGCATGCTCACAACTTATTAACCCTAACCTGTCTGACTTTGGAATGTGGGAGGAAACCAGAGGAAACTCGTGATGCCATGGGGTGAACGTACAAACTCCTTACAGGTAGCGGCGGAATCAAACCCGGGTTGTAACCCGTGTTACTCGATAAGCTTTATAGGACGCACAGACAGATGGTTTAGAAACAGTGGAAGGGGCAAATGAAGGTAACACTGCACCTTCCTGCTGTGCAGAAACTGGCCTCTGCACTTCCCCCGAAGACATTACTGACCCATTGTTCAAAGAGAACTCTGCACGTTGGAATTCGGAAATAAAATCAGAGAATGCTAGAGACACTTGGCTGGTCAGGCATCATCTGTGGGGAGAGAAGCAGGGAAGGTGTTTGACCTACTGAGTGTTAAAATTACAGAGTGATACAGGTCAGGAACAGGCCCTTCAGTCAAAATGGCCCATGCTGACCAATCTGTCCATCTAATCTAGCCCCATTTGCCTGAGTTTCACCCATATCCCTCTAAACCAGGGGTTCCCAACCTTTTTTATGCCCTTAACTGAAGGGTCCATGGACTCCAGGGTAGGAACCCTTGTAACCTTTTCAATTCATGGACTTCTCCAAGTGTCTCTGAAATGCTGTTACCGGTAATTAATCGGCTTATTATTGTCACATGTACTGAGATTGTCCTACGTACTGTTTATACAGACCCAATCATTACACAGTGCGTTGAGTAAGCTAAAGCAGCAACAAAGGAGAATAAAGTGTAAAAACTACGGGAAAAAGTGCGGTGGAGGTGACAATAAGGTACAAGGTCATCACGAGGTAGATTGCGAGGCCAAGAGTCTATCGTATCAGACTAGAAATTCATTCGAGAGTCTGCAGCTGCCTTCACCGCTTCCTACGGCAGCCTGCTCCATAAGGAGATCACGCTCTGTATGAAGATGTTGCCCCTTGGGTGGGGGGGAGGTCCCTTTTTAATCCTGCCCCCCTCACGTTGAACCTGTGACCTTTAGTTTGTCACTCCCCTTCCCTGGGGCAGAAACTGTGTGCATTCATCCCCATGGCCAGAGGGTGGTGAATCTGTGGAATTCATTGCCACAGACAACTGTGGAGGCCAGACCTTTGGGTATATTAAAAGTGGCAGTTGATAGGTTCTTGATTAGTAAGGGCGTCAAAGGTTACGGGGAGAAGGCAGGAGAATGGGAAAATGGAAGGGAGAATAAATCAGCCCTGATGGAATGGCGGAGAAGGCCCAATTCTGCTCCTGTGTCTTCTGACTCAGGCAGCTTTTATTTCAGGTATCTAGCGTTTGCAGTTTCGGCTTTCCATTTACCGATGAATTTCTTGTTTGCTTTCTGCCCACCAGGCCGATGATTGAGTTATGTATCCCCTCAGTTCTGGATTCAACCCTTGCTCCACCGGGCTGCCACGTGCTCTCCATCTTCACCCAGTACACTCCCTACCATCTCCAAGGGGGAAAGGAGTGGGACGAGGAGCAGAAGAACCTCTATGCTGACCGAGGTAAACCACACACCCCAAGTGAAAGGAAAGGAGGTCCCCAAAGAGGTGATGCGGTAAAGGGCGTGCACTGAATATCGCTTCCAAAGCTTGGTGCTCTCGACTTCAATCGAACCAAACTGCATGCGGACCCGGAGTGCCACAGTGGACAGAGCTGCTGCCCCACAGCGCCAGAGACCCAGAGACCACCGGTGCTGTCTGTGTGGAGTTTGTATGTTCTCCCGGTGCCCCAGTGTCTGCTGGGTGCTCCGGATTCCTCCCAAAGGCAATCTGGTCGTCTGGCTGTTAGAATCAGAATCAGATTATTATCACTGACTTGCATGAGGAGAAATTTCTTTCTATATGGAATGAGCTGCCAGAGGAAGCAGTTGGTGGGCAGGTACATTGACAGCCTTGTAAAGACATGGATAGGAAAGGTTTAGAGCAGGGGTTCCCAACCTGGGGTCCATGGACCCCTTGCTTAATGGTGTGTGTGTAGGCCTCCATTAGTTTCGACAGACCATGTATTTGTGCCTTGGAAAGTTTCCAGGTTTTTTTTAAAAAATGGGACACTGGCAGTTGCCCAAGCTGCAAGTCTCCCCTCTCCACGCCACCAATGTTGTCCAAGGGAAGGGCATTAGGACCCACACAGCTTGGCACCGGTGTCGTCGCAGAGCAATGTGTGGTTAAGTGCCTTGCTCGAGGACACACACGCGTGCCTCAGTCAAGGCTCGAACTAGTGACCTTCAGATAACTAGACGACCACCTTAACCGCTTGGCCACGCTTAATGGTATTGGTCCATGGCATAAAGAAAGATTGGGAATCCCTGGTTTAGAGGGAGATGGGCCAACTGGGACTAGCTTAGAGGGGTGTCTTGGTTGGCATGGACGTCTCGGGCCAAAGGGCCTGTGATGTACTACATTGGGAGTGTCCTGAAGCAGACGAAGGGGCTGGGACCTTGTCCTTTCCACAAATGAATTCCAGGTTGCATCCACTTGAATATCACTGGGTGGTCAAGTCAAAGAGGGGATGCATTCCAGACAGTGGGCAAGGTCAATCTGGTAAATCTGACCTGCCCTCCTTAGAGAAGTAAGCGACTTCCATTCCTCTCTCTTCCCAGTGTTTGACTGCATTGAGCAGTACGCTCCGGGGTTTAAGAGTTCAGTGATCGGACGTGACATCCTGACACCTCCAGATCTGGAGAAGGTGTTTGGTTTGACAGGTGGGGTAAGTACTAACTAGTTCTGTGACCAAGCTCACCTGAAATTACCAGTCCAATGCTGAAAATAAAGCAGGTGCTGACACTTTTGGAGGGATTATATTTCTTCTGGGGGCATTGGTAAATTGGTTTGTAGTTGTCACATGTACCGGGGTTCAGTGAAAAACTTCGTCATGCAGTCCATCCATACAGATTTAATCTCATCAGTGCAGGCAGGCAAGAGAAGGTAAAACCACAGCAGAATGCAGAATGAAGTGTTACAGAGGAAGTGCAGTGCAGGTAG
This sequence comes from Hemitrygon akajei, assembly GCF_048418815.1. Classification (NCBI taxonomy): domain Eukaryota; kingdom Metazoa; phylum Chordata; class Chondrichthyes; order Myliobatiformes; family Dasyatidae; genus Hemitrygon; species Hemitrygon akajei. Next base: position 17,008,101 of record NC_133146.1, on the reverse strand, counting down.
ACAATAAGGTGCAAGGCCGTGATGAGCTAGGTTGTCAGGGCAAGAGTCCACCTCATCAAACTGGGGATCCAGTCACTGTCTGATAACAGTGGGATAAAAGCTGTCCTTGAGCCTGGTGCTACATGCCTTTGGCTTTTGTGTCTTCTACCTGATGGGAGAAGGGAGAAGAGAGATGTCTGGTGTGGGTTGGGTCTTTGGTTATGTTGGCAGTGAGATATATAGAGTCCATGGCTTTTGTGACATGCAAGGCTGTGTCCACATCTCTCTGTGGGTTCTTGCAGTCATGGGCAGAGCAGTTGCTGTAGCAAGTGTTGACGCATTCACCACTCAGGGCATCAATAAAAATTGGTGAGGGTCGATGGGGACCTGCCAAATTTCCTTAGCCTCCTGAGGAAGTGGAGTTATGGGGAGCTGTCTTGGCTGTGCATCTACTTGGTTGGACCAGCACAGTGTATTGGTGATGCTAACTCCTAGGAGCCTGAAGCTCTCGACCTCCTGAACCTCTCAACTCTCTCGACCTCATTGACGGGGTTAAAAAGTTCGGGGGGGGGCGTGGTTCTAGATCTCTCCAGCCTCTCCTCCTCCTTGGCACGTGTGTTAACGGCGCGCGTCTCAGGTGTGGGATCTTCCTATGTGCTGACGGGTCATTTTCCTATCCACACCCATAGCCGTGTTTCATGGTGAGCACCATTGGTTGAGAAGTGTTTCGGGATGTCCCAGGGATTTAGCAGGTCTATTAAAATAAAGAACATTTTCATGCTCCCAGGCTTCAGACTGGGAATAGTTACGCAGGAACGCTCTTTCCATTCGTTCCAGCTGGGATAGGTGTAGCAGGAGGTTCACCAAGCAACTCCTCTCCTGGTGAGGGTTCAGATCCAGCTGCACTAACCTCAGTGCAGAAATACAGGGGAAGGAATACCTCCTTACCGGTGAAATATTTATCCTCTCAAGTGGACGTAAACGTGTCCGTTAAAGTCCAAAGCACATTTATTACCGAAGTACTATGTGCAACCTTCAGATCTGTGTTCTTGCGGGCAGCCAGTAAAGAAACCCAATAAAATCCATTAACAATGGCCGTCCAGCACCAAATGTGCGAAACAAGAACGAATTGCGCAAACAATAAAAAGTAAACAAATTACACTCAGAACTGAAGTTTGTGAAAGTGAGTTCACAGCCACGAGGCTGCAGCAGGCCCAGGAGCCTGTCAGCCGCGGGCTGCAGCAGGCCCAGGAGCCTGTCAGCCGCGGGCTGCAGCAGGCCCAGGAGCCTGTCAGCCGCGGGCTGCAGCAGGCCCAGGAGCCTGTCAGCCGCGGGCTGCAGCAGGCCCAGGAGCCTGTCAGCCGCGGGCTGCAGCAGGCCCCGGAGCCTGTCAGCCGCGGGCTGCAGCAGGCCCAGGAGCCTGTCAGCCACGAGGCTGCAGCAGGCCCAGGAGCCTGTCAGCCGCGGGCTGCAGCAGGCCCCGGAGCCTGTCAGCCGCGGGCTGCAGCAGGCCCAGGAGCCTGTCAGCCACGAGGCTGCAGCAGGCCCAGGAGCCTGTCAGCCGCGGGCTGCAGCAGGCCCAGGAGCCTGTCAGCCACGAGGCTGCAGCAGGCCCAGGAGCCTGTCAGCCGCGGGCTGCAGCAGGCCCAGGAGCCTGTCAGCCGCGGGCTGCAGCAGACCCAGGAGCCTGTCAGCCGCGGGCTGCAGCAGGCCCAGGAGCCTGTCAGCCGCGGGCTGCAGCAGGCCCAGGAGCCTGTCAGCCGCGGGCTGCAGCGTCAGTTCAGCGCAGAGACAAGTAAACCTTGCTGATCAGCAAACTGAACACCAGCCTGTCCTGCACCTCCAACCCTGACACCACAACCTTTTCAGTCTGGCCCGGGAGCATGAAAGTGTTCTTTATTTAATAGACCTGGGTTTCTGTACGACCGCTAAATCCCTGGGACGTCTTTCAGTCTATTCTACCTTCTGCCCAACTGATACGAAACAATAAGGAGCTGGGAAAGTCAGTGGGTCAGGCAACATCTGTGGAGTCAAAGAGATGGTCAATGGTCAGCGTTAAAATATTCACCATGGCTTTGCCCTCACAGATGCTGCCTGACTCACTGAGTTTCCCTAGCAGTTTGTGGGTATTTTTGGCTTCTGAGGTTGAGCTTGGCTGAATATTGAGCAGACACAAGGACAGATATCTGGGGGAGGGTTACCTGTGTATTTCTTCTGTTCCCTCTGCACTCACCACATCTTCCCACCTGGTCTGGCATCACGCGGAGTAACCGCAGGCAAATTGTGCGTTGGTCTTTGCAGAACATCTTCCACGGGGCGATGACGCTTGACCGCCTATACCTGGCACGCCCCTCGGCCCTGAATTCGGGATACAGGTCGCCCGTCAAGGGCCTGTACCTGTGCGGGAGCGGAGCTCACCCAGGTAAGAGCCGCTTGGGAAATATGCACCCTGGGGTTCCCGGGGCGAGGCAACAGCCAGAAGTGTTGGACAGGGCTGGAGGGACAGCAAGTTAGAATCAGAATCAGGTTTAACATCGCCAGCATATGTTGTGAAATTTGTCATCTTTGTGACAGCAGCACGGCGCAATACATGATAATAGAGAAAAAACATCAATTACAGTAAACGTATATAATAGTTAAATTAAGTAGGTAATGCAAACAATAGAAATGTTAAAAAATAGTGTTGTAGTGTTCATAGGTTCAATGTCCATTCAGAAACCAGATGGCAGAGGGCAAGAAGCTGTTCCTGAATCATTGACTGCGTGCCTTCAGGCTTCTGTACCTCCCTCCTGATGGTAGCAATGAGAACAAGGCATGACCTGGGTGATGGAGGCTCCTAATGACGGACGCCGCCTTTTTGAGGCATCGCCCCTTGAAGATGTCCTGGATACTATGGCAGCTAGTGCCCAGAGTGGAGCTGGCTAAGTTTACAACTCTGCAGCTCATTTCGATCCTGTGCAGTAGCCCCCTTCCCCCATAATAGACAGAGATGCAGCCAGTTAGAATGCTCTCCACAGTACAACTGTAGAAATTTTCGAGTGTTTTCGGAGACAAACCAAATCTTCTCCAACTCTTAGTGAAATATAGCCACTGTCTTGCCGTCTTTGTAGCTGCATCGATATGTTGGGCCTAGGTTAGATCCTCAGAGATATTGACATCCAGGCACCTGAGATTTGGAATCTGAGATAAGATTAGTGTTATTTATCACACTGAAACGTACAGTGAAATGAATCGTCTTGTGTCGATGACTAACACAGTCCGAGGATGTTCTGGGAGCACTGCACAAGAGTCACCGCGCTTCTGACACCAACACAGCTTACTAACCCATGCAGCAAGGGGAGAACCTGCAAACTCCTTACAGACAGCAGCGGCAATTAAACCTGAATAGCTGGCATTGCTGACCGCCGTGCTACCGTGTTGCACTCCCCCCCCTCCAACCAGCTTGGTGGAGGGAGGGTCAGTGAGGGCAGGGGGCAGGGGTAGAGGGTCAATGGAGAGAGAGTGAAGGTGGAGGGGAGGAGGAAGCGATGAAAGAGTTGATGGAGGGTTGATATCGGGTGTTCTGGTGGAGAGGTGAGGGAGGATCGGTAGGTCTTCCGGCAGGGAAACAGGCCCTTTGGCCCATCCTCTCCATGCTGACCACCAGCCACCCACCCACACTAATCCCATTTTTCCCTCTTACATCCTCCTCCACTCCCAGGTTCTGTTCCTGACCCGCACACATGGGTCTGGGGGAGAGGGGGAGTGAAATTAATGGCAGCCAATTAACTCACAAACACCTGACGTCTTTGGGATGTGGGAGGAAGCCAGGGCATCTGGGGCAAATCCAAGCGGTCACAGGGAGAACATGCAAACTCCACACAGACAGCACTGGCGATCAGTATTGAACCAGGGTCCCTGAGACAGAGTGGGGGGGAGGTGAAGAGGAGATGTGGTGGGGGGGTTTGTGGACATGGGATGTGGTGACGTAGATCCACGACCTTCTGCCAGATTTCCAACATCTGCAGAGGAGTTGTTACAAGACCGCCACTCAGCCCATCTAGTTGGTGCCAGCTCCTAATACAGACCCAATCAGTTCCATGCCCCACTCAGTCCCCACAGCCCTGTGGAGTTCCTCCAGCAATTTGTGTGAGTTCCAGCATCTGCAGAATCCCTGTGCTGTTTCTGACTTGGTTGCATTCAGAATGCTGACTGTCTCTTTAGGAGGTCTGACTGTCTTTCCTGTGTGAGGGTCTCCAACCCCCGCCCGCTGTATGCCCAGGCGACACAGTGACGGTCAGGGCCTCCTGTTCCATGATTGGCAACTGACAGCCCTCTCTCTCTCTCTCTCTCTGGTGCCAGGTGGTGGTGTCATGGGATCGGCCGGTCGTAACGCAGCCCACGTTGTTCTGTCCGACCTGAGGAGGTCACGGTGGTCCCGCTGACCCTCGGGGACGCCGGCTCGCCGCTCCCCTCCCGGACTCACGGGCTCTCACACGCACAGGAATCACTGTTGAATCGGGAATCGGGAAGCACTTTATGTAATTTAACAGGCACTCACAGGATATGATCGCACCGGGGGAGTCCATTCGAGCCATCAAGTCTGTACCAGCACTTTCAAGCCAATCCTACAAGTTTGTTCCTCCCTTGAGGGCTTCTTTCTGTGGCCTCTTTTTAACCCGCCCCCACCCTCCTGCTATGGACCGCATTCCCCCCCCCCCCCGCCCCGAGACCTGCACATGACAAGTGTATGCCTTTGAACAGGACTGCCGGTGGATAAACACATCCTGTTACGCTGCCCTAATTGATAAAAGCTCCAAATTAAAACTAAACTTTTGGTGGTATAATTAGAATTCCCAATAAAACTGGGAAATCCCTGACTGTGGTGCTTCTGTCTGTTCATCTTCTTGGTACCTCACCTCCTACTGAGGTGCTGGCCACTCACCAGATTTCAAATAGTCCCCAGGTGTAACCTATCTTTCCTCTCCTGGGGATGAGGTCCTTCCAGCTTCTGTTGGCATTTCTGTAGCACTGTTATTTATGGGACAGCGTTGCTGACCTCCTCCTTTCGCAGCCGGGCTTGAGACCGTCCATGGTGGAGTTGTGTCCATTTATAGTCAAGTCAAGTCACTTTTTATTGTCATTTCGACCATAACTGCTGGTACAGTACACAGTAAAAACGAGACAATGTTTTTCAGGACCATGGTGCTCCATGAAACAATACAAAAACTAGATTGAACAACGTAAAACAGCACAAAAACTACACTAGACTACAAACATACTCAGGACTGCATAAAGTGCACAAAACAGTGCAGGCATTACAATAAATAATAAACAGGACAATAGGACAGTAAGGTGTCAGTCCAGGCTCTGGGTATTGAGGAGTCTGATGGCTTGGGGGAAGAAACTGTTACATAGTCTGGTCATGAGAGCCCGAATTCTTTGGTGCCTTTTCCCAGATGGCAGGAGGGAGAAGAGTTTGTATGAGGGGTGCGTGGGGTCCATCATAATGTTGTTTGCTTTGCAGATGCAGCGTGTAGTGTAAATGTCCGTAATGGCGGGAAGAGAGACCCCGATGATCTTCTCAGCTGACCTCACTATCCGCTGCAGGGTCTTGCGATCCGAGATGGTGCAATTTCCGAACCAGGCAGTGATGCAGCTGCTCAGGATGCTCTCGATACAACCCCTGTAGAATGTGATGAGGATGGGGGACAGTTTGGATACAAGACTGGCTGACTGGCAAGAGGGAGAGAGTAGGAATAAAGGGGGCCTATTCGGGTTGGCTGCCGGTGACGGGCAGTGCTCCGCAGGAGCTGGTATTGGGATTGCTTCTTTTCACATTATATGCCAATGATTTGGATGACTTTGTAGGCAAAGGTAGGTGGAGGGGTAGGTAGTGTTGAGGAATCAGTGAGTCTGCTGATTGACTTAGTTCTGGGGAAAGTGCAAAGAAGTGACCTACGTAATATAGTGTAAAGAAGTGTATGTACGGTCGTGCACTTCAGTAGAAGGAATAAATGTGTAAACGGTTTTCTAAAGGGGGTGAAAATGCAAAGAGACGTGGGAGTCCTTGTGCAGGGTTCCCTGAAGGTTACCTTGCAGACTGAGTCGGTGGTGAGGAAGGCAAATGCAACGTTAGCATTCATTTCGAGAGGACTAGAATATAAGAGCAAGGGTGTAATGCTGAGGCTTTGTAAGTCATTGGCCAGACCAAACTTGGAGCATTTTGAGCCGCTCATCTAAGAAAAGATGTGTTGGCATTAGAGAGGCTCTAGAAGAGGTTCATGAGAAGGATTCATGGAAAGGATTAATGTATGAAGAGTATTTGATGGCTTGGGCCTGTACTCACTAGAGTTTAGAAGAAATGAGTGAGATCTCATTGAAAATTATTGATTATTGAAAGGCCTAGATAGAGTGGACGTGGAGAGGATGTTTCCTATAGTGGGGGAGTCTAGGACCAGAGGACACAGATAGAGTGGATGTGGAGAGGATGTTCCCTATAGTGGGGGAGTCTAGGACCAGAGGGCACAGATAGAGTGGATGTGGAGAGGATGTTTCCTATAGTGGGGGAGTCTAGGACCAGAGGGCACAGATAGAGTGGATATGGAGAGGATGTTTCCTATAGTGGGGGAGTCTAGGACCAGAAGGCACAGATAGAGTGGATGTGGAAAGGATGTTTCCTATAGTGGAGGAGTCTAGGACCAGAGGACACAGAGTGGATGTGGAGAGGATGGGTCCTATGGTGAGTGAGTCTAGGATCAGAGGGCACAGATAGAGTGGATGTGGAGAGGACGTTTCCTATAGTGGGGGAGTCTAGGACCAGAGGGCACAGATAGAGTGGATGTGGAGAGGACGTTTCCTATAGTGGGGGAGTCTAGGACCAGAGGGCACAGATAGAGTGGATGTGGAGAGGATGTTTCCTATAGTGGGGGAGTCTAGGACCAGAAGGCACAGATAGAGTGGATGTGGAAAGGATGTTTCCTATAGTGGAGGAGTCTAGGACCAGAGGATACAGAGTGGATGTGGAGAGGACGTTTCCTATAGTGGAGGAGTCTAGGATCAGATAGAGTGGACGTGGAGTGGATGTTTCCTATAGTGGGGGAGTCTAGGATCAGAGGGCACAGATAGAGTGGATGTGGAGAGGATGTTTCCTATAGTGGGGGGAGTCTAGGACCAGAAGGCACAGATAGAGTGGATGTGGAAAGGACGTTTCCTATAGTGGAGGAGTCTAGGACCAGAGGATACAGAGTGGATGTGGAGAGGATGTTTCCTATAGTGGGGGAGTCTAGGACCAGAGGACACAGATAGAGTGGATGTGGAGAGGATGTTTCCTATAGTGGGGGGAGTCTAGGACCAGAGGACACAGATAGAGTGGATGTGGAGAGGATGTTTCCTATAGTGGGGGGAGTCTAGGACCAGAAGGCACAGATAGAGTGGATGTGGAAAGGACGTTTCCTATAGTGGAGGAGTCTAGGACCAGAGGATACAGAGTGGATGTGGAGAGGATGTTTCCTATAGTGGGGGAGTCTAGGACCAGAGGACACAGATAGAGTGGATGTGGAGAGGATGTTTCCTATAGTGGGGGGAGTCTAGGACCAGAGGACACAGATAGAGTGGATGTGGAGAGGATGTTTCCTATAGTGGAGGAGTCTAGGACCAGAGGACACAGAGTGGATGTGGAGAGGATGGGTCCTATGGTGGGTGAGTCTAAGACCAGAGGACACAGATAAGAGTGGATGTGGAGAGGATGGGTCCTATAGTGGGGGAGTCTAGGACCAGAGGACACAGATAGAGTTGATGTGGAAAGGACGTTTCCTATAGTGGAGGAGTCTAGGACCAGAGGACACAGATAGAGTGGATGTGGAGAGGATGGGTCCTATAGTGGGGGAGTCTAGGACCAGAGGACACAGATAGAGTGGATGTGGAGAGGATGTTTTCTATAGTGGGTGAGTCCAGGACCAGAGGGCATAGCCTCAGGTGATGTCCATTTAAAGCAGAGATAAGGAGAATTCCTTTAGCCAGAGGGTGGTGAATCTGTGGAATTCATTGCCACTGACAGTTGTGGAGGCCAAGTTAGTGGGTATATCTAAAGCGGAGATTGATAGGTTCTTGATTAGTAAGGGTGTCAAAAGTTATGGGGAGAAGGCAGGAGAACGGGGTTGAGAGGGGTAATAAATCAGCCATGATGGAATGGTGGACCAGACTCGATGGGCTGAATGGCCTAATTGTTCTCCTATGTCTTATGGATTTAAAGCACCAAATGTTGGAATCACAAAACTCCCTTTTTCTTTTATGAAACATATTTATTGTAAATTCAAACCACAGTAATACTATCATACAAACATGCAAAGAGCAGGCAAATTACTACTAACACATTCCTATCTTCATTGAGGATGGTATCTATTGCCCTCGGTGTCCAACCATCTCAAAACAATTCTATGTTATCCGTGGTCACCGTGAGTTCTTTATTCACAGCTACCTAGGCACGGACATACACTCCAAACATTGCTCAGCAATTGGCCCAGGCTGGACTCTCCACTGCCCGTCTTCAGGGCCCACTGATAGTTATCTTAGCCAGGCCCAAGCCTGTTTGTGATGTCAACAGACAGGGCGAGTGGAACTGTCCATTGTGGGCTGAAACTGGGCAGAAAGTGGTCCACAATGTGACCAGATTCGCTCGTACATCAGAATTAGATCAAACCAGCATATAATTAGAGCTCAGATGGCCCCAAATGTCAACTATCCATTTCCCTCACCTGTGGAATTCCTTCGGCACCTTGTAAAGCTGGACAGGACGGATAACGGAACCTTGATACAGGTTGTTGATTATTGTCACGACGTTGGCCGTCATGATTCTCTCACTTACACCCTGATCCATAGGGAGGAAACTTCATTCCTCATTCCGTCTGAACGAGGAAAGAATTGTAATAAATTCCGAACAACAAACAGTCTGCTGGAGGAGCTCAGCGGATTTTGCAACATCTAAGTCATACGGCACAGAAACAAACCATTCGGCCCATTTAGTCTATGCTGGACTGCTTTCAACCTGCACCTGGACCATAATCTCAGGATCGCTGCCTGTGCACATGCTAGTGAGTGCAAGAATAGCATGATCAGGCATATTAATGTGTGGCTGAGAGACTGGTGTAGGGGCAGGGCTTCAGATTCCTAGATTACTGGGACCTCTTCTGGGGGAGGTACCACCTGTACAAAAAGGACGGGATACACCTGGACCCAAAGGGGTCCAATATCCTAGCAGGCATATTTAATAGAGCTGCTAGGGAGGGTTTAAACTAATTTGGCAGGGGGATGGGGACCGGAGTGATAGGGCTGAGGAAGAGGAAAACAAATAAATCAAAGATAGCATGCAACAGAGATGATAGAAAGAACAGAGAGGAGATGAGGCTTAATCACAGCCAGTGGCACGAGTTACAGGGCAATAGAGACATGGTGCAGTTAAAACAGAAAGCAACAAATACTGGACTGAGAGTGTTATATTTGAATGCACACAGCATAAGGAATAAATGGGACGATCTTGAAATTCAGCTGCAGATTGGTAAATATGACGATGTGGCCATCTCTGAAACTTGGCTAAAGGGTGGCTGCCATTGGGAGCTGAATGTCCAAGGATACACGGTATATCAAAAAGATAGGTTAGTAGACAGAGGGGGTGGTGTGGCTCTGTGTATAAGAAATAATATTAAATCATTGGAAAGAGTTGACATAGGATTGGAAGGTGTAGAGTCTCTGTGGGTTGAGTTAAGAAATGGCAAGGGTAAAAGGACCCTAATGGCAGTTGTTCACAGGCCTGCAAACAGCAGCCGGGACGTGGATTACAAATTACAGCAGGAGATAGAAAAGGTGAGTCAGAAGGGCAATGTCATGATAATCGTTGGGGATTTTAACATGAAAGTGGATTGGGAAAACCAGGCTAGTACTGGACCTCAAGATAGGGAATTTGTAGAACGTCTAAGGGATAGCTTTTTGGAACAGTTTGTTGTTGAGCCCACTAGGGGATCAGCTGTGCTGGATTGGGTGTTGTGCAATGATCTGGAGATGATAAAAGAGCTTAAGGTTAAGGAACCCTTAGGGAACAGTGATCACAATATGATTGAGTTCACATTGAAATTCGAGAGGGAGAAAAATAAAATCCAATATGTCAGTATTTCAGTGGAACAAAAGAAATTACAATGGCACGAGAGGGGAACTGGCCAAAGTTGACCAGAAAGGGACATTTGCAGGAAGGACAGCAGAGCAGCAATGGCTGGAGTTTCTGCAAAAAATGAGAGAAGCAAAAGACAGATATATTCCAAATAAGAAATTTTCAAAGGGAAGAAGGACTCTACCATGGCTGACAAGCGAAGTCAGAGACAAAGTAAAAGCAAAAGAGAGGGCATACAAAAAAGCCAAAGCTAGTGGGAAGATAGAGGATTGGGAAGCTTTTAAAAACTTGCAGAAGGAAACTAAGAAGGTCATTAGAAAGGAAAAGATGAATTATGAAAGGAAGCTGGTGACTAATATCAAAGAAGATACTAAAAACTTTTTTTTAAAGTATATAAAGGGTAAAAGACAGTTGAGTGTAGATATAGGACCAATACAAAATGATGTTGGAGATATTGTAATGAGAGATGCAGAGATGGCAGAGGAACTGAATTCGTTTTTTGTATCAGTCTTCACAGTGGAAGATGTCTGTAGTATACCGGACATTCAAGAGTGTCAGGGGAGTGAAGTATGTGCAGTGAAAATTACCCCAGAAGGTGCTCAGGAAGCTTAATGGTCTGAGGGTGGATAAATCTCCTGGACCTGATGGAATGCATCCTCGGGTTCTGAAGGAAGTAGCTGGGGAGATTGCGGAGGCATTAACAATGATCTTTCAAGAATCGATAGATTCTGGCATTGTACCGGATGACTGGAAAATTGCAAATGTTACTCCGCTATTTAAGAAAGGAGGAAGGCAGCAAAAAGGAAACTATAGACCTGTTAGCCTGACATCAGTGGTTGGGAAGTTGTTGGAATCTGTTGTTAGGGATGAGATTACGGAGTACCTGGAGGCACGTGACAAGATAATACAAAACCAGCATGGTTTCCTGAAAGGAACATCCTGTCTGACTAACCTACTGCAATTCTTTGAGGAAATTACAGGCCGGGTAGACAAAGGAGATGCAGTTGTTGTGTACTTGGATTTTCAGAAGGCCTTTGACAAGGTGCCACACACGAGGCTACTTAGCAAGATAAGAGCCCATGGAACTACAGGGAAGTTACTCGCATGGGTGGAGCATTGGCTGGTCGGCAGAAAACAGAGAGTGGGAATAAAGGGATCCTATTCTGGCTGGCTACTGGTTACCAGTGGAGTTCCACAGGGGTCAGTGTTGGGACTGCTGCTTTTTACAATGTATGTCAGTGATTTGGACTATGGGATTAATGGATTTGTGGCTAAATTTGCCGATGATACAAAGATAGGTGGAGGAGCGGGTAGCGGAGGAAACAGAAAGCCCTCAGAGAGACTTGGGTAGTTCAGGAGAATGGGCAAAGAAGTGGCAAATGAAATACAATATTGGGAAGTATATGGTCATGCACTTTGTTGGAAGAAATAAATGGACAGAATATTATTTAGATGGGAAGAGAATTCAAAATGCAGAGATGCAAAGGGGCTTGGGAGTCCTTGTACAGGATACCCTAAAGGTTAACCTCCAGGCTGAGTTGGTGGTGAAGAAGGTGAATGCAATGTTAGCATTCATTTCTAGAGGAATAGAGTATAGGAGCAGGGATGTGATGTTGAGGCTCTATAAGGCACTCGTGAGACCACACTTGGAGTATTGTGTGCAGTTTTGGGCTTTCTTATTTTAGAAAGGATATGCTGACATTGGAGAGGGTTCAGAGAAGATTCATGAGAATGATTCCAGGAATGAAAGGGTTACCATATGAGGAACGTCTGACAGCTCTTGGGCGGTATTCCCTGGAGTTCAGGAGAATGAGGGGGGGATGTCATAGAAACATTCCAAATGTTAAAATGCCTGAACAGATCAGATATGGCAAAGTTATTTCCCATGGTAGGGGAGTCTAGGACAAGAGGGCACGACTTCAGGATTGAAGGACGTCCTTTTAGAACTGAGATGCGGAGAAATTACTTTAGTTAGAGGGTGCTAAATCTGTGGAATGTGTTGCCACGAGTGGCTGTGGAGGCTGGGTCATTGGATGTACTTAAGGCAAAGATAGATAGGTTCCTGATTAGCCAGGGTATCAAAGGTGAAGGCGGGGGAGTGGGGGTGACTGGAAGGATTGGATCAGCCCATGATCGAATGGCAGAGCAGACTTGATGGGCCAAATGGCCTACTTCTCCTATATCTTATGGTCTTATAACCCCCCATACTTCATGTTCTTACCCAGACATATCTTAAAGAAGAGAAGTGGGGGGAAAGGAGTTATCGACACACACTAGAGGAACTCAGCATGTCAGGCAACATCTATGGAGAGGAATAAATAGTCGAACTTTCATCAGGACTGAAATGGAAGGGGCAGGAGCCAGAATAGGAAGGTGGGGGAGGGCGAGGAGAACAAGCTGGTCAGTGACGGGTGAAATCAAGTGAGGAGGAAGGTATCTGGATGTGGGTGGGAGGCTGAAGTAGGAAGCTGGGAGGGGGACAGATGGAAATGGTGAAGGACCGAGGAAGAAGGAATCTGATAGGAGAGGAGAAGAAGGCAGTGAAGAAAGCTAATGGCATGCTGGCTTTTATAACAAGAGGAATTGAGTATAAGAGTAAAGAGGTCCTTCTGCAGCTGTACAGGGCCCTGGTGAGACCCCACCTGGAGTATTGTGTGCAGTTTTGGTCTCCAAATTTGAGGAAGGACATTCTTGCTATTGAGGGAGTGCAGCGTAGGTTCACAAGGTTAATTCCCGGAATGGCGGGACTGTCATATGTTGAAAGATTGGAGCGACTGGGCTTGTATACACTGGAATTTAGAAGGATGAGAGGGGATCTGATTGAAACATATAAGATTATTAAGGGATTGGACACACTGGAAGCAGGAAGCATGTTCCCGCTGATGGGTGAGTCCAGAACTAGAGGCCACAGTTTAAGAATAAGGGGTAGGCCATTTAGAACAGAGATGCGGAAAAACTTTTTCACCCAGAGAGTGGTGGATATGTGGAATGCTCTGCCCCAGAAGGCAGTGGAGGCCAAGTCTCTGGATGCATTCAAGAGAGAGTTAGATAGAGCTCTTATAGATAGAGGAGTCAAGGGATATGGGGAGAAGGCAGGAACGGGGTACTGATTGTGTATGATCAGCCATGATCACAGTGAATGGCGGTGCTGGCTAGAAGGGCCGAATGGCCCACTCCTGCACCTACTGTCTATTGTCTATTGAGAGTGGAGCATGGAGGCGAAGGACCGTGAGGAGAAAGGATAAGATGGGAAATGAAAACAGAGAGAAGGGGAGAAGAAAAAATTACCGCAAGTTACAGAAATCGTCGACATTCCGGGCTGATCACATGTATTGAAAGTAGCAATGGCGGATGTAGTTTCCCAGATCACCACGCGGCTTAGAGAAGGCTCTATCTACCCTGGCTGGGGAAAGGGGCTCCGTCCTTCCGAGGAGGGGGCGGCGTTGAATGACGGCTGCCCTTGGCTGCAGCTCTCCGGGGTCCCTGTGCCCGCCGTGTTAATCAGCGACATCAAAATGGTACCCATTGTGAGCCAAGCAGGTGCTCAGAGCCCCTTTGGCCGCCCTTACCGGGGATCATACGCAGGAAGGGCAGAGTGCAGTCAACTCCCAAAGTTGTACCTGGTTTATCAGACGGACTGTGCAAATGGACACGCGATCAAGGCTGCCGTTGCTATGACAACACACACATTTCTATGTACTATCCGAGTGCTTGTAAGTGTGAAGTGTGAGAAATTAATTACATCCCAACGTAACTAATTAACAGAAACAGATGGAGAGCATCAATAGCCTTGCCATTTTTAGGATCAAAATGTGGCAAATGCTATTAATTAATTAAGTTTTGAGCTGATTCACTTGAATTAGGATCAGAATCAGGCTTAATATCACTGGCGAATGTCATGAAATTTGTTGTTCTGCGGTGGCGGTACATTGCAATACGTGGTAATAAAAACTATTACAGTAACGAGTACGTTGGGGATGCAATATAGCAAATATCAGTTCAAATGCAACCAGCCTTCAGATGCTGAATATGGATTGTAGATTGAATTTAAAATGCAGCTCGGAACAGTAAATTGCAGACCCTAAAACACCCAATGACTGATATATATCTGCATATGCATGAATGCAATCAACACCCCATCGCATGAACAGGACTCAAATTCCACACTAATTAACAGTCATTTTGGGTACTTTGGTGGGAAGACCCTGGAATTTGAAAACTACATGTAACTCAATTAGATCCATAAGACATAGGAGCAGAACTAGGCCATTCCATCATGGTTTATCCCAGATCCCACACCCCTTCCCTCTCACTATATCCTTTGGTGCCCTGGCTGATCAGGAAACGATCAACTTCCACCTCAGATATACCCGCGGACTTGGTCTCCACCGCGGTCTGTGGCAGAGCATTCCACAGATTGACTACTCTCCGGCTAAAAATTTCCTCCTTACCCCTGCTCTAAAAGGTCGCCCCTCAATTTTGAGGCTGTGCCCTCTAGTTCTGGATACCCCCCACCATAGGAAGCATCTTCTCCAAATCCACTCTATCTAGTTTTTTCAACATTCGGTAGGTTTCAATGAGATCCCCACGCATTCTTCTGAATTCCAGTGAGTACAGGCCCAAAGCTGCCAAATGCTCCACATATGTTAACCCCTTCATTCCCGGAATCATCTTTGTGAACCTCCTCTGGACTCTCTCCAATGACAGCACTTCCTTTCTGAGATATGGGGCCCAAATCTGTTGATAATTCTCCAAGTGTAGCCTGACTAGTGTCTTATAAAGACTCAGCATTATCTCCTCGATTTTATATTTTATTCCCTTGAAATAAAAATGCCAACATTGCATTTGTCTCCTTTACCACAGACTCAACCCGTAAATTAACCTTCTGGGAGTCTTGCACGAGGACTCCCAAGTCCCCTCTGCACCTCTGATGTTTGAACCTTCTCCCCATTTACATAATAGTGCACTCTATCGTTCCTTTTACCAAGATGCATTATCGTACATTTCCCAACACTGCATTCCATCTGCAGCTTTTTTGCCCATTCTTCCAATTTGTCTAAGTCCAGCTGCAATCGCATTGCTTCCTCAGCACTACCTACCCCTCCGCCTATCTTTGTATCATCCACAAACTTTGCCACAAAGCCATTATCCAAATCATTGACAAACAATGCAAGAAGTAGCGATCCCGATACTGACCCCTGAAGAACACCACTAGTCACTGGCAGCCAACCCAACCAGAATAGGCCCCTTTTATTCCCACTCGCTGCCTCCTGCCTGTCAGCCATTCCTCTATCCATGCCAGTATCTTTCCTGTAATGCCACGGGATTTTATCATGTTAAGCAGTCTCATGTGTGGCACCTTATCAATCACCTTTGAAAATCCAAGTAAGTGACACCCACTGCCTCTCCTTTGTCCACCCGGCTTCTTATTTCCTTGAAGAACTCTAACACATTTGTCAGGCAATATTTCCCTTTACAGAAACCATGCTGACTTTGACTTACTTTATCATTAGTCTCCAAGTACCTCAAAACCTCATCCTTAAAAATAGATTGCAACACTTTTTTAACCACTGAGGTTAGTCTAACTGGCCTATAATTTCCTTTCTTTTGCCTTCTTCCCTTCTTAAAGGGCGGAGTGACATTTGCAGTTTTCCAGTCCTCTGAACCATTCCAGAATCAAATGACCCTTGAAAGATCATGACCAATGCACCCATTATCTCTTCAGTAACTTCTCTCAGGATTCTGGCATGTAGTCCAATAGGTCCAGGTGACTTATTGACCTAAGACCTTTGGGTCTGCCTAGCACTTTTTCCTTTGTAATAGCAAAGGTACAGTATTCACTCCTGCTCCCTGATGCTCGTGGATCTCTGGCACACTGCTAGTGTCTTCCACAGTGAAGACAGATGTAAAGTACTCACTGAGTTCATCTGCCATTCCTTTGTCCCCCGCTACTACCTCACCAGCATCATCTTCCAGTGATCCAATATCAACTCTCACCTCCCTTTTACTCTTCATATAACTGAAAAAAAAACTTCTGGTATCCTTCTTTCTAGGAGAGCATTGTGACTATAGAAATTGTCCCGTTACCTTTGTTCTTTAACATATGAAAAAGTGCTGTTCTGTTGGGCTGGGGAGTCTGTCTCTGCCCTCCCCCTTCTCTCTCTTTCACACACACACTCATGCCCTCTTCCCCATGCTGTCAGGTAGGAGGTACAGGAGACAAAAGGCACACACTCAACATCTTAGGAGCAGTTCCTTCCCCTGCATCATCAGATTTCTGAATGGACTGAGTATCCATGAGCATTACCTCCCCATTTGTACCACCTACTTACATTTCATATTTCTTATTGTAACTTACAGCAATTTTTCATGTATCACTCTGTACTGCTGCCACAGAACAGCAGATTCCCAGTGATAATAAACCTGACTCTGATTCTGATCCGGAAACACTCAGCAGACCAGGCAGAGTCTGTGGAGAGAGGAACAGTTGAAGTTTTAGCCACATCGAGGGGTGCTGATGAAAGGTCTCTGACCTGAAATATTAACAATATTTCTCTCTCCACAGCAGCTGCCTGACCCGAGTGTTTGCAGTGCTTTCTGTAACTGAAGATCTAATTCATTTTTAGTTCAGATTTAATAATTTTAATAGTTTTAGTTTTAGTTCAACCTTTCCCAGCAGGTTGGGTTTCTAAGTCATGGAATCATAGAACATAATAGTACAGAAACAGGCCCTTTGGCCCATCTGGTCCATGTCAGGTCAAAGGCTATTCATTAGGACTTTATGCCAGAGAGGTTTATGTGGTTTTTGTCACGTTGCTGTTGTGTTCAGCACATCCTGGGAATTACCTGGCGTGAGCGGGTGCCTCACACTGAAATACTTGTAAAGACTAACTGCAGAAGTATTGAGGCCATGATCACCCAGCATCAGCTGCAGTGGCTGGGGCACGTGATAAGGATTTCCCCATGTCGGCTACTCCACAGAGTGTTATACGGCCAGCTACATCATGGTCGATGCTCAGCTGGAGGGCCGAAGAGGCGCGATAAGGATCAGATGAAGAATGCTTTAAGGAACTGCAAGATCGGACACGAGGACCTGGAGGATGTTGCTGCTGACCGTAACACTTGGCGACAGCTGTGTGTAGGGACGGGGTCCGTATTCTGGAGATGGACAGAACAACCAGAAGACAGCAGAAGAGAGCCAGGAGAAATACAGCCATGGTCGCCATCACTACCACCACTGCCACATACACATGTCCCACCTGCAACAGAACTTGTGGGTCCAGGATAGGACTGTATAGTCATCAAAGATCTCACCGTTAAAGGAGTGGACTTTGTCATTGGATTCTGATGGACAACCGAAGAAGAAGAAGTTGTGTTCAAACCAGCTGTGAAGCTTCACTGGAGACTGGGCTGCCCAAACTACCCGAGTTCGATCCTCACTATGTGTGTTGTCTGTGTGGAATTTGCATGTTCTCCCTGCAATCACATTGGTTTCCTCCCATATCATGACGATGTGTTAGGTTATACTTCAGCCCCGTGCTCCTGACCTGTGGCCAGCTGGTTCGGAGGTGGGAGATCTCCTGGTCGGCCTGCTCCTGGGTCTGGACGTTCATAGGTCCAGGCAATGGGATGTTAAGGGCTGAGCCCAAGTTGACTGCCTGTCCCTCTTCTGGGGTTAAATCCATGCCCCGGTATTCCTGGAGAAGGAGCGCACAGTGTTCTCAGGGACAGTAGGGGATTTCTGGGAATGGTGGGCTCCTCAGGGCACAAAAGTGTCATCACTATTGACAGTCATACACTTAGTGGCCACTTTATCAGGTACAACAGGTTATTAAGAAGGCAAACGGAATGTTGGCCTTCATTGCTAGAGGGATTGAATTCAAGAGCAGGGAGGTCATGCTGCGACTGTACAGGGTACTGGTGAGGCAGCACCTGGAGTACTGTGTGCAGTTCTGGTCTCCTGACTTGAGGAAGGATATACTGGCTTTGGAGGCAGTGCAGAGGAGGTTCACCAGGTTGATTCCAGGGATGAAGGGGTTAACCTATGAGGAGAGATTGAGTTGCCTGGGACTGTACTTGCTGGAATTCAGAAAAATGAGAGGGGATCTACTTTGTAAAGGAAACATACAAAATTTTGATAAGGATAGGTAAGATAGGAGTAGGAAAGTTGTTTCCATTGGTAGGTGAGACTAGAACGAGGGGATATTGCCTCAAGACTCAGGGGAGAAGATTTAGGACGGAGATGAGGAGAAACTGTTTTTCCCAGAGAGTGGTGAATCTGTGGAATTCTCTGCCCAGAGAAGCAGTTGAGGCTCCCTCACTAAATATATTTAAGATACAGTTAGACAGGTTTTTACATAGTGAGGGAATTAAGGGTTATGGGGAAAAGGCAGGTAGATGGAGCTGAGTTTACGGACAGATCAGTCATGATCTTATTGAATGGTGGGGCAGGCTCGATGGGCCGATGGCCTACTCCTGCTCCTATTTCTTATGCTCTTTTGTTCACCTGTCCACCAGTCATTAGTACAAACATCAACCACGAGGCAGCAGAATGTATAAAAGCAATCTAATCAATCTAATCTAATCTAATCTAATCAATCTAATCAGTCAACCACTAGGCAGCAGTTCATGCGGACATGGCCAAGAGGTTCAGTTGTTATCCAGTCCAAACATCAGAATGGGGAAGAAATGTGGTCTAACTGACTTTGACTGTGCAAATGATCGCTGGTGCCAGATGGGGTGGCTTGAGTATCTCAGAAACTGCTGACCTGAGATTTCTACGCACAGCAGTCTCTGGAGTTCACAGAGAATGGCGTGAGAAGCAAAAAACATCCAGTGAGCAGCAGTTCTGTTGGCAAAAATGCCTTGTTAATGAGAGAGGTCAGAGGAGAATGGCCAGACGGGTTCGAGCTGACAGGAAGGCGACAGTATCTCAAGTAAACACGTGTTACAACAGTGGAGCACCTCTGAACAGACAGCACCTTGAACCTGGAGGGGCAGCTGCAGCTGAGAACCATCAACATACACTCAGTGGAACAGGGTTACTAATAAAGTGGCCACTGGCTGTATTTTAATTTGAAACTGTGGATAGTTCATGACGCCCTGATTATTGTATAATGTTTATGCTGGTAAATAATCTTCTGTAAGATAAATTTTTAAAAAAATGCTAACTTGATTGGACTCTGTAAATTGCTCCTTTGCATAATTAAGTATCAAAAAGAATCAAATGAAAATTGATGGATGTGTGTGTGTGAGAGGGAATTTTACAGCACCTCAGGGGAGTGGGGTGTATGGGGTGTCTAGGGAGGGGTAGCAGCTCAGGTGAAGGGACTTGTTGTGGGCAGCTCACTCACCTTCGTTCCCCCCCCCGGACACTCAGCTCTCACCTGTGGCTCCAAGTAGCCGTTTGCATGTGATAGTGGCCGTACCCTGGGATGCCGCGTCCAAACCAGGTGAGGGTAGCCGGCGGCCTCATTCCCCGGCGGGATGGGGACGTGCCCACCCTAGCATGTGAAGCCGTCTCCGGCGGAGATCTACAGTGAGGTCTGACGGCCAGGAAGGTGGTTCTGCAAGGCTCCGTGGAGAGCGAAGGGCAGGGCGAAGCACAGAAGACGTCAAGGTCATCCACTGCAACCAAGGAAGACCCCGTTTGTAACGACTACTTGGATCAGTAGTCCCGGACTTCCGAGGTGGAGAGAGCGGAACTGCTCCTCCGCTTTACAAACTCGTCCACACAGATTTCCTGTCAATGTCAGCTATGACGCACAGTCGACAGCCAGGGAAGTAATAAGGTTTAAAGGGACAAATAGGATTGTTCCACTGGGAGCCAGACGAGGCGAATAGCCTCCATTAGTGTTTTAAAAGTGAAGATAAGGGGACGAAGGCCTGTGTAGAGCATGAATTCTCCTTGCCTTTGTACAGTCAGAATCAGAATCAGGTGTCGTGAAATTTGTTAACTTAGCAGCAGCAGTCCAACACAATACGTAATACTGAAAGGAGGAAAATAAATAAACAAAGAAACAAATAAATAAGAAAGCAACATAGTAAATCAATTGCAGTATATGTATATTGAATGAATTAAAACTCATGCAAAAAAAATATGCATTTAAATAGAGAGAGGTAGTGTTCACGGGTTTGATGTCCATTTGGGAATCGGATGGCAGAAGGGAAGAAGCTGTTCCTGAATCGCTGACTGTGTGCCTTCAGGCTTCTGTATCTCCTACCTGATGGTAACAGTGAGAAAAGAGCATTCCCTGGGTGCTGGAGGTCTTTAATAATTGATGCTGCCTTTCTGAGACAGATGCTGCCTTTCCTTAAAGATAGAAACATAGAAAACCTACAGCACAATACAGGCCCTTTGGCCCAGAAAGTTGTGCCAAACATGTATCTACCTTAGAAATTACTAGGGTTACCCATAGCCCTCTATTTTTCTAAGCTCCATGTACCTATCCAGGAGTCTCTTAAAAGACCCTATCGTATCCGCCTCCACCACCATCGCCAGCAGCCCATTCCACGCACTCACCACTCTCTGAGTAAAAAACTTGTCCCTGACATCTCCTCTGTACCTACTCCCCAGCACCTTAAACCTGTGTCCTCTTGTGGCAACCATTTCAGCCCTGGGAAAAAGCCTCTGACTATCCACACGATCAATACCTCTCATCATCTTATACACCTCTATCAGGTCACCTCTCATCCTGGCTACTCTTTAGGCTATTAGCCAAGATGGAGCCGACTAAATTTACAACCCTCTGCAGCTTCTTCTGGTCCTGTGCAGTAGCCCCTCCCATACCAGACAGTGATGCAGCCTGTCAGAATGCTCTCCACGGTACGTCTACAGACTCTTCTCATTACTACCATCTGGGAGGAGGTACAGGAGCCACGCTCAGTGATATAAGAACAGCTTCCATTCTGCCATCAGATTTCTGAAGTCCATGAACCCGTAAACACTACCTGGTTATTCCATTTAGAATCACAGATATTACAGAACAGAAACAGGCCCTTTGGCCCATCTAATCTATGCCACATTGTTCTTTTCACCGTTGACTTATTTGTAATTTATAGTAAGTTTGTACTGTGGTCGCAAGACAACAAATTTTGCATTAAGTCATCAAAACTAAACCCGATCCGATTCTGTTTGCAAGGTGAATGGGCGGGCTGCAATGCTGGCGGTGTGCAGCAGAGGGAGCCAATGGGTCAGAAATGCCCCGTGGCCACTTGCTACCGATCAGACTTCAAGAGATTTTTATTTTATTTATTGACACGCAGTGCGGGACAGACTCGACCGCCGTTGTTTAACAACCCACCTATTTAACCCTAGACTAATCGTGGGACAATCTACAATGACCAATTAACCTACCACAGTTTTGGACTGTAGGAGGAGACCGGTACACCCGGGGGAAAACCCGGTCACATGGAGAATGTAAGCTCCCAAAAGAGAGCGGCGGGAATAGAACCCGGGTCACTTGTACTGTAAAGTGTTGTGCTAACCACTACGCTACTTTTTAATAAGATTAGTGATATCAACATAACACAGTGATTAGCTAATGCCTTTTGACATTATTCAGCACCCTGCGAAACTGCACTGAACTGCCCTGTCTGTCCCTGTTGCAATGGGAATTGGACCCTTAAGCACCAGGAAAGACGCTCCAAGTTTCCTAGTGTTTTTTCTTTAAGATTAGCTTCACTTGTAGGTTGAAACAGACAGTGAAATGCAATATTTGCACCAACAACCAACGCAGTCTGAGGACGTGCTGGGGGCAGCCCGCAAGCATCGCCATGCTCCCAGTGCCAACACAGCGTGCCCACAACTCGCTGATCCTGAATCGTACGCCTTCGGACCGTGGGAGGAAGCCCATGCAGGAGAGGGTGGAAACTCCACGCAGGCAGCAGTGGGAATTGGACCCCGATCGGTGATCTCTGGCGCTGTGAAGCTTTACTCTATGTGCCGCCCGCGGTTTTTTATTGTGTGTGAGACAGGAGCTCAACCATCTGTCACTCGCTTTGCTGGACTTGGGGTGCCCTGTCCCAGGGACCTGGTGACGATGGGGAGGGGTCAGATCGGATGAGAGAGCACGCCTGATGCTGAAGGGCAGAGTGAGCCAGGGGTTGAATGAGGTTGAAAGGTGACTTGCTGGAGGTGTACAAGATGATAAGAGGCACAGAGAGAGTGGACAGCCAGAGACTTTTTCCCAGGCCAAAACTGCTAATTTGAGCTACAGCACGGTATGGGCCCTGCCACTTACCATTTTGTGCCGACCTTTTAACCTACTCGAAGATCAATCTGACACTTCCCTCCTATATGGCCCTCCATTTTTCTATTGTCCATGTGCCCATCTAAGAGTTTCTTAAATGTCCCTAATGGATCTGCCTCTACCACCGCCCACCACTCTGAGTGTAAAAATCTTACCTCCGACATCCTCCCTAACTTTGCTTTCCTTTTGACTACAGTAAGGACGAGGGGGGATATCGATGATTGGGCATCCCAAGATCTCCGTATCTTCTGCCCAGGCGTGTGCTCTGGAGCAGAAAGGTAGAGTGAGCTACCGTTGTACTCCAGTATCACACTCCATTGGCCTTCGAGACCACACCTGGAGTATTGTGTGCAGTTTTGGTCTCCAAATTTGAGGAAGGACATTCTTGCTATTGAGGGAGTGCAGCGTAGGTTCACAAGGTTAATTCCCGGGATGGCAGGATTGTCATATGTTGAAAGATTGGAACGACTGGGCTTGTATACACTGGAATTTAGAAGGATGAGAGGGGATCTGATTGAAACATATAAGATTATTAAGGGATTGGACACACTAAAGGCAGGAAACATGTTCCCGATGTTGGTGGAGTCCAGAACCAGAGGCCACAGTTTAAGAATAAGGGGTAGGCCATTTAGAATGGAGTTGAGGAAAAACTTTTTCACCCAAAGAGTTGTGGATCTGTGGAATGCTCTGCGCCAGAAGGCAGTGGAGGCCAATTCTCTGGATGCTTTCAAGAAAGAGTTAGATAGTGCTCTTATAGATAGCGGAGTCAAGGGATATGGGGAGAAGGCAGGAACGGGGTACTGATTGTGGATGATCAGCCATGATCACAGTGAATGGCGGTGCTGGCTCAAAGGGCCGAATGGCCTACTCCTGCACCTATTGTCTATTGTCTTCTGTCTATAAGACACGGATGCCACTATCATCAGTGCTAACGAGGTGTTCCAACCTGAAACATTAACTGTCCACCTCCCTCCACACCTGCTGCCTGATCCTCCAGCGGTTTGTGTGTTTCTCCAGCTTCCGGCATCTGCTGTCTGTCTTGTGCAGCGGTTAGGGCAATGATTTACAGTGCCGGCGATCGGAGCTCAGTTCCCGCCTCTGAGTGTCCGTTCTCCCTGCGACTGTGTGGGTTTCCTCTGCCTGCCTCAGGTTTCTCCCACGTTCCAAAGACTGGTTGGGGCTGGTGAGCTGTGGGCACACCATGCTGGTGCCAGAATCGTGGTCAAACTCGCGGGCTGCCCCCAGCACATCCTCGGACCGTGTTGGTCGTTGGCACAAATGATGCATTTCACTGTCTGTTTGAAAGTTCAAAGTACGTTTATTATCAAAAAAATGTATACATTATACAACCTCGAGATTCCTCTCCTTACAGGCAGCCCCAAAACCAAGGAACCCAGTGGAACCCATTGGAAATAACATCGTCAAGCACCCAATGTGCAGAGTTAAAGAATAAATCATGCAAACAATAAACGTAAGCTAATAGTGTTCTGGACTGAAGTCCACAGACCCTTCGCTCAGTTCAGAGGAGAGCAGCGAGCTGAACAGGCCTGCCCCTCACCTCTGACCCCTACACCCTGACCTTTTCAACCTGGCCTGGCGCCCATATCGTCATCGTAGTTTCGATATGCTCCGGGGCCCGGACCCAGCCACCTCGTTTCAGCCTGTACCTGACCTGTCTGATTCCGCCAGTGTTTAAACTGATCAAACCTCCCGTCTTCCTTTTGCTCTTTTCGATGGGCCCGCTGCCTCACCTTGTCTCGGTTCTGCCGCATCGAATTGCCTCCATGTCCGAAAGGAAGCTACAGGCTACTGTCTGTGATGGTCATTTGCCAGAGAAAGAGTGATTAACGTGTGCATGTTAATTGAGATACTTGTGATAAATAAAGGTAATCTTTATCTTGTTTTTACCTTCTTGTTCTCCCTCTATCCTTTTGTCTGTCTGTCCGTCTGTCCATCCATTTGTCTGTCTGCCTGTCCGTCTGTCTGTCTGTCTGTCTGTCCATCTGTTTGTCCGTCAGTCTGTCCATCTGTTTGTCTGTCTGTCTGTATGTCTGTCCATCTGTCTGTCTGTCCGTCTGTCTGTCTGTCCATCTGTCCATCTGTTTGTCTGTCAGTCTGTCCATCTGTTTGTCCGTCTGTCTGTATGTCTGTCTGTCTGTCTGTCCATCTGTTTGTCTGTCCATCTGTCTGTCTGTCCATCTGTCCATCTGTTTGTCTGTCAGTCTGTCCATCTGTTTGTCCATCTGTCTGTATGTCTGTCTGTCTGTCTGTCTGTCCATCTGTTTGTCTGTCTGTCTGTATGTCTGTCTGTCCATCTGTTTGTCTGTCTGCCTGTCCGTCTGTCTGTCTGTCCATCTGTTTGTCTGTCTGTATGTCTGTCTGTCTGTCCATCTGTTTGTCTGTCAGTCTGTCCATCTGTCTGTCTGTCCATCTGTTTGTCTGTCAGTCTGTCCATCTGTTTGTCTGTCTGTCTGTCTGTCTGTCCATCTGTTTGTCTGTCAGTCTGTCCATCTGTTTGTCTGTCTGTATGTCTGTCTGTCCATCTGTTTGTCTGTCAGTCTGTCCATCTGTTTGTCTGTCTGTATGTCTGTCTGTCCATCTGTTTGTCTGTCAGTCTGTCCATCTGTTTGTCTGTCTGTATGTCTGTCTGTCTGTCTGTCTGTCCATCTGTTTGTCTGTCTGTCTGTCTGTCTGTCCATCTGTTTGTCTCATTTTCCTCCGTTCTCTCTTTCACCTTTACTTTCCCCTCTCTCTATTCCCTGCACTGACATTGCTAATGGGACCAGTGTAGACAGCCACCTCGGACAGAATGGATTAGATGGGCTGAAGGACCTGTTACCATGCAGAATGTCTCAGTGACTCCCTCCGTCTCCCCGGCCCCTCACTCTGGCTGCCTTTCCCCCTCCCTGTCTGAACAGGGAGAATCATAGTTGAAGCAGACGAGCCTGCAGTGAGTCACCACATCTCCCGGCTGGCAGCGAGCTAAACCTCAGACCATGCCACGGAGATCTGGGCTGACGATGGACAGAGGCAGAACTTTGCAGAGAGACGTCGATCAAGGCCCTGTCTGTTCTCCCGGGTGGATCCCATCTCGAGGGGAAGTAGATCGAACCTCCTGCATGTCTACTTACCCCTCAGCTACTGGTCCTGAAACAGCCTGCCTCCCCCTTCCCACGCCCTGACAGTGGAAAACTGCTCTGCATACAGCCTGGCCCCTCCCCATCCTGTCTGGGTCCATCACAGCCTGGCCCCTCCCCATCCTGTCTGGGTCCATCACAGCCTGGCCCCTCCCCATCCTGTCTGGGTCCATCACAGACTGGCCCCTCCCCATCCTGTCTGGGTCCATCACAGACTGGCCCCTCCCCATCCTGTCTGGGTCCATCACAGACTGGCCCCTCCCCATCCTGTCTGGGTCCATCACAGCCTGGCCCCTCCCCATCCTGTCTGGGTCCATCACAGCCTGGCTCGATCACGGAGAAACTGCGGAGGGCTATGGACGCAGCTCAGCACATTACAAAAGCCAGCTCTGGGTGGGACAGTCCTCACTGGCCTCCCTCAAGCTCTCGCCTGATGGCCTATCTGCTCTCCTTCTACTTCAGCAAGCTGTCAGTGAACCCCCCGACACATTCTCCATCACCCCCCACCTCCTTTGACCAGCACTCACCCCTCCCCAGACTCAGCGCCCGCCCCTCTGTGTGGCAGCCAGCACCCAGTGAGGTGACCACCTCACCCACCCCGGGCAGAGGACTTCCACTCATTCTGCTGTCTTAGCTGCTCCAGGTCCTTCAACGGCCACGCAGAGGAGCTTCAGACACATTTTCTGTCACAAGGACGCTCTAAGTAGAAAATAAACATTAGCTTTCTGTCCAGTTCCCTTGGTGACGTGGCGTTCATGACACACAAATCACCCAGGGTTCAGTATCAGTGATCAAGAGTTCAAATCCAATTTACCATTGAATTCAAAGTAATTAAATCAATTCTGCACTTAAAGAGAAGTCAGCCTGAGAAACAGTGACCATTGAACGAAGGACATTTATTGTTCACTGAGATACAACACTGAAAAGGCCCTTTCGGCCCTTTGAGCTATGCTGCCCAGTAACCCCCAATCTAACCCGATCTGAGCCTAATCTCAGGGCAATTTACAATGACCATTCAACCTATCAACTCGTACGTCTTTGGACTGTGGGAGGGAACCAGAGCGCTCGGAGGAAACCCATGCAGCCACGGGGGAAACGTACAAACTCTTTACAGGCAGAGACGGGAATCGAACCCGGGACCCCGTACTGTGAAGCATTGTGTTAATCACTACGCTACCATGCCACCCCAACGTAGAACATAGAAGATGTCCTCTTAACCTGCTTAAGACCAATCTAACCCTTCCCTTCTACACAACCTTCCATTTTTCTACCATCCATGTCCCGACCTAACAGCCTTTTACAAGCCCCTAATGTATCTGCCTCTATAACCAGCGCTGGTAGGACGTTCCACGCACAATAGACAGTAGGTGCAGGAGTAGGCCATTCAGCCCTTTGAGCCAGCACCGCCATTCAATGTGATCATGGCTGATCATCCACAATCAGTACCCCGTTCCTGCCCTCTCCCCATATCCCTTGACTCTGCTATCTTTAAGAGCTCTATCCAACTCTCTCTTGAAAGCATCCAGAGAATTGGCCCCCGCTGCCTTCTGGGGCAGAGCATTCCACAGATCCCCCACTCTCTGGGTGAAGAAGTTTTCCCTCAACTCCGTTCTAAATGGCCTACCCCTTATTCTTATTCTCACACCCACCACTCTCTGTAAAAAAAACTTACCTCTGGTATTTTACCCCCACCCCCCCCACATACTTTCCCCAAAACACCTTAAAATGATGCACCCTCGTATTAGGCAATTCCACCCTTGGGAAAGTGCCTCTGGCTGTCCACTCATTCTGTGAATCTCATTGTACCCCTCTCATTACTACCGCCAGGGAGGAGGTACAGGGGTCTCATGACCCACAGTCAACACCTTAGAAACAGCTTCATCCGCTCCGCCATCAGATTTTTCAACGTTCACGAACATTACTTCACTTTTTTGCTCTTCTTCTGCACTTATTTTATATTTTCATTGGATCTTTCAGTGTAATTTATGCATTGCACTGTTCTACTAAAATCGAGGCGAGAAGACTGTAAGTAGTGGGGCACTGTCTACACCACCCTGAGCTACCCACCAGCCTAGTCATCACATGGGAGCCCAAGCATGGGAGGATGAACCCTGGACGCCCTCCCAAGACTATGGTCAACACACTCCTAGAAGATAGCGGCGCGGCTAACGCAGGTGAAATGAACACACTGATGAGGGAGAGGGAGGAGTGGAGAGTCCATCATCGTGCCCAACACCAGCCTCCTAGGCCTGAGTCGACGTAGTAAGTAGCACTGTACTGTTGCCACAAAACCAGAAATGCCATGACATAATGACAGTGACGATAATTCTAAATTTGATTCTATCAAGTCACATCTCACCCTCCTTGTCTTTAAGGAGAGAAGCCCTAGTTCGCTCAAACGTTCATCATAAGACCTGCTCTCTAATCCTGGCAGCATCCTGGTAAATCTCCTCTGCACCCTCTCTAAAGCTTCCACATCCTTCCTCTATTGAGGCGACCAGAACTGAACTCAATACTCCAAGTGTGGTCCAACCAGAGTTTTACAGAGATGCAACGTTATCTCGTGGTTCTTGAACTCAACCCCTGACCAATGCAGGCCAACTCATCACTTAAGCATCCTATCAGCTTGTGCAGCAACTTTGAAAGATCCATGGATGTTCGACCCCAATGTCCCTCTGTTCCTCCACACTGCTAAGAATGCATGCTCCCAAGACTATGAAACTACTGTTGGAAAGCAACGCACACAAGATGCGAGAGGAACCCAGCAGGCCAGGCAGCATCTGGACAAAACCTGCTTGGTTTACAGAGGTGAGGGAATTGTCTGTACCCAGTCCGGTCAATATGTGATTCCTGACTTGACAATGTGGGTGACACTTCACAACAATAAGCATTGAACTTAGAACAGTACAGCACAGCACAGGAACAGGCCATTCAGCCCATTATGTCCATGCTGAACATGATGCCAATTTAAACTCACCCCATCTGCCTTCACATGGACAATATCCTTCCGTTCCCTGCCTATTCATGTGTCTGTCTAAATGCCTCTTAAACATTCCACTCTCTGGGTAAAATACTTGTCCCATACATCTCCTTGAAACTTTCCCCCCTTGATTTAAATACGTATCTTTATATCAGAATTAGATTTTATCTCTGACATACTTATGCTGTGAACTGTGTTGGTTTGCAGCAGTGATACAGTGCAATACATGAAAATTACTCTAAGTTACAGAAATATATAAACAGAGCAAAAGAGGAAGAATGGGGAGGTGTCGATGGGTCCATGGACTGTTCTGAAATCTGATGGCAGAGAGGAAGAAGCTGTTTCTGAATTGTTGAGTGTGGGCCTACAGGCTCTCCCCTAGTGGTGGAAATGAGAAGAGAGCATGTTCCAGACGGTGAGGGTCTTTAATGATGGATGCTGCCTGCTGAACACCAAATTTCTTGGAGTTCATCTGACGGACAATCTCGCCTGGTCCCTCAACACCAGCTCCATAGCAAAGAAAGCCCAGCAGCGTCTCTACTTTCTGCGAAGGCTGGGGAAAGCCCATCTCCCACCCCCCATTCTCATCACATTCTACAGGGGTTGTATTGAGAGCATCCTGAGCAGCTGCATCACTGCCTGGTTTGGAAATTGCACCGTCTCGGATCACAAGACCCTGCAGCGGATAGTGAGGTCAGCTGAGAAGATCATCGGGGTCTCTCTACCCGCCATTACGGACATTTACACTACACGCTGCATCCGCAAAGCAAACAGCATTATGAAGGACCCCATGCACCCCCATACAATCTCTTCTCCCTCCTGACGTCTGGGAAAAGGCACCGAAGCATTCAGGCTCTCACGGCCAGACTATGTAACAGTTTCTTCCCCCAAGCCATCAGACTCCTCAATACCCGAAGCCTGGACTGACACCTTGCCCTATTGTCCTGTTTATTATTTATTGTGATGCCTGCACTGATTTGTGCACTTTATGCAGTCCTGGGTAGGTCTGTAGTCTAGTGTAGTTTTTTTCTGTGTTGTTTTTTACGTAGTTCAGTCTAGTTTTTGTACTGAGTCATGTAACACCATGGTCCTGAAAAACGTTGTCTCGTTTTTACTGTGTACTGTACCAGCAGTTACGGTCGAAATGACAATGAAAGTGACTTGACTTGATCTTGGAGATGTCCTCACTGGTGATGGAGCTGGGTGAGTCTGCAACCCTCTGCAGCCTCTTGTGACCCTGAGCGTTGGAGGCTCTCTACCAGGCTGCGATGTTGGAACGCTCTCCACTGTTCTCTGACCCTGACTCTGACTGCCTACCCTCTCACAGTTTTATAAACTTCTACCAGATCTCCTCTCATCCTCTGACACTCCAGAGAGAGCAACCCAATTTTGCCCAACCTCCTCTTGTAGCTAATCCAGGCAGCGTCCTGGTGAACCCCCTCTGCTCCCTCTCCAGAACCTCCACATCCATCCTACAATGCGGCAACTTTGCACAGTTCTCCAGATATAGCCACTAAACTCAGGAGTTGCCCGTGATGTTTAGATCCACCTAAAGAAATCTCAGGAATCCTGTTTAGATTCCATTTGTATTACACCATAGAGTCAGTGTTGCTCAGCCTGAGCTGAGTCATAGGTCTGTGGGTTCCGTGTTATGCTGGGAATTGCAGCTGACATTGAACTGCCCAGGGAGTTTGACAGTGTCGGAGGCAGGGTCACTACAGGGTGGCCTGGAGTCACTGGGCAAAACCCGGGAGATTGCCTCCTCTAAAGAACGTCGGCAATCTCAGTGGGGTTTCACAACAGTCCGTCGCTTCATACTTGTCGTTTCTGAGCAAAGTCATTAATTCCTGATTTATTGAACTGCTTGAATTTAAATTCAGATTCATAGTCAGATTTATTTACCATGCGTACATCAGAATTTACAGTGAAATACACCGTTTGTGTTAACGACCAACACAACCTAAGGATGGTTCGATGTACTGTACCTGTGATAAAGAGGGTCCCTCCCGTGGAGTGAGTGGGTTTCTCTCGGGTCCTCTGATTTCCTCCAGTCCAAGGGTGAACTGGTTGGGTTAACTCGTCACTGGTCATTGTAAATTGTCTGGTGACTAGGTTAGGGTTAAATTGGGGTTGTTGGTCGCCATTAGAGGGCATAGTTCAAAGGGCCGAATGGACCTATTCCTTGCTGTACCTCTCAATAAAAGAATCGATTAATGAATTAAGTTGAGTGATGTGTGTTCAACTTCATTGTTATGGGGCTGGGGAATCAGAACCTCGGTTTAACGTCCGGATGGTTTTTGTGTTTGTGTGTGTGTGCGGAACGGGACTCGAGCTCTGCCTTGGTGGGTGACAGTGACCCGGCTGATGATAACCCAGGGGCGATCGCACTCCTGATCCCTGCAGCAGCTGTCATTGTTCCTGCCACATGAGGCAGGTGGGAACGGTGCTGAGATCCCTGGACAATGGACGTATTGGGCTAGGTCCGGACTGTTGCTGTTGTTGTGTCTTCCTTTTGTAGTTTTAGCTTTCTTTACACTTAAATGTTTGCATAATCACCTGTTTATAAACTTTTAATGATTCGTAGTACAGTTGGTTCTATATTTCTGTCATTTCTTTGTCTGCAGAACTGAGATGTGACTCAGTCAGCACCTGATCCCAACTTTCTTTTCTAAACTGGTTTTCAGGATAAAGGGAGACCATGTGCTCGGGCTCCTCTGTTACTTCTCTGCCTCGTTTGCTGGAGCAGGCTGACCTGTACCGTGATGAACAGCTAATAAAACAGCGGTAACCATAACATTTTGCCTCATTCCTGACTTCCCAAGAACCTTCTGGACAGCATCATCTCCAGATCTAACAGACATGTGTCTGCCTGGACTCCTGAAGTTGGAGTGAGTGAGGAAAGGGGGGTATTTGGGAGCTCTACTTGTTGGGGTTGTGAGTTAACAGCCACTCTCCCTGCTGTGGTTGGGGGTAACAGTCAGTCTGCCTATTAGGGTTGGGAGGTAACAGCCTCTCTGACTGTTGGCGTTGGTGGTAACAGTCATTCTCCCTGCTGTGGTTGGGAGTAACAGTCATTCTGCCTGTTGGGGTTGGGAATAATAGTCAGTCTACCTATTGAGAGGTTTCCCATGAACTGAATGGTTGAGACAAAACCAAGGACGTTGTGAAAATTACGGTAGAGATAGCATTCAGCCTCTGTGCTCCTGAGGCCTGGCGGTATGCTGCTTCTGAACCAGGGGAACTGCCTGTGGACCAGAGGAAATCCACATAACGTGCAGATATTTCACACCATCATAACCAAAGGTTCCCGATCAGAATCTTGCATGTCTTTGCACTCAGCACTCCGTTCTTCAAGCACCCTCCTCCTTTGGTGACCCAGACTGCTGGAAAATGACGCTGAAGATGTAGCAATGGAGGGGACAAAGAAATGGAAGATGAACTTAATAAGTATTTTGTGTCAGTCTTCACTGTGGAAGAAACTAGCAGTGTGCCAGAAATTCAAGAGTGTCAGGGGACAGAAGTGAATGTAGTTGCTATTACTAAGGAGAAAGTGCTTGGGAAGCTGAACGATCAGAAGATAGTTAAATCATCTGGACCAGATGGACTATACCCTAGGATTCTGAAAGGGATGGTGGAGGCATTAGTAATAGTCTTTCATGAATCACTAATTCTGTAAGACTGGAAAATTGCAAATGTTACTCTACACTAAGAAGGGAGGGAGCCAAAAGAAAGGAAATTATTAGGCTGACTTCAGTGGTTTGGAAGATGTTAGAGTCCATTCTTAAGGATGAAATTTCGGAGTACTGGAGGCACACGGTAAAATAGGCCAAAGTCAGCACGGTTTCCTTAAGGGGAAATCTTGCCTGACAAATCTGTTAGAATTCTTTGAGGAAATAACAGGCAGGATAGAGAAAGGAGAGTCAGTGGATGTGGTGTACTTGGATTTTCAGAAGGGCTTTGACAAGGTGCCAGACATGAGGCTGCTTAACAAGATAAGAGCCCAGAGCTAGGAGCAAGAAAAGAAGATTGATGGGCAGGAGGCAAAGGGAGAAAATAAAGGGGTAGCTGCTGGGAGCACTTCTTCTCACAATATACCTCAAAATTTGCACGATGGAATTGATGGCTTTGTGGCTAGATAGGTAGAGGGGCAGTTAGTGTTGAGAAAATCTGCGAAAGGACTTAGATATATTCGAAGAACTGCAAAGATGCGGCAGATGGAATGTAACATAGGGAAGTGGATGGTCATGCATTTTGGTAGAAGGAGTAAAAGAGTAGACTATTTTC
This sequence comes from Hemitrygon akajei, assembly GCF_048418815.1. Taxonomy (NCBI): domain Eukaryota; kingdom Metazoa; phylum Chordata; class Chondrichthyes; order Myliobatiformes; family Dasyatidae; genus Hemitrygon; species Hemitrygon akajei. Next base: position 16,975,329 of record NC_133146.1, on the reverse strand, counting down.
TGAACAGGGAGAAAATTCAAAAGTCAGACTTGGGAGTCCTAGTGCAGGGTTCCCCGAAGGCTAACTTGCCGACTGAGTTGGTGGTAGGGAAGGCTAATGCAGTCTTAGCATTCATTTTGAGAGGACTAGAATATTAGGGCGACGATGTAATGCTGAGCGTCTCTAAGACATTGGTCAGACTGCACTTGGTGTATTGTGAGCAGTTTTGGGTCCCCTACCTGAGGAAAGATATGTTGGCGTCGGAGAGGGTCCAGAGAAGATTTACGAGAATGATCCAGGAATGAAAGAGTCAATGGAAGAGTAGTGTTTGATGGCTCTGGGCCTGTACTTGCTGGAGTTTAGAACAATTGGTGGGGGGGAAGGGAAGGGTGGAAGGAATCTCGTTCAAACCTACCAAATGCCTAGATAGAGTGGAAGTAGAGAGGATGTTTCCAATAATGGGAGAGTCTGGGATGAGAGGGCACGGTCTCAGAATAGAAGGATGTCCCTTTAGAACTGAGATGAGGAGGAATTTCTTCAGCCAGAAGGTGGTGAATCTGTGGAATTCATTGCCACAAATGGCTGTGGTTATATTTAAAGTGGGGGTTGATAGGTTTATGGTTAGTGAGGGTGTCAAAGGCTATGGGGAATGGAGCTGTTAGGGAAAATAAATTAGCCACGATGGCATTGCGAAGCAGAGTCAGTCCCTACGTCTTATGGTCTTCTTGTTCAATTACTTGAATTTAATTTGCCCTGGTGAGATTTGAACCTTCGTCTCCAGTTCGGTAATGCAGAAATCCAGATTGTCATCCACACCACCTCTGGAGCCAAGAGAGTGAAGCAGTTTCTCCACTTCCTGAGCAGATTGGGGCAAGTGAGGCTCCCCCCACCCCCCTTCCAAACTATTTTTACAGGAACCCCACTGGGAGTGGGGTTGCCGTCTGGTTCGGGAATTGAAGGGCATCTGACCGCATGACCCCACACGGATTACGAGGGCTACTGAGAGGATCATCATCATGGTCCCCCTTCCACCCAATAGGGATATTTATCAGCAGTGCTGCGTATGCAAGGCCTTTTGGCATTGTCAATGATCCCTCCCGTCTGTCCCACAATCTCTTTGACTCCCTACCATCAGTACCGTCGCATTAGGGCAAGGACTGTCAGGATGGGAAACAGTTTATTCCCCCAGGCCGTGAGACTATTGAACTCCCTGTCTTCACCCAGGCCTCATCACCTATGAAGTGCCAGTTGCTTTATACTGTTTACTTATTAATGTGTGACATAAATGCACCTTATTACTTGTTAACTCATTTGTAGTAATATTACTCTGTGTGTTATGTGTGACTAATATGTCGTGGACTTTGGTCCGGAGGAACATTGCTTCATTTGGTGGTATGTGTGTAAATGGTTGAGTGGAAATAAATGTGACCTTGAACCAGGTACCCCAAGTGAGTGATCCACCTGGGCATTCTCCGACATCACGAGGCAGACTCAAAGGAGTAGGTTATAGACCCTGAGAAGGTGGGGTGGAGAACACAGAATGGTGCCGAGCTGGAGATGGTTGAGAGCTCCAAGGTTCAAGGTGTAAATATCAACATTAGCATCTCCTGGTCCTGCCAAAAGGACACTACAGCCACAAAATTTCCTTAGCCTACCGAGGAAGTTGAGGCACCATTATCTCTGCTTCCTCAGTAGGCTAAGGAAATTCGTCTAACTTTTACAGATGCACCACAGAAAGCATCCTGACCAGCTCGGTACGGAAACTGCGAGAAATAGCCGAGAGCTGTGAACACCGGCCCCCCTTTTAGACTCTGTCTAATACTTCCTGCTGTCTTGGTAAAGCAGCCAACATAATCAAGGACCCCTCTCACCCCAGCCATTCTTCCTTCTCCCCTCTCCCGCCGGGCTCTTGAGAAGGTGCACCACCAACCTCGAGGACAACTTCAATCCCGCTGTTATCAAACTCCATGGATCTCTCAGACACTAACTTTGAACTTCTGATCTTCCAGTCTACCTTGTCAATACTCTTGCACCTTGTCTACCAGCACTGCACTTTCTCTGCAATGGTAACTCTACATTTTGCCTAGGAAACTAATCTCCTCTGCCCACACAATGCCCATATCCCTTATTCTCTACACATTCATGTGACGGTCTCTTAAACATGTCTGTTGTATCTGTCTCCAACCTTGGCAGCACATTCCAGTCACCTACCACTCTGTGCAAAAGATGTGCCTCGAATATCCTTTTAATTTATTCCCCTCGCTAAAATTCATGCTGGAGCAGAGCTCGCTAACCATACGCCTTACACCCTCATAAACCTCGATCAGCTCTCCCCTCAACCTCCGCCGCTCCAGAGAAACCACCCCAAGTTTGTCCAGCCTCTCCTTACCTCTCCTACCCTCTAATCCAGGCAGTGTCTTCCTAAACTGCACCTGCACCATCTTCTCCAAACCCTCCACCATCTTCCTGTAACGGTGCAGCCACCGTGCTTTGTCCTGGACAACACCCAGACAAAACAGCTCACTCGATCGGTGCCCCATCCAACAACCTTAACACTTCCTGTCACCACCACCAGCACAAAATGCATGACAGTTACTGACGCAGGCTACACCCACCCCAAACCTGGCACCTCCCTTACCAAGCTGGGCAAGAGCTGTGGGTGAATGGGAAACCTCCCCTGCAGGTTCTCCTACTGGACACAGAGCAGATGTGGAAGTTGTGGAGGTTCCCTCATCATTGGATGTTAACAGTCTCCCTCTCGCTCTCTCTCCCTCTCTCCTTCTCTCTCTCTCTCCCTTCTCTCTCTCTGCCCCCTCTCCCTCTCTCCTTTTCTCACACTTTATTCTTTCCCTCTCTCTCCCACATTTTCTCTTTATTTCTTTCCCTCTCCTTCTATCTCCCACTTTCTCTCTCTCACACAAATAACTCAGACACCCATCCACCCATGTACACACACACAGACCCCCAACTACCCCAACACACACACGCAAACTTTTCTACCCTTATATAATGCTCTCTCACACACACACTGACTATCCACACTTCCCGAGTGAATATTCACACGCTCATTCTCTACCGGAATGTTTACGCACACACTCTCCTACTGAATAGTGACAGTCACACCTCCGACATGTACTCTCAAACGCTTAGTCATTAGGGTAAAGAAGGTGGGGGGGGGGTGTGCAGGGAGAGGGGGGGCAGGATGTAACATCACGTGGTAGGAATATAAAGTCAAAGCGTTCGCGGATGCGCTCAGCCTGTGAAGCGCGCAGGGAGAGTCCCGATCTGTCACCGATACCCGCGTCCACTGTTCGGATTCTGAACTCAAATTCACTCGGGTCATCTGTGAGTAAGTACCAGTTCGCTTTTAAACTAATTTCCCTTTTCATAGCCGACTTGCAACGATTGTCTGGAGCGGTGCAGGGAGATGTGAGACTAAAGTGTGTGTGTGTGTGTGTGTGTGTGTGTGTGTGTGTGTGTGTGTGTGTGTGTGTGTGTGTGTGTGTGTGTGTGTGTGTGTGTGTGTGTGTGTGTGTGTGTGTGTGTGTGTGTGTGTCCCAGGTTTATCTCTGGTCTGGCCGGGACAACCTCTTCCTCCGTTCTCCCGGGAGAAGTTTTAAACTCAGTCATTTGGTTATTGAAACTTCTCCGACAGTTTGATTCCAGTGAACCTCGGCTACCCAGCCCGGAAACTAGCTCCCAAGCCGGTGGCCGCTGCATCTCGGAACCCCTTTAGTCTTTAAATGTTCCCCGCCCCTCTCCGAGTTATCCCCACCTCGATTACCCTTTTTAATATACCCTCTCCTCTCTCACGGTTTCCCACCGCTCCCCTTTGTTTCTCCAACTTTGCCTAATATCTATCTTCCTTATTCTTTCGTCTCCTTTTGTCCTCTCCCGCTCCACAGTCACTTATCCCGTCTCACCCTTTTCACGTCCTCTGGGCAGGAGCCGGTCGAGGACCCCCCACCCCCACCTCCGCAGATCTCCCAGCCGCTATCCCTCGTTACCGACCCCTCCCGCCTCACGGGTCAGGTGGAGCAGTCTGGTCAAAGTAAGGCTAGATGAGAGTAGTGCGGATTTAGGGAGGGGATTCCCGAGTTTATCAGCTTCGTTTTACATAATCCAACCACTGGGCTAAACGGGATCCTTCTGTGCCCGGAATTTGCTACCATCCCTTGAAGCGTCCATCTATAGAAGGACACGAAAGAAGCCATTCGGCCCCTCCATCCTTTCCTCACCCTCAATACAAATTAGTTCCATGCATGAGACTGTAAAAAGAAAGCAGAATGGAGTGTTACGGTTACTCGGGAAGAGCAGTGCAGGCCGACAATACGGTGCGAGGGCCACGGTGATCATTGTAAGGTCGAAGTCCGTCTAAAAGCCTTAGGGCAACGGGATGGAAGCTGCCCTCGAGCCCGGTGGCTTTCGTGGCCCAGCGGGAGGGGGGAGGAGCGAGGACCAGGTCGGATGGGTCTCTGATTATGCCGGATGCTTTCCTGGGGCCGTGAAGATGTGCTGTATCCGCGACTCCCGCGGTCACGGGCAGAGCAGTTGTCACACAGAACGCGGTGCACATGGATAGAATGATTTCTGTTGCATCTGTAAAACGGGCCGATTTGTTGATTCCCCTAATATCGGGAAATCTATCAACGCGTAGAAAGTTTCAAACGTTCACCCCACTCTTGCCCCCAACCCCCGAACAGATTTGTCCCGCTTACCCCACAGCCACCAGCCAGCGGGAAACATCCTCCCCTGCACCCAGCCTGCCGAGCCCCGGAGGAGCCTTGCTCGCTTCAGTAAGATCATCTCTCATTCTTCTAAACCCGGGAGAGTACAACCCTCTGCTGCGGAACCCTTCCTGAGCCACAGCCCCGACGTCGCGGAAGCTTGTCTGGTGAACTATTGCCCTTTTCTGCCCCCGAGAGTGCTGAGCCTCCCGGTTGCCGTGTTCCTCTGTGGCGGGCCACTTGCAAGTGCCCGAGGTTGGGCAGAAAGGTCCAGTCTGGTCTCCCGGTGCTGGTTCATGGTCAGAGGCCGAGTCCTATGGTGGAGTGAATCCTAGGAGGGAGTCTGGAGTGGAGGGTACAAGAGGCACAGAAACAGGCCCTTTGGCCCATCTAGTCCGTGCCAAACTATTATTCAGTCTAGTCCCATCAAACTGCACCAGGACCACTGCCCTCCATACCCCTCCCATCCAAACTTCAATGTTGCAACTGAACCCACATCCGCCACTTCCACTGGCAGCTGGTTCCACACTCCCCCCAGCCTCTGAGTGAAGAGGTTCCCCTTAAACAGTTCACACCCTTAATCAATGCCTCTAGTTTTAGTCTCACCCGACCTCATTTACCCTATCTATACCCCTCCTAAACCTCTATCAAATCTCCCCTCATTCTCCTACGCTCCAGGGAATAAAGTCCTAACCTATTCAACCTTTCCCTGTAACTCAGGTCCGACAGCACCTTTGTGAATGTCCTGTGTTCCCTTCCCTGCAGGCAGAGGAGCACCGTTGCACACAATACTCCAAATTTGGCCTCGCCAATGTCTTTTGCAACTTGAACGTAACTTCCCATGAAGTTAGGATGGGAGCTGATCCTGAATGCCAGTGATTGGCTGGGGGTGGGGGGGGGGGGGTGGACTCATCTGCTCACTGTCCTCAGACTAAACAAGTGCGCCATTACCCCAGGCAGAGGCAAGCGGCTGGGCTGAGCCATAGGAATGCTCAGACACAACCTGGTGCCATGTGGCCGGGCACCAGAGCCCAGCGCATTGCTGTGCCTTTGAAGAACTTTCTGCAAGTATTGGCAAGGTGCCAGTCAGACTGCGACAAGGATTGAGCACTGGAGTATTTGCTGGTGGTATTCCTAAAAGAATCTTTTGTGGGAAAATGGATTAAAAGCCTCAGGAACAACATAGAGTCATAGATCACTACAGCACTGAAAAGGGCCCTTCAGCCCATCTAGTCTGTGCTGAACTATTATTCTGCCTAGTTCCATTGAATTGCACCTGAACTATAACTCTCTATATACTTATCTCTTAAATGTTGAAATCAAATCCACGTCCACTACTTCTACTGGCAGCTTGTTCCACATTCTCACCACCCTCTGAGTGAAGAAGTTCTCCCTCAGGTTCCACTTAAATATTTCACCTTTCACCCTTAACGTATGATCTCTGGTTGCAGTCTCACCCTCCCCTTCTTACCCCATCCCTGACATATTTAGTTGTTTGCCTGTTCTCCATCTCCCTCTGGTGCTTCCCCCCCCTCCTTTCTTTCTCCCGAGGCCTCCCGTCCCATGATCCTTTCCCTCCTCCAGCTCTGTATCACTTTCGCCAATCACCTTTCCAGCTCTTAGCTTCATCCCACCCCCTCCTGTCTTCTCCTACCATTTCGTATTTCCCCCTCCCCCCACTACTTTCAAATCTCTTACTATCTTTCCCTTCAGTTAGTCCTGACGAAGGGTCCCGGCCCGAAACATCGACAACGCTTCTCCCTACAGATGCTGCCTGGCCTGCTGTGTTCCACCAGCATTTTGTGTGTGTTAAAGCTTGCATTTACGCTGTCTATACCCCTCATCGTTTTGCACGTTGTCTGATCTCGACTGGTTCACGGCTGCACCCACACTCCACTGCGCTGGGAGACAACGCTGCCTTTTGACTTGATATTTGGAGTCGTGGAGTCACACAGCATGGAACGAGACTCTTTGGCCCAATTCAGAACCTGGTTTATTATCACCGAAATACGTCGTGAAATTTGTTGCTTTGCAGCAGCAGTACAGCAAAATAGATAAGCAAAATTATAGCATATAGTTTCAGAAATAAATATACAGCGCCCAAGAGGAATTGTGAGATACTGTTCATGGGTTCACGGACCATTCAGAAATCTGAATGCAGAGCTGACTTTAAAATGTTGAGTGTGGGTCTTTGGGTTCCTGTGCCTCCTCCCTGATGGTAATGAGAAGAAATGTCCTGCATGGGGAGGGTCTTTAATGATGTTCTCGATGGCGTTGAGGGTCTGATTCAACCAGTCATTGGTAAGTTTTTTGGAAGGGGTGTATGAGCTCCCCAGATAGAATATGAGCTGTCGCTGCTTCAATCTGAATGTGGAGGAGCACGATGCTCTGCATTCTGCTTTCTGTTTATTACCCCAATGTACTTGTGTATGGGATGATCTGCCTGTGGATGACCAGCTGGTTAATGAAGGACAGGATAGAGGGACTGAATGGCCTCTTTTATGTTCTTCTAAAGGTCGATGCCTCAGGGAATATAGCAAATCCCATCAGCGGTGAGATGGTTGCACGTACAAGCTGCTAAATATTTGAATGAGTAACTTCAATACGAGGTCTTTCTTGGTCTTTCTCTGGGCTCACCTCTCACCTGCCGGCCTCTTACTTCGTCCTCCCTCCCCCAGCCAACCACCTTGCCCCTCACCTGGTCTCACCTGTCACCTGCCAGCTTGTCCCCTCACCTGTCCCCTCCCCCCATCTTCTTATTCTGGCTTCTGCCCCCTTTCTTTCCAGTCTTGAAGGGTCTTGGCCCAAAACATTGACTGCTTATTCCCCTCCATAGATGCTGCCTGACCTGCTGAGTTTTTCCAGCATTTTGTGTGAGTTGCTCAAGGGTTCCAGCATCTGTGGAAGCTCTTGTGTTTCTCAACTAACACACTGACCTGCACATATTTGGGGCAGGAGAAACTGGAGCACCCGGTGGATACTAAATGGAGGACGTGCAAACTCCACACAGTCAGCGCAGTAGGTCAGGATTGTACCGGCATCTATGGATCAGAGAAGCAGCCTCTCCCGTACAGCCATACTCTTCCTGTTGTGAGTTCTGTCACCATGGGCACAACCGACTCCTTCAATGGCACCCAGCCCTTCCATTGCTGGTCTCCCCCACGTCGGCAGAGGTCTGGGATGATACCGTGACTCCCAACACTGCACGCGAGGAGAAATTAGATACCTCATGCAGATATTGCAGTGGGAGGTCATTCAGCCCATTGAGCCTCTGCCGGCTCACTGTACTGAATCTGTCAGTCACATTCACCCTGGTCTTTCCCCAGGGTGAATTATTGTTGTTTGATGGTTATTCACCTGTTATGTGCATTGTCACTCGGTTTGACCACACCTACATATACGCAGTAGGGAGTATCCTAACGTGCTGCCTCACTGCGTGGTACAGGAATGCTCTGCGACGGGTAATCAGAACTGCCGAGCACAGCACCCATACCAGCCTACCCGCCATCAGGGGCATATACACAGAGAGCTGTGGGAATAGAGCCAGCAACATCATGATGGATCCCACCCACCCTGCTCATGGGCTGCTTGTCCCACTCCCATCGGGGAGGAGGCTACGTAGCATCCACGCCAGGACCACCAGACTCAAAAATGGTTACTTTCCCCAAGCAGTAAGGCCGATCAACGCCTCCACCCACTAGCCTACCCCTCCACAATTCCTACCACCACTGCTTTAGCATTTCCTGTCAGAGATACGTACAGACACTCCTGTGCCCAGCCTCACTTTATGGACATACAATCAGTCAGTCTATATGTTCTCTTATGTATTAACATTTATTGTGCTTTTTTATTATTATTGGAGAAGAAAAACCCTGATCTCAACCTCCACCTCCTTGTGGCTACACCCAGTCACGGGGAAGGCTTCAGGCATAAACCCCGAGGAAAAGTCCAAAGATGAAGCCCCTAAGTCAGTCAGACTGGTAACTCCTGCGATTCTGCTGGTGTCAGGCTGTATTGGTCTCGGCCATTATTTAGTATTCCTCAGCCCCGTGGAGAGGGGGAGCCCGCTGCAGGGGTAACAACTTGCTTTCCATATCGTACTGCCCTGGCTCGCAGGTGAACATAGACAGCTCAGAAACACCGTCCACGGTCAACTCTGACCAACAGACGGCCTCTCTAATCTTACTGTGCTTTCTTCTGGGCTGCATTGGACCCAGGACTAAAATTAGTTTGTTCTCCTTTACACGCGGGTATTGGAAATGACCTTGAATCCTCGTTCCTCACTTTATGGAGTCTCTTGGGTGCCAACTGTGGGAGCCTGGTGGCAGACCTGTAACCCCTTACAGCTCCAGCTGTAAGATCGGGGTTCAATTCCTGCCGCAGTCTGCAAAGAGTATGTATATTCTCCCGTGACCATGTGGGTTTCCTCCTGGTGCTCCGGTTTCCTCCCACAGTCCAAAGACATATGGCTGGGGTTAGTGAGTTGTGGGCATGCTGTGTTGTTACCAGAAGCGTGACAGCACTGTGGGCTGCCTAACACAATTCAGACCGATTTGATTTGAAGCAAATTGATGCATTTTTCTGTTTGTTCTGATGCACATGACAAATAAACCTAATCGTTGTCCAGTTCCATCTCCCTGGCCCTATACTCATCTCTGGGGCATTTGGACAGTAAAGGTACCTTCGCCAGACTATTGTTTATTCACCACAACTCTGCTTTCAATACTGTTATTCCAAACAAACTCATCACCAGACTCCGGACCCTGGGAGTCAATGCCTCCCTCTGCAACTGGATCCTTGACTTCCTGACCAACAGACCACAATCACTCAATCATCCTCCGCCCCCTCGGTCTACGTTCTGTACACTTGGGACTATGTGGCCAGATTCAGCTCTAAGGGTGAAAGGTGAAAAGTTTAAGGGGAACACGAAGGGGAATTTCTTCACTCAGAGGGTGGTGAGAGTATGGAACGAGCTGCCAGTGCAAGTGGTGCAGGCGAGCTCGATTTCAACATTTAAGCAAAGTTTGGATGGGTACATGAATGGTTGGGATAAGGAGGGATGTGGACCGGATGCACGTTGATGAGAGTAGGCAGTTTAAAGGGCTCAGCACAAACTAGATGGGCCAAATGGCCTGTTTCTGTGCTGTTCTTTTCTATGACAATAACAAATTACTGTAAGTTACAATAAAAATATAAATAACTAAATAGGGTACAAAAGAGGAACAGCAACATTGTGTTCACAAGTTCGTAGACTGTTTAGAAATCTGGTGGGAGAGGGGAAGAAACTGTTATTGAATTGTGAGTGTGTGTCTTAGAACATAGAACAATACAGCACAGTACAGGCTATTCGGCCCACAATGTTGTGCTGACCCTTAAACCCTGCCTCCCATATAACCCCCCCACCTTAAGTTCTTCCATATACCTGTCTAGTAGTCTCTTAAACTTCACTAGTGTATCTGCCTCCACCACTGACTCAGGCAGTGCATTCCATACACCAACCACTCTCTGAGTGAAAAACCTTCCTCTAATATCCCCCTTGAACTTCCCTCCCCTTACCTTAAAGCCATGTCCTCTTGTATTGAGCAGTGGTGCCCTGGGGAAGAGGCGCTGGCTGTCCACTCTGTCTATTCCTCTTAATGTCTTCATGAAGTCTTCAGGCTCCTGTACTTGCTCAAGGATGGTAGTATTGAGAAGAGAGGATGTTCTAGATAGTGAGGGTTTTTCATGTTGGATGCTACCTTCTTGAGGCACCACCTCTTGAAAGATGACCTTGATGGTGAGGAGGTCTGCTAATTTCGCTCCATTGATGCTGCCTGACTTGCTGAGTTTTTGCAGAAGTTTGTGCGTTTCCAATCTGGATGTAGATTGGAGCGGCTTCAGTCGACGGTCCAATGCAACTGACGGTCATTTCCTTGTTTTGCTCTCCCAGGTTGGAAGTGCCTTGCTGCGATGGAGGGTACTCCTCGGAGCCTGCTCCTGACTGCATTACTGCTCCTCTGCAGCCCACCCGCCCCCTGCAGCGGCGCGACGCCCCCGGGAGAAGCAGCGGAATCGGTGCCGTTGCAAATCCGGCTGGCGGGGGAGAAGCGCACACACCACGAGGGCCGTCTGGAGATCTTCTACCAGGGGCAGTGGGGCACGGTGTGTGACGACGACTTCAACATTCACTCTGCCACCGTGGTTTGCAGGCAGCTGGGTTACGAAGGAGCGCTGAACTGGGCTCACAGTGCCAAGTACGGACAAGGGACAGGTAAAGCCCTCCCACCTCCATCATCACTATTAAAACAAAGACTTCATTCTGAGGCTTTGTGAGAAACTGGCCAGAATGCAACTGGAGTATTCTGAGCAGCACTGGTCCTTTATCTAAGAAAAGATATGCTGGCATTGGAGAGGGTCCAGAGGAGGTTTACGAGAATGATCTTGGGAATTAAAGAGTTAACATTGGAGCAGCGTTTGATGGCTCTGGGCCTGGAATTTAGAAGAAGGGGGAGATTTAATTGAATATTGAAAGGGGTAGATAGAGAGGATGGAGAGGGAATGTTTGCTATAGCGGGGGAGTCCTGAGAGTACAAGGACATCCCTTTAGACGGAGAAGAGGGCAAATCTGTGGAATCCGTTGCTATAGATGGCGGAGGAGGCCAAATCATTGGGTATAATAAAATCAGAAGTTGATAGGCTATGGGGAGAAGACAGGAGATTGGGGTTGAGAGGGAAAATAGATCAGCCAAAACGAGTTATCGCCAAGTAGAGCTGAGAAAACAGCAGTTGATTGAAGGACCAGACTCTGTTGATTAACTTTTTCTGGAGTGTGAGTGCAACGAAGGAGGTGTGAGAGTTATATATAATTCACAGGAAGCATTGTAGATACATTGTAACTATAGAAATGTCCTTTGATCTTTAGTGTATAAAATGTCATGTCATGTTGGGTCGAGCAGGCCTCCTCCTCTGAAGGGGTCTCAGTATGATGCCTGCTCTGTCTCATTTTTGTGGAACAAAAGACTTTATATCAACACATACCCCCGGTGAAAACCATTCAGCATCTGCCTCTTCAAGCCCAGCTTCCCACCCCTCTTTCCAAGCCAACCCCATCACCCTGTTTCTTCCCCTTCCTCAACCCCCTCCACTCCCCCATCACCTGCACCCTCCTCCCACTGGGTCTGCACCCCCCCCCCCCCTAGTGCCCTCCCCACCTCTCTCAACTGGTTCCAGGCTCCACCTTCCAGCCTCTGTCACTCCAGCCGCGGTGGAGCTGGGCCGGACCGTGGGGCTCAGTCCCGCTCAGTCACGCTGTTGATGGGGTTGACTGGGATGGGAGCACAGGTTGCTCAGTGCTGCTGGCGAAGGATTGGGGTAAGAACAAAGCCCTCCACTAGTTCTTGTATCTTTTGTTACAGTGCTCCATGCAAAACAGTACGCTAAATAACACAGTACCATGTGAAACAACGTGTATTGTTTTACAGGCCTCAGGTGTAGAGGACATCGTACAGGGCACTGTCCTCCCCTGGTGACCATCACTGCCCTGAACCTGATCCACGGCATTCCCCAGTCTATCCCGCCACTGTTCTTGTGTGAGGGTCTGTGAGGTGGTAGGGGGGAGCTTCAGTGTGCTCCCCCTCGGTGGTTTGATCCCCACTGACTTCCCGTCTGTCCACAGGCCCCATTTGGCTCGATAACGTCAGCTGCCGAGGCGAGGAGACGACGGTCGCTGCCTGTGGCTCCAACGGTTGGGGCGTCCATGACTGTAAGCACTCTGAGGACGTGGGGGTGGTCTGCACAGAGAAGAGGCGAGCCGGCTTCGAGAACCGGGAGGCCTTTCAGGATTCCGACCTGCAGGTAAGTTTCAAACCTCTCCAGCTCAGCCCTTTCCCCTGCCTTGTTGGGTTGCTCCAGGCCGGCCCCTCACCCTCAGAGACCGGTCGATCCGGCATTCCATGGATGTTGAGATTGCTTGCTGCTTCAATGAGATTCCCCCTCAGTCTTATGAAATCCTGCGAGTACAAGTCCAGAGTCATCAAATGTACCTCATACATTAACCCTTCACTTCCTGGGATAGTTCGTGAGCAACTCCTTTGGAACCTCTCCAATGCCAGGGCATCCTTTCTTAAATATGGGGCCAAAGTCTCCAAATCCAGCCTGACCAATGCCATGTGATATAGCGCGGTCTGGCTTTTTCTTAATAAACATCATTTTATTCAGAAATTTGTCACGGTAGCAGCGGCTTCTGGCCCGGCAAGCCCGCGCTGCCCGATTACACCCACGTGACCTACGTACGTCTTTGGAATGCGGAGAAACCAGAGCACCCGCAGGAAACCCGGCCGGCTGCGGGGAGAATGTACAAGCTCCTGACAGACTGCATCGGGGAACATCCCGGGTCGCTAGCGCTGTAATAGCGTTACGCTACCACTAGGCTACCGCATGGCCCATTTCATTACAATTGTTACAACGCCACAACAAGTCACCGTAAACTTCACAGTATCCGACACCAACAAAATTAGAATATTTCTGTCCTCATCTAGGGTGCAATGTATGTATCCTTTTCTCACGGAAGTGCACTTATTTCAACTTCTATATTGTGACAACATACAACGAAAGCACCAGAGACGGTAATAAATAACACAAACTAAATCAGAATGTCCCCATCCTCTTCTCAGCGGCAGTTTATTGCCTGTGGTTCCTGATGGTCCTGGAGCCTCCATGGTACCCATGGATACTGTGTTTTCTTTTACCAGGGATACCTGGGCACAAATGTTGAACTCCACGAAGATTGCCAGGCACTCAGCCTTTTTTCTTTCCATTCCGTATGTGTATTACACCCTTACAATTAGAAACATAGTAATCTACAGCACATTACAGGCCCTTCAGCCCACAATGTTGTGCTGACCATGTAACCTACTCTAGAAACTGCCTAGGATTTCCCTACCACATAGCCCTCTATTTTTATAAGTTCCATGTACCTACCTAAGAGTCTCTTAAAAGACCCTATCGTATCCACCTCTACCATCATTGCTGGTGCATTCCACACACCCACCACTCTCTGTGTGAAAAACTTACCTCTGACATCCCCCTTGTACCTACTTCCAAGCACCTTAAAACTATGCCTCCCTGTGTTAGCCATTTCAGCCCTGGGAAAAAAGCCTCTGGCTAACTACACGATCAATGCCTCTCATCATCTTATACACCTCTATCAGGTCACCTCTCATCCTCCGTTGCTCCAAGGACAAAAGGCCAAGTTCACTCAACCTGTTCTCATAAGGCATGCTCCCCAGTCTAGATAAATTCCTTGTAAATCTCCTCTGCCCTCTCTCTATAGAATCCACATCCTTCCTGTAGTGAGGTGACCAGAACCGAACACAGTAATTCTGCAATATTATCCATAAATACTACAAAATCAATCATATGACATTGTACCAATGTTAGCTTTCATTCTGAGAGGGCTGGAATGTAAAAACAAGGATGTGATGCTGAGGCTTTGTAAGGCACTCTTGATTGGTCAGCGCATGAAGGGATTCGGGGAGAAGGCAGGAGCTGGGGCTGAGAGAGAAATGGATCAGCCATGATGAAATGGCAGAACAGACTCGATGGACCAAATGGCCTAATTCTGCTCCTATATCTTATGGTCTTATGGCATTGGTCAGACCCACATTTGGAGTATTGTGAGTAGTTTTAGGCCTTGTATATAAGAAAGAACGTGCTGGCACTGGAGAGGCTCCAGAGGTGGTTTACAAAAATAATTTTGGGAATGAAGGGGTTAACTTATGAGGAATATTTGATGTACTCACTGGAGTTTAGAAGAATGAAAGGCGGGGGGGGGGGGGGGAAATCTCACTGAAACATCCCAAATATTGAAAAGCTCACACGGAGAGGGTATTTCCAATAATGGCAGAGTCCAGGACGAGAGGGCACGGTCTCAGAAGACAATCCTTTTAGATCAGTGGGTGGTGAATCTGTAGAATTCATTGCCACAGATGGTTGTGGATGCCAAGTTATTTGGTGCATTTAAAGTGAAGATTGTTCGGTTCTTGATTAGTAAGGGCACCAAAGGTTACGGGGGGAAGGCAAGAGAATGGCATTGAGAGGTAAAAAATATCAGAAATAATCGAATGATGGAGCACACTCAAAGGGCTGAATGAGTTAATTTTGCTCCTATGTCTTATTGTCTAACTAAAACATTTCCCACCCCATCTAGTTGACATTTGTCCCAGGCGGTGCATGGTTCTTCTCCAGGGGTACCTGGGCACGAATATACCCCTGGAAGATTGGCAGGTAGTCAACCTGTGCAAGGGCCCTCAGCCGTCTGTCTCCATGAACTGCAGGTAGAAAGATGTGGTTGTGCTGGAGAAAGTGCTGAGGAGGTTCATTTGGGACATTGTCAGGAATAGGAACCAATTGGATTGATTTTCCTGGAGTGACGATGGCGGGTAAATAAAATGATAAGAAGCGTATGACAGATCATCAGAATCTTTATCCCATTGATCCCGAAAAATCAAAAACAGGAGGGAAGACATTTAAGGTGGGAGGAAAGGGGTTAAAAAAAAAAGACCAGAGAGGTAAGTTTTTGTTAACAGATAATGGTTGAAATCACTGGGAAATTAGGAAATCACTTTCAGAGGAAATATTGGATTCAGAGGCTGGTGCAGGTGTGGAGGTGCTGGATTCAGGTTCAATTTTAGCACTTAAAAGAAGTCTGGATAAATACATGGACAGGCTTGTAGGGATATTGTCCGGATGTAGGTAAATGGGACTTGGCAGAAGATCAGGTTGGCATGAACAAGATGGGCCAAGGGCCTGCTTCTGTGCTCTTTGACTCCAGTTACTGTAGAACATAGTACAGCACAGGAACAGGCCCTTCGGCCCACAATGTCTGTGCTAAGCATGATGCCAAATTTAGACACTTAAATAGACAAGGCATAGAAGGAAGTTATCTTCATGTGGGAAACTGGGATTGGTGTTTATGACAAAGGATCAGCACGGTACATGATGGGCTGAAGGTCCTGATTCTGCACTGTACGAGTCTGTGACTGGATGAACTGTTGCTGTGCAGTAACAATTCCAGATGTAACATCTCCTTAAGTGTTTCAATGTCGAATGTCCTGGCAAACACCTTGTGGTCGAGTCGCTGTGTAAACACAAGTGCTTGTTGAGGCAGGCCTCCTAGTGATCATCTGGGAACGCAGAGCAGCAAGTGACCCCGTGAGCTTGTGGGATCAGCCCTGCCTGCCTGGACCGAGGATGGAAACGAGCGGCAGGGAATTTGGCCACACTGTGTGACTAATCGGGGCCGAACTCGAGGAACAGCAGCCCCATTCATTCAGGATAACGAGGGGAAGGGGGCTGGAATGCGTGCAGGGCAGCTGGAAAAACTGACGTCTGAGTGGTGATATTGCCCTCAGATAAGGACAGCAGCAACACCCAGCTCACTCTGACGTCTGCACATTCCTGCATGTCACATACCCACAGAGACCTCAGTAAGCCATGTCAAACTCACGCCACTGCGGGAGGAAGGAATCTGAGCCTTGCCTTAGAAAGTCTTGTGTTTCTGTAGCACCTTTCACAACCTCAGGATACTCGGAGCCTACGGAGCACGTCCCTGATGTGTGGTTGCTAGGAGATATGGCAGCCATCTTGTGGCATTAGGCTCCCACAGACAGCAGTGTGATGGAACGTGGGAGGTAGAACAGAAACCGGCCCTTTGGCCCACAATGTCCGTGCCAAACACAGCGCCACGCTAGTGTAGCGGTTAGCATCAGTTGTAAGATCAGTGTTCGATTCCCGCTGCTGTCTGTAAGGAGTTTGTACGTTCTCCCTGTGACCCTTTGGGTTTCCTCCGGGTGCTCCGATTTCCTCCTGCATTCTAAAGACGTTCGAGTGAAGGTTGGCGAGTTATGGGTGTGCTACATCGGCACCGGAAGCCCTGCACAATCCTTGATTTGATGCACAAGACAGACTTCATTGCATGTTTCGATGTCCATAAGACAAATAAAGCAAATCTTTAAACTAAACTAAATTCCTTCGGCCTGCACATGATCCATATTCTACCATTCCCTGCAAATATAAGTATTTATATTATCTAACAGCCTTTTAAACACTACTTTGATATCTGCCTCCACCACCATCCCTGGCAACTTGCTCTAGGCACCCAGCACTCTCTGTGTAAAAAAAATCTTGCCCCACACATCTCCTTTATACTTACCCTCTCACCTCAAATGCATATAGTCCAGTGTTTGAAAACTCTAACATGGGTAAAGCCCTCTGTCTACCCTATCACTGCCTCCCATAATTTTCTAAACTTCAGCAGGTCTCCCCTTAGCTTCTAATATTCCAGAAAAAAAGGAACAGCCCAAGTTCGTCCAGCCTCTCCTTCTAGCTCATCCCCTCTAATCCAGGCAGCATCTTGGTAAGTGTCTTCTGAACCCTTTCCAAAGCCTCCAAATCCTTCCTGTCATGTGGTGACCAGGAGTACCTGTAATACTCGAGTGCAGCTTTTTCACATTGGCAGTATGACTTCCTGACCCTTATACTTGACCAGTGAAAGAGAACAAGCCTCCTTGACTACCCTATACGTGCGGCCACCCTCAGGGATCTAAAAGAATTAGAGACCTGGCCGGAGCCGTGTTGATTAATGCAGAAGACGCACTTCACTGAATATTTCAATGTACCCATGATAAATAAACTTAAAACTTCAATCTTGAACCTTAATCCTCAGCTCGTCAGCCTGGGCTGTCAACACCGGTGAGGTTAGGTGGGGCTCGGTGGGCAGCTGCCTCACCCCTGGCTCAGAAGGGTGGTGAGGGTTGAAGTCCTGCTACACACAGTAATCTAGAGCACGGCTCCGGTGTGCTACAGAAGGGTTGACGCTCTATCAGAGAGCTGTCCTGTGGTTTCAATGTACAACGGAGGAAATCCCGCTCTCTTAAGATAGTTAGTAAGATTGTAAGTCGTCCTGTGATTAGGTGAGTTGCTGGGTGGTGTGGGCACTTCGGGCCAGAAGGGCCCTTTCTGCGCTGTATCTCTAACTGAAATAAGGGTAGGCTAAGAAAACGGGAATCAAAAACCAGAGGGCATGGGTTTGAGAGACGAGGTTTAAAGAGGAGCAGAGGGACATGTGGAGGGTAGTGTGTATGTGGAGTGAGCTGCCACGTTTAAAAACTTGGACAGGTCCGTGGATAGGAAAGGTTTAAAGGTATAGGGACCAAACGCAGGTGAATGCGCGCAACGCACAAAATCCTGTGGGAACTCGCGGGCCAGGCAGCACCCGCGGAGGGAAATGAGCAGTGGGTGTTTCAGACCGAGCCCCTTCAGCAGTCCATAGCTGCTGTTTGATCTGCTGAGCTCCTCTAGCATTTTGTGTGTTGCTCCAGACTTCCGACACCTGCAGAGTCTCCACTTTCCTGGCGATGGGCTCAGACGGGCATCTTGGTCAGCATGGATGAGCTGGACCGAAAGGCCTGTTGCTGTGCTTTGAGTCTCTATGAGTACTGCAATTCTACGCTCCAACATTCTCTCTCTAAATACTAGAGGCCACTTAAACGTTCAGCTCTTTTAGACCCGCCTGCCACATGAAGCGCTAAGGATGTCCTATCGAATACCGAGGATGGCACTTGGGTCAGGGAGATACAGCTGGCTGACCACCGTCCGCTGGTCTCCAGAGGCATCAGCATCAGTCACTCTGCACGCTCTGCGTACAGGCTCAGAACGGCACCGTCTCCATGACAACAGGTCAGGGTCAACAATTCCAAAACACAGAACGTCAGACAAGCTTTGCAAGAGCACGGCAGCCTACGTGACCCTTTCATTCAACGGAGCAGAGCCCTGGTTACGGTGCAGGAAACACAGCCTAAGGGAAGTTTCCATAGCCAGTCCGCTCATGGGCAGGCATGCGGAGACTGAGTGATGCATACCTACTGACCCGGGCTTCACTATATCATAATTTTTCATCTCATTCCCATTCAGCCCTTCAAGTTAATAGAGTTGCTGAAGATTAGTGAGTTTCTACAGATGTACCACGGAGAGAATTCTGAGTGCTTGCGTCACTTGGAAGAAGTTGCAGAGGGTTGCAAGTTCAGCTGTCACGGCCACCAGCCTGCCCACATCGGTGACATCTTCAGAAATGCCTCAAAAAAAGGCATCAATCATCATGTCCGCCCCACCCAGCGCATGTCCTCTAATCATTACTAGCATTAAGTTGGAGATCCAGGGGCCCAAAGATGAACGCTCAGGAAGAGCTTCTTCCCCTCCCCCATCACATTTCAGAATGGTCCGTGAACCCAGGAACATTTCCTCTCTATTTTGCAAACTTACTTAATCTTTTAAAATACATATTTCTTATTGTAATGTGTAATATATTTTAGATGTTGCACTGTACTGCTGTCGCAAAACAAAACATGTCAGAGATTCTGGTTCGATTGTTTAATGCCAGCTAACCCATCAGTCCCATTCCCGTCACTCAGTTCTCTGCTCCCTACTTCTCCCAGATTGTACAACTCATCCACACACTAGGGGTGATTTACCAGTTAAGCCACCAATCCACGGGGTGTGGATGGGAACCAGAGTACCGAGCGGTCACAGTGAGAGCGTGCAAACTCCACACAGACAGCGCTGGAAGTCGGGAGCGAGCCTGGATTTCTGGAGCTGTGATTCAGGGGCTCCACCAGTGACACACCCTGTTACCCATTATTTCCCCTCCTTTTCCAAAGACCCTGGAGTCAGAGAGAAGTACAGCACAGAAACAGGCCCTTCAGCCCATCCATTCCATGCTGAACTATTTAACCTGCCTACTCCCATTGGTCTGTACCGGGACCATAGCCCTCCATACCCTGACCATCCACGTACCTATCCAAACTTCTCTTCAATGTTGAAATTGAGTTTGCATGGTCCACTTGTGCTGGCAGCTCATTCCACACTCTCATGACCCTCTGAGTAAAGATGTTTCCCCTCATGTTCCCCTTAAACTTTTCAGCTTTCACCCTTAACCCATGACCTCCGATTGTAGTCGCACCCAACCTCAGTGGAAAAAGCCTGCTTACATTAACCCTACCTACATCCCTCATAATTTTGTATACATGTATGTAATCTCCTCTCTATCTTCTATGTTCTAAGGAATAAAGTCCTAACCTACTCAATCTTCCCTTATAATTCAGGTATTCCAGTCTCGGCTCATCCTTGTGAATTTTCTCTGTCCTCTTTCAACCTTATTTACATCTTTCCTGTAGGTAGGAGACCAAAACCGCACACAATACTCCAAATTAGGCCTCACCAACGTCTTATATATAACTTCAACATTTCAACCAGTTGTATGTTTTTGTTTATATTCATTTAGTGGAGATTGAGAGGTTCTTGATTTATCAGGGTCAAAGGTTATGGGGAGAGGGTAGGAGAATGGGGTAGAGAGAGAAAATAAATCAGCCATGATGGAATGGTGGAACAGACTGAATGGCCTAATTCTGTTCCTAGGTATTATGGTCTTAAGAGAGAAGGGTTTCCTCAGTTTTACATTGAAACCACAGGACAGCTCTTTAATACAGCATCAGTCCTTCCGTAGCACATTGGAACAGCACTCTAGATTATTGTGGTTAGAGGACTCGATCCCTCACCACCGCTCTGAGTCAGGGGTGAGACAGCTGCCCACCGAGCCCCAACTAGCCTCACCGGTGTTGGCAGCCCAGGCTGACGAGCTGCGGATTAAGCCTCAAGATTGAAGATTCAAGTTTACTTATCACGCGTACATTGAAATATATAGTGAAATGCATTGTCTGCGTCAACAACCAACACAGCCAGGGCTCCGGCCTGGCCTCTAATTCTCCAGAAGGAGGGAGTGAAGAGGAAGGACAAGACAAGAGTGCGGCATGGGAGTATAATGTTTAGCATCTGTGATTGGGGTTCAATTCCCGCCAAGGAGTTTATACGTTCTCTCCCTGACCGTGTGGGTTTCCTGCGGGTGCCGTGGTTCCTCCCACAGTCCAAAGATGTACCGGTTGGTAGGTTACTTGGTCATTGTAAACTGTTCCGTGATTAGGCGAGGGTTAAATTGGGGGATCGCTGGGCAGTGTGGTTCGAAGGGTGGAAGGGCCTGTTATCAGTAAATAAATAACCAGTACACCTTTGGAATGCAGGAGGAAACCAACACGTTCATGGGGTGTGCATATAAATTCCTTACAGGGGATGCCAGAATTGAACTCTGATGGCAACTGCTATGCTACCGTGACAACCCATAGGGTACAGTACAACTTATAGTGCACGAGAACACCATTCGGCCCCTTACATTTGCATTCTGTCTTGTTTTCCTTTCTGCTAATTAAATGTACTTATGTATAGAACGATCTGTCTGGGTGGCACTCAGTCAAAAGCCTTTCACTCTATCAGATAAAGTGCGACAACAATAAACCGACATTTGGGCCGAGACCCTTCTTTATACAGAGTTCCTCCAGTACCTTGTGCGTTGCTTCAGATTTCATCCTCCACGGTCTCTTGTGTCCTCGAGTTCCTTCTCATCTCTGGAATGACTTCATATCTCCCAACGTTGACGGCTGCCCTCTTGGAAGCTGCCTTGGCATGGCAGTCAGCTCAGGGGAGCTTTACGCAGCTGGATACGGGTATCCTCAGCTGGGGTTTAACGAGGGGCAGAACTGCAGCAAGTTGTGGGACTTGGTGTTCACCTGTTCCCAGAGGAGCAACACCACCCCTCCAATATCCACCCCCCCCCCCCCGGCTCCCTCCCGTGAACCGCATTGTATGGGCATCCCGTACTTAAAGAGAAAGATTAGCTTTAATTATTACACATACTGTACATCGAAGCGTACAGCAAAACGCATCGTTTGGGTTAACGGGCAACACACTCTGAGCGTGAGCTAGGAGTTGCTGTACATCCACTGCCAACGTCACATGCCCAAACTCGCTAACCCTAAGTTTTGGAGTGTGGGAGGAAATGGAGGAAGCCCATGCAGTCACGGGGAGAACGTATAAACTCCTCGCAGGCGGTGGCGGGAATGGAACAGCAATCGCTGGTGTTGTAAAACATTATGCTAACCACTACACTATCTCACCACCCTTGTCTTGTCTTCCCTCCTCGCTCCCTCCTCCAACCCTGTCAGCGATAGATCTCCAAGAGGTTGTCAGACAGAGCAAGCACCCTCAAAAAGAAATGATCAAAGAAGCCCTTGGTTCAAACTGCCAGTACCTAAGAGAAAAGAAGGGGTGTGTTGTATTTGAAAGGGTTGCAGAGAGAGCTGTGCTGTGCCACCCCGCGAGGAAATCAGGAACAACCACGCGGCTGTCAGTGAGCGGACACTGATGTTCTTGTCACTCCATTTGGTTGTCTCCTTGACAATTTCTTCTGACAGTTTGATCACAATGCTGACATGACCTTTGAAGTCCTGCTCTACAATCTAAATTAACAGTTGATGGTAACTAACTCTCTGGAATTTAGAAACAAGAGAAAACCTGCGGATGCTGGAAATGTGTGTTTATAGTCGCTGTACAATAGTTGCCTTGATGCGGTTGCCGGCAGGATCAGAAGGGCCTTTGATTCTTTCCTGATGCCTCCTAATACTTTTTCAAAACCACTTACAGTTTTGGACTCCCTGACTCTGAGGGAAGCGGTTTGTCTTGCTGAAGCACACATAAAATGCTGGAGGAACTCAGCCGATCGGTGGAGAGGAATAAACAATTGAGGTTCTGGAAAAGGTGGGGGAGAGGGGGAAGAAACTAGACTAAGGTGAGGGGAAGGGGGAGGATACAAGCTGGCAGGTGGTCAGTGAGACCAGGTGAGGGGTAAGTGAGTAGCTGGATGGGGGAGGTGGGATGAAATACGAAGCTTGGGAGGAATATGATAGATGGAAGAGGTAAAGGATTGAACACGGGGGAATCTGATAGGACAGTGAAGAAAGCGAAGGAAGTGATAAACTGAGGGAAGTGAGGTCAAGAGGCCGGTGATGGGAAGAGAAGGAGAGAGAGGGCCACCAAAATGGGGGATAAACGAAAAAAGGGGGGGGGGGGGAACAAGGGGAGCGGTCACTGGTGGGTATGTTACCGTTAGTTGAAGACAACCCGGCCAGAATATGAGGTGTTGCTCCTCCAGCTTGCATTTGGCATCGTCGAGGCAGTAGATGGTCCCATCGACAGACATGTTGGCAAGAGAACGGGAAGTTGAATTGAAATGTGTGGCCACCGGAAGGGAGATCCTTCCTTTTACAGCTGTCAGAGTGAAGGTGCCGGACTAGGTGGATCCCTCAACCTGCCTCGGGCCTGCCCGATGTAGAGGAGGCCGCTCTGGGAGCACCGTCCAGTATATGAGAGACTCACAGGTGAAGTGTTGCCTCACCTGGAAGGACTGCTTAGGGCCCTGAATGGTGAAGAGGGAGGCATCGGCAGGATCTCTTCTGTCTACGCCGCACAGCGATTTGTCACTCTGTACAGAGAGTTGTGCACCGGTAGAACACAATTCGTCTGTCTAATGGCCTACAGAAAGAGTTGCAGAATGAATTGCTGTCCAGATTTTCAAATCAACTATTACTTTGTACATTTTTCAGTAGGTAATATATTATTTATTCATAGTGGTTAGCCTGATTCCTTAGAACGCCGGCGATTAGGGTTCAATTCCTGCCATTGTCCGTAAGGAGTTTGTATGTTCTCTTCTTGACCATGTAGGTTTCCTCCGGGTGCTCCGGTTTCCTCCCACATTCCAAAGATGTACAAGTTAGAGTTAGTAAGTTGTGGGCATGTTGTGTTTACACAGGAAGCATGGTAAAACTTGCAGGCTTCCCCCGGCACATCCTCGGACTGTGTGGCTGTTGACTCATGTGACAAATGAAGCTAATTATTAAACCTTAATAGTATTTGAACACATTAAAGGAAAGTATGAAAAAAGAACAGTCAACTTTCCATAGCATCTCTTGTTACCCATACGTTTTACAGCAATTGTCTGTGCACAGAAAGATCCCACAGGTCGGAACATGATGCCGGACCAGATTGGACCGGACTGGCCATTTCATTCTTTCCCTTGTGGTCTGTAGCATCAGGACTCCTATCTCCCTGCCGATAGGTGGTGGGAGTTGAACGGTGAAAGGACACAGTAACACAAACCCAGTGGAAAGGGACTGCGCCGACCGAGCTCGTGCTCGCTGGAGTTTCATAAGTACAAGTGTGAGGTGAGCCAAGGTCGATGTCAAGTTTGCTGTCAAATGCACGGGCGCAAGTGAAATCTTGCTTGCACTAGCATCACAGCAGCAGTGACACATTTCCAAGAAACAAATGAAATAGAACATAAATTACATCAGATTCTACAGCGATTAAAACAGAAAGAACAAATACAAGAAAATCTGCAGATGCTGAAAATCAAAACATCACACACAAAGTGCTGGAGGAACTCAGCAGGCCAGGTAGCATCTATGGAAAAGAGTAAACAGTTGATGTTTTGGGCCAAGACCTTTCAAAAGGGCAAAAAGAGGTCCACTGTAGAGGTTGAAGTGGTCAGAGTGATTAGGGACGTGCTCATTGTTTCAAAAATTGATTGGTTGAAGGGAGGAGGTGTTTCTGAACCTGGTGGAGTGGGACTTCAGGCTTCTGTACCTTCTTCCCAGTGGGAGCTGTGAGAAGATGGCATGGTCTAGATACTAGAGGTCTTTGATGGTGAATAATGTTGCCTTCTTGAGGCAGCACCTGCTGTAGATACCACCGATGGTGGGGAGGAGTGTACCCATGATGTACTGGACTGAGACCACTACTTTCTGCAGCTTCCTATGTCTTATGGTCCTGCTGACTTGAATTGCTGTTTCAGACCTTGATGCAACCAGGCAAGACCAACAATGTACGAGGGGTGATTGATATGTTCGTGGCCTAAGGTAGAAAGAGTCAATTTTAGAAAACCTAGCACATTTATTTTTCAACATAGTCCCCTCCTACATTTACACACTTAGTCCAGCGGTCGTGGAGCATACGGATCTTGGTCCTCCAGAAAGTGTCCACAGCATGGTGATTGATAAGTTCGTGGCCTAGGGTAGAAGGAGATGAGTTATACAGCTCTCGTTACATGTACATGCAGTTCAACTCTTTGAGTGATAATGCAGAAAGTTTGAAGTTAATAACTCATCTCCTTCTACCTTAGGACACGGACTTATCAATCACCCCGATGAGTTACTAACTGATGGGTTATTAACTTCAAACTTTCTGCATAATCACTTGAAGAGTTGCCCTGCATGTGCATGGAACGAGAGCTGTATAACTCATCTCCTTCTACCTTAGGCCACAAACTTATCAATCACCCCTCATATCTGTGGAGGTTTGAAAGGATTGAAAAATTGATTGAGGACATTAAAAGTATTTGACAGTGTGGGAAGCAGGGAAGCTATTCCCATTGTTCGGGGACTCTGCCTGAAAATTAGAGCCTCGTTTCTGATAGTCTGCATTTGGGTTGGGTCATCTGGTATTGGTAGCATCCAGATCGAGTTTGGATTGGCCAAAGCTGGATGAGGTCATGTTAAGTGCAAAGTAAATTTACTACCAAAGTACATATATGTCACCATGTACAACCATGAGATTCATTCTCTTGGGCATTCAAACACAAGTAAATACAAGAAATGCAATAGAATCAATGACAGACCACCCCAACAGGACAGAAAAACAACCAACGTGCAAAAGACAACAAGCTGTGCAAATACAAAAAGAAATAATAATGTTAATAAGTAAGCAATGAATATCATAGACATCAGATGAAAAGTTCTTGAACATGAGTCCATTGGTTGTATGAACAATTCAGTGTTGGGGCAAGTGACACTGAGTGAAATCCCCTTTGAAATCCCCTCAGCCTGATGGTTGAGGGGTAATAACTGTTGCCGAGCCTGATGGTGCGAGTCCTGAGGCTCCTGTGCCTCCTTCCTGATGGCAGCAGTGAGAAGAGAGCATGGTCTCGACGGTGGGCATCCTTGATGATGAACGTTGCTTTCCTGCGAGAGCACTCGGTGTAGATGTGCACTATAGCGGAGAGGGTTTTACCTGTGACAGACTGGGTGTATCCATGACTTTCGAGCGAAGACTGGCTGTGGTCACATTGCTTGTGTTCAGATTGGCTGGGGATGGGTTGAGTCAGGCTGTTACTGGGCTGGGTTTGGACTGGCTGTGAGAAACATTGCCACACATGGAGGGTGGGAGGAAATTTGGAACTCCATTCAGCGACAGCCAGTAACACTGGATTAATCCTTAATTTTCAGAGTCATAGAATCAGAGATTCATGCCATGCAGAAACACATCTATTGAGTCTATGCTAACCGTTGACCTGCACTGGGACCATAGCCCTCCATACCCCCACTATCCATGTACCTATCCAAACTTTGCTTGAACGTTGAAATCCAGCTCATATTCACACTTACTCTGGCAGCTCGTTCCACACTCTCACGACCCTCTAAGTGAAGAAGATCCCTTCATGTTCCTCTTAAACTTTTCACCTTTCACCCTTAATCCATGACCTCTGGTTGTAGTTCCAACCAACCTCAGTGGAAAAACCCTATCCATGCCCCTCATAATTTTGTATACTGTACCTCCGTCAAAAATGCCGTACAATTGCAATACTTAGAAGGGATTTGGACAGGTAGCTGGACAGGAAAAGAGAGGGATATGGACCTAATGTGGGCAAATGGGGTCGGTGTAGGTACAGCAGGTACCACGTTCAGCATAGACAAGATGGGCCAAAGGACCATTTCCATGATGTACTGTCCTATAATTCCATGATTCCAGTGTGCATCAAGATACTTTTTTACATGTGTGAGAGTCTCTGCCTCCACCATTCCCTCAGGAAGTGCGTTCCTGATTTCACCCTCCGTCTAGGTGAAAAATTTCCTTCTCAGAACCCTCCAACCCTCCAACTCCCCATCTTGAACTAATGATGCCTATTGGTCTTATACTGGTGAAATTCCTGACCAGCCACCCCGCCAATGCCCCTCAGAATTTTGTACACCTTTATCAAATCCACCCTCCGTCGTTTCTCTCCAAGGAGGATAAATCCAGACCTCGTGGACGCAGAAAGCCGTGGACGTGATGTGGGTAAATGAGATCTGTGAAGATGTATGGTGGGCAGTATGACGGTGATGGGCCAAAAGGCCTGTTGCTATGCAATACGATCCTCTGCATTAAACATGAGGGGTTAGGTAACTACAAGAGTTGGTGGGCATGGGGAACCACCAATTAAATTGACCATAGAACAGTAGCAGAACAGGAACAAGCACATCAGCCCAGGATGTCTGTGTCAAATGTCCGACCATATTGAATTAAACCCCTTCCACCTGCACATTATCCATTTCCCACATTCTCTACGCATTCATGTGTCTATCTAACAGCCTCTTAAACACCGTCATTGAATCTACCTCCACCTCTGCCAGCCCATTCCGGGCACCCACCCCTCTCTCTGTGTAAGCAAAGTTCTGCCTGAGTATCTTTAACATTTTCCTGCTCACTTTAAATACACAACCTCCAGTATTTGACATTTCCGCACTGGGAAAGGGGCTCTGGCTGTCACCCCTACCGGCATCTCTCTCACCTCTTTAGCCAGAGGGTGGTGAATCTGTGGAATTCATTGCCACAGATTCCTGTGGAGGCCAGTTCATTGGGTACATTTAAAGCAGAAGTTGATTGGTTCTTCTCCTGTACTCTTGTCAAAGAGTACAGGAGAAGGTTGGAGACTGGCGTTGAGCGGAAAAGAAATCAACCATGATCAAATGGTGGAGGGAACTCAATGAGCCAAAAGGCCAAATTTTGCTCCTATGTCTTATGGTCTTATAAGCGTCTATCAAGTGTTCTCTCAACCTCTGAGGGCCCAGAGAAAACAGCACAAGTCTGCCCAACCCCTCCTTATAGGAAAAGGCCACCCAGTCTGTGTGAGTGGCAGACAGACTCGAGCGGATGAATGACCCTCTGCTGTGGTGCCCGGTAGCAACGGTGGTGTGCCTGCATCCCAGGCTGCCCGTCTTGGAGAGCCAGGGCTGGTCTCAGAAACAGGATCAACATCAGGTTTAATATCACACGTTGTGACATGTGTTGCTTTGTGGCAGCAGTACAGGGCCATACATACAATATACTATACATTACAATAAGAAATTTATATTAAATATTGAATTAAATAAGTAGAGCAAAATGAGAGCAAAAATAGTGAGGTAGTGTTCGTGGACCATTTGGACATTTGATGGTGGAGGGCAGGAATCCATTCTAAAACATTGAGTGGGTGTCTGCCTCCTCTCTAGCAATAGGAAATTTGGATAAGTACATGGATGGGATGGGTGTGGGGGGCTGTGATCTGGGTGGATAGATCTGGGCAGAATAATCGTTTTGCATGCACCAGATGGGCTGAAGGTCTTGTTTCTGTGGCGTGACGCTCTGTTATTCTGTGACTGTGACTCTAAGAGGGTGGTGAGTGTCCTTCGGGAAGGATGCCCCCTTGTTGGGGCATCACCTTTTAAAGATGGTGCTCAGTGACGGGGAGGCTCGTCCCAATGAGGAATCTACAAACCTGCGAAACTGTGACCCCTCCATACCAGACGGTGATGGAACCAGTCAGAACCCTCTCCACTGTACCTCTGTAGAAACTTGCTAGACTGTTTGATGGCGTAACCGAATTTCCTCAAACTCCTCATGAGGTAAAGCTGCTGGCCTTCTTCGTAATGGCGCAGGGTAGATCTTCCGAGGCGGTGACACCCACAAGCTCGAAGCTGTCCGTCCTTTCTAACTATTGATTCCACTCCCACTCTGCTTCCCTCTAGCAACTCAACAAGTTGGACAAGGTTCGTCTGCGGCCAGCTCTGGCTTCCGCCAGGAGGCGCAACCCGGTGACGGAGGGGGTGGTCGAGGTGAAATACCAAGGGAAATGGAAGCAGGTGTGCGACCTGGACTGGAATTTCAACAACAGCAGGGTCGTGTGCGGGATGCTGGGATTCCCCGGAGTCATCCCTGTCAACACGAGGCTCTACAGGTAGGCATCGACCGCAGACAAGAGGTCTGCAGACACTGGAACTCCAGAGCAACATAAACGCAGAATGCCAGGGGGACTCACGCAGTGGTTAGTGTGAAATTATTGCAGCTTGGGCGCTCCCGAGTTCAGAGTTCATTCCCAGCACTGCCTAGACGGAGTTTGGATGGTTTCCTCCAACAGTCCAAAGGCTGTTTAATTAATCAATATAACCTGTCCCGTGATCAGGCTGGGGTTAAATAGGTGGGTTGCTGGGCAGGGCACCGCGTGTGAATGGATCAATAAATACTCACCAGGTCTGGCAGCATTTGTGGAGGAGTCTGAACAGTCGACGTTTCAGGCCGAGACCCTTCATATTAAAAACAATCAAAGGCTAATTAATTCATTCCTCACACCCGCCGTATTCGGGCTTCTTACCTTTCCTTTCCAGTCCTGATGAAGGGCGTCGGTCCGAAATGTTGACTGTTGCTGAAAGTTAACTTGTGGTGAGGAAGGCAAATTGAATGTTAGTGTTCACCGAGAGGGTGGATGTAAGTCAGAGGCTGTATAAGGCATGAGTCAGACCACATCTGGAGTATTGTGAACAGTTTTGGGCCTCTTCTTATCGAAGAAAAGATGAGCTAGCATCGGAGAGGTTTGCAAGAGTGATTCTGGGTATGAAAGGGTTAAAGTATGAGGAGAGTTTGATGATGCCAAGCCTGTTCTCGCTGGAGTTTAGAAGAATGGGGGCGGGTAGATCTCACTGAGTGTTGAAAGGCCTAGACAGAGTGGATGTGGAGAGGATGTTTGCTATAGTGAGAGAGTCTAGACCCAGAGGACACAGCCTCAGAATAGAGGTTTGTCCATTTAGGGCAGAGATGAGGAAAACATTTCTTTAGCTGGAGAGTGGTGAATCTGTGGAATTCATTGCCACAATCAGATGTGAAGGCCAAGTCATTGGATATATTTAAAGATAAGTTGATAACTTCTTGATTAGTAAGGGTATCAAAGGTTACAGGTGAATGGGGATAATAAGTCAGCCATGATGGAATGGCAGAGCAGGCTTGCTGGGCTGAATGGCCTAATTCTTCTCCTGTGTCTTACGGTCTTAGTCATTGAAAGTATTCGCAGCCTTAATTCACAGGGAAGTAGAGGACAATGGGGAATGGGCAGGAAAGTGGAGTTGGGACATCGGAGCTGGCCATGAACTTATCCAAAAGCAGGACAGGTTGGAGGGGCCTAGTGGGCCCCGCTCGATCCTCCTTCTCACAAGGTGGACGGCCGTGCGCTCTGTTACAGACACTACACAATTTCCCCATTGTCTGCGAATGTAGGGGGGACCTGACAGAAGCTGTTAGCATTGTGAAAAACAGCCAGGATCGTTGACCCCAGGGCTGAAATGTCTAATAATAGAACATGAGCATTTATGGTGAGAGGGAGCAAGCGTAAAGAAGATTTTTTTATACAGAGAGTTGTGGGTGCCTCGAAACTACTGCTCGGGCTGCTGGTGGAGGCTAATGTTACAGAAGCATTCAAGAGGCTCTTACATAAATTTCCAGAGAATGGTGGGATATGGATGTTGTGTAGGCAGAAGGGAATAGTTTAATTAGGTGTTAAATTACTATTTTAACTAGTTCAGTAGGCCTGATCGTGTGCTTTATAGCTCTAAATTCACATTGCCTGTACCGTCTGGTCACTGTTGGATGTTCTGAATCACAGGCTGATGTACACTCTTCCCCTGACTGAGAGAAGGTCAAGGAAACTAGTCTCCACACAAGACACATTGCAAAGGGATTCCCGTTAAAGAATGAATCACCCGTCGGAGCCGGCACCTGAATTAACTCGGAGACACTGCCTACCCCAATCCACCGCCAGTCGCATCCAACCCCCCCACCCCCCTCGGCAGAGGTCAGGGGTATGAACCCGTGCCCTGATCCCTGGTTGTTTAAGCAAGGACTGAGCTCTTGCCTGTTGTATAAATACTCCACAGCTTCATGACGCTTCTCTTTGTTCAGGTCTGACATCTGTAACAACTCCTGCCTGACAGTTCATGCACACACCAAGCATATCCTTACATGATGACCAACACGTTTCAGGCCTTGAGTCATTGCGCAGATATTTTTTTCCCCTCTCCTCTATTTGCTAAACAGTGTCTCCTTATGTTCTCAATAGCCAATTCCTTCTGGAATGCAATTCCGAGAATGTGTTGCTGCAGACTCATCCAGCCTCTTGGCAACCTCCGAGAAATCTTTAATTAAACACAAGGACGGTTCTGTTTCCACCAGCGCGGCTCAGGCACATTTTAGCATTTCTGGACATGTTTATTTTCCTGTGTGTGAGACAACAGTGATGGACACTTCCCCCCCACCCCAACAGCACCCTCCCAACCTCCACTCTCCACTAATGAGCCACTTTTAGAAACTGTTTGAAATGTTCTGAGGTGAGTGTCTCACTCGCGACTAGAAATAATGTTGAGGATAACTACGTTCATTTATTGAGCTGTTCCCACAGCCAGTAATTTCACTTTAAGGCCTCCATATCTTGTTATTTCATGCTCCCATTATTTATTGCTATTTATTTATATTTCCATTTGCACAGTTTGTTGTCTTCTATGATCTTGCTCTTTCATTAATCCTGTTTACAGTTACTGTACTATAGATTTGCTGAGAATGCCCGCAGGAAAAAGAATCTCAGGTTTTTGTGCGGTGATGTACTCTGATAATAAATTTTACTTTGAACTTTGGATGCAGAAGAATGAGGTAGAAACTTGGGCACTTAGCTTAAAAAACGGGCTTTATTTGTCATGAAAACGTCAAAGCATAGAGTGAAATGCCTCATTTTGTCAACACAGTCTGAGGGGCAGCCAGAACGTGTCACCAGCACCAGCGTGCTCGCAACTTCCCAGCCCGACTTGTATGTCTGGAAAGTGCGAGGAAGCTGGGCAGCTAGAGAGAACCCACACGGCCGCAAGAAGAACGTACAAGCTCCTTACTGACAGTGGCGGGAATTGAACTCTGAACAGTGATCGCCGGTGCTGTAAAGTGATTGCGCTAACTTTTAAGCTGCTGTGCCGCAGTTTCCCCGCCGCCTCTGGTCTGGACACACAAGGTGCTGGGGCACGGAGCATCGCACAATCTGCCTGTGGAACACAGCGGGAGTTTGGTTTGAAACACGGACAATTCCTGTCTTCTGAATGGCCCAGCGGATTATTGGGTACACTCATTCTCAGTTAGGATGCTTCCTATGGATGAATAGTATAACCTGGGACTGTGTAAGGGATTCTACAAGGGTACTGTGAATGAGGACAGGTGAATTCTCACCAGTGCCCACAATGCAGTCCTTACTGTGTGTGGAATCTTGCTGTGTACAGTTTGGGCTTTGTCATTGCAACTAACACCACCTACCAGATCTATTCCATTGGACCTTTGGAAACAAATCAACTGATCTTTCATCTTTGTGGAGATCCAGGCTGCTGTCTGTGTGGAGTTTGCACGCTCACTGTGTGGTTTCTCCCTGGATGCTCCAGTCTCCTCTTACAGTCCGAAGACATGTGGGTTGGTGAGTTAGCTGGCTGCGGTAAGGCGGTACCCAGTGTGTGGATGAGGGGTAGAATCTGGGATGTGGGGAGATAGAGTTAGCTTTGTGTAAATGGGCGGTTAATGGACAGCATGGGCTAGGTGGGCTGAAGGGCCTGCTTCCTCTATGAAGCAGATGAGGTGGCCAGAAAGCTTGCCAAAGAGCTGGGTTTCCAGGAGATCCCAGGGAGCAGGCTCCGTGGGCTCCAAGCATGGTTACCAATAGGTGGGTGATAGGATGAGAGAGAGAGAGAAATAACTGGCATAGAAATAAGAAAAGAAACAATGGGACTGCTGAGGGTTAGCATGGCCTCAATGGGCCGAGTGGCCTTTTTCTGTGCTAAGAGGGGCCAAATGGCAGCATCCTCCTTCCACTCCTTACGTTCTGCTGTTAAGTGTCTGAGAAAGCAGAGCATCTCCTCTGGTTGTGGATAATTTGGCAAGACTCCTGTCATCAGACGTCTCCAGCCGCAGTGGGGCATATCCCACTGGGCACCCACGACACACACTGATGCTCCTGTATTCTAGTCTATCAATTTGCTCGTGCATTTGAGGGTGGAGGTTTGAGCGACTGCCTGTGATATGACCACAGTTTGTCTTATCCTGGCGATAATGTCCTCATATGCGTAACACACGTATTTCCTCACTGTGTTCAGGATGAGGTGAAAGTGACGGGGTGCGTTCAACCCTTGATCTGTATTTCTTGCAGTTTAGAACAATGTAAGCTCTGGTGGTCTCTGATGCCCCCTGCACCTGAACTTTTGGTAATTTATCGCCCCTCCCCCTTTTCTCTTTGTCCATACACCATTGATGCTCCTGTATTACCCCTTCTCTTCTCCTCCCCTGCCCACCAGCTCCCTTTGGTAGCCCTCCCCCATGGTCCACTCTCCTCTCCTATCCGATTCCTTCTTCAGCCTTTACCTCATCCACCTATCACCTCCCGGCTTCTCACTTCATCCCCACTCCCCCACCAACACTCCTTCCTCCTCACCTGGTCTCACCTATCACCTGCCAGCCTGTACTCCTTCACCTTCCCCCACCACTAATTCTGGCTTTCCCCCCTTCCTTTCCAGTCCCAATGAAAGGTCTCGGCCTGAAACGTTGACTGTTTATCCCTCCCCATAAATGCTGCCTGACCTGCTAAGTTCTTCCAGCATTTTAGTTGTGCAACTGGAAGAACTATTCCTGCACCCAAAGGCGAGCCTGCAGTATTTCAGCACCAAGAAACATTGGGCTGATTTATTCACGTTGTAACTTGGGAATGCATGGAATCTTTTCCCAATATTGGACGCTCCGACTTGTAGAGATGGGAGAAACATTCTGTTCCCAGCAAGTTCCAGGGATATGCTGGCAATAGGAAAGCGAAGGTTTTTATGCCCTGGACTGCAAACTTGGCTTCTGTCCCAGAACACCAGACCGTGACCAATGCACTCAATGAGGAAATGGGAAAAGGGAATGCAATGTCAACCCGGGCAGAACACTCTGCTCTTTCTAACGTATCCGGTGCTTTGATCAAGTCTACAGATGTGCAATGTTTCCGTGCCCCTGAGGTATAGCCTTTCAAAGGCATGATGTCACTGGCTGCTGCAGTCCAGACCACTCTGCCGTCTATTAGTAAACAGGCGCTGGATGTTTGTTTTACTTAGACTGATGCAGGGTATTCAGCCCTTCGTGCTATGTTAGCTCTTCAAGTAAACATTCCGATTAAACCCAGCTGTGTGCATACAGAGACATTTTACAAGGAATGCTGCCGGGATTTGAGGAATGATAGGGAAAGGTTGAATAGCTTAGGACTTTATTCCCTGGAGTGTAGGGGAATGAGGAGGTATTTTATTGAGTTATACTCGAGTTGTAGACAGAGTTAATACAAGCAGGCTTTTTTTCCACTGAGCTTGTCTGACTAGAACTCGAGGTCTTGGGTGGGGTAGGTTTGAGGGCTCCCACTGGCCTGGTCTCACTCCTATTGCCCTGTGTGTCCCTTGGTTCTCTGTGTCTGGTATCTGGAGACTGTGAGCATCTGGACAGTGCTTACATCTCTTTGGGACGAAGGGGATGGAAGGTGACTGGATAGAGGTGTACATGATGACAAGAGGCATCGATAGAGTGGACAGCGATGTTTTTGAGGGGGCATAACTTTGAGGTGATAGACAATAGACGATACGTGCAGGAGTAGACCATTCGGCCCTTCGAGCCAGAACCGCCATTCAATGTGATCATGGCTGATCATCCACAATCAGTACCCCTTTCCTGCCTTCTCCCCATATCCCTTGACTCCGCTATCTTTAACAACTCTATCTAACTCTTTCTTGAAAGCATCCAGAGAATTGGCCTCCACTGCCTTCTGAGGTAGAACATTCCATAAATCCACAACTCTCTGGGTGAAAAAGTTTTTCCTCAACTCCGTTCTAAATGGTCTACCCCTTATTCTTAAACTGTGGCCTCTGGTTCTGGACTCCCCCAACATCGGGAACATGTTTCCTGCCTCCAGCATGTCCAATCCCTTAATAATCTTATATGTTTCAATCAGATCCCCTCTCATCCTTCTAAATTCCAGTGTATACAAGCCCAGTCACTCCAATCTTTCATCATATGACAATCCCGCCATCCTGGGAATTAACCTTATGAACCTACGCTGCACTCCCTCAATAGCAAGAATGTCCTTCCTCAAATTTGGATACCAAAACTGAACACAATACTCCAGGCAATACTTAGACAATAGTACATGGGGGAGGTCAGAGTTAGGTTTTTACACAGAGACGTTGTGGGTGTGTGGAGCCACAACGGGTGGTGGTAGAGGCAGATACATTAGGGATATTTGTGAAACTCTTAGATAGACGCAGGGCTATGTGGGAGGGAAGGGTTAGATTGATCTTAGAGTAGGTTAAAGGGTTGGCACAACATTGTGGGCTGAGGGGCCTTGCTGTTCTATGAGTTGTCTTCTTAGCAGGAAATTGTCTTCCTTTCACTTACCATAAGACCATAATACGTAAGGAGTAGACTAAGGCCATTTGGCCCATCAGATCTACTTTACCATTCCATCATAGCTGATTTTCCCTCTCAACCCAATTCTCCTGCCTTCTCCCCATAACCTTTAATGCTGTTACTAATCAAGAACCTATCAACCTATGCTTTAAATATACCCAATGTCTTGGCCTCCACAACCACCTGTGGCAATAAATTCCACAGATTCACCACCCTTTGGCTAAGGAAATTTCTCCTCATCCCTGTTCTAAAGGGACATCCTTCTTTTCTGAGGCAATGCCCTTTGGTCCCAGACTCCCTCACTATAGGAAACATCTTCTCCATGTCTACTTTATCTAGGCCTTTCAATATTCAACATGTTTCAATGAGATCTGACCGGACAACAAATGGGTGCACACGATTGGGTCAAGGGAGCTCGTTGAGTGGGGCGTGAGAATTAAGTGCCTGCCCAGGAAAATGTGACCTTCAATACCACAGGGTGAAGCAGCGACATGGGAGGCAGGTCGACAGGGAGAGTGAATTAAAAAGGAGAGCGCAGATGCAGGGAAACCGAAATAAAAACAGAAAATGTTGGAGACATTCAGCATCTGTGGAGAGAGAACAGTTAATCCTTCAAGTCAACGATGCTTCATTGGACTGGGGAAGAGAGAAGATCAGTTACGGAGACAGTGAGCGATGTGTGAGATGACGGGATCTGGTGAGGATGGGATTGTGGCAGGGATGACTTGTTCAGCTGCTGAATCAATGTGGTTAGCTTACTTACTTACTGCCTGTTATGCCGCTGACAGTGTTCAGGGCTTCCTTCACCGTGTCAGTAGCTTCCTCTCAGTTTTCACTACCGTCAGTCATGCAAGCCCCAGCTGGAGATTCAGGAAAACCATCGCACTCAGATGTAGAAGGGTTCTTCATTGCTGTTTCCACAACAATTTTGTCTTACCAGTCAGGGTTGTTAGCCCTGAGCTGAACCTCAGAACCTGTTGGACCGGTGGACCACTCTTAGTCTGGCCTCTAACCTTTGACCTGTTTGGCATGGGTGACCCCACCAAGAGCCAAAGCATAAAGCCCTGACTCCAGCCAACATAGCTCTCCGGGTCATTGAGGCACACAAGCCTCCAAACCCTGTGGGAAAGGTCATGGTCCTCTTGGAGGATGGATGGGTTAGAGGAGGGAAAACGGGAATAAGGGTGGGAGTAGAGAGAAGGGAAGGTGAATGGGTGTCAGACACAGGGCTGTGGGACATTCCCAGCAGATCAGTCTGTGCCAGAGGACAGGGATAAACAGGAAGGCATCTTACTTTCTCTGGAATGTTCTCCAGGTCGCTCTGGGTGTTATTTTTTAATTCCTGTTGGGACACCACATTCTGTGTTATTTTTAAAACCTGTTTCCCCTGTGGGACGCAGCGTGTGATTATTATTAGATGCGGGACTGCAACGTCTCAATTGATGTTCTTTTAACTCGGTGGTTTAGAATAATAATCCAGTGGCGGAATTTAAATCGGCTTGGCGAAATCAATCTGGAACATAAAGCCAGGATCAGTAAAGCTGATCAGGACGCTATCAGACTGTCTTTACAAAGAACCTAGAGGGTGAAACAGATATGATGTATCGTACAAGGAAAATAAATCAGCCATGATTGACTGGTGGAACAGACTGGATGGGCCAAATGGCCTAATTCTACTCCTATGACTTTTGGAGAGAGACAAAGAAATGAAATACTGATCAATCAGCTCGCGACTGGTGGTGAGGGCACTGGTAGAGTCTGTAATAGACGATGTAATAACATTACAGAATAATAGGACTGGGCAGCCAGAGATTGATGAAGGGAAGCTCAAGTTTGATTAGTCACTGAGATTGAGGCTAGTACAACAGAACAGGACAACTGCTGGTGTATTTCACACAAAGAAAAATGGCTTTGTTTGTCACATGCATATCGAAAGATTGAAAAGCATCGATTGCGTCAATGATCAACACAGTCTGAGGATGTGCGTGTGTGTGTGTGTGTGTGTGTGTGTGTGTGTGTGTGTGCGTGCGTGCGTGCGTGCGTGCGTGCGTGCGCGCGCACGGGCTTCCAGTGCCAACAGAGCATGCCCACAGCTTACTGATGCTAACTCATGTGTCTTTTGGAATGAGGGAGGAAAATGGAGCACCCGGAGGAAACCCAAGTGGTCGGGAGGAGAATGTACAGTCTCCTTATAGAGTGCAGCAGGATTTGAGCCCATTTTTTTCTGATTGCTGGTGTTGTAAAGCGTTATGCTAACGGCTACTTTGCCACCCTTCCAAAAGTATTTGGACTTCTTCTAGGTTTTCGATGAGTTCATATAATGTTGTTCGGTCTATAATGTGTGAGCCTATGGAATTGGAGATAATGTACTGACAAGGGTTTGAGAATTGGTTCATGGA
Source organism: Hemitrygon akajei (assembly GCF_048418815.1). Taxonomy (NCBI): domain Eukaryota; kingdom Metazoa; phylum Chordata; class Chondrichthyes; order Myliobatiformes; family Dasyatidae; genus Hemitrygon; species Hemitrygon akajei. Next base: position 16,937,744 of record NC_133146.1, on the reverse strand, counting down.
TGGAAAGAAAAGAATGGGAATGAGCAAACCATTCTTGTATGGCCAGACTGTAGGCCCACTGGTCTAAATTCGTAACTTGGTGGGATGAAATGTTATATTTTCATGTTTGCTGATGGTACTGAATTCGGCAGGAGTGTTAGTAACGGGCCCATCAACCCTTGGTTAACGGAAGGGGTCTGTGGCATAAAAAAAGGGTGGGAACCCCTGGTTAGCCAGGAGGCAGATGTAACGAGGTTTGAGGAAGGTGTGGAGGAGCCGAGTGAGCGGGAACACGGTGGGCGGAAGATTCAGTGGCAAAATATGAGCTCATACACTGCAGTTGACAAACCCTCTGCGGCGTTCAGCCCAACCACGACTTCACATCACCGTGGCTTTGCATCCACTGGCGTACGTGCAGCTGTGTTGGAAACATGCATCTCTTTCTCAAAAGCACGTTTTGATGGATTTTAAGGACCCAGCAAGCAGTCCAGAAACACCAGTTTCCGATCTCCCTCTCAGAAGCAAACAGAGTGTATTTGTGCATCTTCCTCTGCACTCTCCCTTATTTCCACTCCTTATATTTAAGTTGTAAACACTCAGGATATTTTGAGCTCGGCTCCTGGGGGCGTGGTCTGCTGTGGTTTCTTCCTCACTTTTTATAGCCTCTGCTGTTTTCTCTCATAGCAGTGTGGACAACGGACTCGGACATCTCACCCGACGGGAAAACATTTGTTTCTGGGCGAAGGCTGTGGCGGGAATTGCTTGGGTGGGAGGAGGAAATAAACCCCGACCGGGACTGGTTAAGGTTGGAGAAACTGCCTCCTTGTTCCGCATCGTGAAAGGGGATATTTAAGTCATTATTGCGCTGATCACAGACAAGAGAAAATCTGCAGATGCTGGAAGTCCAAAGCAATACACACAAAATGCTGGAGGAGCTCAGTAGGTCAGGCAGCATCTATGGAAAAGGCTACATGTTGATGTTTCGGGCCGAGACCCTTCATCAGGACGCTGACCCCCTGCACTTTGTGGTGTTAGCTGCCACTTTGACTGCACTGCTGCATGCATTACTGGCTGAACAATGGCCAACGCATGCAGTAGAAGTAAAGTTTATTACCACACTCACAGTATGGTGAGGTACAGGGACAGCAAAAAGCCTGCAGCAGCCTCATGGTTACACACGCTCAGTCAGGTATTAAGTACCTCCCTGTACCTAATAAAGGGGCCACGAGTAAAGTGTGTTCATGGTCTCCGGCTGCTGTAGCCCATCCACTTCAAGATTCAACACTTTGTGCGCTCAGAGACTGTCTTCTGCACACCACTGTTGTAATGAGTGGCTACTTGAGTTACTGTCGCCTTCCTGTCAGTTTGAACCAGTCTGGCCATTCTCCTCCGACCTCTCTCACTGGTCTTTTCGTCCACAGAACTGCCGCCCACTGGATGTTTGTCGGTTTTGCGCACGATTCCCTGTGAACTCTAGTGAGCTATCGTGTGTGAAAATCCCAAGAGGCTAGGAGTCTCTGAGATACTCATACCACCCCATCTGACACCAACATTCATCCCACGGTCAAAGTCATTTCTTCTCCATTCCGATGTTTGGCTTGAACGACGGCTGAACCTCGTGACTGTGACTGAATTCTTTATGGATTGTTCTGTACCGTTCACCTGCAAATCGGTTGGGGTCGTCTATGTCCCCAGGGATCCCGATGTGGCCTCCTCTACGTGGGTGAGACCCGACGTAAGTTGGGGTCAGCTTTGTTGAGCACCCCTGCTCTATCTGCCAAAAGCAGAACTTCCTGATGGCCAGTTGTTTTAATTCCTATCCCAATTCCCATTCCGACATGTTGGTCCAATACTTCCTCTTGTGCCATGTTAAGGCCAAGCTCAGGGTAGGGGAGCAACACCTCATATTCCAAATAGTTATCTTACAAACTGACAGCATGAACATCGATTTCTCCTTCTAATTTTCCCTCCCCCTCCCCCTTCCCTCTTCTTCTATTCTCCACTCTGATCTCTTGCCTCTCCTCCTCATCCACACCATCTCCCACTAGTATCCCTCCTTCTTCCCTTTCTCCAGTGGTCCACTCTTCTCTCCTATCATATTCCTTCTTCTCCAGCCCTATACCTTTCCCACCCACCTGGCTTCGCCTATCACCTCCTAGCTAGCCCCCCTCCCCCTCTCCCATCTATTTTTATTCTGGCATCTTCCTTCTTCCTTTCCTGAAAAAGAGGCCCTTCTCTCAAAATGTCGAATGTCTGTTTATTCCCAGAGTTGCTGCCTGACCTGCTCAATTCCTCCAACATTTTGTTTCTGTTATTCTGGATTTCCAGCATCGGCAGAATCGCTTGTGTTTGATGCACTGAGTTGCTGCTACATGATTGGCTGATTAGATATTTGCATTAATGAGCAGGTGTACAGGTGCACTAAATAAAGTGAGCAGAGTATAAGTGCATTTAGCACACAGGACATGACTCACATAAATTATACGAGACAGTAAAAAGAATAAAAAGACTGTGCAAAACAATGTATATTTAATAGGACATATTTAATGTGGAGATTGATATGTACTTAATTAGTAAGGGAATCAAAGATGGGGAAGAGGAAAAAGAATGGGGTTGAAGGAGAGAATTAATCTGACATAGTCGAATGATAGGAAAGACTCAATGGGCTGAATAAGATATTAAGTGAAACAACAACCACGATAGTGCAGGAGGTGATCCATTGTGTTCTGTTGCTGAGGTAGGGTTCTGGCTGTGCAGGTCACACCCAGAGCCTGGACTGACACCTTACTGCCCTATTGTCCAGTTTATTATTTATTGTAATGCCTGCACTGTTTTGTGCACTTTATGCAGTCCTGGGTGGGTCTGTAGTCTAGTGTAGTTGTTTTTTTTTCTTTCTGTGTTGTTTTTTACATAGTTCAGTCTAGTTTTTATACTGCGTCATGTAACACCATGGTCCTGAAAAACATTGCCTCATTTTTACTGTGTACTGCGCATAGCAGTTATGGTCGAAATGACAATAAAAGTGACTTGACTTGACTTCAAGAAGTGAATGATTACAGGTGTGTAGCTGTTCCTGAACCTGGTGTGGCAGGCTTTCTTCTCTTCTGTACTCAGTGTTGTCACGTACCATTCAGATAGATAGATAGATAGATAGATAGATAGATAGATAGATACTTTATTCATCCCCATGGGGAAATTCAACTTTTTTTCCAATGTCCCATACACTTGTTGTAGCAAAACTAATTACATAGGTCTTCTAATATTCACTAACAGACTACATCTTAGAGTAGATTAAATTATAAGCACTATTATTTTTTGCAGGGAGAAGTCTAACTCCACATATTAAGTCATTGATAGGTAGCTTCAACCTTACAGCTCAAATAGATAATTTTTATAAACTTACAGACTCCACTCATCCTTAATTGCCCTCCTTCTTTATCTGCATCCATCTTAAATGAGTTGCATTTGTTTGTAACTAGTCCATTACTGTTGGGACTTCCCCCCAGCAGCTATGCCTTGTTTTTCTCTGTTTGTCAAACCACTCTCTGCTGTAAATCACACCTCCTCTTGCAAGCCTTTCACCCGAATGAATCTAAAAACCAGCAAAATACTCTGGGATCACACAGGTTCCATTTTGCCACATTATGCTTTACATTATGCAATTCCTAAAGACTCCAGGGTTACAGATACAGCTCCACAATGTTCAAAGTAAGTTTATATAAAAGGTATGCACATGTCAGCATACACTGCACTGAGATGCATTTTCATGAAGACATGAAAAGACATGTACTTTCATGTACGGCAGAACAAAACAATAAACTAAAATCAGTGAAAAACTACACACAAACAAGAACAAATATTGTGCATTCTCTCACTATTTTGTGCTCCTTTTACATGATTTATTTTTCTTTATATTTCTTTCTGTAACTTATTGTTTGTATATTACACTGCGTGCAGCTGAAACCAACCAATTTCACAACATATACCAGCAATAATAAACCTGATTCTGATGCCACAGATCCTTGATATCAAGGGTTAGCCATCTCCATCTCCCCTCCGTGATATCTGGTCCAGCATGAAGGCGTATGGTCCCAGCTTTGTCAAAGCAGGTTACCGGTGAGGAAGTGCTACAGGGGAATCTCAAGTAATTCCACAAAAAAAATGGACACAAGGCATTCTGCAGATGCTGGAAATCTTGAGCAACGCGCACACAATGCTGAAGGAACTCAGTAAGCCAGGCGGCATCTATGGTGGGGTGGGGGGGAGGGGGAAATAAACAGTTGACGTTTCGGGCCGAGGCCCTTCGTTAGGACTGGATGGGCCTGGTTCTGAGAGGCGTGGGTAAAGTGGAGGGGCAGCACCTTTTTTGCCAGGGCAGCAGAGGCTAATAGCAGAGAACATCCATTCAAGGTGAGCATAGCGGGGATGTCAGAGGCAGGTTGTATACACAGAGAGTGGTGGGTGTGTGGAACGCCCTGCCGGGGGTGGTGATAGAGGCTGATATGTTAGGGACATTTAAGAGGCTCTTTGGCACGTGGATACTTTATACTTTACTTTATTGTCACCAAACAATTGATACTAGAGCGTACAATCATCACAGCGATATTTGTTTCTGCGCTTCGCGCTCCCTAAAGTACAAATCAATGTAAATATAATAAAAATTTAAATTATAAATCATAATTAGAAAATAGAAAAGGGAAAATAAGGCAGTGCAAGTTAAGTCCAGATATTTGGAATGTGCGGGTCAGGATCTGTTCAGCAGTCTTATCACGGTTGGAAAGAAGCTGTTCCCAAATCTGACCGTACGAATCTTCATGCTTCTGAACCTTCTCCCGGAGGGAAGAGGGACAAAAAGTGTGTTGGCTGGGTGGGTCGTGTCCTTGATTATCCTGGCAGCACTGCTCCGACAGCGTGTGGTGTAAAGTGAGTCCAAGGATGGAAGATTGGTTTGTGTGATGTGCTGGGCTATGTTCACGATCTTCTGCAGCATCTTCTGGTCTTGGACAGGACAACTTCCATGTAAGAGAAACGGAGGGTTAAGGGCCATATAGGAGGGAAGCTTTAGACTGATCATGGAGTAGCTTAAAAGGTCGGCATAATATTGTTGGCTGAAGGTGCTGCAGAGTGCTGTACTGGTTATATATTCCCAGAAATAGTCCAGAAATATCAGCTACTGAGCTATTGGTAAATAAATGTGTATTTAAAACTCCTTTCACTGTTGATCAGTCCCTTCTCAGACAGACTCCATCCCAAAAACGTAAACACCTCTCGATATTTTTCCAAGTGGTTTTGTACCCTCCCTTCCCTCATCACCGTTCTGTGCTCAAATATCTCGAACATTTTGTGACGATTGTGGTAACTGAAGAGGAGCAATAACTTCTGCCCAGAGGTTATATTTATCATAATTTGGATTACGTCACTTAAATAACAGAGGTGGATGTGAAAGGAAACGAGTGCTGAAGTTGTTAGTATGTTTGTGGTATTCTGGTAAGGTCGTCTTTAAAGGCTCCTCGCTCAGAATCGGGATCAGGCTTACTATCACTGACTTGCGATGTGACCTTTGTTATTTTGCTGCAGGAAAGGCATAAAATTACAATGAATTACAAAATTAAAGAGGGCCAAAGGGAAAGGAGTAATGAGATGGTGTTCATGGGTTTGTGGCCCGTTCAGAAATCTGGTGGTGGGGGAAAAGAAGCTGTTCCTGAATCATTGAGTGTGGTTCTCTGGGCTCACGTACCAACTCCCCGATGGTAGTAATGAGAAGAGGGCATCTCCTGGGTGGTGAGGACCCTTATGATGGATGGTAACTAGTGGAGGTGTCACTTCTTGAAGATGTCTTTGATGGTGGGGAGGCTAGTGTCCATGATGGAGATGGCTGACTCTGCAACACCCTTATGCTAATTCTGCAGGTCCATCCTGGTCAAGAGCATATTTGGCCCATCCTGGCTCTGCTAGTCAGTAAAGACCTCCCCAGGCGAACCCCATTTTCCAATGGGGGGTCCATAATTCTGCATCTTACAGCTCTCTGTGTCCCCACACCAGCACTGTTCTCTGTGGGGAGGGTCTCTCCCTCTCCCTGGCAGGATGTGCGGCTACGGCCCAAGTGTGGAGAGAAGCAGATCACCAGTTCCACAATAGGGTCCGTGGAAAAACAATCAATGCCAGGCCAACAGGCCCGTTAACTAGAACCGCGAAACTAAAGCCAACACTGATACAGTAGCTTGGCCGCAGTGGGTAAATACCAAATAAATACCCTCCTTAGCAGCTTCAGGCTAATCGGTAGTTTTCTTTCCTGGAACCAGGGTAATGGTAAGTAGGCTTTTGGTCAAGTCTCAGTCAGACTGAATTGAGAAGAAAGGAGTTAAATACCACCACAATGAAACACTAATTAACTGGAGCGTGCGTATTCACGAGTGAGATTGGCGAACCCATTCCTAAACCCGCTGGCGAAGGTACGCGGACCCTGAATGTGACACTCCCACCCTCTTGGTCAATGAGTTCCAGACACACACCACATCTGGAGTAAAGATGCGAGGGACTTGGGAGTCCTCGAGCAAGATACCCTCCAGGTTGAGTTGGTGGTGAAGAAGGTGAATGCAATGTTGGCATTCATTTCTAGAGGAATAGAGTATAGGAGCAGGGATGTGATGTTGAGGCTCTATAAGGCACTGGTAAGACCTCACTTGGAGTACTGTGTGCAGTTTTGGGCTCCTTATTTAAGAGAGGATGTGCTGGCATTGGAGAGGGTTCAGAGAAGATTCACTAGAATGGTTCTGGGAATGAGAGGGTTAACATATGAGGAACGTTTGACCGCTCTTGGACTGTACTCCTTGGAGTTTAGAAGAATGAGGGGGGACCTCATAGAAACATTTCGAATGTTGAAAGGCATGGACAGAGTGGATGTGGCAAAGTTGTTTCCCATGGTGGGGAAGTCTAGTACAAGAGGGCATGACTTGAGGATTGAAGGGCACCCATTCAGAACAGAGATGTGAAAAAATTTTTTAGCCAGAGGGTGGTGAATCTGTGGAATTTGTTGCCATGGGTGGCAGTGGAGGCCAAGTCAATGGGTGTATTTAAGGCAGAGATTGATAGGTATCTGAGTAGTCAGGGCATCAAAGGTTATGGTGAGAAGGCGGGGGAATGGGACTAAAGGGGAGATTGGATCAGCTCATGATGAAATGGTAGAGCAGACTCGATGGGCCGAATGGCCGAGTTCTGCTCCTTTGTCTTATGGTCTAAACGTATTCGTTTTATACGGAATCTGTAACTAGGTTAGATTAGATTTATTAGTCACGTGTACAGTGACTAAACATCGAGTGAAATGTGTCATTTGCATTAATAAGAATGTACTGGTGGCAGGCCACAAGTATTGTCATGCTGCTGGCCACCGACGTAGCAGACAACACACAACAAGACAGACTGTGTGGGTTTCCTCCAGGTGCCCTGGTTTCCTCCCACAGTCCTACCTGTCCATAGGTTAATTGGTCATTGTAAATTGCCCCCTGATTAGGCTAGGGTTAAATCGGGGGATGCTGGGTGGCACATCCCAAAGGGCCAGAGGGGCCGATTCCACTCCGTATCGCAATAAATAATTAAATCTGGATTCCCAGTGTCTGCAGACTTTCGCATGTTTAGGATTAAGATTGGCTTTACTTGTCACGTGGAGATATCGAAACGTGCAGTGAGATGTGTCAATGACTAACACATTCCGAGGATGTGTTGGGGGCAGCCCGCAAGTGTTGGCCATAGCACGTCCTCAACTTACTAATCCTAACCCAAATGTCTTTGGAGTGTGGGAGGAAACTGGAGCACCTTGGAGGAAACCCAAGGGAAGAACGTATAATCTCCATAACTCCAGTAACGGGACTTGAACACTGACCGCCAGTGCTGTAAAGCGTTACACCAACTGCTACGCTAGCGTGCTGTCCTCGGAAAAGTGGGAAGCCTCCCGACTTTGCGTGCCAGCCTGGCACAGAGGGCAAAGGTCGTTCCAATTATAGTACGTGAGCTGCTGAAGTGAGCGACAGAGGAGCCTTCCCACAGGTCTCCAGTCCTGGGCTCCTACTGTGTGTGCTCGGCTCAGGATTGTAGTCCTGGTGACCTTGATTTGAGAGTTCGGGCGAGGAGATGACGCCCTCGTATGCAGACAAATCAGCCCGAGCACTTCACCTCCTGCCGATTGCTCCTCAATACCCTCTCACCTCTCCGTTCCTCATCCTTCTGAACGCAACTGATTCCTCAACCTCCACTGATTCTGTAGACTCAGTTTCGAGAGCAAGTTCTCAGCATTAGTTTTTAAAAAATTTGCACTATTTGTCTTCTTTTGCAACTTGGTTGTTTGTCAGTCTTTACGTAAGGTTTATCGTAAATTCTATTGTATTTCTTTTTACCTGTAAATGTCTGCAAGAAAATGAATCTCAAGTTAGTATATGGTGAACTACGCACACTTGATAGTAAAGTCTACTTACTTAATACTTACCCCTCCTCACATCACCTGTTCTATCTCATCCATATCCCTCCTCTACCACTCACCCACTGCTCCTCCTCATCCCTCTTACCATTCTCCCTTGTCCCTTGTCCCAATTCTGCCCCTCCTTCCTTCAGCCCCTTTCTCTCTCTATGTCTCACTCCCTCTCTCTGTCTGCCTGTCTTTCCTTCTCTCTGTCTGTCTGACTCTCCCTCTTTCTGTCTGCCTGTCTCTCCTTCTCTCTGTCTGTCTGACTCTCCCTCTGTCTGTCTGTCTCTCCTTCTCTCTGACTGTCCCTCCCTCTCTCTGTCTGTCTGACTCTCCCTCTCTCTGTCTGTCTGTCTCTCCCTGTCTCTGTCTGTCTCTCCTTCTCTGTCTGTCTGACTCTACCTGTCTCTGTCTGTCTCTCCTTCTCTCTGTCTGACTCTCCCTCTGTCTGTCTGCCTGTCTCTCCTTCTCTCTGTCTGTCTGACTCTCCCTCTGTCTGTCTGTTTGTCTCTCCCTGTCTCTGTCTGTCTCTCCTCTGTCTGTCTGACTGTCTCTCCTTCTCTCTGTCTGTCCCTCCCTCTCTCTGTCTGTCTGACTCTCCCTCTCTCTGTCTGTCTCTCCCTGTCTCTGTCTGTCTCTCCTTCTCTGTCTGTCTGACTCTTCCTGTCTCTGTCTGTCTCTCCTTCTCTGTCTGTCTGACTCTCCCTCTCTCTGTCTGTCTGACTCTCCCTCTCTCTGTCTGTCTCTCCCTGTCTCTGTCTGTCTCTCCTTCTCTGTCTGTCTGACTCTTCCTGTCTCTGTCTGTCTCTCCTTCTCTGTCTGTCTGACTCTCCCTCTCTCTGTCTGTCTGACTCTCCCTCTCTCTGTCTGTCTGTCTCTCCCTGTCTCTGTCTGTCTCTCCTTCTCTGTCTGTCTGACTCTTCCTGTCTCTGTCTGTCTCTCCTTCTCTGTCTGCCTGTCTCTCCTTCTCTCTGTCTGTCCCTCCCTCTCTCTGTCTGTCTGATTCTCCCTCTCTCTGTCTGTCTCTCCCTGTCTCTGTCTGTCTCTCCTTCTCTGTCTGTCTGACTCTTCCTGTCTCTGTCTGTCTCTCCTTCTCTGTCTGTCTGACTCTCCCTCTCTCTGTCTGTCTGACTCTCCCTCTCTCTGTCTGTCTGTCTCTCCCTGTCTCTGTCTGTCTCTCCTTCTCTGTCTGTCTGACTCTACCTGTCTGTCTGCCTGTCTCTCCTTCTCTCTGTCTGTCTGACTCTCCCTCTGTCTGTCTGTTTGTCTCTCCCTGTCTCTGTCTGTCTCTCCTCTGTCTGTCTGACTCTCCCTCTTTCTGTCTGCCTGTCTCTCCTTCTCTCTGTCTGTCCCTCCCTCTCTCTGTCTGTCTGACTCTCCCTCTCTCTGTCTGTCTCTCCCTGTCTCTGTCTGTCTCTCCTTCTCTGTCTGTCTGACTCTTCCTGTCTCTGTCTGTCTCTCCTTCTCTGTCTGTCTGACTCTCCCTCTCTCTGTCTGTCTGACTCTCCCTCTCTCTGTCTGTCTCTCCCTGTCTCTGTCTGTCTCTCCTTCTCTGTCTGTCTGACTCTTCCTGTCTCTGTCTGTCTCTCCTTCTCTGTCTGCCTGTCTCTCCTTCTCTCTGTCTGTCCCTCCCTCTCTCTGTCTGTCTGATTCTCCCTCTCTCTGTCTGTCTCTCCCTGTCTCTGTCTGTCTCTCCTTCTCTGTCTGTCTGACTCTTCCTGTCTCTGTCTGTCTCTCCTTCTCTGTCTGTCTGACTCTCCCTCTCTCTGTCTGTCTGACTCTCCCTCTCTCTGTCTGTCTGTCTCTCCCTGTCTCTGTCTGTCTCTCCTTCTCTGTCTGTCTGACTCTTCCTGTCTCTGTCTGTCTCTCCTTCTCTGTCTGCCTGTCTCTCCTTCTCTCTGTCTGTCCCTCCCTCTCTCTGTCTGTCTGACTCTCCCTCTCTCTGTCTGTCTCTCCCTGTCTCTGTCTGTCTCTCCTTCTCTGTCTGTCTGACTCTTCCTGTCTCTGTCTGTCTCTCCTTCTCTGTCTGTCTGACTCTCCCTCTGAGTCTCTGTCTGTCTGTTTTCTACCTCTCTCTGTCTCTCACCCCTCCTCCCATAACGTTTTCGTTCATGCTATAAAAACCCTCATTAGTTAAACTACTTACACATTGAACACCCATCAGATATTTTTCCCATCTCTTTCTGAAGAATTCCAGCTTCTACACGCTTTCCTGAAGAGTGAACCCTCCCTATTCTTAGTAACCCTTATTTGGAGGTAACCCACCCACCCACCCCCTCCCATACCCAGGGAGCTCGGTGCTCAGAGTTTGATGCGTGTCTGCTCGTGGCTCCCCGTGGTGTGAGGAGAGGCCGGGCAGCGGTCCAGGACAAACACAGACCAGGCAGGAGCAGATCTGTCTCAGGGAATGAGTGACCTGTAGCTGGAACAGTTGCCAGAAAGGTTGGTTAAGGCTACAGGCTCCGTCGAGGACAACCCTGGGAAGATGGGGCTAGGTGAGTCAAAGGAAACTCTGTGTACTAACTAGACAGGGAACAGAAACTCCTTGAGATTAGGGGGCTGCTGGAGTAGCCAGCATTCACACTCAGTGTCCACTTTATTAGGAACCCCCTGTACCTAACCAAGGAGCCAGTGGGCATACATTCGTGTGGCCTCATTGCTGTTGTAGCCATTCCACTTCAACTTTCAATATGATGTGTATGCAGAGACGTCCCTTTACGCACCACTGTTGTAACGTGTGGTTATCTGAGTTCCTGTCACCTTCCTGTCAGCTTGAACCGGTCTGGTCATTCTCCTCTGACCTCTCTCATTAAGAAAGTGTTTTCACCCACAGATCTGCTGCTCGCTGGATGTTTCTTGCACCGTTCTCTGTAAGCTCTGGAGACTGCGGTGCGTGAAACTCCCAGGAGATCGGCAGTTTCTGAGATACTCAAACCACCCCCTCTGGCACCAACAATCATTCCACGGTCAAAGTCACATCGATCACGTTTCTTCCCCATTGTGATGTCTGATCTCAACAACGATTGAACCTTTTGGCCATGACTGCATGCTTTTATGCATTGTGTTGCTGCCACATGTTTGGGTGGTGAGATATTTGCTTTGAAGAGCAGGTGTACAGGTATACCTGATGAAGTGGCCACCCAGTGTGTAGCTCTCACTAATTACCTCTGACGAGGTAGTGGCGAGTTACAGTCTTCATGGTGAAGGTGCCCCTCCCCCATCCAGTGCTACAGGGGAGGGAGATCTAGGATTTAGATCCGGCAATGACAATGGGATAGCGATATACTCCCAGAGCCTCAAGAGATTCCGCAGATACTGGGAATCTGGAATCCCTCAGGTTCATTTGACCACAAGTTTGTGTCTGTCACCCTCTTAGCCTGAACAGTCTAATCAGCACTAGCAGGACTACGGTCCAGAGCTGAGAGGGCACAGCAGGAGCCGAGGACTGTGGGTCTGAGGGACAGCTCCTGTCTCGCTAGCTCTGGCAACTCACATACTAAAACTGGAGTGATACAGAGAAGGTTAGAGTAGACCCTATGCAAGGATGACACGCAGATTTGTGAAGCATTCTATATTTTTGGAGGCAGCATGCTAGTGTATCCACTCATAGTCGAATGCCTAGTGTAATAAATATTATCTGTTTATTTCCATCCACAAATACTGCCTTACCTATTGAATTCTGCCAGCTCTTTGTGTACGTCGCTCTGCAGATGATGTGTGTCTCTCTGCAGATGATGTGTCTCGCTGCAGATGATGTGTGTCTCCCTGCAGATGATACGTGTCTCTTCAGATGATATGTGTCTCTCTGCAGATGATCTGTGTCTCTGCAGATGATGTATATTTCTCTGCAGATGATGTGCGTCTCTCTACAAATGATGTGTGTCTCTCTGCAGATGATGTGTGTCTCCCTGCAGATGATGTGTCTCTCTGCAGATGATCTGTGTGTCTTCAGATGATGTATATCTCTCTGCAGATGATGTGTGTCTCTCTACAAATGATGTGTATCTCTCTGCAGATGATGCATGTCCCTGCAGATGATGTACATCTCTCTGCAGATGATGTGTCTCTCTACAGATGATGTGTCTCACTGCAGATGATGTGTCTCATCAAATGATGTGTCTTTTCAGATCATGTGTGTCTCTTTAGATGATGTATAATCTCTCTGCAGATGATGAGTGTCTCTCTGCAGATGATCTGTGTCTCTGCAGATGATGTGTGTCTCTCTGCAGATGATCTGTGTCTCTTCAGATGATGTGTGTCTCTCTGCAGATGATCTGTGTCTCTGCAGATGATGTGTGTCTCTCTGCAGATGATCTGTGTCTCTTCAGATGATGTGTCTCTTCAGATGATGTATATCTCACTGCAGATGATGTGTGCCTCTCTGCAGATGTTGTGTGTCTCTCTACAAACGATATGTGTCTCTCTGCAGATGATCTGTGTCTCTTCAGATGATGTGTCTCTCTGCAGATGATCTGTGTCTCTTCAGATGATGTACATCTCTCTGCAGATGATGAGTGTCTCTGCTGATGATGTGTGTCTCTGCAGATGATGTGTGTCTCCCTGCAAATGATGTGTCTCTCTGCAGATGATGTGTCTCACTGCAGATGATGTGTGTCTCCCTGCAGATGATGTGTATCTCTACAGATGATGTGTCTCCCTGCAGATGATGTGTCTCTCTGCAGATGATGTGTGTCTCTGCAAATGATGTGTCTCGTCAGATGATGTGTCTTTTCAGATGATGTGTGTCTCTTTAGATGATGTATATCTCTCTGCTGATGATGTGTGTCTCTCTACAAACGATGTGCATCTCTCTGCAGATGATGTGTCTCTCTGCAGATGATGTGTGTCTCTCTACAAGATGTGTGTCTCTCTGCAGATGATGTATATCTCTCTGCAGATGTGTGTCTCCCTGCAGATGATGTGTCACTCTACAGATGATGTGTGTCTCTCTACAGATGATGTGTCTCTCTGCAGATGATGTGTGTCTCTTCAGATGATGTATATCTCTCTACAGATGATGTGTGTCTCTCTACAAACGATGTGTGTCTCGCTGCAGATGATGCATGTCTCTGCAGATGATGTGTGTCTCTGCAGATGATGTGTGTCTCTTCAGATGATGTATATCTCTCTGCAGATGATGTGTCTCCCTGCAGATGATGTGTCACTCTACAAACGATGTGTGTCTCTCTGCAGATGATGTGTGTCTCTTCAGATGATGTATATCTCTCTACAGATGATGTGTGTCTCTCTACAAACGATGTGTGTCTCGCTGCAGATGATGCATGTCTCTGCAGATGATGTGTGTCTCTGCAGATGATGTGTGTCTCTTCAGATGATGTATATCTCTCTGCAGATGATGTGTCTCCCTGCAGATGATGTGTCACTCTACAAACGATGTGTGTCTCTCTGCAGATGATGTGTGTCTCTTCAGATGATGTATATCTCTCTGCAGATGATGCGTGTCTCTTCAGATGATATGTCTCTCTACAGATGATGTGTCTCCCTGCAGATGATGTGTCTTCCTGCAGATGATGCATCTCTCTGCAGATGATGTGTCTCACTGCAGATGATGTGTGTCTCTCTACAAATGATGTGTGTCTCTCTGCAGATGATGTATATCTCTCTGCAGATGATGTGTCTCCCTGCAGATGATGTGTCACTCTACAGATGATGTGTGTCTCTCTACAGATGATGTGTCTCTCTGCAGATGATGTGTGTCTCTTCAGATGATGTATATCTCTCTACAGATGATGTGTGTCTCTCTACAAATGATGTGTGTCTCTCTGCAGATGATCTGTGTCTCTTCAGATTATGTATATCTCTCTGCAGATGATGTGTGTCTCTCTACAAATGATGTGTCTCTCTGCAGATGATGTGTGTCTCTCTACAAACGATGTGTGTCTGTCTGCAGATGATGCGTGTCTCTGCAGATGATGTGTGTCTCTGCAGATGATGTGTGTCTCTCTACAAACGATGTGTGTCTGTCTGCAGATGATGCGTGTCTCTGCAGATGATGTGTCTCCCTGCAGATGATGTGTCTTCCTGCAGATGATGCATCTCTCTGCAGATGATGTGTCTCCCTGCAGATGATCTGTGTCTCTTCAGATGATGTATATCTCTCTGCAGATGATGTGTGTCTCTCTACAAATGATGTGTGTCTCTCTGCAGATGATGTGCGTTTCTTCAGATGGTGTATATCTCTCTGCAGATGATGTGTGTCTCTCTACAAACGATGTGTCTCCCTGCAGATGATGCGTGTCTCTGCAGATGATGTGTGTCTCTCTGCAGGTGATATGCATCGCTACAGATGATGTGTGTCTGTCTGCAGATGATGTGTGTCTGTCTGCAGATGACGTGTGTCTCACTGCAGATGTTGTGCATCTCTACAGACAATGTGTCTCACTGTAGATGATATGTCTCTCTACAGATGATGTGTGTCTCTGTAGTGTAGATGATGCCTGACTCACTGAGTTCCTCATTTTAATTTTGAAATATATTTCTCAGTCAGGATGGTTCTGCAGAGAGACACATCATCCGCAGAGAGACACGCATCCCCTGCCCCCGTTGCCCTTGTTTATCTAGCGATACAGTCGAACAACCCTCACTACCCAATTACACCCATGTGACTAATTAACCTACTACCCAAACCTCTTTTGGACTGTGGGAGGAAACCAGAGCACCCTGAGGAAACCCGTGCAGGTCACAGGGAGAAAGTACAAACTCCTTTCAGACAACAGCGGGAATTGAACCTGGTTTGCTGTAACAGCATTGCACCAACTGCTACGCTACTGTGCTGCCCGTACGATTAACTTTATGTGCCTCATATACAGTGAAATGTGTCACTTGCATCAAATCAAATCAGCGAGGAGTGTACCTGACCTCCTGCAAGTGTCATCGCGCTTCTGGCGCCAACATAAACATGCCCACAGCTCGCTAACCCTAAACCGTATGAGATGTGTGAGGAAACCAGAGCACCAGGGAAAACCCACGTGGTCACGGGGAGAACGTGCAAACTCCTTACAGACAGCGGCAGGAATCAAACCCCGATCTTACGGGTGGCGCTGTAATAGCGTGCCGCTGTACCTCCTCGAGGTAGAAGTGCTGATTTTGGGATGTGTTGTCAGAGTAGAGTGGGTGAGTGAGCACGTTACACTTTGTAGACGGTACACACTGCAGGCACTGTGCGCCAGAGGTGCAGGAAGGGAAGGAATTTTGTTTTAGGGTGGTGTCAGTCCTGGATGGTGCCGCGTTTCTTGAGAGCTTTTGTAGCCGCACTCCTGCGGGCAAGAGGAGAGTGTTCCGTCACGCCCCTGACCCGTGCCTTGTAGACAGCGGTTTGAGAGTCGGGGTCTGAGCTGTGAATAAATGGAAGTCTTTCTTTCCCCAGCCACAATCTCCTCTCTTTTCCATTCAAAACCACAAGTCAGTCCCCTTGGAAAAGTCGACCGACTCTGGCTGGAAAAAAAGATTAACTTCCACACACTTTCACCTTGTTTGTTACATGACATCGAAGTATATTTGAAAAGAGGTTTTTGCATTATGGGGAAGGTCGGGGAGTATGCTTGTAGACCCAGGGGACAACAGACGTTGTATCTAGAGCAACAAAGAAACTGCTGGAGGAACTCAGTGGGTTAGGTACAATCTGTTGGGGGAAGGGGTGGGGAGAGTAATTGTCAAACACGAGGAAATCTGCAGACGCTGGAAATTCAAACAACACACACAAAATGCTGGTGGAACGCAGCAGGCCAGGCAGCATCTATAGGGAGAAGCACTGTTGACGTTTCGGGCCGAGACCCTTCGTCAGGACTTCGACCGGTCCGATGGTAGTGGGTTATCATTGATATTTGCTTAAAGAGTAATTGTCAACATTTTGGTTCATCCGGACTGATGAAGGCTTTCAGCCCAAAATGCCAACAGTTCCTTCTCCCACAGCGGCTGCTTGACACTGAGTTCCTCCAGCAGTTTGTAAATTGGTAAACTGGCCATAGCACATTTTACAGCGCAGTGAACCCGAGTTCAATTCCTGCTGCTGCCTGTGAGGGGTTTGTACATTCTCCCCGTGACCGTGTGGGTTTCCTCTGGGTGCTCCAGTTTCCTCCCACAGTCCAAAGAGTT
Organism: Hemitrygon akajei; assembly: GCF_048418815.1. Classification (NCBI taxonomy): domain Eukaryota; kingdom Metazoa; phylum Chordata; class Chondrichthyes; order Myliobatiformes; family Dasyatidae; genus Hemitrygon; species Hemitrygon akajei. The sequence goes on along the minus strand of NC_133146.1, from coordinate 16,921,195 downwards.
AAGAGCTAATAAGTTGTGGGCATGCTATGTTGTCAATGGAAGTATGGTGACACTTGCCGGCTGCCCCCAGCGCATTATCACGTGTTGATTGTTGACGCAAACAAAGCGTTTCACTGGAAGCTTCAATGTTTGATGTACGTGTGACAAATAAAGCTAATCTTAAATCATTTTAGGAGAGTGAAAGCTGACTTGATAGTGGTGTACGAGATGACAAGGGGCATAGATAGAGTGGACAGCCAGTGCCTTTTCCCCAGGGCAGAAATGGCTAACATGAGGGGCTATCGTTTTAAGGTGACTGGAGGAATCTCAGGGTGGTATATGGTGACTGTACTTCCTAAGAAGGTTGGCGTCATTCAATGTCTGTAGTGAGATGCTGAAGATGTTCTATAGGTCAGTTGTGGAGAGCGCCCTCTTCTTTGTGGTGGCGTGTTGGGGAGGAAGCATTAAGAAGAGGGACGCCTCACGTCTTAATAAGCTGGTAAGGAAGGCGGGCTCTGTCGTGGGCAAAGTACTGGAGAGTTTAACATCGGTAGCTGAGCGAAGGGCGCTGAGTAGGCTACGGTCAATTATGGATAACTCTGAACATCCTCTACATAGCACCATCCAGAGACAGAGAAGCAGTTTCAGCGACAGGTTACTATCGATGCAATGCTCCTCAGACAGGATGAAGAGGTCAATACTCCCCAATGCCATTAGGCTTTACAATTCTACCGCCAGGACTTAAGAACTTTTTAAAAGCTATTATTAATGCTTTTTGAGATAGTGATTTAGATGCATATCATATTTTCTTACTGAGTTAAGTATTGTATGTAATTAGTTTTGCTACAACAAGTGTATGGGACATTGGAAAAAAGTTGAATTTCCCCATGGGGATGAATAAAGTATCTATCTATCTATCTATCTACATGTATGTACTATGATAAAAAAACTTGCTTTGAACTATGAAAGTATTTGCCACCTTCAGAAGTTTTCTGATGACTCTGCCATAGTTGGATGCATCAGCAAGGGAGATGAGGCTGAGTACAGGGTGACAGTGGGAAACTTTGTCACATGGTGTGAGCAGAATCATCTGCAGCTTAATGTGAAAAAGACTAAGGAGCTGGTGGTGGATTTGAGGAGGGCTAAGGCACCAGTGACCCCTGTTTCCATCCAAGGGGTCAGTGTGGACATGGTGGAGGATTACAAATACCTGGGGATACGAATGGACAATAAACTGGACTGGTCAAAGAACACTGAGGCTGTCTACAAGAAGGGTCAGAGCCATCTCTATTTCCTGAGGAGACTGAGGTCCTTTAACATCTGCCAGATGATGCTGAGCATGTTCTACGAGTCTGTGGTGGCCAGTGCTATCATGTTTGCTGTTGTGTGCTGGGGCAGCAGGCTGAGGGTAGCAGACACCAACAGAATCAACAAACTCATTCGTAAGGCCAGTGATGTTGGGGTGGAACTGGACTCTCTGACAGTGGTGTCTGAAAAGAGGATGCTGTCCCAGTTGCATGCCATCTTGGACAATGTCTCCCATCCACTTCATAATGTACTGGTTAGGCACAGGAGTACATTCAGCCAGAGACTCATTCCACCGAGATGCAACGCTGAGCAACATAGGAAGTCATTCCTGCCTGTGGCCATCAAACCTTACAACTCCTCCCTCGGAGTGTCAGACACCCTGAGCCAATAGGCTGGTCCTGGACTTATTTCCACTTGGCATGATTAACTTACTATTATTTAATTATTTATGGTTTTATATTGCTATATCTCTTCACTATTCTGGGATGGTGCGACTGTAACGAAACCCAGTTTCCCTCGGGATCAATAAAGTCTGTCTGTCTGTCTGTCTGTATAGGTGAAATGTCAGAGATACGATGTTTAAGCAGTGATGGGTATGTGGAACGCACTGCCGGGGCGGTGATAGAGACAGATACTCAGATATATTTAAAAGAGATTTAGAAAGACACTCGGATGAAAAAACGGAGGACTATGTAGGAGGGAAGAGTTAAATTGATCTTAGAGGAGGTTAAAAGGTCAGCACATCATCGTGGCTTGTACTGTGCTTTACTGATCTACGTACTGAGGTACAGTGAAAAGCTTGCCTTGTACACCAGTCCATCAGAGGGTGTACTGAGGTGGTATAGAGTAACAACATTAACAGAATGCAGAATGAGGTGGAACAGGTGCAGGGAAGGTGCAGTGCAGGTAGACGACAGGGTCCAAGGTAGACTGAGAGGTCAGGAGTCCATCTTATCATACCAGGGTTCAACAAGTCTTACAGCAGCGGGGTAGAAGATGACTTGGTACGTGCGGTCAGCCCCTCCGCCCGTTGGGAGGGAGGACGAAAGAGAGAGTATCCAGAGTGGGTGGGGCCTTTCACTGACTGCTTCGCTGAGGAGAGGTTGATTTCCGACATTAGGGTTAGTAAGATGTGGGCAAGCTATGCTGGCGCTGGATGCTTGCGGGCTTCCCCCCAGCGCGTCCTTGGATCATAGACAGAACCGATGCATTTCAGTGTACGTTTCGATGTTTGTGTGGCAGGTAAAGCTAACGTTGGATGTGTACACCATTCTGGGTTTGTTTCTTTCTCTCCTTCAGATACTCCCATGAGGTCCTTTTTACCCAAACGAGAGAGCTGTTAATTTAATGCACCATCCAGGGAAATATTGAAACAGAGGAGGGGAGCAGGAGGAGGCCATTCAGCCCCTTGAGCGTGTGCTGCTAGTCCATTCCAACCTGTTTGATCTGTTTCTCTGTCTCAATACCAAACACTCACTTCTACCTTTAGTCTCTCAAAATCTATCTCCTTCATAAATATTCATGGATCGCTCCAGCCCTGGGTGTAGAACTTCAACATTAATTTTTTCCCTAAATCCTCCTCTGGAAAAAAGTCGGCAGTCTGCAGTGTAGCGGTTAGCGTGAAACTATTGGAGTATCACAACTCCGCTGCTGTGGGTACAGAGCTTCTATGTGTTCACCGTGATCACGTGGGTCCCCCTCCCCTCCCCATATTCCAGAGATGTAAAGGTTAATTGGTCACATGGTTGCAATTGGGCCAAAAGAGTCTGTTACTGCACTGGGTTTCTAAAATAATCCGAAACTTCCTTTGCTCTGTAACCTGTGTCTGTGACCCCATCAAAGGGGAACGTCCTCTCTGAAGTCTGCCTGTCCAGCCTGACAGAGCTTTGCACATTTTGTGGGAGCCCCGCTCGCCCATCTAAACTCGAGTGAATGGTCTGCTTGTCAGATATCTCCGATGGGGCAAAACCAGGGTGACCAGGGGTGGTGGGGGGGAGCGGTAAGCTGTAGACAAGGTTATCGGGTCAGTGGGAGCAATTGCAGAGTGAAAACATGATCGAGTGGACAGCCAGAGTCTTTATCCGCCAGGTGGAAATAACTAGTACAAGGGGTCATCACTCTCCGGCGTTTGGAGGGAAATATAGTGGGCATGTCAGAGCGTCTCTTTACACAGAGAGTGTGGGGATCACACTGCCAGGGGTTGTGGTAGAGGCAGTTAAAAATGGAGGGCTATGCAGGAGGGAAGTGTTCGATTGGTCTTCGAGTAGGTTAATAGGTCAGCACAACACCACAGGCTGAAGGGTCTGTACTGTGCTGTTCTGCTCAACGTTCATAGCGAAAGAATGTGGGGGCTGTGAAATACTTTGTGAGAGGACTCTTGGTCGGCGCAGACCAGCTGGGCTGAAGGGCCTTTTTCTGTGCTGAATGTCTCTTTGGCTGTGTGAACACAAACTCAAATGACTTAATTACTCCAGTGGTAGCAGTACCGCCTCCCCCTGGGAATCAGTCCGCGGCAGAAAAGACAATTCAGCACTCTTAGTGCCATAGAGCCCTTCGGCCCATTTGCTCCAGGCTGGCTGTGTCGCCCAGTGAGCTAGTCTCATCTGCTTGCATTCCTCCAACCCTCTCCTGTCTAAGTACTTATCTCAACGGCTTTTAAATGTTGCTAATGTGCCCGACTCAACCAGCATTTCTGGCAGCTCGTTCCAAACAAGCTCCACCCTTTGCTTAGAGAATCTGCCTCTGATGTCCCTTTTAAATCTCCCATGTTCTGACCTTCAACCCCTGCCCTCTAGTTTTTAGTAACGTCCTCCCTGGGGAAAGAAACCACTACATGATTTCACCCTGTCTATATCCCTCATGACGCAGGTCACCAATCCGTCACCTATATTTTAGGGAATAAAGTCCTGGTCTATGGCCCCCAACATCCTGGTCAATCTTTTCTAGTTTAATAACACCCGCAACAAAAACTGTACACAATACTCCAAGTGTACAGGCTGGGTATATGCTCTGCAAGAGGAAAGATGTTGTGGTGACTCAGTGCGGTCAGCGTGTGACATAACCCTGTTGTGTTTCAGTGAGAATACACCAGACAACTGGCTGATGTTGCCAATAAGTGAGGCCTCATTACACGTTATCAGAACTGATTGTCGTGATTCTCGGTAATTCTTTTTTGTCGGCAGCAGATTGGAATCCAATAAATACAAAGTAAAGAACATGAGCCCATGAATTCTGAACAAAGATCGAGGGATTTTTATTGTGTTGCCAGTTTCCACTCTGATACAGCGGGTGATGTATATTCATTTAAGGCCTGACTCCTTCATTAGGAACCTATAAATGCTTTGAGATGAATCTGATTCTTTCTCCTGACTATGATCATGTGGTTCTGAGGAAATCTCTTAACGTTAAGACGAGGTAGTTTAGTGTGTGGGGAGTGCATAGAACACAGAATAGTCCTGTACAGGAACAGGCCCTTCAGCTCACAATGTTATGCGTTCAAAGCCCACAGGGAGCATAGAACATAATAGTGCCCTGCTAAACTAATCCTTTCTCTCCATAATATCTGTCCATTTCCTGCACACTTGCCTGCCTACCTAAACATCTCTTTAACACCACTATCGTATCTGCTTCCACGGCCAATCTTGGCAGCCCGATCGAGGTACCCATAAAAAAAACTTGTACTGCACATTCCTTTCAAGTTACCCCCTCTCACCCTAAGTGCATGCCCTCCGGTTTTAGACGCTTCAACTCTGGGGAAAAGATACCCGCTGCCCACTCTACTTCTTATCCAGGTCCCCCTTAAGTCTCCACTGCTCCAGATAAAACACCCAAGTTTGTCCGGCCTCTCCTTGTAGATCATGCCCTCTAATCCTGGCAGCGTCTTGGTAGACCTGCGAGGGACAGTATTGCGCTGTACTGTTCTCCATTCTATGTCAAATGCCCTACGTCCTACGCGAGCTTTGCAGGCGGGGTCTGCGTTTATTTGCCCGTCACTGTTTGCTAGGGTGTGAGAGGAGGGATATCCCTGATGGGGCAAAACCTGGGTGACCTTAGGGATAATCTGTGCACAGGGTCATCTGCTCAATGAGTGGATGGTGATAGGTTGGTGATACGCCAATTATTTATGTCACTTGTACCAAGGTCCAGTGGAAAACTTTGTTCTGAGTACCATCCATACATTTCATCAGTGCATTGGGGTGTGCAGGGAAAACAATAACAGAATCGGAAATGGCTTATTATTGTCACATACACTGATGTACAGTGAAAAGTTTGTCTTTCGTACTGTTTATACAGATCAAACCATTACACAGTGCATTGAGCTAGTTCAAGGTAAAACAATAGCAGAATGCAGAATAAAGTGTTACAGCTACAGAGAATGTGCAGTGGGCAGCAGTTACTGTGTGAACATTGACAGAAGCTAAGCAGGAGCTGGGCAATGTGGTGTAATGGGGCATTCCCCGCCCTCTCACAACTTCCCAAACCCTTCCCCACCTTCCCTACCCTCCCTGCCCCCTCACAACTTCCCAAACCCTTCCCCACCCTCCACTACCCTCCCCACCCTCGCACTTCCCAAACCCTTCCCCACCCTCTGCTACCCTCCCCACCCTCGCACTTCCCAAACCCTTCCCCACCCTCTGCTACCCTCCCCACCCTCGCACTTCCCAAACCCTTCCCCACCCTCCCTACCCTCCCCACCCTCGCACTTCCCAAACCCTTTCCCACCCTCCACTACCCTCCCCGCCCCCTCACAACTTCCCAAACCCTTCCCCACCCTCCCCGCCCCCTCACAACTTCCCAAACCCTTCCCCACCCTCCACTACCCTCCCCGCCCCCTCACAACTTCCCAAACCCTTCCCCAACCTCCACTACCCTCCCCACCCTCTCACAACTTCCCAAACCCTTCCCCACCCTCCACTACCCTCCCCGCCCTCTCACAACTTCCCAAACCCTTCCCCACCCTCCACTACCCTCCCCACCCTCTCACAACTTCCCAAACCCTTCCCCACCCTCCACTACCCTCCCCGCCCTCTCACAACTTCCCAAACCCTTCCCCACCCTCCACTACCCTCCCCACCCTCTCACAACTTCCCAAACCCTTCCCCACCCTCCACTACCCTCCCCACCCTCTCACAATTTCCCAAACCCTTCCCCACCCTCTCACAACTTCCCAAATCCTTCCCCACCCTCCACTACCCTCCCTACCCTTGCACAATTTCCCAAACCCTTCCCCACCCTCCGCAAGCCCTCCGCTACCCTCCCCACCCTCTCACAACTTCCAATACCCTTCCCCACCCTCCACTACCCTCTTCTGTAGTACCCACTCTCCATCTTATTCCATCCTCTCCCACCCTCCGCCACTCCCTCCCACTCCACCCCACACTTCCCATCCTATCCCCCCCTCCACACCCCCCTCACCTCCAGCCTCTTCCACCTCTTTCCCAGTTCTGAGGAAGGGCGTCTGACCTGAAACACGGAGGATTTTCTTTCCCACAGGTGCGGCCTGACCTGCCAAGTGTTTCGGCTTGTCTGAGCCGGATAAAGTCTTACGCTTTGTAACTTCAGCAATTAAATTAATTCAAAGGAGCACACGAGAGTCCAGGAATACAAGTTTATTTCGTTCATACACGCGGCAGTGCGATGACATTTGCAATTAACGTAGTTGTACATACAACGCGTCATCAATCACTTAAGCAAACAAGAATGCTTAACAAGCAATATATGCATGATCACTCATATAATTTTGAAATAATACATATCAAGTCAAGTCAAGTTGCTTTTTATTGTCATTTTGACCATAACTGCTGGTACATTACACAGTAAAAATGAGACAATGTTTTTTCAGGACCATGGTGTTACATGACACAGTACAAAAACTAGACTGAACTACGTAAAAAACAACACAGAAAAAAAACTACACTAGACTACAGACCTACCCAGGACTGCATAAAGTGCACAAAACAGTGCAGGCATTACAATAAATAATAAACAGGACAATAGGACAGTAAGGTGTCAGTCCAGGCTCTGAGTATTGAGGAGTCTGATGGCTTGGGGGAAGAAACTGTTACATAGTCTGGTCGTGAGAGCCCGAATGCTTCGGTGCCTTTTCCCAGACGGCAGGAGGGAGAAGAGTTTGTATGAGGGGTGCGTGGGGTCCTTCATAATGCTGTTTGCTTTGCGGATGCAGCGTGTAGTGTAAATGTCCGTGATGGCGGGAAGAGAGACCCCGATGATCTTCTCAGCTGACCTCACTATCCACTGCAGGGTCTTACGATCCGAGATGGTGCAATTTCCGAACCAGGCAGTGATGCAGCTGCTCAGGATGCTCTCAATACAACCCCTGTAGAATGTGATGAGGATGGGGGGTGGGAGATGGACTTTCCTCAGCCTTCGCAGAAAGTAGAGATGCTGCTGGGCTTTCTTTGCTATGGAGCTGGTGTTGAGGGACCAGGTGAGATTCTCCGCCGGGTGAACATCAAGAAATTTGGTGCTCTTAACAATCTCTACCAAGGAGCTGTCGACGTTCAGCGGGGAGTGGTCGCTCCATGCCCTCCTGACGTCAACAAACATCTCTTTTGTTTTGTTCACATTCAGAGACAGGTTGTTGGCTCTGCACCAGTCCGTTAGCCGCTGCACCTCCTCTCTAACTCGTCGTTCTTGCTGATGAGACCCACCACGGTCGTGTCATCGACGAACTTGATGATGTGGTTCGAGCTGTGTGTTGCAGCACAGTCGTGGGTCAGTAGAGTGAACAGCAGTGGACTTTACGTTATACGTAACATAAAGCTTTTCTGCTGAATTTGGTTATAGCCGGAGTCGAAATGGAAAAGCACCAACATTATTCTGACGAAGCCTTTGAACTCTAGAAGCTCACGGAGGCAGTACGAGTCAGTTGAGGGACTGGCGCTGCGAGGAAGAACAAAGAGAAGGCACACATACTCAGTCCTGCCCACCCACCGTCTCTGCCCTCACCGAACTACTTCGGATGGGCAAAGCCGAACTGAGAACGAACTCCCTTGTATCCAAATGCCTCCAGCTCTAGCAACTTACCCCTCTCTGTAAACCCCGTCAGCTAAAATATCAAGCCTTCCTGATCTTCGCTGCACCATCAATTAAGGTGTGCACAGTAACAAGGCATTTAGATAGGGGAAATGCAAGCAGGCTTTTTTGTCCACTGAGGTAGGTGAGACTACAACTAGAGGTCATGGGTTAAGGGAGAATGGTGAACTATTTAATGGGAACCCAAGGGGGCACTTCTTCACCCTCTAATGGTCAGGTGAAGGGAAGAGAAGTGATGAGAAGTGATGAGAGTGGATTGATTTCTCTAATTTTCGATAATTTCTTCCCTCTGACTCTTCTCTTTTTTATATTCCCCATTCTTGTTCACTCTCAAACCTCTTCTCATCTGCTAATCACACTCACCCAGTCCCTCTCCTTCCTCCCTCTCTCCCATGATCCACTGTCCTCTCCTATCAGATTCCTGCTTCATTAGCCCTTTGCCGCTTCCACCTATCACCTCCCAGCTTCTCACTTCATCTCCCGCCCCCTCACCTGGTTTAGCCTATCACCTCCCAGCTTCTCACTTCATCTCCCTCCCCCTCACCTGGTTTAGTCTATCATCTCCCAGTTTCTCACTTCATCTCCCACCCCTCACCTGGTTTAGTCTATCACCTCCCAGTTTCTCATTTCATCCCCTTCCCCCTCACCTGGTTTAGCCTATCACCTCCCAGCTTCTCACTTCATCTCCCGCCCCCTCACCTGGTTTAGCCTATCACCTCCCAGCTTCTCACTTCATCTCCCGCCCCCTCACCTGGTTTAGTCTATCACCTCCCAGCTTCTCACTTCATCTCCCGCCCCTCACCTGGTTTAGCCTATCACCTCCCAGCTTCTCACTTCATCTCCCGCCCCCTCACCTGGTTTAGTCTATCACCTCCCAGTTTCTCATTTCGTCCCCTTCCCCCTCACCTGGTTTAGCCTATCACCTCCCAGCTTCTCACTTCATCTCCCGCCCCCTCACCTGGTTTAGTCTATCACCTCCCAGCTTCTCACTTCATCTCCCGCCCCTCACCTGGTTTAGTCTATCACCTCCCAGCTTCTCACTTCATCTCCCACCCCTCACCTGGTTTAGCCTATCACCTCCCAGTTTCTCATTTCATCCCCTTCCCCCTCACCTGGTTTAGCCTATCACCTCCCAGCTTCTCACTTCATCTCCCGCCCCCTCACCTGGTTTAGTCTATCACCTCCCAGCTTCTCACTTCATCTCCCGCCCCCTCACCTGGTTTAGTCTATCACCTCCCAGCTTCTCACTTCATCTCCCGCCCCCTCACCTGGTTTAGTCTATCACCTCCCAGTTTCTCATTTCATCCCTTTCCCCCTCACCTGGTTTAGCCTATCACCTCCCAGCTTCTCACTTCATCTCCCGCCCCCTCACCTGGTTTAGTCTATCACCTCCCAGCTTCTCACTTCATCTCCCGCCCCCTCACCTGGTTTAGTCTATCACCTCCCAGCTTCTCACTTCATCTCCCGCCCCCTCACCTGGTTTAGTCTATCACCTCCCAGCTTCTCATTTCATCCCCTTCCCCCTCACCTGGTTTAGTCTATCACCTCCCAGCTTCTCACTTCATCTCCCTCCCCCTCACCTGGTTTAGCCTATCACCTCCCAGCATGCCTGTTCCCCCTCCCCCACCTTCTACCTCCTTCTGATGAAGTGCCTCAGCCCGAAATGTTAACTGTTCGTGCGGACCTGCAAAGTTCCTCCAGCATTTTGTGCGCGTTGCTAATATATCCATAGTTAGCTTATTCCAATTTAGTTTGGTGCTGTTCCCAAATGGGATTATTTATTCCAATGAGAGTGAGGTGCTCAGAAACTTGCACCTTGACATGCAAGTTCATCCAATATCGTTATCCTCCATTTCTACAGGCCCAGAGCGTTTGGTGGCTCTGATAGGGCTTAGTAAACTTAGGTAGAGTGGACGTGGAGAGGATGTTTCCTATAGTGGGGGGAGTCTAGGACCAGAGGGCACAGATAGAGTGGATGTGGAGAGGATGTTTCCTATAGTGGGGGGAGTCTAGGACCAGGGGGCACAGATAGAGTGGATGTGGAGAGGATGTTTCCTATAGTGGGGGAGTCTAGGACCAGAGGACACAGATAGAGTGGATGTGGAGAGGATGTTTCCTATAGTGGGGGGAGTCTAGGAGCAGAGGGCACAGATAGAGTGGATGTGGAGAGGATGTTTCCTATAGTGGGGGAGTCTAGGATCAGAGGACACAGATAGAGTGGATGTGGAGAGGATGTTTCCTATAGTGGGGGAGTCTAGGACCAGAGGACACAGATAGAGTGGATGTGGAGAGGATGTTTCCTATAGTGGGGGGAGTCTAGGACCAGAGGACACAGATAGAGTGGATGTGGAGAGGATGTTTCCTATAGTGGGGGAGTCTAGGATCAGAGGACACAGATAGAGTGGATGTGGAGAGGATGTTTCCTATAGCGGGGGAGTCTAGGACCAGAGGGCACAGATAGTGTGGGTGTGGAGAGGATGTTTCCTATAGTGGGGGAGTCTAGGACCAGAGGGCACAGATAGAGTGGATGTGGAGAGGATGTTTCCTATATTGGGGGAGTCTAGGACCAGTAGACACAGATTGAGTGGATGTGGAGAGGATGTTTCCTATAGTGGGGGAGTCTAGGACCGGAGGGCACAGATGGAGTGGATGTGGAGAGGATGTTTCCTATAGTGGGGGGAGTCTAGGACCAGAAGACACAGATAGAGTGGATGTGGAGAGGATGTTTCCTATAGTGGGGGAGTCTAGGATCAGAGGACACAGATAGAGTGGATGTGGAGAGGATGTTTCCTATAGCGGGGGAGTCTAGGACCAGAGGGCACAGATAGTGTGGGTGTGGAGAGGATGTTTCCTATAGTGGGGGAGTCTAGGACCAGAGGGCACAGATAGAGTGGATGTGGAGAGGATGTTTCCTATATTGGGGGAGTCTAGGACCAGTAGACACAGATTGAGTGGATGTGGAGAGGATGTTTCCTATAGTGGGGGAGTCTAGGACCGGAGGGCACAGATGGAGTGGATGTGGAGAGGATGTTTCCTATAGTGGGGGGAGTCTAGGACCAGAAGACACAGATAGAGTGGATGTGGAGAGGATGTTTCCTATAGTGGGGGAGTCTAGGATTGGAGGACACAGCCTCAGAATTGAAGGATGTCACTTCAGAACAGAGGTGAGGAGGAAGTTCTTAAGCCAGAGGGTGGTGAATCTACAGATATTGCCAAGGACAGTTGTGGAGGCCAAGTCTTTGGGTAATTTAAAGTGGAGGCTGATAGGTTCTTGATTAGTAGGGGTTTCCAAGGTTACGGGGAGAAGGCAGGAGAAACTGGGTTGAGAGAGATAACAATTCAGCAATTTTTTGACTGGTGGAGCAGGTTTGATGGGTTGAATGGTCTAATTCTGCTCCTATGGTCTTTGCTTTAAGAAGGATCTTTATTTATTCTGAAGTACGGTATTATATAGATTTATACTGGATGGAGCTTGAAATGTTTCATGAATAAATCCATATTGTTGGCTGCAGTTTGGAACCCTGTAAGAAAGTACATTACTAATGGAACACAGACCATTAGCGTGGCAGGGAAAGCTGAAGTGATGTTATCTGAGGCAGCACTTGACTCTGCCATCGAACACTGAAAGCTGATTTAAGTTAACTCAGTGACAGGTGTTAAAAGGGAGGCTTTTAAAGAGAAGTACATGTGGTAGAGAGACTCCAGTTTGCAGAGAGAAGCGCGCTCTTGTTGCAGACAAATTCAGACCCTATTTGCATTTCTGAAGTGTGTTTCTCAGCCTCCTCATTAGCCATCTACACGTGGATCTGAATTCAGACAATCTGGGCTATTAATCCAGGTTAGGAGTCATATTAATCCAGGCTACTGTGCATAAACAGGCCATTCAGCCCATCTAACCTATGTTAACATGTTTTTCTGCCTGGTTCCGTTGACCTGCATCTGGACTATAGCTCTCTATTCCCCTGCCAACCATGTATTTATCTTAAATGTTGAACATCCACCACTTCTGCTGGCAGTTCATTCCATACTCTCACCTCAGCTTCCTCTTAAATATTTCACCTTTCACCCTGAACTTATCATCTAGACCCACCCAGCTTCTTTTGGAAGGCCGATCCATTTGGAATGCCATTCCGAGCTTTTGCAAGGTTTGCCATCTTGCTTCCGAAGGTCAGGAGCTGGGATGAGAACACGAGAAGGTTAGAATAGGAGAAAGAGACATTCACCTCCTCTGGCATTGCATGAGATCTTGACCCCAGCTCCCCTCTGCTGTCTGTTTTTCTTATCTCTATCTGTATAGAATCAAGGGGGCCATAGGCAAGGTGTCCACTCATAGACTTTCACCTAGGGAAGGGGTACAAAAAACTAGAGGGGCAAACAAAATGCTGGAGGAACTCAGCAGGTCAGGCAGCATCTATAGAGGGGAATCAACAATCAATGTTTTGGGCCAAGACCCTTCATCAGGACATCATCTTCCTCCCACATAGCCCTCCATTTTTCAGTCATTCATATCCCTAAGAGTTTACCTACCACCAACTCCTGACAGAGTGTTCCATGCAACTATCTCTGACATGCGCCCCCCCCCCATGCTTTCCTCTGGTCACCTTAAAATGATATTCTCTTCCTATTGGCCCTTTCTGCCATGGGAACAAGATGCCTATTATCACCTTGTACACCTCTACCAAGTCAACCTTTCCTCAGATCCGTGCAGCATCCTGGTAAATCTGCTCTGGACCCCTCCCAAAGTTTCTACATCCTTCCTATAATGTTTATTATTTATTGTAATGCCTGCACTGTTTTGTGTACTTTATGCAGTCCTGGGTAGGTCTGTAGTCTAGTGTAGCTTTTTTTTCTGTGTTGTTTTTTTACGTAGTTCAGTCTAGTTTTTGTACTGTGTCATGTAACACCATGGTTCTGAAAAACGTCGTCTCGTTTTTACTGTGTACTGTACCAGCAGTTACGGTCGATAAGACAATAAAAAGTGACTTGACTTGACTTGATGAGGCGACCAAACCTGAACAGAATTTTTTATAGAGTTGCAACATTACCTCGTGGCTCTTGAACTCAATCCCCTGCCTAATGAAGGCCAACACTCCATATCCACTCTTCTAACTTACACGCTGTACCTGCCTCCCCTGTCCCTGCTGTTGGATTTAACTCCAAACTGGCTGTGATTACATTTTATTTATTTTAACCTGGGCCACTGAAGGAGAGGAGTGTACATCGCCCAACATTGTCCTCAATTGAGAAGATTAGTTCTTTTATTTTCTGTACAAATCGCAAAGGAGCCTCGTGGTTCCTCATCACGCACGACTGCCTCTTTAGAGATGTTATTCTTCACTTGCCCATCAGGTGCGTCCTGTCCTACAAGCCACCCTCATCTCTGAGTGGGCAGACGCTACCTTTCATTGGGCAGTTCTCCCTGGTGGTGGACGGGCTGATGAATGCCGGGGAGAAGCCCATGACCATTCCCAGTGAAAATCCACGAGAAATGGAGATTTCAAGAATTGATTTCCATAAATCGGAGTACTGAGTACAGGAATTGAGATGTTATGCTGAAGTTGTGTGAGAGTTTGGTACGGCTAAATCTGAAGTGTTGCAAGCAGTTCTGGTCACCCACCTACAGGATAGAGAGCGATAAGATTGAAAGAATACAAAGAAAATAATTTTATTTTTATTTTTATTTAGAGTTAAGCATGGCCCAATGAGCACCCAATTACACCAATGTCACTGATTAACGTACTAAGCCGTACACCTTAGGAACGTGGGAGGAAACCGGAGCACCAGGAGGAAACCCACACAGTCGCAAGCAATGCATGCAAACGCCTTAGAGATAACTGTGGAATTGAGTTTTAAAACATTGCGCTAACCACCGTGTTAGTCTACTGCCAACTTACAAGGACGTTGCCGGGACTTGAGGACCTGAGTTATAGGAAAAGGTTGGGACTCATTTTCATGGGAGCACAGGAGAATGAGCGGAGATTTGATAGAGGTATACAAAATCATGAGGGGCATATGTAGAGTTAATGCAAGCAGACTTTCTCCACTGAGAGACCAGAACTGGAGGTCACAGGCTAAAGGTGAAAGGTGAAATATTTAAGGGGAACCTGAGGGGGAGCTTCCTCACTCAGAGGGTGGTGTGAGTGTGGAATGAGGTGCCAGCGGACGTGGTGGGTGTGGGCTTGATTTCGACATTGACGAGAAATTTAGCTAAGTACATGGATGGGAGGGGAGTGACTACGTTCCAGGTCAATGGGACTAGGCAGAACAACAATTCGGCATGAATTAGATGGGCTGAAGGGCACCTTTCTGTGCTGTGGTGCTCTATGACTCCAACACTGTAAATGTGCAGGGGGGGACGAAGCAAGTGCCCTAACATCGGAGACTAAATTGAATCCTGTTTCCATACAAGCACATTTAACACTGCGTCACACACCTGCAATTTATTCATGTCTAGTCTGGTACGGTGCACCAGCGGTGTCGGTAAGATATTAATCTCTTGCATTCTTTTGTTGCAGGAAGCAGTGGGATCAAAAGGTGAACAACCCTAAAACCAGGTATCAAACTGTTTGTTTCTGAGTTACACATCAGTCGCTCCTCCTAGGAGCCAGGCTGGCTCTCGTGTCCTTATCGTGACCCTTTCAAACACTGAGCGAATTTTCTAGAGCCGCGTAGTTTATTGATGCTCTAAAGAGGACAGAAGGTTTGCGTTAGTCGAGATCTAAATATGTGAGTAAAGAGAGGGACAGAACAGGGCTCACTGCTTTTTATCTGTGTTTATTATTTACCATCTTTCACCCCCCCAGCTTCTCACTTCACACCCTCCCTCTCACCTGGCTTCACCTATCACCTACCAGCTTGTGCCCTCCTCTCACCCATTCTCTTCTCCTCAGCTACCCACCACCTTGGTCTGGTTCCCCCCCCCCACCCCTTTATCCTATGGTCCACTCTCCTCTCCAATCAGATTTGCTCCTTTTCAGCCCTTTGCTTTTTCCACCTATCACCTCCCAGTTTCTTACTTCACCCCTCACCTAGCTTCACCTATCAACTGCCAGCTTGTTCCCCACCCCCCACCTTCTTATTTCTGGCTTCTGCCCCATTCCTTTCCAGTCCTGAAGAAGGATCTCGATTCTCATTTCCAGGACCTGCTGAGTTCCTCCAGCTTTTTGTAGGTGTTACTCAGGTTTATTATCTCTGACATATGTCATGCATTTGTTGTTTTGTGGAGAGCAGCACAGTGCAAATCCTAAAATATTCTATAAATCAGAATAAGAAATATATCTGTACATATAAAAATAAGTAGTACTGAATGAGAGCAAATGTAGTGAGGTAGTGTTCATGGGTTCATTGTCTGTTCAGAAATCTGACGGCAGAGCGGAAAAAGCTGTTCCTAAAAGTGAGGACGCTTTTTAATGTGATGAAATATTTACCTCAAATGGGAATAAAGTATTTATGAAGATTACACATTGTTACGGTATTGTACAGGTTGGAGGGCTCTCCATCATGTCAGATGAGTGTCCTCGATCTCCGAGCCCTGATCTCACCTTGGCAGCCCTCTAGCTTGGTTGTAACCTTCACTTCACCGGGGGGACTCGTAGGGGTTCCTTTCTGATGTTAACTCTCTCACTGGTCTGGTACCTGTGTCTGGGCAGGGCTCTATCAGTGCCACCATCTTCAAGGCACCCCATGTAAAAGTGTGAGGGTCTTTCTCAAGCCCCTCACCCAGGTCAACATTTCCCCTATAACAGATTCAGAGAGGAAGAAGACACCAGTTATCTTCTTTAGAATCAGGTTTATTATCAAAGGTTCCAAGGTACATGGGACTATATACACCATATAGAACCTGAAACTCGTCCTCTTCACAGACACCCACGAAACAAAGAAACCCCATAGAATGAAAGCCCTGAAGCTCCCTCTCCCCCCTTCGCAAAGCAGCAGCAAAAGCATCGATCCTACTCTCCTCACCCCCCCCCCCCACAACATGCAGAAACCCCAAAGAGTCCTTGATTCAAAGTCCATCAAATTACAGTCCGCAAACCAGCTCTGGTATCCCAGAGAGGCTCTCTCTCTCCAGCGAGGGAGAGAGTGTCTGTCCTGCGAGGGAGAGAGTGTCTCTCCAGCAAGAGTGGAGACCAGCGACTTGCTGTTCCAATGTTACGATCTTCCACGTTGCTTCTCAAAGCACCCCCCCCCCCATTGTGCCAAGGACCGACAAGCTCTCACTCTCTATCGAAAGAGAGAGAGAGAGAGAGAGGGTTCGCTCGAGTATAGGGGATTCTTCCTCCTGCAGCGGCCGACGATGAGCAAATACACCACCTGCTGTCTTGGTGTTCCAGTCCCAATGTTTAAGTCTCCCAATACAGTTCAGTCGGCGAAATCAGCGAGGAACCAGGTTGTTCACTGACTTCTGAATTCCCAGCACTGAGAGCGCACGTCTTCCAGGATGTTCCTGGAGTGAGAGAAACGCTAGGTTGCACAGTCGGTCCCAAAACCTACCGCTTTGCGAAGAACCGTAGTTTGAACTGTAGATCACAGGCATCGGCAGAACCATAACCACCTTGAAAAGAAAGATATAAGAGAAGAGAAGTGAGCTGTTTGGAGCACAAACGGGAAGAAGTTGGGTGAGGTGCTGATCCACTGGCACCATATTCCCTCGCTCCTCCTCCAGTCAGTTCCAAACACCATGAAATTTGTTGTTTTGCGGCAGCAGTACAGCACAGTACATAAAAGCTACTACAGTTGATAACGACCAGATTAAAAAAAAAGTACAAAATAAGAACAAAATAGTGAGGCGGTTTATAGATCATTGAGAGATCTGATGGCAGAGTGGAAGAAGCTGTTCCTAAAACATTGGGTGACTTTGGGCTCCTGGGCTTCTGTATGTCCTGTCCTGAGAAGGCAGAGAGCTCTGCAGCCTGTACAATGCCATCTGCCAATGAGAAGAGGGCATATATTCGGTAATGGGGCGTTTTCTGAGGCATCACCTTTTAAAGGTGTCCTCAATGGTGGGGAGGTAGTGTCCATGATGGAGTCTACAGCCCTCTGCAGCTACCTCTGATCC